>NW_026515593.1:0-662029 GCF_027406575.1 Nycticebus coucang | reverse complement strand
CAGCAAGGATTCAACTGGAGGTCATTATCTTAAGTGAAACAATGCAGATACATAAAAACAAGTACTGCATGATCTCACTTATACCTGGGAGCTAAATGATGTGTAAATGTGGAAGGAGAATGTTGCATGATGGACAATGGAAACTTGAAGTGGGGAGGCTGGGAAGGGGTCATGCCATGGGAGGTTGCTTAGTGAATACAATGTGAATTGGTCCAGTGATAGATGCACTCGAGGCTCTGATTTCACTATAATACAATATATCCATGCAAAAAAATGGCACTTGTACCCCATAAATGATCAAATGAAGAGAAATGGAAAAAATTACAAATAAATATAAATGTAGAGGCAAAAATAATTCAGGTGGAAAGGGTTGCAGAATGTATATAAGTTAAGAGGGGGATCCTGTTTCTACACAAAAATAGAAAAATTAGCCGAGCATGCTGGTGGAAGCCTGTAGTCCAAGCTACTTAGGAGGCTGATGTAGGAGAATCACTTGAGCCGAGGAGCTTGAAAGTGAAGAAAATTATGATGATAACATTGCACTCAGGGTGGGGCAGAGTCTGTCTCATGAAGAAGAAAAAAGAAAGGGATGAGTATTGTGGAAATAGACGTGACAAATATAAACCAATTGTAAAGTTTATCAGGGAAAGAAAGGGCAGGGGTAAAATATAACCTCAAGGATTATGAAGTATTGAAGGAAAGTTTGAAAATATATTTAATGGAAGATATAAAAATGCTTTTATTTCAAAGAGATTATACTTATTGCAGGCATTTGACTAACAGGAAAGGTTTGGTACATAAATGCATGATGCAGTATGTGTACTCCAAAGAGTGAAAAAATGCAACATGCTATGTCCTCAATATATAGAATACATGGGTCCAGGAATAGAGTTGGAACAAAAGTGGCACTGACAAAGATTACCAACAGTGAGTGATTGAGGAATTTGTGCTCCTGGAGGCCACAACTCTGACTTCTGCTTGTACCATAAAGAGATAACAGGTCAGAGCTATCCTGGGTTGTACATTGCTAGGAACCATCTGAATCTGTGAGCTTTCAAATCTAGATTCTGAATTTGAAGTTGAAAGTCACTTCATGAGTTCGTATGAACAGCAGGACAGCAAAGTTAGGAGTGTGGGCAAAGTGTCAGTTTCCCAGGACATAGTTCACCTGAATCTCAGTATCTTTCCTTGATAGAAAGATAAATGACAGAAAATAGCTAGAATAAATGTTTTCAGTATTAAAGTCATACATGTAAAGCAACAAAACAGTCCTGATAATGTAAACATTGCTTATGATACACTATGACTTTTATTTCATTTGGTAGAAGGAGAAAAAATGCTAAAGTGAAGAGTATTAACATTGACAAGAATAGTGTTTGAGGAAATCATGTCTGCATTTGATGCAAAATATGGTATAAATGTGACAGAAATTTCAGGAATGGTTGTCAAAAAACTGGCAAAAGATGAAATTTTCTGTTTCTTCTTTTTCCTTGAGACATAGTCACAATCTGTCACCCTAGGTAGAGTGTAGTGCCATCATCATAGCTTACTAATACCTTAACCTCTTCAGTTCAAGTGACTCTCCTCCCTCAGCTTCCTGAGTTACTGGCACTATAGGTTTCCACCAGCACACATAACTAACTTTTTAATTTGTTTTGTAGAGATGGGTGTCATTCTTGCTCAGACTGGTCTCCAAATACTATTCTTAAGTGATCCTCCCCATTCTGATTCCCAGAGTGCTAAGACTACAGGCATGAGGGACTGCAGATGGCCTAAAGATGGAATTTTCTGGACAAAATATAGGAAACAAATGTCAGAAAGAAATAAAACAGGGAGTTTTGAATAAAAGTAACATGAAAACAAGTGAAAACAAAGTCAAAAATTTTTTTGGCAATAAAAAGACAAGAAGCATGTCTTGGGAGAGAAAAAGACATAGGATATTGAAATACACACCCATTGGCCTAGTTGCACAAAGAGTTCAAGTACTTCTGAGGCTCTAATTAATCACAGACAAGGGCTGCTATTCGGAGGAGTTTTCCCAGGGCTCCATTCACATCTTTGTTCCTCAGGCTGTAGATAAAGAGTCTCAGCATAAGGGTGACTACAACATACATTATCGAGGCAAAATCAAAAGTACCTAAATATTAATCAATAAATGAATGGATAAACATCTTGGGGTTTACTATACCATGGACTGTTACTCAGCCATAAAATATAATGTTCTAAGTTAACAGTAATGAACAAATGGCCAAACAAATACATGAAAAAAAATGCTCACCATCCCTAATCATCAGAGAAATGCAAATCAAAAGCACTTTGACATATAATCTACCCCAATGAGAATAGCATACATTATAAAATCCCAAAGCTGCTAAGACTGGCATGGATGTGGAGATAAGGGAACACTTTTACGCTGTTGGTAGGATTTCAAACTAATATAGCCTATTTGTAAAGAAGTATGGAGAATTTTGAAAGAACTAAAAGTAAACCTTTCATTTGATCCTTCAATTCCACTCCAACCCAGAAGACAAAAAAATCATTTTAACATAGAGACTTTTGCACTAGAAGGTTTATTGCAGCTCAAGTCACAATTGTGAAGATGTGGAATCCACCCCAGTACCGATCAATACATGAATGGATTAACAAACTGTGATATATGTGTACCATGGATAACCATTCAGCCTTAAAAATTGAGGCACATGCGTTTCTGAACTGATCAACCCCCCCGCTGAGGCCCCAGCTCCTGACCTCTTGTCGGCCTCCAATCGGCTGCGGAGAGGGCCGGTCCTCCGTGTCTGCAGGTTGCTGACTTGTTCTGACTGCGTGTCCCAAGGCACCACTTTCGGGGTTTCTTTTTTCTTCTTTTATCCCTTGTTTCTCTCATTGCACATCTGACACTTGTGCTCGAACACATGATCATGACGCCTATGAACTACTAAAGGAGATGCTGCCACACACATCCCTCCGTCCTCCCTTCGCTCTCCCCTTTCTTTCTCTCTTTCCCTCGTAACAGCCCCCCCTGCCCTGGCCCCCGCACCTGCATATGAAACACCGGAGCTAGCAAAGAATGAGCACGCCGGGTTCTCCTGCCAGGCAGGCAGGCAGGCATGCATGACACCCACGTAGAGCACATGTGGGTGTTAGGAAACCTGGGTCTCCACAGTGCCCCGCGGATGACCAGACGTCCGGGGCCGACCTTACACCGGGGATCTTGTCACCTTAGCGCCTGTTGGTCGACCAAATGTCTCTTCAGCGTGCTTTGGCCTAGTCAGTCCAGCAGGTGTCGGCCCTGTATAAGTTGTGGTTCCCCTGAGGCTCTGACAGTCGCCTGGCTCCTCCAAACCCCCTGTTCCTTCTTTCGTGTTCGTCTTCTCTCTCTCTCTGTCCCTCTCTCCCTCATTTTCTCCCCCTCTCCCTCTCTCTCCCCCCTCATTCTCACTCTCCCTTTATTCTGAAACGGTTGTTCTGACAATATGCACTGCTTGCGTCCTGTGTAACTACTAGAGCTAAGGGGCGAACTCGGCAGCGTGTGAGCCTAGGGGAGTGTGTCATTCCTATCAAAAAAAAAAAAAACTCTTCTTCATTCAGGTCTGCACAACAAGCTAGGACAGTATAGGTGTGTGGGATTATATATTTATTTATTTATATATTTTTTGGCCATACACCCTCAGTCCGCCTTCACTGGGAAGAGCAGCGTGGCACCATTCACAAGTCACAGCACACTCGAATTCTTGAGCTCCAGGGATGCTTTTGCTTCAGACTCCTGAACAGGTGGGACTATGGTGGGGTGTGGGGCGGTCGTCTCCTGTCTCCACAGGCCTCGGCCTTCCAGAATGCTAGCATCAGAGTGGAGATCAACCGCCCCCAACCCCATAACTTCTTTGGGTGTGTATGGAGTTGTTCCCCAGGGACAGATCCCTCCTCTCAAAGCCCAGTGGGGAGGCGGTGCGGAGAAGGGCCGGGACAGATCCTAGGAGTTCTTCCCTTCAACCTCCTCTCCGGTCAGGTCAGGTCAGGTCAGTTCATGTCAGCGCCTCTGTGCTTGGCTGCTAAGCTCTTCTGTAAAACGGAACAGATCAGAAATAAAGGTGGAAAACTTAGATGAGGGGCGGCGCCTGTGGCTCAGACGGTAAGGCGCTGGCCCCACAGACCGAGGGTGGCAGGTACAAACCCGGCCCCGGCTGAACTGCAACCAAAAATAGCTGGGCATGGTGGCGGGCTCCTGTCATCCCAGCTACTCGGGAGGCTGAGGCAAGAGAATCGCTTAAGCCCAGGAGTTGGAAGTTGCTGTGAGCTGTGTGATGCCATGGCACTCTACCCGAAGGGCATAAAGTGACACTCTGTCTCTACAAAAAAAAAACAAAAAAACCCAAAAAAAAACACACCCTCAATGAATCCCCAACAATAAAAAAAAAAAAAAAAAAAACACTTAACTCATTACTCAAGTTCTTTTCTGGATTGGAAAGCGGGGGTTGGGAGAGAGGAAGGGTTTCTGTTCTAGGAACTGTGCTACGTGTCTATTTACTTGTTTATTAGATTGATTTTAATATTTATTAATTTATTTTTTGGTCCATTTGATTATTTTTCTTTTTTTTTGTTAGTGATGCAGACGTTCACTGAGTCACCCTCCGTAGATTGCCGTGGTGTGGTGTCACAGCTCTCAAGAACCTCCAACTCTTGGGCGTTAACGATTGTCTGGCCTCAGCCTCCCAAGTACCTGGGACTGCATGAGCCCTCCACAGCGCCGGGGTATTTTTGCTTTGTTGCAGTTGTCATTGTTGTCTAGCTTGTCAGACAGGGCTGGAATCCGCCAGCCTCCTCGGTGGATGTGGTTGGTGCCTTAACCAGTGTGCTATACACCACCCCCCAAGCCCACGCCAGCCTATTAATTTATCTATTTATTTATTAAATATTTTCCTTCTTCTGCTGTGTTTGACTGGGGCCCGGTTTCAACCCGCCGCCTATTGTACGGCTCCCGCCGGTACCCTAATCCTCTGAGGAACAGGCACTGAACTACTTTTACTCTTTCATTTTCCTTCCTTCCTTCCTTGCTTCCATTGTTCTGTCCTATCAATTCTCCTTCTCTCCATCCCTCCCTTCCTTCCTTCGTTCTTTGTTGTTTTTTTTTCTTACCAGTTTTTTGACGGGGCTTGGTTTGAATCCGCCACCTCCGAAATATGCGGGGGGAGGGCGGGGGTGCCCTCAGACGAACTCTTTCAGCTAAATGATTTTGAGGAGGGGGCAGTTTTTCTCGCCACCCACCTCCTCTGTATATGGGGCCGGCACCCTACTCCTTTCACCCACAGGCGCCACACGTTAACTTGTGTTCGTTTTCCTTTCTGTAGAGACAGAGTTTCACTTTGTAGCCCTCGGTAGAGTGCCGTGGCGTCGCACAGCTCACAGCAACCTCCATCTCCTGGGCTTAGGCGATTATCCTGCCTCGGTCTCCCGAGTAGCTCGGACTACAGGCGGCCGCCACAACGCCCGGCTACTTTTTTGTTGCAGTTCGGCCGGGCCTGGGGTTGAACACACCACCCTCCCTATATGGGGCCGGCGCCTTGCTCACTGAGCCACAGGCCCCGCCCCCGTTATCTTCTATACTTAACAATAGCTTCCCCCCCACACATACATCTCTCCAGATACAGTGAAACCAGGTGTGGGAGGATATTTAACTAAATCGAATTAGGTGGCTGAGGCCTGTAATCGTAGCACTTTGGGAGGTCTAGGTGGGCGGATCGCTTCAGCTCACTGAGTTGAGCTCCCGAAAATGGGTTTATTTGTTTGCTTTCCAGTTCTGGCGGAGTCCGGGCTTGAACCAACACCCACGGTATAATATGGGGCCGGCGCCCTAATCCTTGAGCCAGGGGCTGCGCCCACTCTCAGGCACACGCGTTTCTGAAGTGAGCAAAAGCCCCGCTGAGGCCCCAGCTCCTGACCTCTTGTCGGCCTCCGTGTCTGCAGGGACGACACGGTCTCCGCAGACACCGGAGGGCGGGTCCTCCGTGTCTGCAGGTTGCTGACTTGTTCTGACTGCGTGTCCCAAGGCACCACTTTCGGGGTTTATTTTTTCTTCTTTTATCCCTTGTTTCTCTCATTGCACATCTCACACTTGTGCTGGAACACATGATCATGACGCCTATGAACTACTAAAGGAGATGCTGCGACACACATCCCTCCGTCCTCCACTCCCTCTCCCCTTTCTTTCTCTCCTTCCCTCGTAACATCCCCCCCTCCCCTGGCCCCCGCACCGGCATATGAAACACCGGAGCTAGCTAAGAATGAGCACGCCGGGTTCTCCTGCCAGGCAGGCAGGCATGCATGACACCCACGTGGAGCAAACGTGGGTGTTAGGAAACTTGGGTCTGCACAGTGCCCGGTGGATGAGCAGACGTCCGTGGCCGACCTTAGACCGGGGATCTTGTCACCTTAGCGCCTGTTGGTCAACCAGATGTCTCTTCTGCGTGCTTTGGCCTAGTCAGTCCAGCAGGTGGCGGCCTTGTATAAGTTGTGGTTCCCCTGAGGCTCTGAGACTCGCCTCGCTCCTCCAAACCCCGTGTTCCTTCTTTCGTGTTCGTTTTCTCTATCTTTCCCTCTCTCTCTCTCTCTCCCTCTCTCCCTCCTTTCTCCCCCCTCTCCGTCTCTTTCCCCCCTCATTCTCACTCTCCCTTTATTCTGAAATGGTTCTTCTGACAATACGCAGTGATTGCGTCCTGTGTAACTACTAGAGCTAAAGAGCGAACTCCGCAGTGTGTGGGCCTAGGGGGTGTGTCATTCCTATCAAAAAAAAAAATCTTCTTCATTCAGGTCTACACAACCAGCTAGGACAGTATACGTGTGTGGGATTATATATTTATTTATTTATATATTTTTTGGCCATACACCCTCAGTCCACCTTCACTGGGAAGAGCGGCGTGGCGCCATTCACAAGTCACAGCACACTCGAATTCTTGAGCTCCAGGGATGCTTTTGCTTCAGACTCCCGAACAGGTGGGACTATGCTGGGGTGTGGGGCGGTCGTCTCCTGTCTCCACCGGCCTTGGCCTCCCAGAATGCTAGCATCAGAGTGGAGATCAACCGCCCCCAACCACATAACTTCTTTGGGTGTGTATGGAGCTGTTCCGGGCGACAGATCGGTCCTCTCAAAGCCCAGTGGGGAGGCGGTGCTGAGAAGGGCGGGGACAGATCCTAGGAGTTCTTCCCTTCAACCTTGGCTCCGGTCAGGTCAGGTCAGTTCATGTCAGCGCCTCTGTGCTTGGCTGCTTAGCTCTTCTGTAAAACGGAACCGATCAGAAATAATGGTCGAAAACTTAACTGAGGGGCGGCGCCTGTGGCTCAGACGGTAAGGCGCTGGCCCCACAGACCGAGGGTGGCGGGTTCAAACCCAGCCCCGGCTGAACTGCCACCAAAAAATAGCTGGGCATGGTGGAGGGCTCTTGTCGTCCCAGCTACTCGGGAGGCTGAGGCAAGAGAATCGCTTAAGCCCAGGAGTTGGAAATTGCTGTGAGCTGTGTGATGCCATGGCACTCTACCCGAAGGGCATAAAGTGACACTCTGTCTCTACAAAAACAAACTAACAAACAAAAAAAAAACACTTAACTCATTACTGAAGTTCTTTTCTGGATTGGAAAGCGGGGGTTGGGAGAGAGGAAGGGTTTCTGTTCCAGGAACTGTGCTAAGTGTCTATTTACTTCTTTATTAGATTGATTTTAATATTTATTAATTTATTTTTTGGTCCATTTGATTATTTTTTTTATTTTATTTTTTTGGTGAGGCAGACCTTCACTGAGTCATTCTCCGAAGATTGCCGAGGTGTGGGGTAGCTCTCAAGAACCTCCAACTCTTGGGCGTTAACGATTGTCTGGCCTGAGCCTCCCAAGTACCTGGGACTGCATGAGCCCACCACAGCGCCGGGGTATTTTTGCTTTGTTGCAGTTGTCATTATCGTCTAGCTTGTCAGACAGGGCTGGAATCTGCCAGCCTCCTCGGTGGATGTGGTTGGTGCCTTAACCAGTGTGCTATGCACCGCCCCCCAACCCCACGCCAGCCCATTTATTTATCTATTTATTTATTAAATATTTTCCTCTTCTGCGGTGTTTGACTGGGGCCCGGTTTCAACCCGCCGCCTCTTGTACTTGGGGCCGGTGCCCTACTCCTCTGAGGAACAGGCACTGAACCACTTTTACTCTTTCATTTTCCTTCCTTCCTTCCTTCCTTTCTTTCCATTGTTCTGTCCCATCCTTTCTCCTTCTCTCCATCCCTCCCTTCATTCCTTCGTTCTTTGTTGTTTTTTTTCTTACCAGTTTTTTGCTGGGGCTTGGTTTGAACCCGCCACCTCCGAAATAAGCGGGGGGAGGGCGGGGGTGCCTGGAGACGCACTCTTTCAGCTAAATGATTTTGAGGAGGGGGCAGTTTTTCTCGCCACCCATCTCCTCTGTATATGGGGCCGGCACCCTACTCCTTTCACCCACAGGCGCCACCCGTTAACTTGTATTCTTTTTCCTTTCTGTAGAGACAGAGTTTCACTTTGTTGCCCTCAGTAGAGTGCCGTGGCGTCGCACAGCTCACAGCAACCTCCATCTCCTGGGCTTAGGCGATTATCCTGCCTCGGTCTCCCGAGTAGCTGGGACTACAGGCGGCCGCCTCAACACCCGGCTACTTTTTTGTTGCAGTTCGGGCGGGCCTAGGGTTGAACACACCACCCTCCCTATATGGGGCCGGCGCCTTGCTCACTGAGCCACAGGCCCCGCCCCCGTTATTTTCTATACTTAACAATAGCTTCCCCCCCACACATACAGCTCTCCAGATACAGTGAAACCAGGTGTGGGAGAAGGATGTTTAACTAAATCGAAATAGGTGGCTGAGGCCTGTAATCGTAGCACTTTGGGAGGTCTAGGTGGGCAGATCGCTTCAGCTCACTCAGTTGAACTCCCGAAAATGGGTTTGTTTGTTTGCTTTCCAGTTCTGGCGGAGTCAGGGCTTGAACCAACACCCACGGTATAATATGGGGCCGGCGCCCTAATCCTTGAGCCAGGGGCTGCGCCCACTCTCAGGCACACGCATTTCTAAAGTTAGCAAAAGCCCCGCTGAGGCCCCAGCTCCTGACCTCATGTCGGCCTCCGTGTCTGTAGGGACGACACGGTCCCCGCAGACACCGGAGGGCGGGTCCTCCGTGTCTGCAGGTTGCTGACTTGTTCTGACTGCGTGTCCCAAGGCACCACTTTCGGGGTTTCTTTTTTCTTCTTTTATCCCTTGTTTCTCTCATTGCACATCTCACACTTGTGCTCGAGAACACATGATCATGACGCCTATGAACTACTAAAGGAGATGCAGCGACACACATCCCTCCGTCCTCCACTCCCTCTCCCCTTTCTTTCTCTCCTTCCCTCGTAACATCTTCCCCTCCCCTGGCCCCTCCACCTGCATATGAAACACCGGAGCTAGCTAAGAATGAGCACGCCGGGTTCTCCTGCCAGGCAGGCAGGCATGCATGACACCCACGTAGAGCACATGTGGGTGTTAGGAAACTTGGGTCTCCACAGTGCCCCCCGGATGACCAGAGGTCCATGGTAGACCTTAGACCAGGGATCTTGTCACCTTAGCGCCTGTTGTTCGACCAGATGTCTCTTCTGCGTGGTTTGGCCTAGTCAGTCCAGCAGGTGGTGGCCTTGTATAAGTTGTGGTTCCCCTGAGGGTCTGAGACTCGCCTCGCTCCTCCAAAACCCGAGTTCCTTCTTTCGTGTTCGTTTTCTCTCTCTCTCCCTCTCTCTCTCTCCCTCCCTTTCTGCCCCCTCTCCGTCTCTCTCCCCCCTCATTCTCACTCTCCCTTTATTCTGAAATGGTTCTTCTGACAATACGCACTGCTTGCCTCCTGTGTAACTACTAGAGCTAAAGAGCGCACTCGGCAGTGTGTGGGCCTAGGTGGTCTGTCATTCCTATAAAAAAAAAAAAAAAACTCTTCTTCATTCAGGTCTACGCAACCAGCAGGACAGTATATGTGTGTGGGATTATATATTTATTTATTTATTTATATATTTTTTGGCCATACACCCTCAGTCCACCTTCACTGGGAAGAGCGGCGTTGTGCCATTCACAAGTCACAGCACGCTCGAATTCTTGAGCTCCAGGGATGCCTTTGCTTCGGACTCCCGAACAGGTGGGACTATGGTGGGGTGTGGGGCGGTCGTCTCCTGTCTCCAATGGCCTCGGCCTCCCAGAATGCTAGCATTAGAGTGGAGATCAACCGCCCCCGACCCCGTAACTTCTTTGGCTGTGTATGGAGCTGTTCCCCGGGGGCAGATCCGTCCTCTCAAAGCCCAGTGGGGAGGCGGTGCGGAGAAGGGCGGGGACAGATCCTTGTAGTTCTTCCCTTCAACCTCGGCTCCGGTCAGGTCAGGTCAGGTCAGGTCAGCGCCTCTGTGCTTGGCTGCTTAACTCTTCTGTAAAACGGAACAGATCAGAAATAAAGGTCGAAAACTTAACTGAGGGGCGGCGCCTGTGGCTAAGTCGGTAAGGCGCCGGCCCCACAGACCGAGGGTGGCGGGTTCAAACCCGGCCCCGGCTGAACTGCAACCAGAAAATAGCTGGGCATGGTGGCGGGCTCCTTTCGTCCCAGCTACTCGGGAGGCTGAGGCAAGAGAATCGCTTAAGCCCAGGAGTTGGAAGTTGCTGTGAGCTGTGTGATGCCATGGCACTCTACCCGAAGGGTTTAAAGTGAGACTCGGTCTCTACAAAAAAAAAAAAACAAAACAAAACACTTAATTCATTACTGAAGTTTTTTTCTGGATTGGAAAGCGGGGGTTCGGGGAGAGGAAGGGTTTCTGTTCCAGGAACTGTGCTACGTGTCTATTTACTTCTTTATTAGATCAATTTTAACATTTATTAATTTATTTTTTGAATTTTTGAATTCAAAATTGAATTCATTTGATTTTTTTTTTTTTTTTTTTGGTGAGGCAGACCTTCACTGAGTCACCCTCCGTAGATTGCCTTGGTGTGGTGTCACAGCTCTCAAGAACCTCCAACTCTTGGGCGTTAACGATTGTCTGGCCTCAGCCTCTCAAGTACCTGGGACTGCATGAGCCCACCACAGCGCCAGGGTATTTTTGCTTTGTTGCAGTTGTCATTGTTGTGTAGCTTGTCAGACAGGGCTGGAATCCGCCAGTCTCCTCGGTGGATGTGGTTGGTGCCTTAACCAGTGTGCTATGCACCGCCCCCCAACCCCACGCCAGCCTATTTATTTATTTATTTATTTATGAAATATTTTCCTTCTTCTGCGGTGTTTGACTGGGGCCCGGTTTCAACCCGCCGCCTCTCGTACTTGGGGCGGGTGCCCTACTCCTCTGAGGAACAGGCACTGAACCACTTTTACTCTTTCATTTTCCTTCCTTCCTTCTTCCTTTCTTTCCATTGTTCTGTCCCATCCTTTCTCCTTCTCTCCATCCCTCCCTTCCTTCCTTCGTTCTTTGTTGTTTTTTTTCTTACCAGGTTTTTGGCGGGGCTTGGTTTGAATCCGCCACCTCCGAAATATGCGGGGAGATGGCGGGGGTGCCCTCAGACGAACACTTTCAGCTAAATGATTTTGAGGAGGGGGCAGTTTTTCTCGCCACCCACCTCCTCTGTATATGGGGCCGACACCCTACTCCTTTCACCCACAGGCGCCACCCGTTAACTTGTATTCTTTTTCCTTTCTGTAGAGACAGAGTTTCACTTTATTGCCCTCGGTAGAGTGCCGTGGCGTCGCACAGCTCACAGCAACCTCCATCTCCTGGGCTTAGGCGATTATCCTGCCTCGGTCTCCCGAGTAGCTGGGACTACAGGCGGCCGCCACAACGCCCGGCTACTTTTTTGTTGCAGTTCGGCCGGGCCTAGGGTTGAACACATCACCCTCCATATACCGGGTCGGCGCCTTGCTCACTGAGCCACAGGCCCCGCCCCCGTTATCTTCTATACTTAACAATAGCTTCCCCCCCACACATACATCTCTCCAGATACAGTGAAACCAGGTGTGGGAGGATATTTAACTAAATCGAATTAGGTGGCTCAGGCCTGTAATCCTAGCACTTTGGGAGGTCTAGGTGGGCGGATCGCTTCAGCTCACTGAGTTGAGCTCCCGAAAATGGGTTTGTTTGTTTGCTTTCCGGTTCTGGCGGAGTCCGGGCTTGAACCAACACCCACGGTATAATATGGGGCCGGCGCCCTAATCCTTGAGCCAGGGGCTGCGCCCACTCTCAGGCACACGCGTTTCTGAAGTGAGCAAAAGCCCCGCTGAGGCCCCAGCTCCTGACCTCTTGTCGGCCTCCGTGTCTGCAGGGACGACACGGTCCCCGCAGACACCGGAGGGCGGGTCCTCCGTGTCTGCAGGTTGCTGACTTGTTCTGACTGCGTGTCCCAAGGCACCACTTTCGGGGTTTATTTTTTCTTCTTTTATCCCTTGTTTCTCTCATTGCACATCTCACACTCGTGCTGGAACACATGATCATGACGCCTATGAACTACTAAAGGAGATGCTGCGACACACATCCCTTCGTCCTCCACTCCCTCTCCCCTTTCTTTCTCTCCTTCCCTCGTAACATCCCCCCTCCCCTGGCCCCCGCACCTGCATATGAAACACCGGAGCTAGCTAAGAATGAGCACGCCGCGTTCTCCTGCCAGGCAGGCAGGCATGCATGACACCCACGTAGAGCACATGTGGGTGTTAGGAAACTTGGGTCTCCACAGTGCCCCGCGGATGACCACACGTCCGTGGCCGCCCTTAGCCCGGGGATCTTGTCACCTTAGCGCCTGTTGCTCGACCAGATGTCTCTTCTGCGTGCTTTGGCCTACACAGTCCAACAGGTGGCGGCCTTGTATAAGTTGTGGTTCCCCTGAGCCTCAGAGACTCGCCTTGCTCCTCCCAACCCCGTGTTCCTTCTTTCGTGTTGGTCTTCTCTCTCTCTCTCTCTCTCTCTCCATCTCTCCCTCCCTTTCTTCCCCCTCCCCGTCTCTCTCCCCCCGTCTTTCTCACTCTCCCTTTATTCTGAAACGGTTGTTCTGACCATACGCACTGCTTGCCTCCTGTGTAACTACTGGAGCTCAGGAGCGAACTGGGCATCCTGTGAGCCTAGGGGGTGTGTCATTCCTATAAAAAAAAAAACAAAACTCTTCTTCATTCAGGTCTACGCAACCAGCAGGACAGTATATGTGTGTGGGATTATATATTTATTTATTTATATATTTTTTGGCCATACACCCTCAGTCCACCTTCACTGGGAAGAGCGGCGTTGTGCCATTCACAAGTCACAGCACGCTCGAATTCTTGAGCTCCAGGGATGCCTTTGCTTCGGACTCCCGAACAGATGGGACTATGGTGGGGTGTGGGGCGGTCGTCTCCTGTCTCCAATGGCCTCGGCCTCCCAGAATGCTAGCATTAGAGTGGAGATCAACCGCCCCCGACCCCGTAACTTCTTTGGCTGTGTATGGATCTGTTCCCCGGGGGCAGATCCGTCCTCTCAAAGCCCAGTGGGGAGGCGGTGCGGAGAAGGGCGGGGACAGATCCTTGGAGTTCTTCCCTTCAACCTCGGCTCCGGTCAGGTCAGGTCAGGTCAGGTCAGCGCCTCTGTGCTTGGCTGCTTAACTCTTCTGTAAAACGGAACAGATCAGAAATAAAGGTCGAAAACTTAACTGAGGGGCGGCGCCTGTGGCTAAGTCGGTAAGGCGCCGGCCCCACAGACCGAGGGTGGCGGGTTCAAACCCGGCCCCGGCTGAACTGCAACCAGAAAATAGCTGGGCATGGTGGCGGGCTCCTGTCGTCCCAGCTACTCGGGAGGCTGAGGCAAGAGAATCGCTTAAACCCAGGAGTTGGAAGTTGCTGTGAGCTGTGTGATGCCATGGCATTCTACCCGAAGGGCATAAAGTGACACTCTGTCTCTCCAAAAAAAAAAACAAAAAAAACTTAATTCATTACTGAAGTTTTATTCTGGATTGGAAAGCGGGCGTTGGGGGAGTGGAAGGGTTTCTGTTCCAGGAACTGTGCTAAGTGTCTATTTACTTCTTTATTAGATTGATTTTAATATTTATTAATTTATTTTTTGGTCCTTTTGATTTTTTTTTTTTTTTTTTTTTTGGTGAGGCAGACCTTCACTGAGTCACCCTCCGAAGATTGCCGGGGTGTGGGGTAGCTCTCAAGAACCTTCAACTATTGGGGGTTAACGATTGTCTGGCCTCAGCCTCCCAAGTACCTGGGACTGCATGAGCCCGCCACAGCGCCGGGGTATTTTTGCTTTGTTGCAGTTGTCATTGTTGTTTAGGTTGTCAGACAGGGCTGGAATCTGCCAGCCTCCTCGGTGGATGTGGTTAGTGCCTTAACCACTGTGCTATGCACCACACCCCCACCCCACGCCAGCCTATTTATTTATCTATTTATTTATTAAATATTTTCCTTCTTCTGCGGTGTTTGACTGGGGCCCGGTTTCAACCCACCGCCTCTGGTACTTGGGGCCGGTGCCCTATTCCTCTGAGGAACAGGCACTGAACTACTTTTACTCTTTCATTTTCTTTCCTTCCTTCCTTCCTTCCTTCCTTCCTTCCTTCCTTCCTTCCTTCCTTCCTTCCTTCCTTCCTTCCTTCCTTCCTTCCATCGTTCCGTCCCATCCTTTCTCCTTCCCTCCATCCCTCCCTTCCTTCCTTCGTTCTTTCTTGTTTTTTTTCCTTTCCAGTTTTTTACCGGGGGTTGGTTTGAACCCGCCACCTCCGAAATCTGCGGGCGGAGGGTGGGGGTGCCCGCAGGCGAACCCTTCAACGAAATGGTTTTGAGGAGGGGGCAGTTTTTCTCGCCACCCACCTCCTCTGTATATGGGGCCGGCACCCTTACTCCTTTGACCCACAGGCGCCACCCGTTAACTTGTATTCTTTTTCCTTTTTGTAGAGACAGAGTTTCACTTTATTGCCCTCTGTAGAGTGCCGTGGCGTCACACAACTCACAGCAACCTCCATCTCCTGGGCTTAGGCGATTATCCTGCCTCGGTCTCCGGAGTAGCTTGGATTACAGGCGGCCGCCACAACGCCAGGCTACTTTTTTCTAGCAGTTCGGCCGGGCCTGGGGTTGAACACACCACCCTCCGTATATGGGGCCGGCGCCTTGCTCACTGAGCCACAGGCCCCGCCCCCGTTATCTTCTATACTTAACAATAGCTTCCCCCACACACATACATCTCTCCAGATACAGTGAAACCAGGTGTGGGAGAAGGATAATGAACTAAATCGAATTAGGCTGGGCCACGTGAGGCGGCTCAGGCCTGTAATCCTAGCACTTTGGGAGGTCTAGGTGGGCGGATCGCTTCAGCTCACTGAGTTGAGCTCCTGAAAATGGGTTTGTTTGTTTGCTTTCCAGTTCTGGCGGAGTCCGGGCTTGAACCAACACCCACGGTATAGTATGGGGCCGGCGCCCTAATCCTTGAGCCAGGGGCTGCGCCCACTCACAGGCACAGGCGTTTCTGAGCTGACCAAAACCCCCGCTGAGGCCCCAGCTCCTGATCTCTTGTCGGCCTCCAATTGGCTGCGGAGAGGGCCAGTCCTCCGTGTCTGCAGGTTGCTGACTTGTTCTGACTGCGTGTCCCAAGGCACCACTTTTGGGGTTTCCTTTTTCTTCTTTTATCCCTTGTTTCTCTCATTGCACATCTCACACTTGTGCTGGAACACATGATCATGACGCCTATGAACTACTAAAGGAGATGCTGCGACACACATCCCTTCGTCCTCCACTCCCTCTCCCCTTTCTTTCTCTCCTTCCCTCGTAACATCCCCCCCTCCCCTGGCCCCCGCACCTGCATATGAATCACCAGAGCTAGTTAAGAATGAGCACGCCGCGTTCTCCTGCCAGGCAGGCAGGCATGCATGACACCCACGTAGAGCACATGTGGGTGTTAGGAAACTTGGGTCTCCACAGTGCCCCGCGGATGACCACACGTCCGTGGCCGCCCTTAGCCCGGGGATCTTGTCACCTTAGCGCCTGTTGCTCGACCAGATGTCTCTTCTGCGTGCTTTGGCCTACACAGTCCAGCAGGTGGCGGCCTTGTATAAGTTGTGGTTCCCCTGAGCCTCAGAGACTCGCCTTTCTCCTCCAAACCCCGTGTTCCTTCTTTCGTGTTCGTCTTCTCTCTCTCTCTCTCCCTCTCTCTCTCTCTCTCCCTCTCTCCCTGCCTTTCTCCCCCCTCTCCGTCTCTCTCCCCCCTCTTTTTCACTCTCCCTTTATTCTGAAACGGTTGTTCTGACCATACGCACTGCTTGCCTCCTGTGTAACTACTGGAGCTCAGGAGCGAACTGGGCATCCTGTGAGCCTAGGGGGTGTGTCATTCCTATAAAAAAAAAACAAAAAACTCTTCTTCATTCAGGTCTACACAACCAGCTAGGACAGTATATGTGTGTGGGATTATCTATTTATTTATTTATATATTTTTTGGCCGTACACCCTCAGTCCACCTTCACTTGGAAGAGCGGCGTGGCGCCATTCACAAGTCACAGCACGCTCGAATTCTTGAGCTCCAGGGATGCCTTTGCTTCAGACTCCCGAACAGGTGGGACTATGGCGGGGTGTGGGGCGGTCGTCTCCTGTCTCCAATGGCCTCGGCCTCCCAGAATGCTAGCATTAGAGTGGAGATCAACCGCCCCCGACCCCGTAACTTCTTTGGCTGTGTATGGAGCTGTTCCCCGGGGGCAGATCCGTCCTCTCAAAGCCCAGTGGGGAGGCGGTGCGGAGAAGGGCGGGGACAGATCCTTGGAGTTCTTCCCTTCAACCTCGGCTCCGGTCAGGTCAGGTCAGGTCAGGTCAGCGCCTCTGTGCTTGGCTGCTTAGCTCTTCTGTAAAACGAAACAGATCAGAAATAAAGGTCGAAAACTTAACTGAGGGGGCGGCGCCCGTGGCTCTGTCGGTAAGTCGCCGGCCCCACATACCGAGGGTGGCGGGTTCAAACCCGACCCCGGCTGAACTGCAACCAGAAAATAGCTGGGCATGGTGGCGGGCTCCTTTCGTCCCAGCTACTCGGGAGGCTGAGGCAAGAGAATCGCTTAAGCCCAGGAGTTGGAAGTTGCTGTGAGCTGTGTGATGCCATGGCACTCTACCCGAAGGGCATCAAGTGACACTCTGTCTCTACAAAAAAAAACAGAAACAAAAAACACTTAATTTATTACTGAAGTTTTTTTTTCTGGATTGGAAAGCGGGGGTTGGGGGAGAGGAAGGGTTTCTGTTCCAGGAACTGTGCTACGTGTCTATTTACTTCTTTTTATTTATTTATTTATTTATTTATTTTTTTTTTGTAGAGACTGAGTCTCACTGTACCGTCCTCGGGTAGAGTGCCGTGGCATAACACGGCTCACAGCAACCTCTAACTCCTGGGCTTCCGCGATTCTCTTGCCTCAGCTTCGTGAGCAGCCGGGACTACAGGCGCCCGGCGCAACGCCCGGCTATTTTTCTGTTGCAGTTTGGCCGGGGCTGGGTCTGAAACCACCACCCTGGGCATATGGGGCCGGCGCCCTACTCACTGAGCCAC
Source organism: Nycticebus coucang (assembly GCF_027406575.1). Classification (NCBI taxonomy): domain Eukaryota; kingdom Metazoa; phylum Chordata; class Mammalia; order Primates; family Lorisidae; genus Nycticebus; species Nycticebus coucang. The sequence continues at coordinate 644,510 of NW_026515593.1, read as the reverse complement.
AGGCGCCGCCCCTCTATTTACTTCTTTATTAGATTGATTTTAACATGTATTAATTTATTTTTGGTCCATTTGATTTTTTTTTTTTTTTTTGCTGAGGCAGACCTTCACTTAGTCACCCTCCCTAGATTGCCGTGGTGTGGTGTCACAGCTCTCAAGAACCTCCAACTCTTGGGCGTTAACGATTGTCTGGCCTCAGCCTCCCACGTACCTGGGACTGCATGAGACCGCCACAGCGCCGGGGTATTTTTGCTTTGTTTCAGTTGTCATTGTTGTTTAGGTTGTCAGAGAGGTCTGGAATCCGCCAGCCTCCTCGGTGGATGTGGTTGGTGCCTTAACCACTGTACTATGTACCACCGCCCAACCCCACGCCAGCCTATTTATTTATCTATTTATTTATTAAATATTTTCCTTCTTCTGCGGTGTTTGACTGGGGCCCGGTTTCAACCCGCCGCCTCTTGTACTTGGGGCCGGTGCCCTACTCCTCTGAGGAACGGGCACTGAACTACTTTTACTCTTTCATTTTTCTTCCTTCCTTCCTTCCTTCCTTCCTTCCTTCCTTCCTTCCTTCCTTCCTTCCTTCTTTCCTTCCTTCCTTCCTTCCTTCCTTCCTTCCTTCCTTCCTTCCTTCCTTCCTTCCTTCCTTCCTTCCTTCCTTCCTTCCTTCCTTCCATGGTTCCGTCCCATCCTTTCTCCTTCCCTCCATCCCTCCCTTCCTTCCTTTGTTCTTTCTTGTTTTTTTTCTTTCCAGTTTTTTGCCGGGGCTTGGTTTGAACCCGCCACCTCAGAAATATGCGGGCGGAGGGCGGGGGTGCCCGCAGGCGAACTCTTTCAACTAAATGATTTTGAGGAGGGGGCAGTTTTTCTCGCCACCCACCTCCTCTGTATATGGGGACGGCACCCTACTCCTTTCACCCACAGGCGCCACCCGTTAACTTGTATTCTTTTTCGTTTTTGTAGAGACAGAGTTTCACTTTATTGCCCTCAGTAGAGTGCCGTGGCGTCACACAGCTCACAGCAACCTCCATCTCCTGGACTTAGGCGATTATCCTGCCTCGGTCTCCCGAGTAGCTGGGTCTAGAGGCGGCCGCCACAACGCTGGGCTCCTTTATTGTTGCAGTTCGGCCGGGCCTGGGGTTGAACACACCACCCTCCGTATATAGGGCAGGGGCCTTGCTCACTGTGCCACAGACCCCGCCCCCGTTAACTTCTATACTTAACAAGAGCTTCCCCCACACACATACATCTCTCCAGATACAGTGAAACCAGGTGTGGGAGGATATTTAACTAAATCGAATTAGGTGGCTCAGGCCTGTAATCGTAGCACTTTGGGAGGTCTAGGTGGGCGGATCGCTTCAGCTCACTGAGTTGAGCTCCCGAGAATGGGTTTGTTTGTTTGCTTTCCAGTTCTGGCGCAGTCCGGGCTTGAAACAACACCCACGGTATAATATAGGGCCGGCGCACTAATCCTTGAGCCAGGGGCACACGCGTTTCTGAACTGAGCAATACCCCCGCTGAGGCCCCAGCTCCTGACCTCTTGTCGGCCTCCAATTGGCTGCGGAGAGGGCCGGTCCTCCGTGTCTGCAGGTTGCTGACTTGTTCTGACTGCGTGTCTCAAGGCAGCACTTTCGGGGTTTCTTTTTTCTTCTTTTATCCCTTGTTTCTCTCATTGCACATCTCACACTTGTGCTGGAACACATGATCGTGACGCCTATGAACGACTAAAGGAGATGCTGCGACACACATCCCTCCGTCCTCCACTCCCTCTCCCCTTTCTTTCTCTCCTTCCCTGGTAAAATGCTCCCTCCCCTGGCCCCCGCACCTGCATATGAAACACCGGACTAGCTAAGAATGAGCACGCCGGGTTCTCCTGCCAGGCAGGCAGGCATGCATGACACCCACGTAGAGCACACGTGGGTGTTAGGAAACTTGGGTCTCCACAGTGCCCCGCGGATGAGCAGACGTCCGTGGCCGAACTTAGAGCCGGGATCTTGTCACCTCAGCGCCTGTTGGTCGACCAGATGTCTCTTCTGCGTGCTTTAGCCTAGTCAGTCCAGCAGGTGTCGGCCTTGTATAAGTTGTGGATCCCCTGAGGTTCTGAGACTCGCCTCGCTCCTCCAAACCCCGTGTTCCTTCTTTCGTGTTCGTCTTCTCTCTCTCTCTCTCTCCCTCCCTTTCTCCCGCCTCTCCGTCTCTCTCCCACCTCGTTCTCACTCTCCCTTTATTCTGAAACGGTTGCTCTGACAATACGCACTGCTTGCCTCCTGTGTAACTACTAGAGCTCAGGAGGGAACTCGGCAGCGTGTGAGCCTAGGGTGTGTGACATTCCTATAAAAAAAAAACAAAAAAAAAACTCTTCTTCATTCAGGTCTACACAACCAGCTAGGACAGTATATGTGTGTGGGATTATATATTTATTTATTTATATATTTGTTGGCCATACACCCTCAGTCCACCTTCACTGGAAAGAGCGGAGTGGCGCCGTTCACAAGTCACAGCACACTCGAATTCTTGAGCTCCAGGGATGCTTTTGCTTCAGACTCCCGAACAGGTGGGACTATGGTGGGGTGTGGGGCGGTCGTCTCCTGTCTCCACCGGCCTCGGCCTCCCAGAATGCTAGCATTAGAGTGGAGATCAACCGCCCCCGACCCCGTAACTTCTTTGGGTGTGAATGGAGCTGTTACCCGGGGGCAGATCCGTCCTCTCAAAGTCCAGTGGGGAGGCGGTGCAGAGAAGGGCGGGACTGATCCTAGGAGTTTTCCCTTCAACCTCAGCTCCGGTCAGGTCAGGTCAGGTCAGGTCAGCGCCTCTGTGCTTGGCACCTTAGCTCTACTGTAAAATGGAACAGATCAGAAATAAAGGTCGAAAACTTAACTGAGGGGCGGCGCCTGTGGCTCAGTCGGTAAGGCGCCGGCCCCACAGACCGAGGGTGGCGGGTTCAAACCCGGCCCCGGCTGAACTGCAACCAGAAAATAGCTGGGCATGGTGGCGGGCTCCTGTGGTACCAGCTACTCAGGAGGCTGAGGCAAGAGAATCGCTTAAGCCCAGGAGTTGGAAGTTGCTGTGAGCTGTGTGATGCCATGGCACTCTACCCGAATGACATCAAGTGACACTCTGTCTCTACAAAAAAAAAAAAACACTTAATTCATTACTGAAGTTTTTTTATCTGGATTGGAAAGCGGGGGTTGGGGGAGAGGAAGGGTTTCTGTTCCAGGAACTGTGCTACGTGTCTATTTACTTCTTATTTTTTATTTATTTATTTTTATTTATTTATTTATTTATTTATTTTTTTTTTTGTAGAGACAGAGTCTCACTGTACCGCCCTCGGGTAGAGTGCCGTGGCGTCACACGGCTCACAGCAACCTCTAACTCCTGGGCTTCCGCGATTCTCTTGCCTCAGCCTCCTGAGCAGCCGGGACTACAGGCCCCCGCCACAACGCCCGGCTATTTTTCTGTTGCAGTTTGGCCGGGGCTGGGTCCGAAACCACCACCCTGGGCATATGGGGCCGGCGCCCTACTCACTGAGCCACAGGCGCCGCCACTCTATTTACTTCTTTATTAGATTGATTTTAACATTTATTAATTTATTTTTTGGTCCATTTGATTTTTTTTTTTTTTTTTTTTTTTTGCTGAGGCAGACCTTCACTTAGTCACCCTCCGTAGATTGCCGTGGTGTGGTGTCACAGCTCTCAAGAACCTCCAACTCTTGGGCGTCAACGATTGTCTGGCCTCAGCCTCCCAAGTACCTGGGACTGCATGAGACCGCCACAGCGCCGGGGTATTTTTGCTTTGTTGCAGTTGTCATTGTTGTGTAGCTTGTCAGACAGGTCTGGAATCCGCCAGCCTCCTCGGTGGATGTGGTTGGTGCCTTAACCACTGTGCTATGCACCAGCCCCCCACCCCACGCCAGTCTATTTATTTATCTATTTATTTATTAAATATTTTCCTTCTTCTGCGGTGTTTGACTGGGTCCGGTTTCAACCCGCCGCCTCTGGTACTTGGGGCCGGTGCCCTACTCCTCTGAGGAACAGGCACTGAACTATTTTTACTCTTTCATTTTGCTTGTTTCTTTCCTTCCTTCCTTCCTTCCTACCTTCCTTCCTTCCTTCCATCGTTCCGTCCCATCCTTCTCCTTCCCTCCATCCCTCCCTTCCTTCCTTCGTTCTTTCTTGTTTTTTTTCTTTCCAGTTTTTTGCCGGGGCTTGGTTAGAACCCGCCACCTCCGAAATATGCGGGGGGAAGGTGGGGGTGCCCGCAGGCGAACACTTTCAGCTAAATGATTTTGAGGAGGGGGCAGTTTTTCTCGCCACCCACCTCCTCTGTATATGGGGCCGGCACCCTACTCCTTTCACCCACAGGCGCCACCCGTTAACTTGTATTCTTTTTCGTTTTTGTAGAGACAGAGTTTCACTTTATTGCCCTCGCTAGAGTGCCGTGGCGTCACACAGCTCACAGCAACCTCCATCTCCTGGGCTTAGGCGATAATCCTGCCTCGGTCTCCCGAGTAGCTGGGACTAGAGGCGGCCGCCACAAAGCCGGGCTACTTTATTGTTGCAGTTTGGCCGGGCCTGGGGTTGAACACACCACCCTCCGTATATGGGGCCGGGGCCTTGCTCACTGAGCCACAGGCCCCGCCCCCGTTAACTTCTATACTTAACAAGAGCTTCCCCCACACACATACATCTCTCCAGATACGGTGAAACCAGGTGTGGGAGAAGGATATTTAACTAAATCGAATTAGGCTGGGCGAGGTGAGGCGGCTCAGGCCTGTAATCGTAGCACTTTGGGAGGGCTAGGTGGGCGGATCGCTTCAGCTCACTGAGTTGAGCTCCCGAAAATGGGTTTGTTTGTTTGCTTTCCAGTTCTGGCGGAGTCCGGGCTTGAACCGACACCCACGGTATAATATGGGGCCGGCGCCCTAATCCTTGAGCCAGGGGCACACGCGTTCTGAACTGAGCAAAACCCCCGCTGAGGCCCCAGCTCCTGACCTCTTGTCGGCCTCCAATTGGCTGCGGAGAGGGCCGGTCCTCCGTGTCTGCAGGTTGCTGACTTGTTCTGACTGCGTGTCCCAAGGCACCACTTTCGGGGTTTCTTTTTTCTTCTTTTATCCCTTGTTTCTCTCATTGCACATCTCACACTTGTGCTGGAACACATGATCGTGACGCCTATGAACGACTAAAGGAGATTTTGCGACACACATCCCTCTGTCCTCCACTCCCTCTCCCCTTTCTTTCTCTCCTTCCCTCGTAAAATACCCCTTCCCTGGCCCCCCCGCACCTGCGTAGGAAACACCGGAGCTAGCTAAGAATGAGCACGCCGGGTTCTCCTGCCAGGCCGGCAGGCATGCATGACACCCAGGTAGAGCATACGTGGGTGTTAGGAAACTTGGGTCTCCACAGTGCCCCGCGGATGAGCAGACGTCCGTGGCCGACCTTAGACCGGGGATCTTGTCACCTCAGCGCCTGTTGGTCGACCAGATGTCTCTTCTGCGTGCTTTGGCCTAGTCAGTCCAGCAGGTGGCGGCCTTGTATAAATTGTGGATCCCCTGAGGCTCTGAGACTCGCCTCGCTCCTCCAAACCCCGTGTTCCTTCTTTCGTGTTCGTCTTCTCTCTCTCTCTCTCTTTCTCTCTCTGTCTCTCTCTCTCCCTCTCTCCCTCCCTTTTCCCGCCTCTCCGTCACTCTGCCCCCTCGTTCTCACTCTCCCTTTATTCTGAAACCTGTGCTCTGACAATATGCACTGCTTGCGTCCTGTGTAACTACTAGAGCTCAGGAGCGAACTCGGCAGCGTGTGAGCCAAGATGGTGTGACCTCCCAAAGTGCTACGATTACAGGCCTGAGCCGCCTTACGTCGCCCAGCCTAATTCGATTTAGTTAAATATCCTTCTCCCACACCTGGTTTCACTGTATCTGGAGAGATGTATGTGTTTGGGGGAAGCTATCGTTAAGTATAGAAGATAAAGGGGGCGGGGCCTGTGGCTCAGTGAGCAAGGCGCCGGCCCCCTATACGGAGGGTGGTGTGTTCAACCCCAGGCCCGGCCGAACTGCAACGAAAATGTAGCTGGGCGTTGTGGCGGCCGCCTGTAGTCCCAGCTACTCAGGAGACCGAGGCAGGATAATCGCCTAAGCCCAGGAGATGGAGGTTGCTGTGAGGTGTGTGACGCCTCGGCACTCTACCAAGGGCAATAAAGTGAAACTCTGTCTCTACAAAAAGGAAAAAGAATACAAGTTAACGGGTGGCGCCGGTGGGTGAAGGAGTAGGGTGCCGGCCCCATATACAGAGGAGGTGGGTGGCGAGAAAAACTGCCCCCTCCTCAAAACCATTTAGTTGAAAGAGTTCGCCTGCAGGCACCCCCGCCCTCCCCCCGTATATTTCGGTGTTGGCGGGTTCAAACCAAGCCCCGGTAAAAAACTGGAAAGAAAAAAAACAAGAAAGAAGGAAGGAAGGAAGGGAGGGATGGAGGGAAGGAGAAAGGATGGGACGGAACGATGGAGGGAAGGAAGGAAGGAAGGAAGGAAGGAAGGAAGGAAGGAAGGAAGGAAGGAAGGAAGGAAGGAAGGAAGGAAGGAAGGAAGGAAGGAAAAGGAAAGAGTAAAAGTAGATCAGTGCCTGTTCCTCAGAGGAGTAGGGCACCGGCCCCAAGTACAAGAGGCGGCGGGTTGAAACCGGGCCCCAGTCAAACACCGCAGAAGAAGGAAGATATTTAATAAATAAATAGATAAATAAATAGGCTGGTGTGGGGTGGGGTGGTGGTGCATAGCACAGTGGTTAAGGCACCAACCACATCCACCGAGGAGGCTGGCGGATTCCAGACCTGTCTGACAACCTAAACAACAATGACAACTGCAACAAAGCAAAAATACCCCGGCGCTGTGGCGGTCTCATGCAGTCCCAGGTACTTGGGAGGCTGAGGCCAGACAATCGTTAACGCCCAAGAGTTGGAGGTTCTTGAGAGCTGTGACACCACACCACGGCAATCTACGGAGGGTGACTAAGTGAACGTCTGCCACAGCAGAAAAAAATAAAAATCAAATGGACCAAAAAATAAATTAATAAATGTTAAAATCAATCTAATAAAGAAGTAAATAGACACGTAGCACAGTTCCTGGAACAGCAACCCTTCCTCTCCCCCAACCCCCGCTTTCCAATCCAGAAAAAAAATTCAGTAATGAATTAAGTGTTTTTTTTTGTTTGTTTTTTTTTTTGTAAAGACAGAGTGTCACTTTATGCCCTTCGGGTAGAGTGCCATGGCATCACACAGCTCACAGCAACTTCCAACTCCTGGGCTTAAGCGATTCTCTTGCCTCAGCCTCCCTAGCAGCTGGGACGACAGGAGCCCGCCACCGTGCCCAGCTATTTTTTGGTTGCAGTTCAGCCGGGGCTGTGTTTGAACCCGCCACCCTCGGTCTGTGGGTCCGGCGCCTTACGGACTGAGCCACAGGCGCCGCCCCTCAGTTAAGTTTTCGACCTTTATTTCTGATCTGTTCCGTTTTACAGGAGAGCTAAGCATCCAAACACTGAGGCGCTGACCTGACCTGACCAGACCTGACTGGAGCCGAGGTTGAAGGGAAGAACTCCTAGGATCTGTCCCCGCCCTTCTCTGCACGGCTTCCCCACTGGGCTTTGAGTGGACGTTTCTGTACCCGGGGAACAGCTCCATACACACCCAAAGAGTTACGGGGTCGGTGGCGGTTGATCTCCACTCTATTGCTAGCATTCTGGGAGGCCGAGGCCGGTGGAGACAGGAGACGACCGCCCCACACCCCACCATTGTCCCACCTGTTCGGGAGTCTGAAGCAAAAGCATCCCTGGAGCTCAAGAATTCGAGTGTGCTGTGACTTGTGAATGGCGCCACGCTGCTCTTCCCAGTGAAGGTGGACTGAGGGTGTATCGCCAAAACAATATATAAATAAATATATATATAATCCCACACACGTACTGTCCTAGCTGGTTTTGTAGTCGTGAATGAAGAAGAGTTGTTTTTTTTTGTTTTGTTTTTAGATAGAAATGACACGCCCCCTAGGCTCACACGCTGCTGAGTTCACTCCTTAGCTCTAGTAGTTACACAGGAGGCAAGCAGTGCGTATTGTCAGAGCAACCGTTCCAGAATAAAGGGAGAGAGAGAATGAGTTGGGAGAGAGGGAGACAGAGATAGAGAAGACGAACACGAAAGAAGGAACACGGGGTTTGGAGGGGTGAGGCGAGGCTCCAAGCCAGGGGGACCAGAACTTGTACACAGCCGCCATCTGGTGGACTGACCATGCCCAAGCACGCCAAAGAGACATCTGGTCGACTGACAGGCGCTAAGGTGACAAGATCCCTGGTCTAAGGTCGGCCATGGACTTCTCGTCATCGCTGGGGCACCGTGGAGACCGAAGTTACCTAACACCCACATGTGCTCCACATGGGTGTCATGCATGCCTGCCTGCCTGGCAGGAGACCCGGGGTGCTCATTCTTAGCTAGCTCCGGTGTTTCATATGCAGGTGCGGGGCCGGGCGGGATGTTATGAGGGAAGGAGAGAAAGAAAGGGGAGAGGGAGGGAAGGACGGAGGGATGTGTTTCGCAGCATCTCCTTTAGTATTTCATAAGCGTCATGATCATCTGTTCGAGCATACGTTTGAGATGTCGAAAGAGAGAAACAAGGGATAAAAGAAGAAAAAAGAAACCCCGAAAGTGGTGCCTTGGGCCACGCAGTCAGAACAAGTCAGCAACCTACAGACAGAGAGGACAGGCACTCTCTGCAGCCAATTGGAGGCCGACAAGAGGTCAGGAGCTGGGGCCTCAGCGGGGGGGTTGATCAGTTCAGAAACGCATGTGCGTCAATTTTTAAGGCTGAATAGTAATCCATGGTACACATATATCACAGTTTGTTAATCCATTCATGTATTGATCGGTACTGGGGTGGATTCCACATCTTGACAGTTGTGACTTGAGCTGCAATAAACCTTCTAGTGCAAAAGTCTCTATGTTAAAATGATTTTTTTGTCTTCTGGGTTGGAGTGGAATTGAAGGATCAAATGAAAGGTTTACTTTTAGTTCTTTCAAAATTCTCCATACTTCTTTACAAATAGGCTATATTAGTTTGAAATCCTACCAACAGCATAAAAGTGTTCCCTTATCTCCACATCCATGCCAGTCTCAGCAGCTTTGGGATTTTATAATGTATGCTATTCTCATTGGGGTAGATTATATGTCAAAGTGCTTTTGATTTGCATTTCTCTGATGATTAGGGATGGTGAGCATTTTTTTTTTCATGTATTTGTTTGGCCATTTGTTCATTACTGTTAACTTAGAACATTATATTTTTTTTTTTTTTTTTGGCCGGGGCTGGGTTTGAACCCACCACCTCCGGCATATGGGACCGGCGCCCTACTCCTTGAGCCACAGGCGCCGCCCAGAACATTATATTTTATGGCTGAGTAACAGTTCATGGTATAGTAAACCCCAAGATGTTTATCCATTCATTTATTGTTTAATATTTAGGTACTTTTGATTTTGCCTCGATAATGTATGTTGTAGTCACCCTTATGCTGAGACTCTTTATCTACAGCCTGAGGAACAAAGATGTGAATGGAGCCCTGGGAAAACTCCTCCGAATAGCAGCCCTTGTCTGTGATTAATTAGAGCCTCAGAAGTACTTGAACTCTTTGTGCAACTAGGCCAATGGGTGTGTATTTCAATATCCTATGTCTTTTTCTCTCCCAAGACATGCTTCTTGTCTTTTTATTGCCAAATAATTTTTGACTTTGTTTTCACTTGTTTTCATGTTACTTTTATTCAAAACTCCCTGTTTAATTTCTTTCTGACATTTGTTTCCCATATTTTGTCCAGAAAATTCCATCTTTAGGCCATCTGCAGTCCCTCATGCCTGTAGTCTTAGCACTCTGGGAATCAGAATGGGGAGGATCACTTGAGAATAGTATTTGGAGACCAGTCTGAGCAAGAATGACACCCCATCTCTACAAAACAAATTAAAAAGTTAGTTATGTGTGCTGGTGGAAACCTATAGTGCCAGTAACTCAGGAAGCTGAGGGAGGAGAGTCACTTGAACTGAAGAGGTTAAGGTATCAGTAAGCTATGATGATGGCACTACACTCTACCTAGGGTGACAGATTGTGACTATGTCTCAAGGAAAAAGAAGAAACGTAGAAAATTTCATCTTTTGCCAGTTTTCTGACAACCATTCCTGAAATTTCTGACTCATTTATATCACATTTTCCATCAAATGCAGACATGATTTCCTCAAACACTATTCTTGTCAATGTTAATACTCTTCACCTTAGCATTTTTTCTCCTTCTACCAAATGAATAAAAGTCATAGTGTATCATAAGCAATGTTTACAATATCAGGACTGTTTTGTTGCTTTACATGTATGACTTTAATACTGAAAACATTTATTCTAGCTATTTTCTGTCATTTATCTTTCTATCAAGGAAAGATACTGAGATTCAGGTGAACTATGTCCTGGGAAACTGACACTTTGCCCACACTCCTAACTTTGCTGTCCTGCTGTTCATAAGAACTCATGAAGTGACTTTCAACTTCAAATTCAGAATCTAGATTTGAAGGCTCACAGATTCAGATGGTTCCTAGCAATGTACAACCCAGGATAGCTCTGACCTGGTATCTCTTTATGGTACAAGCAGAAGTCAGAGTTGTGACCTCCAGGAGCACAAATTCCTCAATCACTCACTGTTGGTAATCTTTGTCAGTGCCACTTTTGTTCCAACTCTATTCCTGGACCCATGTATTCTATATATTGAGGACATAGCATGTTGCATTTTTTCACTCTTTGGAGTACACATACTGCATCATGCATTTATGTACCAAACCTTTCCTGTTAGTCAAATGCCTGCAATAAGTATAATCTCTTTGAAATAGAAGCATTTTTATATCTTCCATTAAATATATTTTCAAACTTTCCTTCAATACTTCATAATCCTTGAGGTTATATTTTACCCCTGCCCTTTCTTTCCCTGATAAACTTTACAATTGGTTTATATTTGTCACGTCTATTTCCACAATACTCATTCCTTTCTTTTTTCTTCTTCATGAGACAGACTCTGCCCCACCCTGAGTGCAATGTTATCATCGTAATTTTCTTCACTTTCAAGCTCCTCGGCTCAAGTGATTCTCCTACATCAGCCTCCTAAGTAGCTGGGACTACAGGCTTCCACCAGCATGCTCGGCTAATTTTTCTATTTTTGTGTAGAAACAGGATCCCCCTCTTAACTTATATACATTCTGCAACCCTTTCCACCTGAATTATTTTTGCCTCTACATTTATATTTATTTGTAATTTTTTCCATTTCTCTTCATTTGATCATTTATGGGGTACAAGTGCCATTTTTTTGCATGGATATATTGTATTATAGTGAAATCAGAGCCTCGAGTGCATCTATCACTGGACCAATTCACATTGTATCCACTAAGCAACCTCCCATGGCATGACCCCTTCCCAGCCTCCCCACTTCAAGTTTCCATTGTCCATCATGCAACATTCTCCTTCCACATTTACACATCATTTAGCTCCCAGGTATAAGTGAGATCATGCAGTACTTGTTTTTATGTATCTGCATTGTTTCACTTAAGATAATGACCTCCAGTTGAATCCTTGCTGCTGTAAAAGACATTATTTCATTCTTTTTGTGGCTAAATAGTATTTCATTGTGTATATAGACCACATTTTTTTTTTACCCAGCACTCCACTGATGGCAACTTAGTTTGATTTCATATCTTTGCTATCATAAACAGTGCAGTAATAAACATATGACTTCAGATGTCTTTTTATACATTGATCTATTTTCCTGTGGGTAAATGCACAGCAGTAGTATTGCTGGATTGTGTGGTATTCCTATTTTTAGTTCTTTGGGAAATATCTAAATATGATCCACATCCTGGCCAACATCTTTTTTTTTTTTTTAATCATAGCCATATTGACTAATGTAAGATGGTATCTCATTGTTGTTTTAATTAAAATTTCTCTGATAACTCTGATGGTGACATTTTTTCATACGAATTTTGGCCATTTGTTTATCTTCTTTTGAAAAATGTCTATTCATGTCCTATGTCCATTTTTTTTTTCTCTCTCTTTTGGGCTCAAGTGATCGACTTGCCACAGTTTTTCTATTTTTAGTAGAGACAGGGTCTGATTCCTGCTCAGGATGGTCTTGAACCTGTGAACTCAAGCTATCCATCCACCTCCGTCTCCCAGAATGCTAGGATTACAGGTGCGAACCACCGCGCCTGGCCTACTGTATTATTTTTAATTTGTATTTTTTATTTTTTTTTTTTTATTGTTAAATCATAGCTGTGTACCTTAGTGCAATCAAGGGGTACAATGTACAGGTTTCATATACAATCTGTAATATTCTCATCAAACTGTTCAATGTAGCCTTCATGGCATTTTCTTAGTTACTGTATGTAGGCATTTGTATTCTGCATTTAGTAAGTTTCGCCTGTACCCATTCTGAGATGCACCGTACATGTGGCCCCACCCATGACCCTCCCTCCACCAAAACCGCCTGCCTCCCTTCCCCTTCCTTGGCCCTTTCCCTAGTATTGTGCTATAGTTGGGTTATAGCCTTCATGTGAAAGATATAATTTAGCTTCATAGCAGAGCTGAGTACATAGGATACTTTTTTCTTCCATTTCAGAGATAACTTTGCTAAGAAGAATATGTTCCAGCTCCATCCATGTAAACATGGATGTAAACAGCCCTCCCATCTGAGGGCTGTAAAGAGGTAAAGCCTTAGCAGAGAGTCTTAGCAAAGTCTTAGCAAAGTCATAGCAGAGCTGAGTACATAGGATACTTTTTCTTCCATTCCTGAGATACTTTGCTGAGAAGAATATGTTCCAGCTCCATCCATGTAAACATGGCTGTAAACAGCCCTCCCATATGAGGGCTGTAAAGAGGTAAAGTCTCCATCTTTCTTTAAGGCTGCATAATATTCCATGATATACATGTATCACAATTTGCTAGTCCATTCGTGGGTCGATGGACACTTGGGCTTCTTCCATGACTTAGCAATTATGAATTGGGCTGCAATAAACATTCTGGTACAGATGTCTTTGTTATATTGTGAGTTTTGGTCTTTGGGATATAAACCTAGTAATGGAATTATAGGATCGAATGGCAGGTCTATTTTTAGGTCTCTAAGTATTCTCCAAACACCCTTCCAGAAGGAACGTATTAGTGTGCATTCCCACCAGCAGTGTAGAAGTGTGCCCTTTTCTCCACATCGATGACAACATCTCTGGTTTTGGGATTTTGCTATGTGGGCTACTCTTACTGGGGTTAGGTGGTAGTTTTGATTTGCATTTCTCTGATGATTACGGATGATGAGCTTTTTTTCATGTGTTTGTAGATCATGCATCTGTATTCTTTAGAGAAGTTTCTCTTCAAGTCCCTTTCCCACCCTGAGATGGGATCACGTGTTCTTTTCTTGCTAATACATTTGAGTTCTCTGTGGATTCTGGTTATTAGACCTTTATCGGAGGTATAACCTTCAAATATTTTCCCCCATCCAAGGGCTGTCTGCTTGCTTTACTCACTATGTTCTTGGCTGTGCAGAAGCTTTTTAGTTTGATCAGGTCCCAGTAGTGTATTTTTGATACTGCTTCAATTGCCTGGGGAGTCCTCCTCATAAAATATTCACCCAGGCCAATTCCTTCAAGAGTTTTCACTGCACTTTCTTCAAGTATTTTTATAGTTTCATGTCTTAAGTTTAAATCTTTTATCCAGTGAGAGTCTATCTTAGTTAATGGTGAAAGGTGTCGGTTCAATTTCAAACTTCTACAGGTTGCCAGCCAGTTTACCCAGCATCATTTGTTAAATAGGGAATCTTTTCCCCACTGAATGTTTTTAATTGGCTTGTCAAAGATCAAATAACGGTAAGTAGCTGGATTCATCTCTTGGTTCTCTATTCTGTTCCAGACATCTACTTCTCTGCTTTTGTGCTAGTACCATGCTGTTTTGATCACTACCAATTTGTAGTACAGTCTGAGGTCTGGTAGCGTGATTCCACCTGCTTTGTTTTTATTGCTGAGTAATGTTTTGGCTATTCAAGTTTTTTTTCTGATTCCATATAAAACAAAGTATTATTTTTTCAAGATGTTTAAAATATGACAATGGAGCTTTAATAGGAATTGCATTAAAATTGTATATTGCTTTGGGTAGTATAGACATTTTAACAATGTTTTTTCTTCCCAGCCATGAGCATGGTATGTTTTTCCATCTGTTAACATCTTCAGCTATTTCTTTTCTTAAGGTTTCATAGTTCTCTTTGTATAGATCTTTCACATCTTTGTTAGGTATACTCTCAAATATTTCGTCTTTTTTGGCACTACTATGAAAGGATTAGAGTCCTTGACTGTTTTTTCGGCTTGGATATTGCTGGTATACATAAAGGCTACAGATTTACGGGTGTTGATTTTGTAGCCTGAGACATTGCTGTATTCCTTGATCACTTCTAAAAGTTTAGCAGTAGAATCCCTAGTGTTTTCCAGATATATGATCATATCATCTGCAAATAGTGAAAGTTTGATCTATTCTGACCCTATGCGGATACCCTTGATCGCCTTTTCTTCCCTAATTGCAATGGCTAAAACTTCCATTACAATGTTAAAGAGCAATGGAGACAATGGGCAACCTTGCCTGGTTCCTGATCTAAGTGGAAATGATTTCAATTTAACTCCATTCAATAAGATATTGGCTGTGGGTTTGCTGTAGATGACCTCTATTAGTTTAAGAAATGTCCCTTCTATACCAATTTTCTTAAGTGTTCTGATCATGAAGGAATGCTGGATATTATCAAAAGCTTTTTCTGCATCAATTGAAAGAATTATATCTTCCTTATTTTTTAGTTTGTTTATGTGTTGAATTACATTTCTAGATTTACGTATATTGAACCAGCCTTGAGACCCTGGGATAAATCCCACTTGGTCATGGTGTATAATTTTTTTGATGTGTTGTTGGATTCTGTTTGTTAGGATCTTATTGAGCATTTTAGCATCAATATTCATTAGTGATATTGGTCTATAATTTTCTTTTCTTGTTGGGTCTTTCCCTGGTTTGGGGATCAAGGTGATGTTTGTTTCATAGAATGTGTTGGGTAATATTCCTTCTTTTTCTGTATTTTGGAAGAGGTTTAGTAGTATAGGTACAAGTTCTTCTTTAAACACTTGGTAGAATTCTGACGTAAAGCAATCTGGTCCTGGGCTTTTCTTTTTGGGCATATTTTGTGTAGTTGATGCTATTTCAGAACTTGATATAGGCCTGTTCAACATTTCCATTTCGTTCTGGCTAAGTCTTGGCAGGTGGCGTACTTCCAGGTATCGGTCTATTTCTTTCAGATTTTCAGATTTCTGAGAGTAGAATTTCATGTTTTAATGGGGTTACTTGTTTTTGTTGTTGTTGTTGTTGATGAGCTGTTTGAGTTGCTTATAAATTCTGAATATCTTATTTTATCCCATTCTGAATATTGCCTTTTCACTCTGTTGGTTAATTCCTTTGCTGTGCAGAAGCTCTATTGTTTAAGTTCTGTTTTTCTGTATTTGTTTTTGTTGTCTGTGCTTTTGAGGTCTTAGTGATGAACTCTTTGCCTAGATAATGTCTAGAAGAGTTTTCTCTAATATTTTTTATAATTTCAGGTCTTACATTCAAGACTTTAATCCATTTTGAGTTGATTTCCATATGTGGTGACAGATAGTTATCCAGTTTCACCCTTCTGCATATGGCAACCCAGTTTTCCCATCACCACTTACTGAGAAGGATATATTTTCCCTGGTCTATGTTCTTCTTGACTTTGTTAAAGATTAGTTGGCTGTAAGTATGTGGGTTTATTTCTAAGTTCACTGTTCCTTTTCATATACATATATTTATTTCTCTTTTTTTTCTTTCTTTTACTTTTTAGAAACGGGTGTCTTGGCTCAGCACTTGTAGCTCTGTGGCTAGTGTGCCAGCCACATACAATGAAGCTGGTGGGTTCAAATACAACCCAGGCCAACTACAACCAAAAAAATAGCTGGGCATTGTGGTGGGCACCAGTGGTTCCAGCTACTTGAGAGGCTGAGACAAGAGAATCACTTAAGTCCAAGAGTTGGACGTTGCTATAAGCTGTGACACCACAGCACCCTACCAAGGGCAACATATTGACACTGTGTCTCAAAAAAAGAAAAGAAAGAAATGGAGGTCTTCCTCTATTTCCCAGGCTAAAGTGGAGTGTGATGACTATAGCTCAATGGAACGTCAAATGCCTGAGCTTAAGTGGACTTCCCACCTCAGCCTCCCAAGTAGCTGGGACTTCATACAACCACACTTGGCTGATTTTTTTTCTTTTCTTTTCTTTTCTTTCTTTCTTTTCTTTCTTTTTTTTTTTTTTGTAGAAACAGGAGCTCACTTTATTGCCCAGGGTGAATTTGAACTTCTGGCTTCAAGGGATTCTTCCACCTTCCCCCCCCCCCAATGTGCTAGAATTATAAGCTTAAGCCACCACCCCTGACCTATACGTCTTTTTTATACCAGTTACTGTAGACTTATAGTATACTTTTAAATCAGGCAAAGTGATGCCTCCAAATATGTTCTTTTTCCTCAAGATTACCTTGGAAATCCAGATGTTTTCATAATTGCATACGGTATTTATAAATGTTGTCTCTAAATCTGTGAAATATAATATTGGTATTTTTTTTTCTTTTTTTTTTTTAATTTTTTTATTAAATCATAACTGTATACAATGATATGATTATGGGGCATCATACACTCACTTCATAAACCATTTGACACATTTTTATCACAGTGGTTAACATAGCCTTTCCGGCGTTATCTCAGTTACTGTGCCAAAACATTTACATTCTACATTTACCAAGTTTCGCAAATACCCCTATAATATGCACCACAGGTGTGATCCCACTGATTCCCCTCCCTCTACCCACCCCCCCTTTCCCACTTCCCCCTATTGGTATTTTGATGGAGATTGCACTGAACCTTGCTTTGGGTCATCTGGCCCTCTTAACAATATTGGTTTTTCCAATCGAGGAACATAAGATGGGTTTCCATTTGTGGAAACAACGGAAGCAATTTATTTTATAAGTGTTTTCTAGTTTTACTTTTAGACATCTTTTTCCTATTTTATTTAATATATTCCTAGTATTTTTTTTCCTTTTTGCAGGAAATAAATTGTTTTGTTGATTTTTTTTTTGCTAAGTTGGTATACAGAAAGGCTGCTGGTTTCTGTACATTGATTTTGTATCCTTAAATTTTCTGTATTTATTTATCAGACCTAGAAGTTTTTTAATGGAATCTTTAGGATTTTCCAAGTATAACATCATTGTACAAGAATATTTGTATCATTTTTATTTTTCTTTTCTTCTTCTTCTTGTTTTTTTTTTTTGTCTGATTGCCCTAGCAAGACTTCCAAATACTGTGTTGAATAACATTGGTTAAAATGGACGTCCTTGTCTTGTTACGCTTTTTAGGGGGAAATGCCCTCAACTTTTTCTCATTAAGTATGATGCTGGCTGTGCATTTTTTTGTATATGGCACTTTGTATTTTGAGGTATATTCTTTCTATGCTTAGTTTGTTGGGGATTTTCATCATAAGCGATGATGATTTTTTTCTTTTCTTATGTTTATTGTACATATTTGGAAGATGACGGCCATATCAATTTTTTTAACATTTTATTTTTTTAATTCCTTTATTTTTTTATTGTTAAATCAAAGCTGTGTACATTTGTACAATCAAGGGGTACAATGTGCTGGATTCATATACAATCTGAAATATTCTCATCAAACTGTTCAATGTAGCCTCCAGGGCATTTTCTTAGTTATTGTATGTAGACATTTGCATTCTGCATTTAGTAGGTTTCACCTGTACCCATTCTAAGATGCACCGTAGGTGTGACCCCACCCATTACCCTCCCTCCACCCTGACTTCATATCAATTTTTTTTAAACTCATAATTATATTATTATTTTCCTGAGGTCCTAGGAACTCATTATTTGTACACCTAATGTGGTCAATTCATGTACGAGTGCATTTATAATACAGGGAAATTAGTTTGTAGAGGATATTTCTTACCACAATGACTATTCATTAATGAATTTTGGTAAGTTCATTTTACTTTTTAAACCTACTGGATTACTAGAGATGCTGAATTATATTGAATGCTTTTGTTTTATCTATTAAGATGATCATATGGTTTTTGTCCTTAATTCTGTTTATGCGATATATCACATTTACTGATTTGCATGTGTTGACCCATCCTTGCATCCCTGGTATAAAAGACACTTGACCATGACATAAGATATTTTTGATGTGCTGTTGCATTTGATTTGCTAATATTTTGCTGAAGATTATTGTGTCTATGTACACTGGGAATGTTGGTCTATAATTTCCCTTTCTGTGTGTGTTTGTTTGATATTGGTATCACGGCAATCCTGGCTTTGCAGAATGAAAGATAACTCATTTTCCTCTCTCTTTTGACACTAAACTGTCAAAGTGGCAATGGATGTGGATCTGCAGTCATAAATGGAAGCATCTTATTTAGGCAAGAAGCATGGTAATGTGGTATGCCCACATCTCAGCCTCATAATAGCTCTTTGAAGGGCAGTCAATACTATCTTAAGGGCACTTTAAGATAGCCTTGTTCCTCTGTCCCTCCCTGTCAGGTAGCAGCTTAAACCTCATTATCACAAACTTGGCCTGAGGGTGTTGCACAGTCGAGCATCAGTCTTGCAAAGTGGCACCTAGGGCCTTTGACCAGCGAGGGCATCTCTACCACCACAGTCATGCAGCATGTGCAAGAAGCTATGAGGAGTGCAATCTACTTCTGTCTTAATCTTAACCACAGCCAGCAGCAAGGAAGTGTGACCCTTCCCAGAGGTGCTTGAAAACATATGGTCTTCCTTCCTCCTCCTCAAAGCAGTGTTGTGGCAGCAGCTAAATCTAAAGACCCCTTTCTCAATTCCTCTGTATAGCCCTACTTAGAGGTAATGTATGACACTCTCCCTAATATCCACAAAGGCTTCCATGACATTTGCCAAAATCAAAGGATATTTTTCAATCCTCGTCTTGTTAGTCCACTCACAAAGTACCCCAGAACTATTAACCACTTTGATTTTATTCAGAAAGAGTCTTTTTATCATCCATAACACTGTGAACACTAGATGATATACAAAAATCTCCAAAGATTCTTCAAGAGAGGCACATTGTAAAGAGATAATTTCTTAGTTTCGTTCCTTATATAAATCATATACCAATGTATTTCTTTCTTTTTTTTTTTCATGATCAAATGGAAGGTCTGATTTTAGTATTTTTGAGAATTCTCCATATTTCTTTCCATAAAGGTTGTATTACTTGCAATCCTACCAGCAGTGCAAAAGTGTTCCATTCTCTTCACATCTATGCCAGCATCTCCAGCTGCAGCATTTTGTGATGTAAGCTATTATCACTGGGGTTACATGATATGCAATACAGTTTTGATTTGCATTTCACTGATGATTAGAGATGATTAGAATTTTTTAATTTGTTTATTGGCCATTAATCTGTCATCTTCAG
Organism: Nycticebus coucang; assembly: GCF_027406575.1. Classification (NCBI taxonomy): domain Eukaryota; kingdom Metazoa; phylum Chordata; class Mammalia; order Primates; family Lorisidae; genus Nycticebus; species Nycticebus coucang. The sequence continues at coordinate 624,957 of NW_026515593.1, read as the reverse complement.
AGAAGTTTCTATTAAAGTCTCTTGCTCATTTATAAATAGGGTTGTTTGCTCTTTTCTTATGGATTAATTTGAGTTTTCTGTAGATTCTAGTATACAGGCTTTTCTCAGATTTGTAGCATGCAAAAACCGCTCCAATTCCCATGACTATCTGTTTGCTTTGTTTGTGGAGCCCTTAGCTCTGCAGAAGCTTTTTAGCTTGATCAAATACTATTTATTTATTTTTGATGTTGCTGCAATTGCCAAGGGTTATTCCTCATAAAATCTTTTCCCAAGCCAATATTTGCAAGTGTTTTCCCCACACTGTCTTCTAGGATTTTTATTATTTGACATATTTTTTATTTAATTTTTATTTTTTATTTTTTTGAAGAGTAACATTCAGTGCCTATCATGTACAATTCTTTATGTAGTTTCTTTCTCTTTTTAATTTATTTTTATTAAATCACAACTGTGTACATTATGGGTTATAGTGTGATGATTTGATATACAATGGAGAATGCTTAAATCAAACTGATTAACATAAGCATCACTCACTTATTTTTGTGGCAAGACATTTATAATTTACTCTTACTTGTTTTGAAATGTACCCTTGCATTGTGTTCATTTTGTAAGATCCCACCAATTGCCCTCACTCCTCCCTCTACTTGACCTCCCCCCTCCTCTCTGCTCCCTCTTCTCCCTTCCTTCCTGCTGAACTATTATGTGTTTTATAATTTGTATTAATGTGTAAGTGATTATATACTGGTTTCATGATAGTATTGAGTACATTGGATACCTTTTTTCCCCCATTCTTGAGGTAATTTACTAAGAAGAATATCTTCTAACTCCATCCAGGTAAACATAAAAGAGGTAAAGTCTCTATCTTTTTATGGCTGCATAATATTCCATGGTATACATATACCACAGTTTTTTAATTCATTCATGAGTCCATGGGCACTTGGACTGCTTCCGTGACTTGACAATCATGAATTGGGATGCAATAGAGAATCTGGTGCAAATGTTTTGTTGTAAAATGATTTTTGTTCACCTGGGTAGATACCTAGTGATGAAATGACCAGATCAACTGGTAAGTGGAGATACTTCTTTCCAAAAAGGCCTTATTACTTTGCAATCCCACCAGCAGTGTAGAAGTATTCCCTTCTCTTCACATGTATGCACGGTTTTGTGATTTTGTGATGTGGGCTAATCTTACTGGAGTTAGGTGATATCTCAAAGTGGTTTTGATTTGCATTTCTCTGATGATTAAAAATGATGAGCATTTTTCATGTGTTTGTAGGTCTTCAGAAAAGTTTCTGTTCAAATCTCCTGTGCACAAAAAAAATGGGGTTGCTTTTCCTTTTCTTATTGATTGGAGTTCTCTGTAGATTCTTGTTAGCAAACCTTTATTAGAATCATAACATGCAAAAATAGTCTCTCATTCTGAAGGCTGTTTGTTTTCTTTAGTTATAGTTCCCTTAGCTATGAAGAAGCTTTTTAGCTTGATCAGATACCAGTAATATATTTTTCTGTTGTTTTAATTGAAGAGGAGTCCTCCTCATAAATTTTCCTGGGCAAACATTTTCAAGCATTTTCCCTGCATTGTATTCTAGTATTTTTTACAGTTTAGCGCCTTAAATTTAACTCTTTTATCCACTGAGAATCAATTTTGGTTAGTGGTGAAGTGTGAGGATCCACTTTCGATCTTCTACATTTTGCTAGTCAGTTCACCCAGCACCATTTGTGAAATAGGGAATCTTTTCCCCAGTGCATGGTTTTGTGAGGCTTATCAAAGATCAGATAATGCTATGTGGCTGGCTTGATCTCTAGATTTTCTACTCTATTCCATATATCTATCTCAATATTTTTGTGCCAGTACCAACCTATTGTGATCACTGTAGATTTGTAGTATAGCCTGAAGTTTAGTAAGGTGATGCCTCAATATTTGTTTTTATTTTTATGTAATGTATTAGCTATTTGAGTGTTTTCCTGATTCCATAGTAAATGAAGTATTAGTTTTTCAAGTTGTTTAAAGTATGACATTGGTGCTTTGATAGGGATTGCATTAAATATGTAGATTGCTTTGGGTAGTATGAACATTTTAACAATGTTCATTCTTCCCAGCCATGAGCATCATAAGTTTTTCAATTTGTTAACATCTTCTGGTATTTTTTTCCTCAGGATTTCATATTTTTTTTTAATAGAGATCTTTCGTGTCCCTTGTTAGATAAATTCCCAGATATTTCATCTCATTGGCACTACTGTAAAGGAATAGAGTCCTTGATTATATTTTTGGCTTCACTTTGTTGGCGCATGTAAAGGCTACCATTTTGTAAGTATTGATTTTGTATCCTGAGAAACTGCTATATTCCTTGATCATTACTAAGAGCTTTGTAATTGAGCTCCTAGGGTTTTCCAGGTATAAGATTGTATCATCCATGAATAGTGAGAATTTGACCGCCTCTGACCCAACTTGAATACCCTTGATCCCCTTTTCTTACCTGATTGTGATGGCTAGGACTTCCAGTACTATTTTGAATACCAGTGGTAACATTAGTCATCCTTGTCTAGTTCCAGATCTGAGTGTAAATATTTTCAATTTTACTCTATTCAATATGATATATAGTATCTCAGGAATAAAAAATATATATATCCAATGTACTCAGTACTACTGTGAAAGCAATTTATAATCACTCACACTTGCATATGAAAAATGAAACACAATTATAGCCTTGGATGAAGGAGGGAATGGGAGGTAGAGGGGAGAGGAAGGGGTGGGTTGATAGAGGGAGGGTAAGTAGGGGGACCACACCTATGGAGCACATTGCAAGTACAAGTTGGATCTATCAGGTGTAGAACACAAATGTCTTAATGCTGTAATTGGGTAAATGAGGTGTAAGCTATGTTGATTAGTAGGATGTAAGCACTCCAATTTGTACAAATAACCAACACATCAAATCCCATAATGGCATAACTATATTTATGATCTATGTAAAAATGACTTCATAAAAATATGATATTGGCTTTGGGTTTGCTCTAAATGGCCTCTATCAGTTTAAGAAATGTCCCATCTAAGCCTATTTTCTTCAGTGTTCTAATCCTGAAAGGATACAGCATCTTTTTATCAGAAGCCGTTTCTGTATCAACTGATAGAATCATAAAGTCTTTGTTTTCAATTTTATTTATGTGGTGTGTTATTTTTACAGATTTATATACACTGGGATAAAACCAACTTGATTGTGATGCATAATTTCTTTTGTTATTGTTTGTTTAGCAGGCCCAAGCCAGGTTTGAACTAGCCAGCTCAGGTGGACGGGGCCGGCACTCTAACCACTGTGCTATGTGTGCCCAACCAAGATGTATAATTCTCTTGATGTGTTGTTGAATTATGTTTGCTAGGATCTTACTGAGTAGTTTTGCATTGATATTCATTAATGATATTGGTCTATAATTTTCTTTCTTTGTTCTGTCCTTTCCTGGTTTGGGGATCAAGGTTATATTTGCTTCATAGAATGTGTTGGGGAGGATTCTTTCTTTTTCTACGTTTTGGAAAAGCTCGTGGAATGTAAGTAGTAGTTCCTCTTTGAAGTTTTGGTAGAATTCTAATGTGAAGCCATCTGGTCTCAAACTTTTCTTTTTTAAGAGATTTTGCATACTTGATGGTATTTCAGCACTTGATGTAGATCTACTGAAAATTGGTAATTCTTTCTGGTTGAGTCTAGGAATGTGGTGTGCTTTCAGGTATTTCTCCATTTCCTTCGGATTATTATATTTCTCACAATAGAGGGGTTTTTGTAATCATTGAGAATTATTTTAATTTCTGTGGTATTTATTGTTTTATTCCTTTATTGTTTCTCATTGACATTATGAAAGTTTCACTTCCTGTTTCTGTTTAAACTAGTCAACCATTTATGAATTTTATTAATCTTTTCAAAGAACCAACCTTTCGTTTCATTGATCTTCTGAATAATTCTATTGTTTTCACTTTCATTTAATTCTGCTATGAATTAAAAAGAGGCTATAATTTTAATATAATATTATCTGCTATAATTTTTGTTATTTCTTTTCTTCTGCTAGGTTTAGTGTTGGATTGTTCTTCCTTTTCTAGTTGCTTGAAATGACCCATTAGGATGCTGTCTTTCTCTCTTTCTGTATTCTTGATGAAATCTTCTAAATTATAAATTTCCCTCTTCGGACTGCCTTTGCAGTAGCTACTGCTTTTGATAACTTGTGTCTCCATTATCATTTTGTTCAAAAATTTGATGATTTCTTTTTTAATCTCATCTTTGACCCAGTTATAATTGAGTCTAAGTTATTTAGTTTTCATAACTTTGTTTGAGTATGAAGATTTTTGTTCCTGTTGACTTCAATTTTTATGCCTTGATGGTTCCAGAAGATACAAGGAATAGTTACTATTCTTTTAAATTTGTTGAGATAAGACTTGTTTCGTAAGATATGATCAATTTTGGAAGATGAAACATAGGCTGATGGGAAGAATGTGTAATCTATTTAATTAGGCTAAAATGCTCTATAGGTGTCCATTAAGTCCATTTCTACTAGGGTCACATTGAAGTCTATTATTTCCTTGTTCAGTTTTTCTTGAAGGGTCTATCCAGAACTGCCAAAAGGGTGTTAAAATCTCCAACTATCATAGTGCATGAAGATATCAAATTATTCATATCCATTAGGGTTTACTTTCTGTATTGAGCAGCATTTAGGTAGGGTGCCTAAATGTTAATTATTGAAATTTCTTCATTTTGAGCGTTTCCCTTGACAAATATGTACTGTACATCCTTGTCTTTCTTTACCTTTCTTGGATTAAAAACACTTGTATCTGCCAATAAGATTGCACTCCTGATTTTTTTCTGATTTCTACTTGCCTATATTATAGAAGTTTATCCCTTTACCTTGAGTCTTTTTTTATGTTTTGAGGTAAAATGAATCTCTGGTATTCAACAGATACATGATCTGAGGTTTTGTATCCAGTCAGCCAACCTGTGCCTCTTTAGAGGACAATTTAAGCCATTTACACTAATGGGAACTGAATAGGTGTGGTAGTGTTTTGGCCATCATGTTTTTCAAAAGTCTAGTGAATATTTTTAATTCTTTCATCATGTGGAAGTTATGTTTTCTTTGATAAATTCTGGGTGAGTTTACTTTGGTGGTAGACCGTTGTGTTTGTCTTTATGGAAAAATGGGTCTGAGTATTTCCTGGAAGGCTGGTTTAGTTTTGAAACATTTCTGTAACATGTGTATATTCATAAAATATTTGATTTCTCCATCACAAATGAAACTCAGTTTTTCTGGATACAGGATACTAGGATGAAAGTTTGTTTTCTTTAGAAGATTGAAAGTCAGTAACCATCCTATTCTGACTGGAAAAGTTTCAGCTGAAAGATCTTCAGTCCACCTTATATTTCTTCCTCTCTGGTGATGCTTTTCTTATGTCTGGCTGTCGCAGGATTTTCTCCTTCATACTAACTTGGGGGAATGTTAATTACAATGTGTTTGGGAGATGCTTTATTTGGATTCAGTAATACTTGGGTTCTGAAACTATCTATCTGAATTTTGGTATCTCTTGCAATGTTTAGAAAATTCATCTATATAATATCTTGGAGTAGAGAATCTGTGCCTTTAGGACCATCCTCTTCTCTTTCAGGAATTCCTAATAAGTCAGATTTTTGATATTTTGGAATGGTCCCCCAATTCTGTAAGGAAATGATTTGTTCTTGTTTTCCATTTATCTGCCTCTTTGAATGTTTGGGATTGATAACAGCCTTCTCTTCAATTTCAAAGATATTTTCTCCCACCTGTTCAGCTCTATTACTGAGGGATTCTACTGTATTTTGAAGCTCCTCAAAGAAACTTTTTCATTTCCTTGAGCTATGCTCTTTTCCCATTATGTCCATATCCTTGTTGATTTTGTCTTTGAATTCATTAATTCCTTGAGACAATTTTTTTAGCTACTTTTGGATTTCTTTTTCCATCTTTTCCTTCATTCTATTCATCTTATTTGTCATTTATACTCTGAATTCCGTTTCTGACAATTCAGCCACTTGTCTATGAATGGCATCTTCCATTGTAACTCTTTTTACTTTCTTCAGGGAGTTGATTTACTCTGATTATTCATATTACCACTGTTCTTCTACTGGTTCTGCTCCATGAATATCTTCTGCAGTTTGTCAATTAAAACTGGTTGGCCGAGGTTAGATTCAGAGCACTTTTACCAATGAGCTGGGACTGGTGATTTTGACTTATCCCATACAGCCTTATGAAGGTCCCTTTCAGAGCTTCAGCCAGAAACTCCGAGGATCACTTAGTGAGATAGCACACCAGCTGGCTCTGTCTTGTAGTCAGCCAGCCTCTACCCAATCCTAACGAGTTGTGGTGTTAGGTTGAAATATTAGTTGTGCATTAGGCTGGGAGTGATACAAGCAACTGTGGTGCCCTGTCATCCACCAGAGATATCTGGACATGGAGAATCAGTCCCTCCCCACTAGACAACAAGCACAGCTCAACCTCACAGGGTCTCCAGGTGGACCACCAAGGTCAAGGGTTCTAATCCGATTTTCCTGGACTGTACAATCAGTGCTCAACAGGGGGAGTTCAAAGGGTCTCCTGCCACCCAACAGTAGGAATCCACAGTCAGTTCTATCCTGCAAACCCGGGGGGCTAGAGCCTGGTTCCCTCATGTGAGCAACAGAGTCAGCACCCACCAAAGTCAGTCCAGGGACACCAGTGCCTCTGCCCTTACCATGCACCATCACCAGCAACCTCTGGTGATTGAGGGAGCCAGAAATGTTCACCTACCATAGTCAGAATAGGATGTCCACACATGTTTACTGTGAATCCCTCTCTCCTGCAAATCCTTCACTCTCCATAACCCCTGATTCCACTGGTGTCACTGTTTCCACACAGCTGTTCAACCGGCCACACAATCACCAGGCCTGTCAGAGAATTGCCATATACTCTGGGTTCTGCAGGGGTCAGACATTCAGACATCCAGGCAAGGGTTGAAAGGTGGACTGGAAGTTCAGGATTGTGGGGAAAAATATTTGTTCAATTTGATGTCAGGCAGGATGATACCTAAGCTTACAATTGGGATCTCCCTGGAGAAGGAGGTTTAGTGTTTCTCAACTCCCTCCCATAGTGTAAAATAATAACTGCTATTATTCCCTGCTCACTTACACAGAGCATCCCACTTGGGGGAGGGTTTCTCTTTTTATTGGTGATGGGCTTACTTGGAATTTGCTTTCTTGGATTCTCTTCTTGGAGTCAGCTTGCCTCAGGAAAGATGATGTGCTCTTGTCTATCTTCTTTCTAAGTTCAGCTCCCCAACTTCGCCTTCACTGAGTCCACTTCTCTCCAGTATCTCTCTCTCTGGACAGGAGTCTCTGGAAAAACCTGCCTCAAATTGGCCAAATTCCTTCCTCCTCCTGTTTTATATCTTAAATTTAAATATTTTATTCTGAGATAATCAATGTTTGTCAATGTTGAGAGCTATGGGTCCAGTTTCAGTTTATTAAACTGGTTTAATTTATTAAACAGGAATTATATTGTGCATGCTTTATTAAGTTTATCAAACACGAATTATTTTGTGCATGCTTTATTAAGCTTATCAAAGATCAAGTGACGATAAGTGGGTCATTTCTAATTCTCTATTCTATTCCATAGATTTATATCTCTATTTTGTGCCAGTTCCATGTTGTTTTGATGACTATAAACTTGTAATATAACCTGAAGTCTGGTAATGTGATGCCTCCAGATTTATTTTTATTTCTAGGAATTGCATTAGCTTTTCAGGGATTTTCCTGGTTCCATATGAAATGAAGTACTATCTTTTAAAATCCTTCAAAGCATGACATGTGTGCTTTGATGTGGATTGCATGAAATTTAAAGATAGCTTTGGGTAGTATGGACACTTAAATAATGTTTATTCCTACACAGCATGATATGTTCTTTCATTTATTCTTCCATGTCTTCTGCTATTTCCTTTTTTTTCAGGTTTTCACAGTTCTCTTTTTTTTAGTAAGTAATACATACATAGATCATGAATATATTTATGTCTTTGCGAGATTCAATGTGTTGATTATTTGTACAAATTGGAGTGCTTACTTCCTACTAATTTACATAGTTTTCATCTCTTTTACTTAATCACAGTGTTCAGACATTTGTGTTCTATACTTGATAGATTTGACTTGTACCCTTGCAATATGATCTGTAGGTGTGCTCCCACTACTAACCCTCCTTCTATCAGACCACATCCCTTCCTTCCCATCCCCTCTCTATCCCTCCTTCATTCCAGTCTATAGTTGTGATTCATCTTTCATATGAAAGTGTGAGTGATTATAAATTGGTTTCATAGTACTACTGACTACTTTGGATATTTTTCTTCCATTTCTGAGATACTTTACTAAGAAGAATATTTTCAAGCTCCATCCAGGTAAACATAAAAAAGGTAAAGTATCAATCTTTTCTTAATGCTGCATAGCATTCCATGGTATACATATACCATAATTTATTAATCCATTCATGGATCAATGGGCACTTGGGCACTTCCCTGATTTCGAAATTATGAATTGAGCTGCAATGAACAATCTGGTGCAAATATCTCTGCTGTTAAGTGATTTTTGGTCTTTTGGATACACATCTAGTAGAGAAATTATAGGATAAAATGGCAGGTCTACATTTAAATCCCCGAGTGTCCTCCAAACTTCTTTCCAAAAGGAATGTACTAGCTTGCATTCCCACCAGTAGTGCAGAAGTGTTCCCTTTTAATCTACATCCATGCCATCATCTGTACTTTTGAGATTTTGTGATGTGGGCTACTCTTACTGGAGTTAGATGTTATCACAAAGTGGTTTTGGTTTGCATTTCTCTGATGATTAAAGATGATGAGCATCTTTTCATGTGTCTGTAGACCATGTGCCTGTCTTCTTCAGAGAAACTTCTGTTCATGTCTCTTGTCCACAATGAAATTGGATCACTTGTTCTTTTCCTATTAATAAGTTTGAGTTCTCTGTGTATTCTGGTTATTAGACCTCTGTTGGAAATATAACGTGCAAAAAATCCTCTCCCATTCTGAGGGCTGTCTACTTGCTTTACTTACCGTGTTCTTAGCAGTGCAGAAGGTTAGGTTGATCAGATCTCAGTAATGTATTTTTGATGTTGCTTCAATTTCCTGGGGAGGGTCCTCCTCATAAGGTATTCTCCGAGGCCAATTTTTTCAAGTGTTTCCCCTGCACTCTCTCCAAGGATTTTATAGTTTCATGTCTTAAGTTCAAGTCCTTTGACTAGTAAGGGGCAATTTTTGTTAGAGGAGAAAGGTGTGGGTCTAGTTTCAGTCTTCTACAGGTCGCCAGCCAATTCACTTAGCACCATTTGTTAGATAGGGAATCTTCCCCCCAATTTATATTTTTGATAGGCATATCAAATATCAAATGATGATAAATGTCTGGATTCATCTCTTGGTTTTCAATTCTTTTCCATACATCTAACTCTATTTTTGTGCCAGCACCATGCTGTTTTAATCACTATGGATTTATAGTGTAGTCTGAAGTCTGGAAGTATGATTCCTCATGCTTTGGTTTTCTTTCTGAGTCATGTCTTGGCTATTTGAGTTTTTTTCTGTTTCCATATAAAACGAAGTATTAAATTTTCCAGATCTTTAAAGTATGACAGAGATGCTTTAAAGGGGATTGCATTAAATCTGTAGATTGCTTTTGGTAGTATAGACTTTGTAACAATGTTGATTCTTCCCAGCGATGAGCATGGTATATTTTTTCGTTTGTTAACATCTTTAGCTATTTTTTTCTCAGAGTTTCATAATTCTCTTTATAGAGATCTTTCACATCCTTTGTTAGGTACACTCCCAGATATTTCATCTTCTCTGGCATGATTGTAAAGGGAATAGAGTCCTTGATCGTGTTTTTACCTTGACTCTTGTTTGGTATATATATATAAAGGTTACAGATTTGTGAGTATTTATTTTGTATCCTGAGACACTGCTGTATTCCCTGATCACTTCTAGAAGTTTTGTAGTTGAGTCCCTGGGGTTTTCCAGATATAAAATCATATCATCTACAAAGAGTGACAGTTTGATCTTCTCTGATCCTATTTGGATACACTTGATTGCCTTCTCTTGCCTAATTTTGATGCCTAATGCTTCCATTATAATGTTGAAAAGCAGTGGAGAGAATGGGCAACCTTGCCTGGTTCCTGTTCTGAGTGAAAATTATTTCAATTTAACCCTATTCAATACGATATTAGCTGTTGGTTTGCTGTAGATGACCTCTTTTGGTTTAAGAAATGTTCCTTCGGGCGGCGCCTGTGGCTCAGTCGGTAAGGCGCCGGCCCCATATACCGAGGCTGGCGGGTTCAAACTCGGCCCCGGCCAAACTGCAACCAAAAAATAGCCGGGCGTTGTGGCGGGCGCCTGTAGTCCCAGCTACTTAGGAGGCTGAGGCAAGAGAATCGCTTAAACCCAGGAGTTGGAGGTTGCTGTGAGCTGTGTGAGGCCATGGCACTCTACCGAGGGCCATAGAGTGAGACTCTGTCTCTACAAAAAAAAAAAAAGAAATGTTCCTTCTAGACCTATTTTCTTAAGCGTTCTGATCAAGAAAGGATGCTGGATAATATCAAAAGCTTTTTCTGCATCAATTGAGAGAATCATATGGACTTTGCTTTATATTTTGTTTATGTGATGTATTATATTTATAGATTTACATATATTGAACCAACCTTGAGACCCTGGAATAAAACCCCCTTGGTCATGGTGTATAATTTGTTTGATGTGTTGCTGGATTCTGTTTGTTATGATCTTGTTGAATATTTTTGCATCAATATTCATTAGTGATATTGGTCTATAATTTTCTTTTTTTGTCTGTTCTTTTCCTGGTTTGGAGATCAGGGTGATATTTGCTTCAGAGAATGTTGGGCAGTATTTCTTCTTTTTATATGATTTGAGAAAGGTTAAGTAATATAGGTACTAGTTTGTCTTTAAAGTTTTGGTAGAATTCTGATGTGAAGCCATTTGGTCCCTGGCTTTTCTCTGGGGGGAGGTTTCAAAGGAGTAATCAACATTTCAATAAAGCAAAATGTTGTTTTTTTTTGAAAAGGTCAATAAAATGGATAAACTTTTTTGAAAAGGTCAATAAAATGGATAAAAGAGAAAAATCCCTGATTTCATCAGTCAGAAATGATAAAGTCAAAATAATGACAGACTCCTCAGAAATTCAAAAAATCCTTAATGAATATTACAAAAAAACTCTATTCTCAGAAGTATGAAAATCTGAAGGAAATAGTTGAATACTTGGAAACACTCCACCTTCCTAGACTTAGCCAGAAAGAAGTGGAAATGTTGAACAAGCCTGTATCAAGTTCTGAATTAGCATCATAGTTCTCTTAACAGAGATCTTTCACATCCTTTGTTAGACATATTTCCATGTATTTGACTTGCTTTGGAGACACTGTGAAATTTGATTTTATTGTCGTCTTGACTGTTATTAGCATATATGAAGGCTGATGACTTATGGACATTGATTTTGTATCCTTAAATTCTGCTGTTTCCTGAACACTTCTAAGAGCTTGGTAGTTGAATCCTTGTGGTTTTCCAGGTAGAATATCATGTCATTCACAAGGAAGAAGTTATAGTTGTCTGCAATTGGACTATTGCAACTATTTTAAAATGTGGTAAACAAAAAAGTTGATGGGAAGATGGAGCAAGATGGCCAAGTAGAAACATCTTCTTACTAGGCACTTACAATGAGACAGGAAAAAGAGAACTCTGTCTGGGAGAACCTAACCACAAACATCATTATGGTGGCATAAGGAAGCAGTGGTGGACTACAGGAGCCAGTGAGGTGGTCTGGAGTTGAAGAAAACTACAGAGAAGGCAAGTGCCTGGGTAAAGACAGGAACTGGCTAGCCAGCTCACCTGCAGAGGACTGGTGATAGAAAACGGCTGTCCTGCAGTTTTTTGAATTTGAACTAAAATTGCTGGACCTGCACTGGAAGGCTTAAACAAATGAATGGACTCTAACAGCATCCAACTTCCTGGATTAAATACTGGGTGTGGTGGAGCTCCCATTAGTTTGGTGCCACCATTGTTGAAAGGCCATGCCAGAGGAATGGTCCAGACTCTCAGTGCATGGCTGGCTCTGATTCATCTGCTGAGCTTGGGCAATTATCCTTGGGGTGAGCTGAGCAGTCCCTGCACCTTCAGGAAGGCTACTTTGTTGTCAGGGGGCTCTATTTGATGTACCTCCTAAGAAACCTGGCAAGATGTTTAAGACCCCGATCTCTCAGGGACTGAATGCTGATAAAGTGACCAGGTCCGACTGAGGGCAAATAAGTCTGGGAAAGAAGATGAGATCTCCTCTATAAGTAGTCAGTGGCTTCTGAACCGCAAAGCCATTGTGTGTGTTCTCCATCTCCTAAAACCAAAATGTCACCTGGTGTCCAGGTAATATGTTATTAAAGACAACATATTTTATTCATTTATCTAAAATCTTTCACTTTTTTCTCTTTTTCCAAATTTGCCAATTTATTCCTTAGTTTTTCTCTCTCTCTCTCTTTTTTCTTGTTTTTGTTTGTTCATTTGTTTTGTTTTTCTCTTTTGTATTGATTTCATTTTTACTCTCTTCATTAGCCAAGACCCCTCCATTTTTACTATGGTTTTTCAGACCCTTTTATTCTTTCTTTTTATTTCTTCTCTCCTTTTTCTCTCTTTTGGTAGAGATTTTTCTACCTTACTTATCTTTCCCACATAAATTTCTCATACAACAACTAACATATTCCCTATTGCCCCATATTTCTTTCTTTAACTTAGATAAAATTATTTTTAACATTCTTTATCAATTTGGATTACTTTTTTCTTTTTTCTGAGTTCTGGGATGTCATAGCATTTGGCTGGTTTTCAGGTCACAGAATTGCTTTGGCTCAAAGAGGTCACGTGCTTACAGTCTAGGGTGTCCTTCTAGATCTGGCCTTTGGAAGGATGGCATTGGTAGGTCCTGATGGGTACATGGTGCCAATTTTCTTTTCCTTTTTTCTGTATTTGGAAGATTAGGAGTTTTGCTTTTCCTCAAGCTGGTAAGAGTTCCTTACTTCAAGGGATGCACCCAACCTGGTTCCCCAAAGTCCTAGATTGTGGGTGTGGGTCCAAGTTTCCTACCAAACACCACTATTTCTCATGTCACTCTCTTTCTGTCCTTCTTTCCTTTCTTCAGTTCTTTTGCCCCAGCCCTTTTCGTTCTTTCTTTTTCTTTTTTCTTTCTTTCTGTTTTTCTGATTTTTACTGTTTCTCTATCAATGTTTACTTGGTCTACTGTGCTTCTCATAGTCGCCCAAAGTTTTTGACACAGTATTTGTTTAATTTTTGCTATCTGTGCATCAGTTCTGCTAATTACTGGCCACCCCAAGCTCTCTTCATCACTGATGTTTTCTCTTCCTCTGAAAAAAAGTTTAATCCATTTTCACCCTGTCATTTGTTTCATGGGATTATCCTCATGAACTTGAACTAAAATTTCCCTGATTTTACTTCCACTCTTGCCAATTTTAACAAGAAATGTAGTATTTGTTTATTGTTCTAATTCAAGCTCAGACATTCTGGCAATGGCACACAAAAACACACAATAACAATAATAAATGCCACCCAGCAAGACATTGCAAAACATTTACACCAAGACAGCTGTGAGACACTGATATACCAAGGTTATGACATCTTACTGAGTTGTTTGTACAGTGCTGCCAACGTAAGTGCACAGTGGCAAGTTTGCAAACTTATTTGTCAGACCTTGTACGTTATCATAGGTATAGTTAAAAACAATAAATTTGTATACTCAGAAAATAAGGAAAGATAACATATAAACAGAATGGGGGAAATATTTGCAACACATATATATGATAAGGGTCAATTATCCAAAATATATAAAGAACTAGTAAAAGTCAGAACCAAAAGTGCAAACTACTAATGAAAAATGAGCACAGACTTGAAAAGTCATCTCTCCACAGAAGATACACTAGTTGCCAAGAAGTTTATGAAAAGATGTTCACTTTGTCATTTACGGAAATGTAATGCAAATGCACAAATACATGCCACTTCACACATACAAGGCAGATATAATCTTTGCAAAAAAGGAAAGCAACAAGTATGAGCAGAGATATGAAGACAGTGTAACACTCATACATTGCTGGGAGGTAAATTGTGCCAGCTGCAATAAAAAAAAAAAAAGTTTGGCCTTTCCTCCACTTATCACCTGACAGAGCAGTCCCACTGAGATATGGCTCACAAATTTTTTTTTTTAAGAAATCAAACAAATAAATGTACAAGGTTGCTCAATTCACAACAGCCAAGAGAAAAAAATAACCAAAATATACATAAATGGATGAATGGATAAACATGTTTATTATACAGTGGAATATTATTCAGCCATAAAAAAGAATGGAGTAGGCGGAAGGGGGAAAGGGTGGGGAGGGAGGGGGGAAGTGGGTAGAGGGAGAGGCATTGAAAGGATCACACCTGTGGTGCATCTTACAAGGGTATATGTGAGGCTTGGTAAATGTGGAATGTAAATGTCTTAGTAAAGTAACTAAGAAAATGCCAGGAGGGCTATGTCAATGTCAACTAATGTGATGAAAATGTGTCAAATGGTCTATGAACCAAGTGTATGGTGCCCCATGATCATATTGATGTATACAGCTATGATTTAATAAAAAAAAATAATATATATATATATGAATATATATATATATATATAAATGGAGTAAGGAGCATTAACCCACAAAATCCAAGGGGGAAATAGTGAGGAAGTAATAAATGGAAGAAAACAGAAAGAAAGGGAGAGTAGAAAGAAAAGAAGTAGGAAGGCAAAAACCAAGGATCACAGGAAGATAACATATCAGAATTATCCTAGGCTGTGATATGTATCATGTTAACGAACCAGCTTTCAAATTGTTTGAATGAACCAGCTTTGATATTGACAATCTCATTGCTATTCCTGTGAAAGCAGGACAGCAAAGGTAAAAGTGTGGGCTCATTGTCAGGGTAGTGCGTTACTGCCAATTTTCAACTCAGTCATTGAGACGTGTTTTCTCTGTGCTGGATGTTCACCAGCATCTTAGGTATTGTAGTTGAAGTAAAGCAGATGTCAGCCAAGTACAGGTTGGAGAGGAAGAAGTACCTGGGGGTGCGCAGGTGGAAGTCAGAGAATATGGCCAGGATGATGAGCAGGTTCCCCAAAACCATGACCAGGGACATAGACAGGAACAACCCACAGAGAAGAGGCTGCAGTTTGGGACCTTCTGAGAGACCCAAGAGTAGAAACTGTGATACTTCTGTGTAGCTTCTGCTTCCATGTAGCTGGCATGTGCTGGGGAAGGAGGCAAATGGAATATCTCATGAAAAGCCAACTGGTATTTCAGCTAGTTGTCACACTACAGTGTCACCCATGGATGGGTATTCAAAGACTGAGATTCATCTAGCCAAGTGGTATATTATTTATATTTTAAATGTGAGTTGTTCAGATTTCCTTCCATTTAGCAGCAATGTCTTTATTTATCATCTATTCACTAGATTTAATTCTCATATATGAACCTATGTGCATTAACTAATTTCTTCTTGGATAGAATCTTTCCATATTACTGCAAATATATCTCATCTTTTCTTGATAATCCCTACACTTCCTTCATTCCAATGGGTCTACAATAGTGATTAGCACATGGATTTTCAACTCAACCTTCTTTCTGTTACTTGATATTTCCTGTTGTGACAGTTGCCTCTTTTTTGTCTTATTTTTAAAGATATGATCATTAGTATTACCTTGTGTGTAAAGTTAAAAACTAATTTTGAATAGTCTCAATAAATAGTATTTGTAAATATTATTATTAAACTTTTCCATTTAGGATAATTATTTGGGGAGGTTTTTTTTTTTTTTTTTTGGTTTGTTTGAGAAAAAGTCTCCTGTCACCGTCAGTAAATGTTGTGGCATCATCATAGCTCACAGAAACCTCAAAACCCTGGACTAAACTAATCCTCTTGCCTCAGCCTCACAAGTAGCCAGGACTAGAGGTGCCAGACACTACACCTCAGCTAGTTTTTTTTTCTATTTTTAGTAACACTGTTTAACCAGGGGAGTAAGAAAAAAACAACTTTCTAGGATGAGAGAGCAGAATGCTATAGTGCATGCCTCTCAGTGGGCTTCATTGTGGGGACTTGAGGGATAGTGAGATGGAGAGCAGGGGATGAAGGTCAGCATGGCAGAGGTGTGAGCCCCACAGTGAGTATCCCATGATCTACCTTATGTCTGTAATTTTATTTTTATTTGTGGGTCTGAGGCTGGGACAATTTTTTTTTTTCATTATTGTTGTTTCTAGGGATGTACATAAACTTTGTGCATGTCAGATTGTATGGGGCCAAGAGATGCAAATGTTGCATGTGAGACCAAATGTATCAACAATAACACACAAAAAGAAATAGTGAAGCTCATCACATGCCTGAATATAGACTCAAAATGGAATAGTGAGGTTAAATAAAATGCATTCATTTCCATTTTAAAGAAGTAATGAATGATGATCAAGTAATACTTATTTCAGGAAAATTTCATGGTAGGATGTTTGTTAACATAGTACATCATGGCTTAGGTCCAAAAAAGATTCATTATCACAAAGCAAAAAATACATTTACATATATTTGAGAATATGCAGTTGTCAGTTCTGTGTTAGCAGCCAGGGGAGAGAATCTCCAGACACACATACAGAACAAGAACAACTTCTTAATCCATTACCCAGGAAAGATTAGTGGTTTGAAAACCACAGCCTGCAAAATATTATGCATTAACATACCAGAACATTTGTGTAAATTTTATGATTAGGTGAAAACAGACTACTCCAACACAAATGATTCAATATTCTTCTAATCATTTAAAGAGATTGGTGAAAACCAATCACGAAAATGGAAAAAAGCTTGAGTGCCAACTGTCAGAAATAAATGCATTATTTGCATTATATTGTGCACACTGGAATGAAAAAATAAGGTGACAACAATAATATAGAATTTTCAGTATGTCAGACCCACCAGCAACAATGGTTGAGTAAATCAGAAATTCCAATCAAATGAAGAAGAAAATATTCAATACCTGATGCATGAGAGGTCTTTCATGAGAAGTGAATGAATTATTGATTGGAGAAAGGGAATCTAACAGGGACCTACAATATTTGGGAGACATTGGAGGAGCTGTGAAGAGTGCCCAGAAAATGTAGCATTCAAGAAACAGACATTTCTAACTCTTTCTGGAAGGAGATTATAGATTCAAGAAAGAAAAGGAAACCAAACAAGAGCTGGAAAAGACCAGTCTCAGTGGAAAGTAAATTACCCTCAACGTTCAGGGATTTTACCCTCACAGATTAAATAAGTAGAGAACTGTCTTTGTTTCATTACTGTAAAGGCAAATCCTGACACCCACTTTCCTTTTCTCCTTCTCACCCTACCAGCCCCCCTGCTCATACTGTCTCTGATGATGTCACTGAAACTTTCTCTTCTCCAAGGTCTGACTCTTGGAAGCCCAGTACAGGTAGTGGGCAGCAGGGGCATGTTTAACATTTCTAATATCTGGAGGGTTGAATTCTTTGAGCACCTCATGTGAAGAGTGGGGTGTGAGGTGGCAAGGCCCCCACAGCCTGGGAGATGTTCAGGGAACAACCTCCAGCTGCTTTCCTCCTGCTGAGTTAACATGTTTTTCCTTCTCTTAAAACTACGTTTTTTTCCTTCTTATGTTTTTGCCATAAGTCAATTATCTCTTTCTTTACCTGGTTAATCTTCAGGAACTATGCAGAAAACTATGTAACCCTTCCCTTTTTATTTCTTATCTTTCACATGGTAATGATGTTATGCAGTAGAAAACATTAACAAAATATATTTTTCATGATAAAGTTATTTATATTTTCCAGTCATATTGTAAGACCAAAAATATGTTTGTTTGTTTGTTTGTTTTTGTTGTTGTTTATTTGTTTTTAGAGACAGCGTCTCACTTTGTTGCCCTCAGTAGAGTGCATTGGTGTCAGAGCTCACAGCAACCTGCAGCCTCCAGAGTAGCTGAGACTACAGGTGCCCACCACTGCCCCCAGCTGTTTGTTGTTGTTGTTGTTACAGTTTGGCCCGGCCGAACCTGACACCCTCGAATATGGGGCCGACACCCTACTTACTGAGCCACAGGCATGCCCCTACAAATATGTTTTTTGTCTATGCTACTTCTTCATAAAAACCCTGCTGAGATACTATAAAATAAAGTTGATTTTACATTTTGGGGTTGGCTGCAGTGTGTCTGCTCCAGACCTCCTGATCCCATCCTTGTCTCTTCTATCTTTTCTCTCATTCTCCACGATTCCCATCCTGGTTCATTTTCTTTCATGCTCGTTTGCAATAACCTCATTAAATGAACTGTTCCATTGTCTCTGCACTCTGCAAAGTAGTTTAGTCCAAGGGAACATATGTTCAGTTCCTTTGGGCTATAAAGCAGCAGAATACAATCTTTTCAGTCACTTTTGTGTCTAGGGAGACTGCTGTTGGGGAACTTGGATTTATTTTCTCCAAGGAGAAACTCTTTGCTTGGTTTCTTTGAAATGTCACAAGGTTTGCCCTAAGGAAAGTTTAATTTCCATGCACAACAGCACTCAGGCATCATCTCTCTGTGATGTGCCAGCATTGAGGAAAGATTGAGATTTTTCACATCTCTTGGTGTCCACAGATTTACTAAGGCAAAGATGTTTTTTCTTCTTAAATGTTGTTCGTTAACTTTTAACCAGTTTATAGATGTGTGATTGAAACTTATAAAGCTGTACATATTTAATGCATCAGGATACATCTGTGAAACTATGGCCACCATCAGGCTAAAGACCTATCAATCACCTGATAAAGTTTCCTCCAGAATTCTTTATTATTTATTTATTTATTTATTTTTTATTAAATCATAGCTGTGTACATCAATATGATCATGGGGCATATTTTCATGTATGATAAAATATTTAACATAAAATGCCAATTTTTGGTCAATTTTTAGTACACAATATATTATTATTAGGTAAAGACACTAAGCTGTATAGTAGATCTCTAAGACTAATTTATTTGGCATCACTAAAACCCCACAGTTTTATATTATCTTCCCATTTTTCCCTCCCTCAGTCCCTGGCAATCATCATTTCACTCCAAAGAGGTTCTTTCTGATGGGCAAGAAATAGGATACCATTTTTGTTCATTTGAAAAGGACTTCCAAATTTTGGAGAGGAAAATAGCCCTTGACATTTGCTATTTGCAAATGGGAGCCATTGTTGAGAATAGGGCATCATTTATTACTACTAAATAGAGGAACAGGGCAATGTAACCTGGGTGGAGGTGGTAAATAGTGAGTGCAGAGGAAATACATGGGGCAAATATATATGAACCAACTATAATGCTGTTCAGAAATGGGGAAAAGAGAAATTAAGCATAGCCTAAAAGAAGTATGGAGGTTTGGATGATGTTTTTAAGGTGATTTTATTGGTGTTTTAAGGTGTTTTGAAATATATGAGCATGTTTAATTTCAAGGAGAATAAACATAATTAAGGTATGCATTGGAATATATAGGAAATAACAGCTGAATAATGTGAAGAAAGTGATATGCACAGTAAATAAATTAAAAAGTTATACTGTGCTATATCTCCAATATTCAGAACATATGTGTGCAGAAAGTAAGCATTGGGGGCTGAGCGTCTCTGCCTGACATTACTCCTAGGTAGCCACTTAGAGGGCATGCACTTCTGGTCTCTGTAAGATTTAGAAGTCTTTGACTCTGAAAGGAATGGTTCTTCTAAAGACAGGGCAAAAGTCCTGCACCATGAAGCTATGTTGTTGCCTGGCCTTCAATAGTCTCATGCTAAGAAAAGGAGTCAATACCCTGGGGCCCAGGAAGGAGCATGCTGTGGTCAGTCAGTATCTGGGAGCAGCCTGGGGCAACCTTGGCACCAACAGAGTGGTGGTTGCAGGTGCCCATCAGTTAGTAATGATCCCCACAGACAGATGTTTGAGTGCCGTGACCACAGTGAAACAGCCTCCTTTAGTTGACATCTGTCAGATATCCATGCTGCCCAGGACTAGAATAATCCCCAAATTCTGAGATGTATTAGTGGGTGTTGCAGCATAGCACTCTTTCCCTCTGCAGATTATCCATCTGGATTCAGCATGTCAGTTCAGGCAGCAGCACCTTTATGGTTTCCTGGGCCTTTCTTTAGGGGAGAAAGGTCAATGGGCTGAATTTCTTTCTAGAGAAGTATCAGTGGGGTCAATGTGCAACTTCTTCTACTGAAAGTCATCTCAAGGTCATACTCATATGCAATTTGTTCTCCCTTTTTTCTGTTCTCAATTCCCCTCACCCCTGAATATCACCTCTGGTAGTCACGATGACTGACATTGTGGAGTGAGATTGTTCCTCATTCCTGAATTTTCTGAGCCTGGCCATCATTTCCATATGTGCTGGCTGCTGCATTTCTCCATCAATGAAAAAATTCATAAAGGGACCATCACGAAGTGCTAGGTCAATCAGCTGCATGCAAACACTGTCTCCACTTCTCCCATGATATGCCCTTATCATTTGGGGTGATGGTATGATTTATCACAAAGACATATGTTATTAAATGTCATTAGAATGTCTTAGGAGGAGAATCATGGTACAGGCCCCAGGATTCTAGAACAAGGCTATGTCCCCACCAGTCCTCTGCTGAGAATATTTATGTTTCATGGAAAATGACTTCTGGTTCATTACTGAGTTATGGATTTATGAGATGTTTGACTGTAGTGCACCTACTGACCTCATATCTGAAATTTCTCATTACAAGACTACTTTTATTAAACCTGCTAAGTCATAAAGTCAGACAGGTTCAGCACTTTTCCTTGGTGGAAATGTTACCTTTCAGATCAAATCTGAATAGGAAAAGAGGTGTGGGTAAGTGACACAACCAGGCATCCAAGATTCATTATAATTGCACCAACACTACTCCTTTAGCCTAAACCTGTGGCTTATTGAGGGCAGGTGGTGTCCTGCACTACTAACTGACAGAGAAGAAAAATATACAACTTTGTTTTTAGATAGATTGGTTTGGTTTATGGGTAGAGACCAAAAATGGACCATGGCTTCTTTATAGCCAATGTCTGGTATATGATTAAAATGTCAAGCATAAGAAAGATACTTGCAATGGGAGGAGGAGTAAATGGCACATCTGGTTATCCATTTTGTGAGGAAGAACAAGTGGCTTGAGGTGGTGATACTCTCTGTTCAAGTTCCTTGAAGGGAAAGAACTGGAGGAGTAGAGACAGGTAAATGGGTGGATGCAGAAAAATGGACATGACTTATAAAATATTTTTCCCATGTCAAACAAGACCAGGTAAGCACTCATTTGAACAAGTAACATTTGCCAAGCATCACCACTGGTAACTGTATGGTGTGATGGGCAGAGGAACAGTCTCTGGACATATTGGCAGAGACTCCCACTGACGAAGACCCCCCTAGCTGCTTCTGCTGGACATCTGAATGTCCAAACCATCAGCAGTAGAGACAATAACTGACCACACAGATGGAACTGTCCTTGAGGTGACCAAGGACAAGGCCTGTGTGGTGAGGTGTCCACATACGTCTCCTTCTACCTTGGAAAAAACAGTAGTTTATCCTCACAGCATAGTCACCTACCCCAGGTATCAGTTTGAATTTCCTACTTGTAGACCAACTCTCATCCAACAAGTGGGGCTTAGAGAATACTGGATCCACAAAACTGGATCCACAATGATGGATTCCATGCATTGAATCCCACAAAACAAAGCATTCCAGTGGTGTACCTATCTCATGATGAGGGAAATATGGGGTAGGAATGCATATATTAAATTGAGAGAATTCTAGCTTCCCTCTACACAGTATTTTGAGTTTTTATTGATTTATTTTTTTAAAAAAAACTTATTTTTTATATTAATATAAGGGCACCTATGATTAGGTTACATGGCTTACATTTGTTAGGAAAAGTCCAAGTTGCAGTTGAGCCCTTCACCCAGGAGATGTGCCACATACATTGTCCCCCATAGGTGAGAGCTTACCACTCTCCCTGTCCCCACCATCTTCTTGAATTTAAATATTTTTTTCCTCTCATGCAGGCATGTAGTTGCTCCTTTACTCGTTTAATATGAAGTACATTGGGTGCTTGTTTTTGCATTCCTATGATACTTTACTTTCAGTTGGCTGGGATGTTCAACTCCTAACCTAAAGTTACACCATCATATTGTAACTGAAACAGCTAGAATCATCATTTGATGGGAATAATTGACCTTGATAAGAAGAAGGGGAAGGATGATTTTTTACACTGTGATATCAAGGAGATATACACATAGGAAACATATGGTGGCCAAAAAGTTGGTTCTTTGAAAAGATGAATAATACTGATGAACCCTTGGCTAGACTAAGGAGAAACAGAAAAATAAAATATCTAATAACGAAAATCAGAAATGATATAGGGAAAATACAGATGTCACAAAAATACAAAAGATTGTCAATTATTATTATGAAACACTCTATCCAAGAACTAGAAAATGTAGAGGATATGGACCAATATCTGGAAGCACAATACCATCTGAAACTCAGACAGAAAGTGTCGCAACTGCATAAATGATCACAGGAGACACGGATTGACAGTACACGCTGCAAGAGGTGAGGCTAACCAGAGGTGCAGGATACCACTGAGCACTTCTTGCAGAGTCCTTTTATTGAGAAGATACTTAATGGTCAGAAAGATAACTAAGCAAAGACATGCAGGGGCTGCGTGCTCAGGGACCATGTGTTTTAGGGGCTATGTGCTCAAGAAAATGATCTCATATGGATAAAAAAAAGATGGTAAAAAGTTATGTACTCAAGGAAATTATTTCCAAAAATAATTTCCAAAAAATTATTTCCAATTAATTCCTACATGCAATTCCCTTTATTAATTCTTCAAGGAACTGCCATAAAATGTTTGCTATTTAACATCATCCTTACTAAATCAGGTTTGAGCTTTCCACCTATGGGATTACTGAGTTACTTGGTGGCTTGCCTCCAGTGATAAGAGATTTCCAGGCTTGCCAGGAGAATGTCTTATTCTCAAGAATTCCTCACATAAGTTATGAGATTGATGGCTGTTGTAGTAAATATGATTTTTTTTTTTTTGGAGGATATTTTATTCCTTTAGCTTCAGAAATCCACACCAATGACTACTTATGGCTGTCATAAAGAGAAGAATCCTCTACAAGAAAGAGTTAGAAAGCTTCAATAGACAATGAGAAACACTGAAATAACATCAATTATAAAAAAGTCCCCCAAAATAAAAGCTCTGGACCAGATGGCTTCACATCAGAATTCTATCAAACCTTCGAACAGGAACTAGTTCCTATGATGCATAAACAATTTAAAAATATGGAAAAGGAAGAAATCCTACCCCAAAAAACTATATGAAGAAAGTATCACTCTGATACCCAAAAAAGGAAAGGAAACAACAACAACAAAACTTTAGACCAATAACATTAAAGAATATGAGTGGAAATATATTCAACAAGATATTAACAAGAATACAATGACACATTAAAAAGGTTATACACCATGATCAAGTGTGTTTTATGCCAGAGATACAAGGTTGGTTCAACATACATCAATCTATTAATATAATACACTACATAAATAGAATAAAAAGCAAAGACCATATGATTCTTTCAATTGATACAGAAAAGGCTTTTGATGATATTCAGCCTCCTTTCAAGTTAAAAACCCTCCAGAAAATAGGCTTAGATGAAACATTTCTGAAATTGTTTGAGGCCATCTACAGCAAACTCTTAGCCAATTTCGTATTGAATGGACTAAAACTAAAGGCATTTCCATTCAAATATGGAAACAGATAAGGATGCACCCTGTCTCTTTTGCTATTTAACATGTGTTGAAAAAGTTTCTGCCATCACAATCAGGCAAGAGAAAGAGATCAAAGAAATTTGAATGGGGTTGGGGAGATCAAACTCTCCCTCTTTGCATATGACATGATCTTATACCTGGAAAACCCAAGGGACTCAACTAAAAAACTCTTAGAAGGGATCAAGAAATATAGCAGTGTCTTGGCATACAAAATCAATAACCACAAATCAGTAGCCTTCATAAATGCCAACAATTGTCAAGGCAAGAATAAAATGAAAGACTATTCTTTCTATAAAATCACCAAAGACGATGAAATACCTGGGAATATATCTAACAGAAGACGTGAATGATCCCTGTAAAGAGAATTATGAGACTCTGAGAAAGGAAATAGCAGAAGATGTCAACAAATGGAAGAATATAAAATACCCATGGCTGAGAGGAATAAACATTGTTAAAATGTCAAAGCTAACTAAAGCAATCTATAGATTTGATGCAATCCCATCAAAGCAACAATGTCATACTTCGAAAATCTTGAAAAAATGGTACCTCAATTCATATGGAACCAGAAAAATACTCTCAACAGCAAACACAGTTCCTAGATATTAAAAAAAATCTGGAGGTATCAGGTTGCCAGATTTTAGGTTATACTACAAGACTATAGTAATCAAAACAGTGTGGTATTGGCACACAAATAGAGACATAGACCTATGGAATAGAAAACAGAGTCTAGAGATGAACTCAGCCACATGTTGTCATTCAATCTTCAATAATCCTAACAAAAACTTGAACTGGGGAAAAGAATCATTATTTAACAATTGGTGCTGGGAGAACTTGTTATCCACATGTAGAAAACTCTCAACCTCTCATCACTGACAAAAATTGATTCTTGCTGGATATAAGATTTAAATTTAAGATTTGAAACAGTAAAAATTCTATAAGAGAGTGTGGGGAAAACATTTGAAGATAATCTGGGAAAATAACTTTATGAGGAATTTCCCCCTGGCAATTGCAGCAACATCACATATAAATACCTGGTATTTTATCAAGACAAAAAGTGTTTGCACAGCTAAGGGTACAGACAAAGAAAACAGACAGCTTTCAGAATGGTAGAAGCTTTTTTCAAGTTATGATTCTGCCAAAGGCCTGATAACTGAAATATACAGACAACTCAAATTAAACAATAAGAAAAGTGCTAAGAACCCCCTCTATAACTAGGCAAGAGACTTGAATAAAATCTCTGAGGATGACTGAAAAATGGCCTAGAAACACATGAATAAATGCTCCTCATTTTTAATCACCAGAGAAATGGATGGTGAAAGGAAGATGACAAACTGAAAGCAGCTTTTACCTGAGGCTCCTGTCCAGAGCTAGAGATATTTGACTGAAAGGGACTCAGTGAAGTCAAAGGTGGGAACTAAGCATAGAAAGAAGATAGACAAGTGTACATGATCACTGCTGAGACACGTTGTACCTCCAAGAATCAGATGGAAAGAAAACAAAGTCCAGATATGAAGCCCTTCACCAAGTGGATGGGAGATCCCTCCCCAAGCCAGAGACCTGTTTGGGGCTCTCTGTAAGTGAGCATGGAACGAAGGACCTCTCGCATTGCCCCACAGAAGAAAGCCAGTAAAGCTGGTCCTTCTTCTTCAGGGAGGTCCCATCTGTGAGCCTAGGTGTCAACCTGCCTGGAATAAAAGGAATGAAATATTTTCTCCACAATTCTGAACACACAGTTCACCCTTCTCCACTAGCCTGGCTGCCTGAATGTCTACCCCTTGCAGAATCCATAGTGTTTGGTGAATTCACCCAGAGGCTCAGGAATTGTGTGGGCTGCTGGTTACTAGCAGGGAAACTGATTCATGTGGCACCAGGGGTGTGCGGGGAGAGAGAAAAAGGCAGGAAAAGAGGGACATGAAGGAAGAGAAGGTTGCTTGGAGATGGTGCATAGTGGGCACTGGGGCACTGAAAACTCAGTTTTGACTTGGTCAGACAAACTTTCCTGACTTCCCTACCCCCCAAAGGGACCAAGCTTCAGCCCCATGGGTTTTTCAGGTGAAATGTCTGTGGATATCTACTTACTGGGCACTTGAAACTCTTTGAATTCACTCCTGTGAACAGTTATTGTACTGACTTGGACAATCTGTTAGAACTTTCAAACTGGGATGTCCACCTTGGGACCCTCCAAGGTTGAGTGGTGATTGTTTTGTAGTGGAGATGGACATATTTTCCTCCTCCAGGTGTTGCTAGTGGGGCCCAGATGAGATTTCAGCCTAGTACAGTGATTCATTAGGATAGGGTAGGGGAAGCCTGACATGAAGGCAGAGCCAGATTGTGTTATTTCAGCAAGAAAGACCTCAGAGTCTTTGACTGCAGCTCTGAAAGAGACCACTGCAAGGCTCCAGGGGAAAAGCCATAAAAGCACAAGCCCCAGCTCATTGGTTAGGGGCTGGTTAGATCCAATTCTTGGGACACCAATTCAGTCTCACCACACCAGTTTTAATTTTCTGCAATATAATTGTCAAATTTCAAAAAATACTCATGGGGAGGAACCATGGAAGAACTCTTACAACATAAATAAATGTTGCATGACCGGAGATGCGAACGAACAGCAGCTTTGCCGTGGGTGTAAACTCACTTCTGTAATTATTAAGTCAAGAAACAGACTATACACCATGGGATGGCATATAGCAAAATTCTTTATTCCAAGTTTTAGTTTTGTACTCTTCCAATCACGTACACACCTAATCTATTATCTATTAGTTTCATCATCTTATCTTCTTTTTTACATAACTGTAATTTAACTTGAAAGGAAATGTTTATCATATCAATGCAATCACCTGTGTAGTAAATCTCTTCCTCTAAACAGTGACTAGGTCACAAAGACGAAAATAGCCATAGGAGAACAGAGTTGATAGAATATCTTCAAGCATTCACTCAGTTCACTCAGTATGAAGTAATGACTGTGTCCTTCCTTCAGGGCAGAGTACCTATAGACTTCTGACAATATGTTGTTAACATATGTCAACCCTCTGGCCCGTATCTCTGAGGAAGGGCAGCATGCCCTTGGATCTCAGGCTTCATGGGGTGTACAGCTTCAGAGAAAAAGCCTAAGGAATTTTACAACTCCAAAAAAGCCTAACTCTGTGAGTAACCCAGGAGGGGTCCAGATCTCTTAAGCCTCAGAAAGAAAAGCAAGTCATTTTAAACTCACAATGAATTTACTTTGTGTGCTTGATGTAGGATATGTTTATTTCTAAATATTATGCTACAATAAACAGAATAGATCAACTTCCCCAAGGGATGACAAAGAAAATATAACAGAAATTATCATACATAGAGAAATGGCTGAAATGTCAGAAAGGGAATTCGGGAAAAAAAAAAAGAAAGAAAGAAAATTCAGAATATGGATTGAAAATAAGATGAATAGAATGGAGAAAAGGATGGAAATAGAAACGCAAACAGTAGTTCAAAAGTTATCTCAAGAAATTAATAAATTCAAGGACAATGTCACCAAGACTATGGACATAATGAGAAAACATAGCAGAGATCAAGGAAGTACAAAAGTTATTCATAAAGTTTCAAAATACAGTAGAGTCTCTCAGTAATAGATTTGAGCAGGCAGAAGAAAGGATCTCAGAAATTGAAGACAAGTCTTTTGAATGATCCCAAGCATTTAAAGAGGCTGAAAAAAGAAGAACAAGAACAGAACATCCCATGAGAGAGTTGTGGGATCATTTCAAACATCCAATTTGTAGGGATTCCTGAAGAACAAGAACAGAACATTCCATGAGAGAGTTGTGTGATCATTTCAAACATCCAAGTTGTAGGGACTCCTGAAATAGAGGATGATCCTAAAGGCACAGATGTTGTACTCCAAGATATTATAGAGGAGAATTTCCCACGTAATGCAAGAGGTACAGAAATCTAGATAGCACATAGTTTCAGAATCCTAGAATGACTCAATCCAAATAAAGTATTTCCTAGACACATTGTAATTAACTATGCCAAAATTACTATGAATTAAAAAAATCCTGCAAGCAGCCAGTCATAACAAAAGTCTTACCTACGATGAGAAAAATATTAGGTTGACTGCAGATCATTTAGCCAAAAATTTTCAAGCCAGAAGAGGAGGGTCTTCAACCTTCAATCTTCTAAAACAAAACAACATTTAGCCAAGGACCCTGTGTTCAGCTAAACTGAGTTTCATTTGTGATGGAGAAATCAAATACTTACTGATGTCCACATGTTGAGGACATTTGCAATTCCTAGACCAGCTCTCCAGAAAATACTCAGATCCATTTTCCATAATGAACAGTACAATGTTCTACCCCAAAATAAACATACCCAGATTTGAACAGCAAAATCTAACTTCCACAGGGGTGATGAGAAAGGGTACCCAAGAAGGGTGAGGTCTAGAAGAACGGGTCTTCTCAAGGAGACCACAAGGATACACATGCAGGGTCCTCTCCATGGTGACTCAGCTATTGGCAATTTGTAAACTTAACTTCCTGAAACTTGGAAATTTTCAAGTTCTGTGAAAACCTGTAGTTCTGTAGGGGCGGGAATGCCATCTCCTGCTTGATTCAAACTGGCCAATGAGAAACGTACCTGTGGGGTGGAACTTTATGACTGTCAATAAAA
The DNA here is from genome assembly GCF_027406575.1 of Nycticebus coucang. NCBI lineage: Eukaryota > Metazoa > Chordata > Mammalia > Primates > Lorisidae > Nycticebus > Nycticebus coucang. The sequence goes on along the minus strand of NW_026515593.1, from coordinate 596,401 downwards.
AGGGAAAAACCAAGACAATTGGGGAGCATTGCCATTTGGAATTCTTCTATGCCATAAGCTCCCGGCTGGTGAATAAAGCCCTTCCTCTTATAAACGTGGCGTTTGGGTGCTCTTTCTCTCTGTTGGGCCTTGTCTTCCTGCAACATTTTTGGTTCCCTGACTGGGAAGCGAGATCACCCCTGGAGACAACAGGCACCTGGTAGTCGCCGCCAATCTTCTGAACCCCCACGTGGGGGCCCCTAATCGGCCTGGGTGACGTGAACCACTGAGCGTGCCAGTGAGACAGTTTGGCCTCTCTGTGTGGACACCTCGACTGGGCTGAGAAAGGACCATGTCAGCGTGGTTTCAAGGAGTCAAACACTATGAGGAACTGGCATGCAGGAACGGGTACCTACACAGGGAGACATCTAAAGCAAGGTATGATCGATCTGGGAATCCCACTACATGTGTGGAATGTGGTGTGACTGAGAGAACTCCAAGGGTGGAGTTGGACTCCCTTCACAGGGCCTAGGGGAGTGTTGTTTTGCCTCCTATGGCTAAGTGGCAGCTTCAGTGGGAAATCGAGGCTGCCCAGTTTAAGAAGTGAGTTGGAATTGTGTGTATGTGAGTGCTTTGAGAATGACTGAGATGGGTAACAATAGATGGGGTTCCCCACCCCCACCCTCCGCCATTCATGAGGTGAAAGGAATGTGTGAGTGTGCCCTTCTTCCCTGCTCCAACTATGTCCCCGGGCTGTTCTGAGATAAACTGGAAGTTCCAGGTTTTCAGCTTTCTGTCTTTGGTGGTGGCCACGTGGCCATGTGGGACTTGGGAGAAATGAAAAGACATTAGAAAGGATGTTGGTGTAGTTTTGTTAATGGAATTTCTTCAGTGAGTGTTTGGTCTCAGGGATTTGAGAATTGAGCCCACGGGCCACAGATCAGTGATAAAATGGCATTTTGTTGGATTGAGGGGCATGCAGAGAGAGTGGGGGGTACCAGAGCTATTGGCAGAGGGGTCGTGCCTTGAAAAGTGTTGCGGTTGAAGAAGTCCAGTGAGCTCTGGATGGCCCTTGAAAATCTGGGGAAGAGAGTGTAAATCTCGTGCTGGACAAAGCTGTATCCATATAAGCAACAGGTCTCCAAGGTGAATAGCCCCTGGAAGGGATGAGGAGGCCCAGATCAGAGGTTTCCTGCATAAGTCCTTTTTCTATGGGTAAATAATTGGTCCTGAGAGATATTTTGGCCAGGACTTGGTAGATGGAAAAATACCTTTACAAACTGAAGGGGTGTTCTAGCAAATGAATGAATGAAGTGCCTCACCTTGGACAAGGTTATTGGGTCTTTGCTGTAGTTTTTGTCTGGGGAGGGGATTAGGGTGTGTGCACCTTAGTGAAGGTGGAGCTGTCCAAAAGGTTTCAGGCTGATTTGTCCATGAGCTTGCTGGGGCTCAGAGGGTTTGTGCCTGGAGATGGGAGTCTGATGTCTAAGCTCACCTGAGCCTGAAAAATGGTGGTTCCCTTTCCAGCCCTGAGTGGGAAAATTCTGTATCAATGTTACATCTCATAAAATGTCTCTCATTTGTAAAATGTAATAATTTTGTTGTTTAAATTGTTGGGTAAACTGACTCTTTGTCAAAGGATAAGATTTTTGCCTTTTAAACCTTCTAGTTATCAGTTTGGCTGAGTGAATGGGTAACTTCATGGTAAATTGGGATCCTGTTTTGTGGGAAGTGAGTTTTTGAGAGTAAGAGAAATTAAACAGAAAGGAAAATGTTATTGTGTAAAGAAAGAATCTTGCGTGATAATTTTGTCCTAAAACAGCATGGTTGTGTAAGAAAGTGGAAGGCAGGGCAAACGTTAAAGAAAGTTTAAAATGCTTGTAGATGGTCTGTGCAGGTTAAAAAAGCTCATAAAAGAGAATTTGTGAAAGAATTTACATGTGACCCAGTTGACTATGCATTTCCTTTCAAATCTTTTGGCTTGTAATTTTGTTTAAACAAATGTTTTAGGCCTTTGATATTTGAGGAATCTTCCAAAATAAAAACACTAAATCTGTGGCTTGGTGCCTGTAAGGCAGTAGTTGCAATGCTGGGCCACATGCACTGAGACTGGCGGGTTGAAACTTGGCTCAGGCCAACCAACAAACAAACAAACAACAACAACAACAAAAAACAACTATAAATTTGGTCTTCTTGAAATATTAAGACTATTGAAAGTCACGGAAAAACAAATTAAACTTATTTGATTTATTAAAAATATATAGGAAACATTGTCAAATATGAAATGGTGATGAATTTTATGTGAATTATGGTTCTATACATATATGTTCCAATATTATAAAGCATTTGTCTGTCCTAATGTATAAAGCATTGGTCTGTCCTAATGTATAAGACATTGCTCTGTCCTAACATATATGGTTGGTAATAATTTTAATTCATCTAAAAAAAAAAACTATTTCTTATGTAACTGTCTGAATCCAAAGTTCATCCTAAAAAGAAAAAGAAATATTAAGAGAAGCTGATGAATTCTCTCAAATTCAAATTTCTGATATCTTTGGAAATTGAATTCCTTTGGACTAAAAAGCCGATTTTTAGAACTTTCCTTGGAAAGTTAACATGTCTATGAGTATTGCTAACCTAACTTCAAAAGAACAGAAATCAGTTACATGGAACTTGTCTAGTGTGTAATGGCTTTTTGCTTGAATGATTCTTTCTGTGTTCTGTTTTCCAGAAATCAAGAAAATCTTTTTTTGTCTTTTGAGCTATTTGTAGCTTTTCAAGAAATGTATATATACTTATGAGCAGAGTTTGAAACATGTATTTTTCTCTCTCCTTGATTTCTCTGGAATTTGAAAGCCATTTGTAAGTACTCTTACTTTCTGACAATATAGTTATTTGCATAAGTTCAATAAGAATCTGTTTTGTTCTATAGGACATGATGAAGGCACTGGTTATTTTACCAAAGCTTTGGCTGGAATAGCATTTCCAGAGGTGTGTAGACTGCATTAAAGAATTAAGGTTGACTTTATAAAGCCAATAAAAAAGCCCTTTGGAAAACTGGCCAGATACCCATCAGTAACATTTCCTGATCTGTGGTACGTAATGACAGTCACTTGCTAACGGGTCTGGGAATTGAAATGTGCTTGGGAACTTCAAGAGAAGAGGAATTTACCCAATGCATACAGATATCTAAAGGCACAGTTGAAACCTGGGTTCTGAAAGGATTTCAAAAAGTCCAGCCTGAGATTCCTTATAAGAGGTTCCAGCAAAGTCAATTTTAAAGAAAAGAAGATCCTAGATGTCTAATAATTAATTATTCTTACTGCACTTTATGCAAATAATCAGACCCCGTATACTGAAGGTACAGTTTATTTTGGCAAATAAGTTAGTTCTACTATAATTTGCCTTTAGTAAAAAGAGAAATTGGAGAGATAAAAATAGTTTAAAAGGAGGAAAAAGAGGCTGTGGTCCACCTGTATTTATATCCCAGCCTTGTCTGTACTATCAACTCATAAAATGAGACCTAACTGTTTTACTAAATTGATCGGTTAAATGGGACTAAGAGACTGGTCAAAGAGTATAGAATTACATGCAGTAGTTATATTTTCTCTGAAGCCTTAAGACTCCACAAAGGTCACCTGTTGGCTACACTGGAAAACTTGTGCAGTATTAAATGTTATCTAGAATTTCCCAGTAAATGGTGTAACTGTAAACACTTCATCCTACTCTGCTGAATCTGCTGCCAGCAGAAGCCAAGTGGCCCTCTTGTATGAACTTAAAAGAACCCTTCTTCAGTATAAGGCTGGCTCTGGGAAGCCTGAGACTGTTTGTTTTCCAGTGGGAGAGACCAGACATGGAAACAGTACACATTGACCAAGTTGCCACAGGGGTTCAAAACACCGACAATTTTTGGAGAAGGGCTGGCTTGTGACCTCCAGAAATTCCAGGCTGAGGAATTAGAATGTGTGCTGTTCCAATATGTCGATGACCTCCTTTCAGGACATTCTACCCAGGAGGCCTGTGCCCGAGGTATGGACTGTCTTTTATGACCTCTAGAGGTATGTGGCTATAAATTATGCAAACAGAAGGCCCAGATTTGCCAGCAGCCAGTACATTATCGGAGATTTACTATCCAGCAGGGGTAGAGGTATCTAGGCATGAAATGGAGGCGGGTCATTAATTACCTCCTCAACCCCATGAGCCAAAAGCAGATTTAAAAATGCTTAGGCCCGGTTGCCTTCCATCGTCTTTGGATCCCTAACTTTGCCGTTTTAGCTAAGCCCTTATATGAGGCAACTAAAGGAGAGGAGAGAGTGCCCTTGGAGTGGGGAGGAAAAGAGGAACATGCCTTCTCCCAGCTATAGATGAGGCTGATGGCTGTTTCTGCATTGAGACTGCCAAACTTGGCCAAGCCTTTTACTCTGTATGTCTCAGAGAGTGATAAAATGGCTGTGGGTATATTAACCCAGCTGTTTAGGTCCTTGCCAAGGCCTGTAGCCTACCTCTCTAAGCAGTTGGATAGAGTGGCAAAATGTTGGCCACCCTATTTACAGGCTCTAGCCGCTACTGCTCTCCTTGTGCAAGAAGCTCATACGCTGACTCTAGGGCACGATCTCAGAGTGAAAGTACCACATTCTGTGGTCAATTTAGTGGACACTGAGGGACACTTTTAGCTCTCTAATGCAACACTCTAAACCAAGCCACGCTCCTTCCAGTCAGTGGAAGAGAGACTGAGCATGACTGTACAGAAGTTATAGATAATGTGTACTCTAGAAGAACTGACTTGTGTGACCAGCCTTGGACAGATGCAGACTGGGACTTGTATGCAGATGGAAGTAGTTACGTGACAGCGCAAGGTGAGTGGCGGGCTGAGTATGCAGTGGTTACCTTAACAGAGACTGTGGAGGCTAAGCCTCTACTTCAAGGGACATCTGCTCAGAAGGCTGAGTTAATTGCCTTGACCCAAGCCTTAGAGTTAAGCCAAGAAAAAAGTATAAATATTTACACAGACTCTAAGTATACTTTTTTGACTCTCCAAGTATGCAGGATATTGCAAAAGGAGAAGGGACTATTAAATTCTGGGGGAAAAAAAAGACATGAAGTATCAGCAGGAGATAACTTCAGCTGCTAGAGGCAGTATGGAAACCTCGGAAAGTGGCAGTTATGCACTGTCGTGAACTTCAAAGAGATGCTTCCACCATCACTAAGGGGAGTACCAGAGCTGACACTGAGTCAAAGAGGGCTGCCTCCCAGATGTAACAGGTGTCACGAGTGGCTCCCCTCATCCCATGGGTCCCTGTGATCACCCCTATCTACTCCTGGGAGGAGAAGAAATGGTTAGCAGCAGAGGGGAATCAGGAAGCAGAGGGAGGATGAATAAAGATGCCAGACGAATGAGTAGCAGTCCCCCAGATTCTAGGAGCCACCGTGACAGGAATATTTGATGAAGTTGCTTGGCCAATACTTCTACATCTCCCACCTGGCAGCCCTGGCCAAAACTGTCAGTCTACAGTGTGTCACTGGCAGCCAGTTCAATTCGTGCCAAGAACAAGTGGTACCCCCAGAGATCCATTCGTATGGAGCAATGCCCTTCAAGGACTTCCAGGTAGACTTTACTGAAATGACCAGGTTTAGAGGGAACAAGTACTGGCTGGTGATGGTCTATCAGACTTGGAATAAGTAAAAGCCTTCCCCATCAGGATAAAAAGGACTCCTAAAGTAGTAAAAATATTTACCAGAGAAATCATCCCATGGTTTAGGTAGCCACTGTTTTAAATTTGACAATGGGCTAGCCTTCATAACAGAACTAGGACAAATAATAAGCTAAAACTTTGAATAATTAATACGCCTCAAAGCTTAGACAGGGTAAAGCGCGTAAACAGTACCATAAGAGCAGAAATTGGTAAACTCTGTCAGGAAGCAAAGCTTAACTGGCAGGCCTTGCCACTGGTGTTGTTCAAAGAGGCCTCTGTCAATTTTCTGCAATTAAGCTGGAACTCCTAAAAGAACTTGGAAAGACTGAACTGAATAGACAAAAACCCTATAAAGAGTAACAAGGAAAATCTCCACCGGGGTAATTAACTGTGTTCTGTTTAGTCATTTGCGTCTTTACATCTTTTCTCTCTGGAAGATCAAGGGGACCAAGTATAGGTCTGGAATCAGAACTTGGTCCCCCTGAAACCAAGGTAGAAAGGACTTTACACCATCATTCTGACCACACGCACAGCAGTGAAGATGGAAAGAATCCTCATTTAGAGTCATCACAGCTGGCTGAATAGGGCTTCCCTGACCCTTGGAAAGTAAAGGTAACTTTTAAGACAATCGACATACCCTGCGACAATCGACATGCCCTGCTCCAGGCACATACTGGGAGCTGGCTGGTCAATGCATGGCTGAAGCCTGAGGAAACTCCTTGAGGGACTTATCTTAATTGGACTTTGAACTTTGGGCAAAGGGGGGAAATGTCACAGGGAAAAGTAAAAACTCGTATGTATATTAGCGCACCACCATGGTACTATTAAGGCCTGAGTAGAGAACCCACCAAGAGTCACAGTCCCTAAAATCTCAGTGCTGAAAAGTAATTAATATTTGCACCTGCAGAAACAAGCTGATATTGAGACCCCAAATTAAAATATATTGGAGTCTCAAAAAGGGGGAATGAGAGATGATACCCGAGAAGGGTGAGATCTAGAAGAACAGGTTTTCTCAAGGAGACCACAAGTATACACATGCAGGGTCCTCTCCACGGTGACTCAGCTCTTGGGTATTTGTAAACTTAACTTCCTGAAACTTGGAAATTTCCAAGTTCTGTGAAATCCTGTAGTCTGTAGGGGCGGGAATGTCATCTCCTGCTTGATTCAAACTGGCCGGTGAGAAGGGTACCTGTGGGGTGGAACTTTCTGACTGTCAATAAAAAGGGAAAGACCAAGACAGTTGGGGAGCATGGCCGTTTGGAATTCTTCTATGCCGTAAGCTCCCGGCTGGTGAATAAAGCCCTTCCTCTTATAAATGTGGTGTTTGGTTGCTCTTTCTCTTCATTGGGCCTTGTATTCCTGCAACAGTTAAATAATTAAAAATATACACAGGACCTTTGAAAAACATGACAGCCAATACACTACTATACCTATCAATTCTTCCATAATGTGAATGGCTTAAATTCTCCTCCAAGAAACACAGGTTGGGTGACTGGATAAAAAACAAACAAACAAACAAACAAACAAAAAACTCAGACCATATGTCTGTAGCCTACAGGAGACTAATCTTATCTCAAAGAAGAAAGAAAGACTCAGGATGAAAGAAAGGATGGGTCATTCATTTACAGGCAAATGAAAATCAGAAAAGCAGGAGTTGCCATCTTATTTGCAGATGTAATTTGATTTAAGCCAACTAAAATAAGAAAAAATAAGGAAGATACTATATATTTGTCAAGGGAAACACTCACTGTGAAGAGATTTCAATAATTAACATTTATACACCCTACCTGAATGCTCCTCAATTTATAAAGGAAAGACTAACTGACATGACTAATTTGATATCTTCCTGCAGTATAATAATTGGAGATTTTAACACCCCTTTGGCAGTTCTGGATAGACCCTCCACGAAGAAACTAAAGAAGGAAACAATGTACTTAAACTTCACCCTGGGGAAAATTTACAGAACATTTCATGTTAATAAAACTGAATACGCATTCTTCTCTTCATCCCATGGATCATCCTCCAAAGTTGATCATATCTTAGGACACAAGTCTAATTGTATCAAATTCAAAAGAATAGAAATGATTCCTTGTCTTACTTGGACTGTGATGACAGAATAAAAATTGAACTCAACAGTAGCAGAAATCTTCATACTCAAGCAAAGTCATGGAAAGAATGATAGCTGGATTAAATATGAGATTAAGAAAGAAATCATCAGATTTGGTGATCAAAATAATAATGAAGACAGAAACTGTGGGATACTGCAAAGGCAGTCCTTAGAGGGAAATACATAGTATTAGATACCTTCATCAAGAAAACAGAAAGGGAGCAAGTCAGCAACTTATTAGGACATCTCAAGAAACTGGAAAAAGAAGAACAATCTAATTACAAACCCACCATATGAAAAGAAATAACCAAAATTAAAGCAGAATTAAATAAAATTGAAAACAAAAGAATCATTCAGTAGATCAGCAAAACAAAAATTTGGTTCTTTGGAAAGGTGAATAAAATCAATAAATCTCTGGCTAGACTAACCAATAAACAGAAAAGTAAAATCTATAATAACTTCTATCAGAAACAAAAAAGGAAATAACAACAGATAACACAGAAATTCAAAAAAAAAATCTTCAATGATTACTGTAAGAAAACTCTATTCTCAGAAATATGAAAAGGTGGAGGAAATGGACCAATACCTGGAAGTACGCCACCTTCCTAAATTCAACCAGAAAGAATTAGAGATTTCAAATAGACCTATATTCTGCACTGAAATAGCAGCAAGTATATAGACTCTCCAAAAAAAGAAAATCCTAGGACCAGATGATTTCACATCAGAATTCTACCAAATTTTCAAAGAGGAACTAGTACCTACATTACATGATATTTTCTAAAACAAAGTTAAGGAAGGAATCCTCCCCAACACATTCTATGAAGCAAATACCACCCTGATTCCCAAACCAGGAAATGGCCCAACAAAGAAAGATAAATATAGAATAATATCATTAATAAATATTGATGCAAAAATATTCAATAAGATCCTATAAAAAAGAATTCAACAACATATTTAAAAAGTTATACACTATGTTCAAGTTGGTTTTATTCTAGGGTTACCAGTTTAGCTCAACATATATAAACCTATAATTATAATATGCCATATAAATAAAATCAAAAACCATATAATTCTGTCCATTGATACAGAAAAGGATTTTGATAATATCCTTTCATGATTAGCATACTTAAGAAATAGGCTTAGAGGGGCTATATCTTACACTGATAGAGGACATCTACAGCAAATGCAAAGCCAATAGTATATTGAATGGAGTAAAATTGAAAACATTTCCACTCATATCTGGAACTAGACAAGGATGCCCACTGTCACCACTGTTATTCAACACGGTACTAGAAGTCCTAGACTTCTCAATCAGGCAAGAGAAGGGGATCAAGGTTATTCAAATAAGGACAGAAGAGGTCAAACTCTAACTTTTTTAGATAATCTTATACCTGGAAAACCCCAGGGACTCAAATATGAAGCACTTAGAAGTGATCAAGGGATATAGCAGTGTCTCAGGATACAAAATCAATACATGTGAATTAGTAGCTTTTATATATACCTACAATAGTCAAGCCAAAAATATGGTCAAGGACTCTATTCCTTTTACAGTAGTGCCAAAGAAGATGAAATACTTGGAAATATATCTAGCAAAAGATGTGAAACATATCTGTAAAGAGAACTATGAAACCTTGAGAAAAGAACTAGCCGAAGATGTTAACAAATGGAAGAACATACCATGCCCATGGCTGGGAAGAATCAACATTGTTAAAATTTCCGTAATACCCAAAGAAATCTATAGATTCAATGCAATACCCATCAAAGCACCAATGTCAGACCTTTAAGATCTTGAAAAAAAAGTACGTCAATTCATATGGAACCAGAAAAACCGTATTAGTAAATAAAATTCTTAGAATTAAAAAGAAATCTGGAGGCATCACGTTGCCAAATTTTAGGTTATACTCCAAGTCTATCGTGATTAAAACAGCGTGGTACTGGCAGAAAAACAGAGATGTAGATATATGGACTAGCATAGAGTATCTATAAAGGAACCCAGACACATTGTCATTTTTCCTTTGATAAGTGACAGATGGTGGAGGATATTCAGTTCTTTCCCACTTTAAAACAACCACAGCTCAACCTCAGAGAGACCCCAGGTGGACAGCCCATGTCTAGAGTTCTCAACAGATTGACCTGGACAGTACAATCACTGCCTGGTAGGGAGAGATAAAAGGGTCTCTTAATTCCTAGATAGTAGAAATCCACAGACATTTACAGCCAACATACACAAGAGGATGGAGACTGCCCCCTCCTGTGTATGACCAATTCTGAAAAGATCACTAGCCACAGTTAGGACTAAGGCATAAGCACCTCCAGCCTTGTAAGTCTGAACTGGAAATCAGTTCATTTACCCTTCAAAGTCCAAACATGGTGTCAGTGCCCAGCCCTTTAAAGTCCAAACCAGGCATCAATGACTGCACCCTTTCAGAGTCCACACTCCCATAGGCAAAAGTCCCAACCAGGAGTCAGTGGCTTCACCCTTGAATGTCCAAATCACGGTCAGCACCCCCACCCATTAAACTCCCAATCTGAAGGTTTTTACTTTGATAATATCCAAGTAATGTATTTTTGGTGTTGCTTCAATTGCCTGGAGGGGTCCCCTCATAAAGGATACTGCCAGGTGAATTTCTTCAAGGGTTTGCCCTGCACTCTCTCAAAGTATCTTTATAGTGTGATGTCTTACGTTTAAATCTTTTACCTAGATTTGTTGATGGCATCAAAAATTAACATATGAGTTCTCCTGAAGTCTGTACACACAATGCTGGTGTTAAATTGCTTAAACACTAACACGCCTGAAAAAGCCAAGTTCTTGACTTGAGGCTTCATCAGAAGGTCTTGTGGTCATTGCAGTTGGCTGCCCAGTGGCCAAACATCTCTCAGATCTCACAGTACGGGCGTTCCTCACTCTGACTGCCATGGTGTGTAGAGTGGGGAGGGTCATCAGACATCTGTGTCTGGGTAGGACAATCCTCTGTGTCATGCAGCTCAAAGCAGTCACAAATGTCACAGAAGAGGCAAGACTTCTTCTTAGACTGTTTCTCCTGGTCATCACTGTCATAATTGTTGAGCTCATCCCCATTCCCATTGAGGGCTGCTTCTGACATCATCTCTACCTTCATCTTGAGATCTTGATTCTTCCTTTGAAGGTCCACTATTACTGAATTTAGGAAATCAATCTGACTCTCCTGGGCTCTTTCATCCTCTTCTGCCTGAGTATCAGTATTACCTGAGGAGCTGTTGAGCTGCCTCTTGTTTTCTTTGAGTTGAAGCTCCAAGTTCTTTACCTTCAGCTCAAGCTTCACCTTATCGGGCTCTAGAGACTGAACAACTGAATGCAAGGACTTGGCAGAGGCGTTTTCTCTCCTGAGCACTGTGACCTCATTTCTCAATTTTTCCAGCTCTGCATCCTTTTCTGTGAGTAAGGCACTAGTTATACTGATGGATTTTTGCAAGGAGGCTTTTTCTTCATCTGCATCTTTTATGTACTTGGATTCCCTTTTTTCATTTCTAACAACTGATTATTGAGCACAGATCTTTCCTCTTCCAGCTTTCGATGACTTGTGACTTCGTCTCTGCTTCTCCCCAGCTCCTCGGCAAGTTTAATGTTCTCTTCTTGCAATGCTGACTTCTGTGTACAGACTTCAGGAGAACTCGTATGTTATTTTTTGCTGCCATCAACAAATCTAAGAAAATATTTTGTTCTTCACAAATCACACTTTATTCTCCCCTTATAAGTTAGATTGATAAATTAAATAATTAGTAGGTGAGTTTTCACCTCTTATTTTGTTTTCTTAAGTTTGAAGACATTGCACCAGATGCCATTACATTCTTTGTCCCTCATAAAAAAAATCCCTACCCATACAATACCTTATTTAAAGTAACTAAATTATGCCATTACTTTTCGTATTTGCACTAAAATGTTTCCAGGCTGCATTTGTATATTTCGGTTTTTGGTTAAGCTTTGACACTGGAATGAGTTGAAAAAATGTGCCATTTTGCATTTTAATCTACTCATTTAAAAGTATTTTATTCAAAGAAATATCTGAGCTTTTTTGCACTACCTGTTATCAGTAGTGCCTTTATTTCAGGCTTTATAATACTTAGGTGTGATTATAAAATCATGAAACAGGTAAAGGGAGGGGGAAGCCCCCAACTGCTGTGGGGACATTTTATAATCTATATGCTGCATCCGCTTTCTATACTGTGTTTTGTTTATTGGTTTTGCATAATTTTAGCTTATAGATATATGTATATATTTTTTAAAAGCTATATTTTGGGAAAAACCATATACAATCTGTCTTTCTTTTCAGGTATTTACCTTTATGAAAATGAAAACACTTAAAACGATCATCTGAACATAAAAGACTAGTCCAAAAAATAGCATCATAAGGCTTTGCAATTATTTTTTCCTTTTGTTTTCATTTTGTTTCTTTACCAAATTCTAATAACTGGAAGAAGTTTCTCCAAAACATTTTTCCTTCTCTAGCAGATATCCCCAGCAATAAATTAATTTAATAATAAGCCAGTATAAAAAACCCAAATTAACAAGTTAATCTATAATCTTCCTTTACAAGTTTAACTGTTTTTAGATGAATGTATGATGAGAAATTCAATGTTAATAATTTTGGATTTTCTTATCACAAAAAATAAAATAAAGGACCTCAACCAACAAAACAGTCTGTCAGCCAGTTTGAATCTATTTATCTTCATTTGAATGTCTTTTAGAATATGTAAAAAGTAATAAAATGCATCTTCCATGCTACATGTATAGTAAGAACTTATATAATTGTATATATGCTTTTGATATATTTTCCCCTGAAGATTATCAACTGTGTTTGACAAGTGAATATTAAGTTAATCTGTTAACAATTGAAATTTGGGGTTATAAACATAATAGGAGTTGTTTCACAAACAGAAAACATGTAAAACAGTATTGAAATTTGAGAAAAGAAGTGTTCTGTATCTACTTTAATAAACGGTTATGGTAAAAAAAAAATCTTTTACCTAGTAAGATTCAATTTTTGTTAATGGTGAAAGGTGTGGATCCAGTTTCAGTCTTCTACATGTTGCCAGCCAATTACCAGCACCATTTGTTAAATAGGGAATCTTTGCCCCAATTTAAATTTTTGATAAGCTTATCAAAGATCAAATAACAATAGTATCTGGGTTCATTTCTTGGTTCTCTATTCTGTTCTATATAGCTACCTCTCCATTTTTGTGCCAGTACTATGCTATTTTGATCACTATAGATTTATAGTATAGTCTGAAATATGATAGCATGATTCCTCCTGATTTGTTTTTATTTCTGAATAGTGTCTTGGCTATTAGATTTTTTTTCTGATTCCATATAAAATTAGGTACTATTTTTCCAGATCTTTAACGTATGAAAGTGGTGCTTTAACAGGGATTGCATTAAATTTGTATATTGCTTTGGATAAAATGTACATTTTAACAAAGTTGATTCTTCCAAGCCATGAGCATGGGGTATGTTTTTCCATTTGTTAATGTCTTCAGTTAGTTCTTTTCTCAGAGTTTCATAGTTCTCTTTATAGAGATCTTTCACATCCTTTGTTATGAATTCCCAAATATTTCATCTTTGGCACTACTGTAAAAGGAATAGAGTCCTTGACTGTTTTTTTCAGCTTGACTATTACTGGTATATATAAAAGCTACTGATTTGTGAGCATGGTTTTTGTATCCTGAGACACTGTTATATTCCTTGATCACTTCTAAGAGTTTTGCAGTTGAGTCCCTGGGGTTTTCCAGGTATAAAATCATATTATCTGTGAAGAGTGAAAGTTTGATCTCTGAGCTTCTGCACAGCTATGAACACAGCAAGTAAAGCAAGCAGACAGCCCTCAGAATGAGAGAAGATATTTGCAGGTTATTTTTCTGACAAAGGCTTAATAACCAGAATCCACAAAGAACTTAAAATTATTAAGAAGAAAAGAACAAGTGATCCCATTTCATTGTGGGCAAGAGAATTGAACAGAAGCTTCTCTGAAGAAGACAAGCATGTGACCTACAGACACATGAAAATCTGCTCATCATCTTTAATCATCAGAGAAATGAAAATCAAAACCCCTTTGAGATATCATCTAACTCCAGTAAGAGTAGCCCACATCGCAAAATCAACAAACTACACGTTAGTGTTTATGTGGAAAGAAGGGAACACTTCTGCATTGCTGGTGGGAATGGAGGCTAATATGTTACTTTTGGAAAGAAGTTTGAAGAACACTTAAGGAACTAAAAGTAGACCTGAAATTCCATCCTGCAGTTCCTCTACTAGGTATATATCCAAAAGACTAAAAGCAATTTTACAACAAAGATATTTGCATCAGATTGTTTATTGTGGCTCAATTCATAATTGGCAACTAATGGAAGAAGCTCAAGTGCCTTTGAATGGATTAATAAATTGTGGTATCTGTATATCCTGGAATATTATGCAGCCTTTAAAAAGATGGAGACTTTACCCCTTTTATGTTTACATGGATGGAGCTGGAACATATTCTTCTTAGTAAAGTATCTCAAGAATGTAAAAAAAAGTATCCAATGTACTCAGTACTATTATGAAACCAATTGATAATCACGCACATTTTCATATGAAAGACAAAACAGAAATATAGCCCAGGATGAAGGAGGGGAAGGGAAAGGGTGGTTGGAGGGTGGGAGGGTAAAACAGTGAGACCTCGTCTATCATGCATATTGCAAGGGTACATATCAAATCCATTAAGTGTAGAGTATAAATGTCTTACCACAATAATTAAGTGAAGTGAAGGCTTTGTTAACAATTTTAATGTAAGGATTCTAAATTGTATATAAAGCAGCACATTATATCCCATTAATGCATTAATGTATACAGTTATGATTTAATAAAAATAAAGAAGGGGAAAATTTAAAATAAATAAAGTCCCAATTAGGTACTAATGGCTCTGTCTTAACAGGGGTCAGTACCTCTGCACCAGAATCAGTGGCTCCACCCTTAAAGTCTGAAAAGAGGGTAGTGCTACTGTCCTCAGTGCAATGTCGCATGCATTTCTTTCTCCCAAATGTCCCTCTCTTCCCATTCCTCTCTGCCTCTACTGAAGTCACTGTTTCCCAGCTTCTATCCATATAATGAATGCGCAGACCACCAAGGGAATGGCCACACACTCTGAGCTCTGCAGGAGGTAGACCTTCAGACTGCCAGACAAGGGGGAAAGCTTGGAATGAAAGTTCAGAATTGCAGGGAGAGTATTTATTTTCATGCTGAGCAGGATAATGCCTAGGCTTATGGGGGGGCCACTCTGGAGGAGGAAGAGGCCCAGTATTTAGCAGCTCTCACTCTCATTTAGGGGGTAAAATGAGAGGTCTTTTGTCCCCTTCTCACTTGCAGAGAAAACAATGCAGCATGCCTCCTGCTTTGGGGAGGAGACTCTTTTTCTCCTGGCAACAGGCTTTCTACCTGGAATTTGTTCATTAGCAACTCTTTCTTGGAATCACAGGTTTACACAGCTGGTATCATGTGTGCTTGTCTATTTTTTTTCCTATCTCAGCTCCCCTCTTTCAGTTTCAGAGAACAAATCTGTCCAGAATCTCCCCTTCTGGTCAGGAGCCTCTGGGGAAACTTGCCTCTAGTGGGCCATCTTCCTGCCCACCTCCGTCGAGTACTTTTAAGAGAATAAATTCTAAATGGCTGCATAAAGCCTGAAATATTAGAAGAAAACTAATCAGGTACTGCTCGTTAGTATACAGTAAACCTTTCTAGTTTTCTAGCCTTCTTCCTCTGGGCTGCCTGGAGCAGTTGAAACGTTAAATACAAAGGGTTTAAAATGAAAAACATCCAGCCTGGGACAGGTGTCCACATTTCAGTTTGTGATCTGTTTCACTGCAGGAGTTTTGCTGAAAGTGAAAAAGTCATACCTGGTGCTCTTCTGTGTGTCTTCCCGTCAGGCCTTCCTAGAGCCCAGAGTTAGCCCTTTCTTCTTGTCCTCATGGAAAACAGCTTGTGTGTGAATCCAGATTTAAGCCTTAAAATAATTATGGTCTTCAGTTGATTGATGCTTTCCTCCAGGAACAAGACATCACTGGGACCAATGAACTTGCATTCTTGGATTGTTTGATGGATTCACAGATAACCTGGGTGATATTACTTTTCAGTAATAATGCAGTTGACACACTGCTTTCCAGTCAGTGGTAAGGTACATATCTTCATGTTTTTATGTACATTTTCTTTTTCTGAATGCTCTTTGGTGACCACCACTTTGGTTTTGGCACTGGAGGCTAAATCCATAGCACCACCATTCCTTTTATCATCTTCCCAGAAATTGTCCAGTTAGCCAGGTCACTTTATCTGGAAACCTGCATTGTTCCTATCATTGTTAGATTGACATGCCCCCCTCTAATCATTGCAAATGATTCATGGCTGGAGAAAAAAGACATGTTAATATGCTGTTTAGGATATTGCATCCTCATTGATAAGTGACATATGTTTGTAATTTCCCCCTTACAATAATATATTTTCTCCAATTTTATGTATTTATTTTTTTTTGTAGAGACAGAGTCTCACCTTATCACCCTCGGTAGAGTGCCGTGGCGTCACACAGCTCACAGCAACCTCCAAATCCTTGGGCTTAGGCGATTCTCTTGACTCAGCCTCCCAAGTAGGTGGGACTACAGGCGCCCGCCACAACGCCCGGCTATTTTTTTGTTGCAGTTTGGCCGGGGCCGGGTTTGAACCCGCCACCCTCGGCATATGGGGCCGGCGCCCTACACGCTGAGCCACAGGCGCCGCCCTATTTTCTCCAATTTTAATATCAGGTGTACACAGATCAAGTAGAATGATCTTGAAGTATGTTTTCTTTTTCTATCATCTATAAGATTTGGCATGATCTGTTTTTCGAAATTATCTTTTAGTTTTATTTATAAATATCAGTTGTCTATTTTTTGAGACTTAAAAAAAATAATAAGTTAACTAATGATTTCATCCTGAATCTGAGTCAAAGCATTCTATTATAGACATACTCTTATCCGACAATGTGAATGTTACTTTCTTTGCATTATTATCATTATTGCTTAATATTTTGATGTAGCAATTGTCTGATTTCTTTTCTGAATGTATTTATGTTCATTCATTCTTTACGAGGTTTTTGTTTCTAGTCCTTATCTTAAACATTGTTATTGTTATTAAATTTTAAGCCTTTTTAATTTTGTGAAGGCAAAAAAATGGAAACCTAATAAACACATGTATATTATGTAAAAATAAACAAATAAAAAAAGAATAACAGCTGTTTCCCTGCCTGCATTGATTAGATCTTCATTGGCTTCGTGTTGTATTGGATATGGACCATGCCATCCTCAAACTCAAGAGCTGCCCACTCAATGATACGTTCCCTTATATCATCTCCAGGTTTCCCAAATTTGGCTTTTCCATTTACATCTTTGTGAATTGATAAACACTCAATTATTTTCTCATTGTTTTTTCCCTTTATAAGGTGAGATACCTAAATCTGAGGAATATGAATGTCTTCTGGAGCAAATGTGCCAATATCCACAATTTCTCCAACCTCTACCACTGTTATTGCTGCAGCTTTGCTCATTGGAAAATTGAAATTCCTCCTGATTTTCCTGCAAATTACATTTCCTGCTCATTCTGCCTTCCAGGCTTTCACCAAAGCTAAAGCCCCTGTAATTGCTTCCTCCACAGTAAAGCACTGACCACTGAACTCCCTCACCTCTCTTGACCTGCTGGCAGTGATGATGCTGAAATCTTTTTTGTATTTGATTGGAATCCTCCTTCTTATACCAGGATCCCATACTTTGTGCTGGTGTTAAATACAGAAACCCCAGCCCCACCTGCAGGAATCTTCCCTGCAAGTGCACGCTGAGGTGTCAGCTCTACTTCTAATTCACCAGATAAGTACTGTCATTCCAATTCTGCGTTTTCTCCCCACTGGAGTAGACCATACATTTTATCTGCTTGTATCGAAGTCCAAAGTTGTCAACCTTTGCATGGTTGCTAACTGCAGCTAGTCCTTTTACTCCAGTAAGGTTCTCTGGAATTCCACACAGACCAAAACCACCAATCAGAACTGTTGCACCATTGGGTTTGTGTTTTACAGCTTCCACTGGAGTACTGCTAGAAAAATTGCAAACATGTCCCTGGGACCAGGCACTCCAGAGGCATGGGAAGAGGCACAGAACCACAGCCCATAGGAGAGTAGTTTTAAGGCAGCCATCTTTGAACTGGAGCACGTCTGAGTATGTCAGTGTGCCTGGCCCAGGTTGCCGCCAAGTCACTGGGAAGGAACCGCCTACCAGGTGCTTGAATGTGCATCCAGTAACATCCTTGAGGCTACCTGTACAAAGGGCCAGCCACACACTGCCTGCTGCTGGTTTATAAATAAGTGAGGCTGGGAGGGATCCTCACTGGGGAGTGGAGGCTCTTGTCACAGTGTGGGCTGGTTGCAAAGGTTCATGGCCTCATAGTGGCCGGTTACTCTCCTGGATCTTGATGTGTTTGAGGCAGCTGTGCTGAAGTGCCCTTGGCCCTGCAGCCCCTAGGCCAGCCTTTCAGCTTTGATGGGGTGCAAATTGCCATCTTCCACTAGGTCAGCAATGATCCTTGGCCTGGGGTTCAGTGTCCTCCAGGGATGGGGTGGGGGTGTCCTGAGGGTCTTGCTACTTTTCCAAGCCATTGTGCTGTGAATGTGTGAGCTGAGGAGGGAGCATGCTTTTCTTCCCATGCCAGTGCAGCATTTTCAATTCTCAAGTTGACCTAATTTTTATAGACTGGACATGTACCACATGGACATACTGGTACAGTAGGCCAAGTGCCTTATGCTGACCATCTCTATATGCTGCCCAGTTTGCTATAGTCCCTTGGCTGGTCAACTTACAAAGGTTCTATAGTAGTTAAAGTGAACACACTGCCTGAAGGAATTTACATGTTCAAAGCAATCCCTATAAAAATATCAATGTCCTTGTTCATGGAATTAGAAAAAGCAATTCTTAAGTTCATAAGGAACCAAAAAAGACAGAAAAGACAAAGCAATCTTCAACAAAAAGAAAAAAATTTGGAGGCATCACATTGCCTGACTTCAAATTATACTAGAAGGATATAGTGGCCAAAACACTATGGGACAGTGCATATAAAAATAGTCATGTAGATCAATGAAACATCATGGTGAACGCAGAAATTTAGCCACATACAGCTAACTGATCTTTGACAAAATTGACAAGAAGAAACACTAAGGAATATTTGACACTCTTTCAACACATGGTGTAGGAAAATTGAATTCTCATATGGAAAAGAATGAAGTTAG
The DNA here is from genome assembly GCF_027406575.1 of Nycticebus coucang. NCBI lineage: Eukaryota > Metazoa > Chordata > Mammalia > Primates > Lorisidae > Nycticebus > Nycticebus coucang. The sequence continues at coordinate 577,319 of NW_026515593.1, read as the reverse complement.
ACCTATGTCCCCACCATATACAAAAATAAATGAATTAAACACTTGAATGGGAGACATGAAATTAAAAAAATGGGAGAATAAAACCTGGGAAAACTTTTCTGGATGTTAGTCTAGGCAAATAATTCATGATTAAGACCTCAAAAGCACAGGCAATAAACAAAAATTTTAAAGTGAGACTTAATGAAACGATGAAGCTGCACAGCAGAAGAAATGATCATCCTAATTAACAGAAAACCTACAGAATAGAAGAAAACATTTGCAAACTATACATCTGACAGTGAACAAATCTCCAGAATATACAAGGAACTCGAACAACTTGACAACAACAGAAAACTGTTACCCCCATTTAAACCCAGCCCTGGCCAAAAACTGCAAAAAAAAATTAAAAAATAATAATAATAAATAAAAAAAGACAAAAGATTAACATGCCAGGGAAAATTTAGAGTAAAAAGAACTCCTATACACCATTGGTGGGAATGAGAATTATTGTAACCTTTATGGAAAACAGTATGGAGATTTCACAAGGAACCAAATTAGAACTACTGTATGATATAGCAATCCCACTTTGGGGTTCCTTTGTCTTTTTATTAGATCATAACTGTGTACATTACTGCATGTATGGGGTACAATGTGCTGATTTTATATATCGTTTGGAATATTTACATCAAACTGGTTAACATAGAGTTCACCTCACTTATTTAATTTTTGTGATTAGACATTTATACTTTACTATTATTGGGCATGTACCCTTGCAATATGCACAGTATGTGAGGTCCCACCAATTACCTCCTGCCACCTATCCACCCCACCCCCTACCCTCGCCCTCCTCTTCTCTCCTTCTTTCTGGACCACAATTGTGTTTTATCTTTTGTATGAAAGTGTGGGTGATTATATATTGATTTCATTATAGTATTGAGTACATTGTTTTTTTTTGTTTGTTTGTTTCTTTGTTTTTGGTCCATTCTTGAGATATTTTACTGAGAAGAATATGATCCAGATCCATCCCTGTAAACATAAACCTGGTAAAGCCTCCATCTTTTTAATGGCTGCATAATATTTCCTGGCATACATATACCATAATCCACTTTTGGGTGTCTTCCCAAAGAAAAAGAAACCAATACATTAAAAGGACACCTGCGCTAATATGTTTATCCAACATATTGCCATTATAGTAGCAAAAATATGGAATCAACTAGAGTGTGCATCAATGGCAGATTGGATAAAGAGTATGTGGGGTATATAAACAATGGAATACTATTGAGATGTAAAAGAAAAAAAATGAAATCATGTCTTTTTCAGCCATATAGATGAAATGCAGGCCATTACCTTAAGTGAAACAACTCAGACACAGAAAGACAAATCCTGTATGTTCTCACTTGTTAAGTGAGAGCTGAATAATACATGTACACAGGAGCAGAGTGTGGAACAATGGATTTTGGAAGGGGGAGGAAGGTGGAGGATAGGAGGTTGCTTAGTGGGTACAATGTGCATTGCTTCAGTGACATGTATATGGAAAGCCCTGACTTCACCACAATGCATTATATCTATGTAACACAATTGTACTTATACCCCATGAATACATACAAATAACAATAAGTGGGAAAGAGTTAAAAATACAGTAAAATTGGGGCGGTGCCTGTGGCTCAAGGAGTAGGGCCCTGGTCCCATATGCCAGAGGTGGCGGGTTCAAACCCAGCCCTGGCCAAAAACCACACGCACACACACACAAAATAAAAATAAAAAAATAAAATTAAAAAAAAACAGTAAAATTGAAAAAGAAGACATACTGACTTCTTCAGTTCTATACTCACCATAGGTGAGATAGGCCTAAAGCCGTCAGAATCAGTATCCTGAGCAAAATGTCAATTCTAGTATAAATCCAAGGAAAAAAAGCCTCAATAGAAGATAAAGAGCTTTATGCAGATCTTTGTATGTTGATTAGTGAGTGCTCTCCTTCTTGCATTTGAAATTAGTATGTTTCCGACAGTGTTTGCCAAGTCCCTTTAGCCAGATGTTATAAATTACCTATATGGCTGCTCCCCTTGTGCTTCCCATTGTGCACACCTCCCTGAAGTGGGGTTTCCTTGTCCTTATTCCCTCAGGCAGGCAATATTCCAGACTTAGGTGCAATAAAATCCTAACCTGAAAGAAGGTCTCACGGGGTTTAAATTTGTCGAGTCTCAAAAATGAGTGTTGTCAGTTGGAAAAAAAAATAGATGAAATAACCATGCGGTTAAACTATGAGTCCCTTACCTGAGAGCATACATATAGACAGAAAATGTGACTACAAGTCAAAAAATATTCAGGTTTGCAATAGATAAGTCTAGAACTCCAAGCAGTAAGAATAAAATTCTGATCCTCAGATGTTTTCCTCTACTCCAAATCATAATTATAATTCATATTACTATGATGATTTATGTACATACATAATTTCAAATTAGTTATTTGTATAACATGTTTTTCTAGTACATGTACTAGCATGGCCATATTTGTATATTTTTAAAAAATCTTGAGTTATTTCTATTTCCATTTCCTAGATGTTTTGCGGCTTTAGAATCATGCTTCCACTTTTCTTGCACCCTTCAATGAACCTCAAAGTCACTATGTGGGGTACCAAAAAAGATAAAGATATTATTACTGAACTCAAAGATTTTACTGCCCTGAACACATACACCAATGGTTTCACTGATTGTGAATTAAGACTTTCTGAAGACTCCCAATTATTAAAAATAAAACTTCATACCTTGTATTTTTGGCCAGGGCCAGGTTTGAACCCACCACCTCTGGCATACATGGGGGTCGCACCCTACTCTTTTGAGCCACAGGCACTGCCCTCATGCCTTATGTCTTTTATCAGATTCCCAATGGTTGGAATTTATTTCCTTCCAACCTCAAATACATGATCTTTTAGTATGATTCCAATTTGCTGGTCATTGTGTACATTCATCTCTCTCATACGAGACCATATGAGTATGTGTATAGACATGGTCTTAATTTCTTTTCACATTAAAAACAAAGTAATGGCAGCATACACATCTGCCTTTCAAAATTTCTGAGTAGAAGATGATGGAGGTTGACATATTTGGACATTAGCTCTTTTTTTGTTTCCAGATACGAGGCAAAAATAAAAATGGATGGCTTTCAAAATGATTTTTGAGCTAGTAACTTGATAATTTAACATGTATTTAACTTAAGTATATCACACACAAGTGTGCATAATTTATAAATATAAAACAGTGAATTTTTAAAAGAAAACATTCAGAAAACCCTTTACTATTGTCTCATATGTCTGCATGTGGTCATTATCCCCTTTCTAAACTTTAAACATTTTACATTACTTCTATTGCCATAAATTATCTTTGCCTATTTTGAAACTTTACATAAGTTGAGTTACAGGAAGTACTCTTTTATATAAGGCCACTTATAATCAACATTCACATTTGTAGAGGTTTTTTTTTTGTATGTTACATGTAGAAATGGTATATTGATATTTTTACTGTAAAATGGTATTAAAATTTGTTTCTATGATTATACCATGATTTCATTTATCTTTGGCTTTCTCAGTAAGCAGGCTGAGAAATAAAGGCTTCAAATATACATATATACATATACATAATATTTCTTTTACTTTTTAAAGAAAAAACTAAGAATTTTCTATGCAGATCTCAGTTTTCAATGCCTTTATTAAAAGGAATCCACAGACTAAATAAAGAACTTTGATAGCTAACATTTTAACATTAATAAAGGTTTATTTCTAGTTCTGAAAGAGCAAAATTATTGAGTGAAGTCGTCAAATACAGAAGTGAATGTCAATGTAACAATAATTGAATGGAAGTAAATTAAAAATAAAAGGCATTATAAAATTTAAAGACACAACAGAAAAAACAAGCTCCTTTCACTTAATTCCATCTCTACCAAAACAAGAAAAAAAGACAACACATCTCAACCAAAGGTGTTGAATTCCAAATGTAGTATTTTCTCTTAATATAAAATGATAATTGGAAGAATTATCCTACACTTCATTCTGCCTCTTGTCTTGGCAACATTTCAGGGTGGAAGAGAAAGACTTCAGTTCTTACAAGGCCAGGCCTGTGCTTGATTCGTCTCTATAACTCCATTATCTACCACAGCGTCTTTGCCAGAGTGTTCAATAAATGCTCTCAGTGAAGAAAAAAAGTGTGTATGTGTGTGGATATACACACACACACATATATATGCTTACATATTTTTTCCTTATACATGCACATACATACTAGGGAAAACTGATATAAGTATTTAAGCGTCTACTGTCAGCAAAGGATACAAGACAATCTGCTTTTTATATTACTATAAAATTCTACTAATTCAGTATTAATCTGAATTTTAGTTATAATTAATGATAATTTGATATTTCGCTCCATGTGGATCTCATTATAATTTAATAATTTTAGATTTTAAAATGAATGAGAATGCTTTAAGCACCTTTTTTTCTTATTATAGCTACTACCTGATCAGATCTAAAATTATTCTGGCTAGAATACAGTATATATAAACAAACATGTATTTGAGTGAGCCCTACAAACACTCATAGGTAGTTTAAAATTATTAATGGAACAGGCCCATTTAGGATTGGTGGACATAGATAAATTCTAGGACCGTAATATTTATATTTTGAAGGGAAGAGAATTAGTACTATGTACCAGGCATTCAACACACAAAAATAGAATTGTGTTAGCCTTCGTGTCTCATGTTCCATAATCACTTTACTTATTTACTCTTCTAGACCTATCTAGAAAGCTCAATGTTTTCATGTTTAACTGCCCCTTGAAACCAGCAAAAGCAAAAAGAAAACTTTAAGACCACCAGAAAATCTAAAATACAGTAAATAAGTACTATAGTAATACTCTTCTAATAACATGAGGACTACTAAGATAATTTTCAGATTTAAATGAGAAATTTCATTCTAAAATGAGGATAGAAAGGGAGAATACAAAACGCAATTATTAAAAAAACATGAACCTTGATTCAGATATAATTGTTCTTTCAACAAGATCTGGACACTTTAATTTAAAATTAACTAATAAATCTCAAATCTGTATTGTTTTTAAGATTATTTTGTTTAAAAATAACACATTGCAGACTTGGTTCCTCCCCCTCTGCTGGAAGCTCTAGTGCTTTGTATTCCTTCATTTTTTTTTTATTAGTATTAGATTATAGCTGTGTACAGTAATACAATCATGGGGCACCATACACTGGTTTTATAAACAGTTTGACTCATTTTCATCACACTGGTTAACATAGATGTTGGTGTGGATGTGGAGAAAAGGGAACACTTCTACACTGCTGGTAGGAATGCAAATTAATACATTCCTTTTGGAAAGATGTTTGGAGAACACTTAGAGATCTAAAAATAGATCTGCCATTCAATCCTATAATTCATCTACTAGGTATATATCCAGAAGACCAAAAATCACATCATAACAAAGATATTTGTACCAGAATGTTTACTGCAGCCCAATTCACAATTGTTAAGTCATGGAAAAAGCCCAAGTTCCCATCGATCTACGAATGGATCAATAAATTGTGGTATATGTACACCATGGAATATTATGCAGCTTTAAAGAAAGATGGAGACTTTACCTCTTTCATGTTTACATGGATGGAGCTGGAACATATACTTCTTAGTAAAGCATCTCAAGAATGGAAGAAAAGGTATCCAATGTACTCTGTATTCCTTTCTATCTAATAAATCCTATCTTAAAACTGAAAAAAGAAATAACACATTTTAGAATTAAAATTCCCATTGTGCTAAAAGGGAGATTGGGAAGGCCCTGAGAGGCCAACTAAGGTCTGTACAACTGGATAGAAGAAGAAATTGGGTTGACTCACCAAGCTCTGTCTCCTTAAGCTGGACCCTGGCTTTGCACAGGCCTGTCCCAGGCAAAGGACAGGGGGAGCTACGCCTCATCATAGGGGTGGAGGCTGAGCAATCAGCAGCCCAGAAACCTTTTGGAAGGATTTTCTGAAAAGGAAGCCCAGGAAATGGACCCCTAGAGGTGATGTCACTTCCTAGGCAATAGACCCCAGCAGAACCTGCAACCCTGGGAACCAGAAACTCACATTACAGAGACAGCTCCCTCCCAGCTCCTTTGGCAGTAGTTGTCCAAGGGATGTTACTGCTCTTTCCTGACTGCCCAAAGCCCTGGGCTCAGGAAGCCCTGATGGGAGTCTTTTCTAACACTGAAGGTTGTGGCTCAGCTCTCACCAGTGACATCTCAGGTATTTTGGCAGGAAGGGCCCAAGATAACACAGGATGGCCCACGGCAGGCCAGGACAGATGAGACCACCTCTCTGATCTCACCTGGGAAGTCCCATCACATTTTTCTGCGAGAAGAAGTGGCCATAGGGGTAGCTGGTCCTAGGTGTGAATGGGCAGTTGGGGTTAGGGCTCTGGTGGCCCATCATGCTCATGCCCAGTCATGGCTGGCAGGTAGGGGTGCTGGGTGTTGCTCTTCAGCCCTAATGCTCTTCCTGAGCCCTCAAAGTCTTATCTTCCTTCATTCTGGGTTGGAGATCAGTACAGACTCAAGTCTGTCTGTGATCTGCAGAGCAAAGTGTAACATGTGCAGAAGGAGCAGGAATGAAAAAGAAAAAAAAGGGAAGAAGAAGAAGAAAGAAGGAAGAAGGAGAAATACTGGCAGACAGAGCCATCACTGTCATGCCTCCTGGACCAGCTGCAGGTCATCGTGCTTGCACAGCTCCAGGCAGGAGACTGTGCAGGAGCTGACTAGGGGGTCACCATCACCCACAGAATCTCCTTGGGTGAGAGTCAGATACACCACACAGCCACCAGGAGTCAGCTCTGGCTCAGCCTCCTGCCAGATGCTATCCTGGAGATCTTAGTAACTCCAAGGTGTGGGGGAGTGAGGAGAATGTAACTAAATGTGTATTGTTCATTTGCATTCATTTTGAAAAGGAAACAAACAACAACAACAAAAAAAAAAGACACAGGGCAGGAACTACAGGAAAGCCATCTTAGGGGAGGTTTCATTTTATTTTATTTTATTTTTTTATTTTTTTATTAAATCATAGCTGTGTACATTAATGTGATCATGGGGCACCATACACTTGTTTCATAGACCGTTTGACATTTTTTCATCACAGTGGTTAACATAGCCTTCCTGGCATTTTCTTAGTTATTGTGCTAAGACATTTACATGCCACACTTACTAAGTTTCACATATACCCTTGTAAGATGCACCGCAGGGAGGTTTCATTTTAAAAATAAAGACATCGAGTTAAAGGGATTGGATGGGATAGTAGCAGTGAGGGGCTAGGAAAGATGACACAATCAGTAATATTTTCCTACAGAGCAGGAAAGAGGGGAATATAGTTGGACAAAATCAAGGAGACAAGTTTTCAACGTAAACAGATTTGTCCCTCGTGGGATTTAATCCAATGATATTTGTTGACTTTGTGACAGTAACTTGAAGCATTTCTTTAAATCACTAGGGTAGTAAGAGGTGAATCCATTTGAAAAAATTCATGGGGAATGTGAGAATTTACAAGATTCAAAAGTCTTGGGGCAACATCTGAAATTTTTATGAAGATAACAAGACATGTTAGGACACCAAATAAATTTAAAGGTCATTGGGTGACTTGTGATGCTATAACTAAAACTGGTTGACTTTTTTTTTTTTTTTTTTTTGTAGAGACCGAGTCTCACTTTACTGCCCTCGGTAGAGTGCCGTGGCGTCACAAGGCTCACAGCAACCTCCAGCTCTTGGGCCAAACTGGCTGACATTCTAATGATGTCCTGTGACTCAGCCATGGGAAGGGTAACATTTGGAGTCAGTTGGGACTGGAATCCTGATCACTGGAAATGGTGAAAATTGGAGAGGCATGATAATTTTGTTCTTCTACGTGTATGTTCAGATGCATGTGAACCTGAGCAGAGCTGGGGGTAATGTGAGAGTGGTGGAGACACTACTCTGGCGGGGGCACATGGGCATGAGGAGTGACCATGTGAGGATGTAGAGATGAGACAGAGTCTCTGATGGTTCATTTCAGAAGGGACACATTCAGGTCATACATCTACTCAGTATCTGTCCCCTAAAATGTGTGAGTATGGATCTGAAATTTTGGGATGATAGAGCTAAGTTTATATTCTAGGTCTGTTATTGTCTAACATGAAACTTTGTTAAATACACCTTCTGAATATTATTGACATAACATGTTAAATGGATATCTAATTCATAACTGACCAGGTTATTATAAGGATTAATAAGAAAATGCATACATACCAGTCATAGTTTCTCAACTGATACCACTGGAATTATTTTCTCCATTTGGAACCTTGGCGTCAAAGGGTTATCATCCAAACCCTGCTCATGATACATTATTATTTCTTCCTTCATGCTATATATCTCATAATTAACACTGTTTCATAAAGGACTTCAGATATCAAAAATCTATTCATAAACATAAATTGTGAAATGAGGTAATAATCCTACTAACATTCTTTTCCAGCTCTTCCAGTAGGAAGAGCTATATAAGTCAGTGTATAAAATAAAAAAAAAAATATTTGTTTGATGATACTTGATACTGTAATGATTGTAATAAATCAAAACATAGACAATGGCCACAGTACTGGTAAACCAAAATAATGTCTATTTAAATTTGAATCTATCATGGGCACTTGGTTACTCCCTTGACTTGGCAATTATGAATTGGGCTGCAATAAATATTTGGCCATGGAATACCATGCAGCCATAAAAAGATGGAGGCATCACATGTTTTATGTTTACCTGATGGAGCTGGAACATACTCATCTTAGTAAAGTATCTCAAGAATGGAAAAAAGGTATCCAATGTATTCAATATTACTATGAAATCAGTATATAATAACCTACACATTCATAGGTATAGAAGGCACCTGTGAGAAATACTTTGGCAATAAGAGATTGGGGAAGGATTTAACATCATTAGGTCTCATTAGTGAGATGCACGAGAGCATGAAAGAATGCTCATCATTGGTTAGATGTGCATAGGTGACCATAGGATTACTTCTATAAATAGCTTCAGGAGAAGTTAGCAAGGGCTCGTCCTTTGGCTCCTATTCTTGCTCAGAGGATGGCTAATCGGTGCTCTCCTACTAAGACTGCTGCTGAGATGCTCACTTCTGCTCATATTGACTGTGACTTCAGTGCTTTGGCACTCGAGACCTGAACAAGACCTACCCTGAGTAAACTGGCACAGCAACCCACATCCAGACACTTAAGTGGGCTGGCCGGAGACCTAGGGTCCCGGCTCCTATGAGGCCCTAGGTTGGGATGAAGACACGGCATCTTGGGCTCCAACATGTAGGATTGGTAAAACATAACTATAGTCCCGAAAAAGGAGGGAAGAGGAAAGAGGGGAGGGGTGAGGAGGCTGGGAGGAAGAAGGGTTTTTGGGGGATCCAATCTAATGTGCATAAAGCAATGATACATTTCTATACTATTAAGAATAGAGTATGAATGTTTTTGCCGCAACAAATAAGTAAGCAAGGAGACGGTTATGTTAATCAGTTAGATGTAAGCATTCCAAATTGTATATCAAATCAACACATTGTACCCTGTAAATGCATTAATGTAGACAGTTATGATTTAATAAAGAATTTAAAAAAATAAATTTGAATCTATTACTACATATTATTATACTAGCTATAAAATACAAATAACCTAACTCTCAACTCCATTGAAATATCAATGACAACTTGGTGGTTTGGTTGCTAAGCAGCCGGCATGAGGGCAGTTTGTATATGGAAAAGCAGCAATACTGGCTTCAACTGCAAAATTCACTGAATAGTTAATAGGCCAAGAAACATTATTTAAAACATAAATAAATTTTTGTTTTAAAGATATGGTATAAATTATTTTCTTTTCGCAAAGATTCTCCCATGTGATACATTGAATGAAAAACAGTACACCATTTAAACAGCCCAGTAAGAACATTTTATTATCTTTCTGATTATGGAACTTTTTTTCTGTAAAATTTGTATATATTCTCATGTGCTTTTCCAACTAGAACTTGGTTTACATTTAACACATCATATGATTAAAGGAGAAGATATGTCGAATCCAGATGCATATTCAGAAGCAGCTAGGAAATAAAAAAGAATTTTTGACTAAAAGATTTCATAATTAACTGAGTATAAGTCAGTAAAGAAGAATTAAGAAGTTATCCAATATTACAGAGGATTAAAACTATATCTGCACAGTTATGTTAGTAATGAAAAATTATTAAGAATAATATGCCTAATGCTACATATTAATTATAAATTGATTATCACTGTGGTTAAATTATCAGTTTCTCCTTTTCTCATTCTTCATTCATCTATTCTACAGTCCTATGCTAAGGTACTGTGGCAAGCATTGAAATTACAAGACATAATATAGTCCATCCCTCAACAAATGTCTACAATAACCTGAAAAAAGAGCTAGGCCATTTCCAGAGTCACAGACACCATGACAGGCGCAAATCAGGACAGTACTGAAACACGCACACAGAAGCCATCCTAGTTTTGTGTCAGCATCACAGGCTTTTTGGTGGAGACAATATGTAGGTTGCCTGAAGGACAAGGGAGAGGAAGAAGCTACCGCACGCAGCTGATGGGGTGGGGAAAGAACATGGGGAATCCTAAGTGGTTTAGTTGAGCCAGTTGCTTGAACACAGGGGCAGAGCACAGTAAGTCCTAAGAGATAAAGCTGAATAACGTCACATAAACCAAATTGATTTAAGTATTTTTATTCCCATGCTAAGGAATTTGGTACTTTTCCTAAGGGCAAAAGAAAACTAATGACAAGTAAATGATCAGACATTGAAAACGTCACCTGTCAAGTGACTGCTAATGAGCTATAATGGCTTGACTAAGTGTTACTACATGTGTCTGGGGACTTTGGCCTTAAATCACTAGGTAAACCTGAGAAGTTGGTGAGTCCTTTGCTTTCCAGTAATAGCTTCAGTGTGCTGAGAATCCCTCAGAAATGGCAAAAGTGAAGGAAGTGTAGAGCCAGAGAAAAAGATGCATAGCCTTCCCTCCCGAGATGTTTAAAGCTGTGAAACATGAATTAAACGAAGCATGTGTACACTCTTCACGATGAGTGTCTATGTGTTCACAGTTTTCAGTAGATTTGTGTGAGAAAAAAAAAAAATGTAATGTAGTATCCTTTGACCACACAATAAAGAGTGGTGCCACTTGCTCTATCAAGTTCATTTCAGAAATCAATAATTAATCTTAACTTAATTCATAAATTTTGGCAACAAATCCTAGATCTGAAATAAGACAAATATTATATATAATGTTAAATTTAAACAAGAGATATTATCATGGGAATGACATATTTCTTTTCTTTTTTTTTTTTTTAGAGACAGAGTCTCACTTTATGGCCCTCGGAAGAGTGCCGTGGTCTCACACAGCTCACAGCAACCTCCAACTCCTGGGCCCAAGCGATTCTCTTGCCTCAGTGTCCCGAGTAGCTGTGACTACAGGCACCCGCCACAATGCCTGGCTAGGGAATGACATATTTCTTATAAAATGCGTCCTTTAAACAAAAAATTTCGAAACTAGATCTGACGAGCATTTTTAAATAAAAGAATAATCACATGAGTGAAAGTAAATTCCAGCTTATTTTAAGTTTACAAACTGTTTTACGTAATATAGAACATCAAAATGTAATGCTATTTATAATAATCTGATAAAATACAGTTACCATAGGTTTACTATTGAATATACATCATTTCAGCGCCCTGATTTTTCTATTTATTAATATAAAGGTCAAACAAGTCATACTTTGTAATCCATGTATTTTTTTTTGTTAATTCTGAGCAAAACTCTGTTATTTATAAAAGTTGAATCAGTTTTTTCACTTTAGTTGATTTTCTCTTAAAAATGATCTTTGCACTCTCCAGTTTTAGAAAATTAGAATTTTTAGGTATGTTCAAAGCTAATAACTTTTCATCTCAGAATCTTTTTTTTTTTTTTTTTTCAGTTTGGCCGGGGCCGGGTCCGAACCAGCCACCCTCGGTATATGGGGCCGGCGCCCCACCGACTGAGCCACAGGCGCCACCCATTATCTCAGAATCTTAAACATATACATGAAGTGGCATTGTCGTAATGTCCTATCCAAATTCTACTGACAAAAGATTAAGTGTAAATATTATGCCATCTGTGCTATTATTAACCTTTCCTTATTCATACAGATACAAACACTTCAGAAAATTTGCTTGAAGAAAAGAATAAATACAGGTTAAAGCTCATTTTCAAACTTAGTTTCTTTAGATTCAAGACTTTGTGTAACAGGATTAGGTGCAAAAGTATAAATAGCTTGTTAATCATAACTTTGGTTTTTTTCAGATCAGAAATAACTACCTTTTTTTAATATTAGATTAATTACAGTTGTTAGGTAATTTATTAAATGTGTGAAACAAACTATATTGCAAGTGTCTTGAGTATTCTTATTTAACTCTTGTATAAAATGTGTTCTCTTACTAAGTGCCAAAAATAGGATCTCAAATACTCTACTGAATATAGTTAATGTTTTGTGTTGATAATATAATATCCAAGGGATTTATAAATTATAGATATAAAGTCAATTTTTTTGAAATGTTATAAAACATTTCGTAGAGATTGGGGGTCTCACTATCTTGCACAAACTAGACTCAAACTCCTGGCCTCAAGTGATCAACCCACCTTGGCTTCCAAAAGTGTTGGAATCACAGGCCACTTTGCCCACACGACATAAGTTAAAATGGTTTCCTAATATTTTCATAGATTGTTTTCCATAACATTTCTGTGATAATATTATTGACAGGATTATAAAATACATAATGAAACCATACTAACTAGGTCTTATAAAAGTAAAACTTTAATACCAAATACAAAGAGAAGCTTTTACAGAATGAATACTCACATTACCATCAATAAAGACTATGTAAAATGTACATCCTTACATGACTTGCATTAAGGAACTACTAGTGTAATCTTATTAGCTTTCCCCAGGGAGCTCTTCTTTTAAATATTCGCTACTTATGTGTGGATTTTTTTTAACTCCTTTATGCCTGATTCACAAACTGTTTTATATACATTTTAATCATATAAAAATGAAATACACTTCTCAACAGATTGCTTACTTCTGTGCTAAAGGAGTGTTTTCTCTAGATGGAGAATACTTTTTATATAACATACTTAAGGAGAGGTCATCTTTCCTCCTAACTCTTAGCACGTGGTCGAAGTAGTTGCTCTTATTCCAACCCTGGAATCAGTTCTCTTCCTGCCTCTCATTGGCTTTTGAATACTTTCCCACATAAGTGATGGCAAGGGCAACTGTCCTTGGGAAAGAGACACCAGGTCAGATGTGAGAGCTCACAGGGAAAGAGACAGACCCAGACCAAAGGGAAGGAGCATCTCTGGGAGGGCACCTAAAAGCTTCAAGAAAGATCTTGATTTTTTCATATTTTATTTATTTTTTATTAAATCATAACTATGTACATTTATGGGGCACAGTGTGCTAATTTGATATAAAATATGGAATGCTTACATCATACTGATTAACATAACCATCACCTCAATTATAAATTGTCAGTCCAATTCATAATTGCCAAGTCATGGAAGCAACCCAAATGTCCATTAACCCAGGAACAGATTAACAAATTGTGGTATATGTACGTTATGGAATAAGATCTGGATCTATGATGACTCCAGTCTTGCACTAGATGATGGGAGGCTGCAGTTATTTTGTCTGTATTCACAAGTGAAAATTTTCAAATATTAAAGGACTTTTAAAAAGTCTCTCTCACTTTATTTATTTATTTATTTATTTATTTTTTTGTAGAGACAGAGTCTCACTGTACTGCCCTCAGTAGAGTGCCATGACGTCAAAGGACTCACAGCAACCTCTAGCTCTTGGGCTTACGCGATTCTCTTGCCTCAGCCTCCCGAGCAGCTGGGACTACAGGCGCCCGCCACAACACCCGGCTATTTTTTGTTGCACTTTGGCCGGGGCTGGGTTTGAACCCGCCACCCTCGGTATATGGGGCTGGCGCCTTACTCACTGAGCCACAGGCGCTGCCCTCTCTCACTTTATTTTTATGTTCCTATTAAGTCATGTATTTTTCCTCATACTTCTCTTAATAGAAATGAAGAATCATTGTCCCCAAGTGAATTATTTAATACAGTGCCTGGTACAGATGACAAAAGCTAAAGAGGGAGAAAAATATCTCGGTGACATTGATCACTGACAAGGTACCACCAATGGTTTGTGAAGTGTGTGGAGCAATATCTTAGGAAAAACTGATGACTGCCAGAGGAAATAAAAAAGCTTAATGAACTGCTAATATTTTCATACATAATACTAAGTCAAAAGCTATCTTAGCTCCCTATGGAGTACAATGCACCAATTATTTGTAGGAAAAGCACTGCCCCTATCTCCATGTTCTTTCTGTTTATTTGCAGGTGGAGATTAGGTTTCAGGTGGCAGGGGTAGCTTGAAGTCCAATATTAATATGAGGAGCACATTTGCAACTTTGTTTCTAATTTTTCATTCTTAAATATAGGAATATTGTAATATTATGTACAGAACACAAATGTATCAGCAAATTTTAGCTAATTAAGAAGATTCTCTCATAACTGGTAACTTACAATCTATGTCCCAGGGAAATCTAAGTGTCCAGAGAGAACACTGTAGGATTAAGAGTCAAGGAAGTCACACCTAGAGAGGCAGCATGCCTCCTTTAGCCAGACGACTGTGTTTCTGTTTTGTATAATACGGTTTCATGCATTTTTTAAAGAAACTTTATATTTGTAAAAAATTCCAAAAACCCATAAAACACATTAATGTAATCAACCCCCTAAATTCATATTAGAGGCAACACTGGGTCAGAGAGATTGTAGTTTGTCTAAAGTCAAAAAGGAAATTAGCGTCAGCCCGGGAATGGGCTTTAGGTCACCTCCTTGAATGTGGAGTTCTTTTTCAGCTACTTTTCTGCACATTGATAAAACCACACAGATTTTTAAATATAACTCAGAGAAAATGGAAGGAATATACTCATTTAAAATAAACATTCCTTTCCTTCTGAAAAATTATGAGAGAATATTTCCTCCAAAATCTTCCCTTTCACTGCATCTGTACTTATACATTCTTTCATCATTATTCTATAAAATGATACATTATCTGACTTTCCTGGTAAGAGCCAATGAGGACATTTTATATTTGCAGAGTATTTAACACTCATTTTCTTTTTATATCCAGTAGTTCAATTTCATGACTCGGAAGTACATAGACCCTGATCATCTCATGTTTTGTTTTTTAAAAAAACAAACACTAAGTAAGCCAAATAATGAAGAAAAATTTGTAAGCTAGTATTTTGCCATTTAAGTATTAAAATCATCATGAAAATTAGTTGCTATTTGTTTTTGTTCAAACAAATGTTTTATGGTTTTTGTAAATTCTTTTTGAGACAGGGCCATGCTATATTGCTCAGGTTGGAGTGCAGTGGCTATACACAGGGATGATCACCGCACGCCACAGCTTGAACTGCTTGGGCTCCAGAGCTCATCCTGCCTCAGACTCCCACAGGAATGTGTTCCTGTGAACGGCCTTTGTAATGTCCCCCAGAGTAAAAATGGCCAAACATTAGATAAGCAATTTAAATTGGGACAAGACAGTTGAAGTAACTTTTTCTTTATGGCCTCTACAATTGACACAGCTTGTCATCATCGGATCCATTTTGAGATTTGCAGAAATGAATTCTTACTATGAATAAAATAAAATGGCTGTAATACCAGGTTCTTGTTACATCTCCAAGAGAAATGGGAACCATGTGTTCCTTTACAAGAAATTCTGAGTAGGAGGAATTAATTGATTCTCTTTGGTTGTCATTGCTATTTACACATCTTTGATACTTTTGCCATCTTGGTCTTGGATCATTCAAGCAATGGTCAAATAGAGAGGCATGGATAAACTTCATTTTAAAAGCTCAATTAGTTGCTTGATTTCACTATTTAAAAAGTATAATACAATTGCCCAGAAATCTATACATTTTATGAAACTTGATACAAAACCGCCATAAGTTCAATGGTAATTAAGGACATATGGTTATGTAATAAAGTAAAAAAAAAAGAAATTAATTAGAAACAGAATTAATATTTCTTTGTATTACAGGCTTATTGAATTCATAAAAAGTGTCTATGTTGGATTCCTATAGGTAGTAAACATCCTATGTGGTTAAAGTTTTGGATGGCAAGCATTCCCTTGTGATTAGGGGTGGAACACTTTAGGTGGTGCAGGAAACCTTGAAGTGTTATGAAACACAGTCACAGTGAAATCAATTACAAAGTAACTCAGAGCACCTATGGGTATTCATTCGATTATTAGGCAATAATGTTCAATGCCCTAAATGTAATTTAAATGTAGCTTTTTAGAAAATGTAAAATGCATACAGTAATGCATTTATGGGGTACAGTGTGCTGATTTCATACACAATTTGGAATGCTTACATCATACAGGTTAAGATCTATCTCTTTATGATTTAATAAAAAAATTAAAAAATAAAAAATGTAAAATGCATCAGTTTAGTTATATTTATCCCATCAAGGTAACAAATGGGTATCTCTTGAAAATGAGAGCACCAGGGACTTAAAAGAAAATTTCTGTTTCTTTTCTTAATTAAGGTAGATAATTATGATCTTTGCTTAACATGTTAAGTTAATTAAACAACTCGGCATTTCCACAAATTAAAAAGAAAAGTTACGTCAGAAATTTGAAACTCAAAAGAAAAAAAGATAACATAACTAACTTTGGTTAGGTAGTTCACTAGGCTGTTATCTGAAATCTCTGGGCTTGAGGCAGAAGATCACCAAGGTTCCCTTCAAATAAACTTTCTGTTGAAAACTACACTTTTTAAATATTTTCAATACAAGTGAATCTAGAACTGACCTTATGGCAAGAGTGATACATCAAGATCTGTTACTCTTTTTTTCATCAAGCAAATCAGCAGTGTCTTCTGTTAGATTCTGATGAATTCTATGAAGATTGCAAAAGATGAGTGGTTAGTATTTCATTTTTCCTAAAGCATTCCTAAGTGGCTTGCAATTTAATATTAAGAAGTTGGCATAAGTGTAAATAAAATTTCCATTTAAACAGTGTTTTGTAACTGAAAATGTGTCAGGGCAGGCCTACTCTGTGCAACTCCAGTTATAAAACCATTCTAAATAAGAAAATAGTTTCTGGGCGGCGCCTGTGGCTCAGCGGGTAGGGCGCCGGTCCCATATGCCGGAGGTGGCGGGTTCAAACCCAGCCCCGGCCAAATTAAAAAAAAAAAAAAGAAAGAAAATAGTTTCTAATAAGAAAATAGTTCAAGTGCAGAGGATAGAGGTATGGCTGTCAACGATGCAAAGATCAACAGGGTACGCTCGCTGCCTTCTGTAATGGCTCTCTTTATAATAAACACTTGAGGGTATCATTAGAAATACTTATGTTTAGAGAGCAACTATGTGCAATAGGGAATATATCAATTTGCTTGACTATACTAAACATTCCACAACAAAAAAGTTAGAAAAAAACTTATTCTCTTAAGCCAGTACAAAGATTAAAAAAAAAAAAGTTTCTCAAAGACCTCTTCAAGCACTTGCTTTTGCCACCCTTTTACATTTCACCCACTATATGGGGAAAGTTAAGTATTGGGCACTGAGAGATAATTCAGAGCAACAACTTCTAGGTGAGAATGAGATGGCTGAGTTGGTGATCAAGAAGAACTTCAGTAAGCACCGGTGGAAATCAGCTGCTAACATTGTTACCAAGGCACGAGTGGTGGGGCCTAACCTTTTTGTGTGTCTTCCATACCTCAGGCTGACCATGGCATTATTTTTAAGAACTTCGTGAGTTATCCATCCTTTATCTCTGTGTTAATCAAGTATGCAAGTTTTGCAAATATGCCTTTGTGTTGAATGGAAAAACTATACCAGAAATTTTTTCTCAATGTGCCCACTAGTGCCAAGACCAAAGATCACAGCCAAGAAAAGTTAATTTTCCAGGTGCCAGAAGATGCTGAAAGAATAGTTGTAGTACTTGACTATTTGGGTTTAAGTTGTAATCTTCATTAGATTAATGAAACTCATTAATATTTTTACCTAGTGGAATGGTGGCAAGAAATTTATAACAATATCACTGTCTAAATTATAAAGCTACAAAAATATCTAGCTGAAGGAATAAGAGATCAGGTTCACTACATAATAATTCATAGGAAAAAATTTCATATAAAATCATAAAAAGGGAGAAAAACAAACTGCTCTGAATGAATATTTCAAAATTAAGTTCACTAAGACCTGTTTTTATTTCCAAATAATTTCATGAGCGTCCCTCCCTAAAAAATTATGCATTGAGGCAAATTAATGAACTTAATTTATTTTCCATGATTTTGTGTTTTGACCTACTCTCTTAGTTTTTTGTATGACAATTTTCTAATTTTCAATTCTTTTAGATAGAGTTGCTTGTATTTCCGAAATGTGGTTTCATTGATTTCTTCTTGAGAAGTTTCTGTTACAGAGATTTCAGATTCCAGATATGCAATACAGGATTTCATCTGAGCTCCTGCTGAAACAATATGCTCTAATTCTCCTTGAGATGATGCTCCAGTCTAAAACAAATTGAAAGGATACATTTTAAAGAATTATAATATGAATAGTTATTGTATATTTATTTTTTAATGTGTTGAGTCAGTGATGCCCTGAGTAAGTTTAAACATGGGGAGAAAGCATACATTGCAAATGTTCATCATCAAGATCAACTAAGTTGGCAAAGCACCAATAGCTCAGCAGCTAGGGTGCTGGCCACATACATTGGGGCTGGTGAGTTTGAACCCAGCCCAGGCCTGCCAAACAAGGACAACTATAACACACACACACGAAAAAATAGCTGGGCACTGTGGTGGGTGCCTGTAGTCCCAGCTACTTGGGAAGCTAAAGCAAGAGAATTGCTTAAGCCCAAGTGTCTGAGGTTGCTGTGAGCTGTGACACAAGGTTACTCTATTGAGTGAGACTCTGTCTCAAAAATAAAAACAACAAAAAAAGTAAGCTGTTAATATAATTCAATATTAAATATAATTCTACAAAAGGAATCATTATGTTAGAACTCATGTAATATGATCATTCAAAGAATATTAGAATCAATTTAAATTTTAAAAATGTTAAATAGTGTATCTTAAGAACAATTCAAGAATGTAGTCTAATTTCTAAATCACAGCTTTTTCTTTCCTGTGGATCTATGTTAACTTCTCTTAATAATCAAATGATTTTCTTTTTGTTTTATTTATCAAATAGTAACTGTGTACACTAATGCATTTATGAAGTAAAATGTGATTTGATAGACAATGTGGAATGCTTACATTTAAATGATTAACAGAACCATCTCCTCGCTTACTTATTTGATGTGGTAAGGCATTCATATGCTTTTCTTAATAGTTTAGAAATGTCTCATTGCATTATGCACATTAGGTTATTCTTCTTAGTAAAGTATCTCAAAAATGGGGAAAAAAAGTATCCAGTGTATTCAATACTAGTATGAAATCAGTATATAATCACCTACACATTCACAAGGAGGTCAGGAGCAGTGTAGGACCAGCATAGAAAGCAGGTGCCTGCTTGCAGAGGCTGGCCGACCCTCTGGCAGAGGGGTAAAGACAGGGAAGTACTGTCCTGCAAATTTTTTGGACTTGGGTGCTCACCACAGCTGCCTTGGGAGAGCCTGAGTGAGAGAGTGAACTTGAATGGTGCCCAGTGGCAGGGATTGAACTACCAGGCAGGGTGTAACTTTGATTAGGTTGGCTGCCATCAGAGGGCTGTCATTGTGGGAGGGCCACTGGGAAGAAACAGCCTGCAGGGTCCCAGCACGTGACTGGCTGTGGTGCACCTGATGAGCTGGGTAGCCATCATTGGGGTGAGGTGGATGGTTCTCACATCCCAGAAAAGCCACTTTGTGGCCAAGGGGCACTGTTTGGAATGTTGAGGTGTGTATCCTAAAAAGTCTGGTAAAAGCTTCAGGCCCCCACCCTGCTATGCCTGAATGTTAATGAAACCACCATGCCCTGACTGAGGGATAATAAGTCAGAAAGAAGGAAGCGGGTTTCCTCAGCAACTAGACAGTGGCTTCCCACATCCATCTTATATAGCAGAATCAGCATGTTTGTTTTGCATCTCCAACACCCAGAGTGCCACCTGAATTCCAGGTAATATATTGCTATCTGTATGTATATTTAAAAATTTTTCCTTCTAATTTTTTTAAGTTTTTCTTTCCTTGTGTTTTATTTTTTCATTTTTAATTTCTTGTATAATAAGGATTCCATTTTATGTTAGCATTTGTTTGCTTTTTAAACTTACTTTTCTATTTTTTCTTTCCTTCCTTTTTCTAGATTTTTCTCATCTTTCCTTCATAAATTTTTCAAATGAAAACTAAGGTATCCCTCTATCCCTACTTTTTCCCCCAAGGTTTATAATTTTATTTATTTTCTTAAATTTATTCTCATCTGTTTTTTTCTCTTTCATTCTGTATTTTATTTATGGGACAGAGCCTTGCTCTGGGGCCTAGGCTGGGGGTCCATGGCGTTGGCATGGCTCAAGGAGGCCTTAAAATCTAGGCTTGGGTGTCCTTCTCACTTTAGACTTCCAAAGGACAGTATTAGTAGGTCCCCCCAGTGACACAAAGATGTTTTCCTTTTGTATATGGTGGAGGCAAGGTCTTGCTTTTGGTCAGGCTGATAAGGAGCTCTTGACTGTGGAGAACCCAACTTCCTTGGCCCCTCAGAGTCCTGAAATTGCATGTATGGGTCAATGCACCCTGTTGAACACCACTATTACTCCCGTATTTCTCTTCCTGTCCTTTCTTTTCTTTTTCTTTCACCCTTATTTTCTGTTTCTTTTCTCACTTCTCATTCATTTCTCTTTTCTTGTTTTTGTCCCTGTACCAAAAGGCCACTCCAACATTCAAGCACAGAGACAAGAACATTTAAGAAGAAGGACGTGAGAGGAAAAAGTAGGGGAAGGATATGGATAAAAAAGAAAGCACATATGAGGAAAAACCAACAAGAAAAAAAATCTGGCAACACGAAAAACCAAAAGATCACCCCTAAACTCAAGGGACCATGAGGCAGCTACCATAGAGGATCCTACCTAGAAGGAAATTATGGAAGTAACATCAAGGGAATTTAGAGTATGGATGGCAAAAATGATGAAGGGAATTGAAGGGAAAGTGGATAATCACTGAAGAGAAATCCAAAAATTGACTTAAGAAGTGAATAAAAGATAGGAAAGAGGTACTAGACCTTAAAGAAATAAAGGAGTCACCCAGGGAAGTTGAAGATGCAGTAGAAAGTACAAATAACAGATTAGACCATGGAGAAAGAAGAATCTCAGAGCTAGGGGATATGTCTCTTGAGCTAACTCAGGCATTTAAAGAGGCATAAAAGAGTAAAAGCAGAGCTTAGAGAATTATGGAAATTCATGAAGCATACAAATACACAAATTAAAGTGATCCCTGAGGGGAAAGGAAAATAACCCAAATGTATAGAAGCCCTTCTAGAGCATATTATAAATGAAAATTTCCCAAGCATCACCAAGATTCTGACACAGTCCTCTTAGATGCATATCAAACTCTGGTTCATCTCAACAGACACATTGTAATGAACCTGTCCAAGGTCAAAATTAAAGGGAAAATTCTGCACGCAACCAAGAGTAAGCACCAATTTAATTATAAGAGCCAATCCATTAAGGTGACAGTGGACCTTTCAGCTGAAACTTTGTAATCCAGAAGAAGGTGGTCATTGACATTTAACTTTCTTGAATACAACAATTTTCAGCCCAGGATTCTGTATACTAGATTTTTTTTTTTTTTTTTTTTTTTTGTAGAGACAGAGTCTCACTGTACCGCCCTCGGGTAGAGTGCTGTGGCATCTCACGGCTCACAGCAACCTCTAACTCTTGGGCTTACGCGATTCTCTTGCCTCAGCCTCCGGAGTAGCTGGGACTACAGGCGCCCGCCACAACGCCCGGCTATTTTTTCTTTTTGTTGCAGTTTGGCCGGGGCCGGGTCTGAACCCGCCACCCTCGGCATATGGGGCCGGCGCTCCACTCACTGAGCCACAGGCGCCGCCCTGTATACTAGGTTTTAAATTTGACAGAGAAATAAAATCTTTTATTGACATGCAAACATTGATGAAATCTGCCACTACACGTCCAGCTCTGCAGAAATACTCAGACCCATTCTCCATACTGACCATCACAATGGACCTCCAAGAAAAGTAGACACCCAGAAACTGAAGAACAAAACATAGCTTCCACATTGGTGCAAAAAATAAAATTAAGCAATGGACCTTCACAAAATAAGGTGAATAGAACTCCACAATACTTAACAATTCTCTCAATGAATGGCTTGGAATCCCCACTGACAAGGCACAGACTGGGTGACTGGATAAAAAAGCATAATCCATCTATATGCTGTCTCTAGAAACACACCTAATGTTGAAGAACAAAAGAAGACTCAGGGTGAACCAGCAGTTAAGTAAGCGAGGAGATTATTACCATTTGCCTGAATTATTGTTTTCCAGGCCTTCATCCTTAGTCTTGTTTTATCCTTCAACATGTACAATCACCACATTATACCCCATAAATGCATTAAGGTACACAGTTATGATTTAATGAAGGAAAACATATTTAAAATATTAAAAAACAAAAGGAAATCAGAAAAGGAGGGGTTGCAAGTTTATTTTCAGAGACAATTGTATTTAAAGCAAAAAAGTAAGTAATAACAAAGAGGGTCACTATATACTGGTCAAGAGAAAAATAGAACAAGAGGACATTTCAATTCTAAAAGTATATAACACCCAACTTATATGGTCCCAGATTTATGAAGCCAACACTAATTGTCTGAACAATATAATATCCTACAACACCACAGTAGCTAGGGACTTTAACATTCCTCCAAGAGAACTGGACAGAGCCACTAAACAGAAACTACACATAGAAACAAGGAACTTGAATGCTACCCTAGATCAGTATGCTTAATAGACATATATAGAACACACAACCCCAAAGCCAATGAGAATATGTTCTTCTATCAGCCCATGGATCATTCTCCAGCCCACAGACACAAATCAAACCTCAACAATTTTCTTTGAAAATTTTAAATAATACTTTGCATCTTTTCAGTCCACCAGGGAATAAAGATAGAAATCGATTGCAACAAAAACCTTCATCCACACACAAAGTCCTGGAAACTACAAACTTTATGCTACATGACAGTTGAATCAAGGAGGATGAAAGAAGGAAATTATTAGATTTCATGAACAGCATGACAATGAAGCCACAGATTCCCAAAACCTGTGGGATACTGAAATAGATGTCATAAGAGGAAATTTCTTGCATTAGATACCAACATAAGAAATATGGAAAGAGAGCACATCAACAGCCTAATGAATCATCTCAAAGAAATGGAGAAGGAAGAGTAATCCAATTGCAAACCTAGCAGAAGAAAAGAAATAACCAAAATTAAATTAGAAATAAATGAAGTTGTAAACAAAAGAATCATTCAGAAAATCAATAAAATGGAAAGTTCGTTCTTTGAAAAGATAAATAAAATCAATAAACCTTTGGCCAGATTAAATAGAAAGATAGCATTAAAATCTCTAAAACCTCAATCAGAAACAAAAAAAGGGGAAATAACTACAGATACCACAGAGATACAAGAGATTATCTCTGTCTACTACAAGCAACTCTATGTCCAATAATTTGACAATGTGGACGAAATGGACCAATACCTGGAATCACACTGTGTCCCTAGACTTAACCAGGGAGAAATAGAGCTCTAGAACAGACAAATATCAAGCACTGAAATTTAAATAACAATAAAAAAGCTTCCAACAACAAAAAGAAAATCCCTAAACCACATGGCTTCACGAGAATTTGATGAAATCTTCAATGAAGAGCTTATACCTATCATGCAGAATGAATTCCAAAACACTGAGAAGAAAGAAACCTTCCCTAGCATGTTCTATGAAGAAAATATCACCCTGATACCAATACCAAGAAAAGACCAAAGTAAAAAGAGAACAACAGACCAATTTCACTAATGAATATCGACAGAAATATACTCAACAAAATCCTAGAAAATAGATTTTATCTATACATTTAAAAAATATATGTCATAATCAAGTCGGCTTCATCCCAGTGATGCTAAGATGAAGCTAGTTTAACCTACACAAGTCCATAAACATAATTCACCATATCAATAGAAGCCAAAATAAAGACCATAAAATCCTCTCAATAGATGCAGAAAAAGCATTTGGCAATATTCAGCATCTTTTTCTAACAAGAACACTTAAGAAAATAGGCAGAGATGACACATTTCTTAATTGGTTGAAGCCTTCTGGGACAAACTCACAGCCAATTTCACACTGAATAAAGTTTTCCACTTAGAACTGAAACTAGACAGGATGTCCACCATCACCACTGGTATTCCACATAGCTCTGGAAGTTTTAACTAATGCAATCAGGAAAGAGAAGGACATTAAGTGGATACAAAAGATGGCCGAGGAGGTCAAACTTTCACTCTTTGCCAATGTTATCATTTTATGCTTAGAGAACCCAACTGATTCAACTACACGACTCCTGGGAGTGATCAAGATATACAGTAATGGTGTGGAGTATAAAATCAATGTTCTCAAATCAGGAGCCTTTGTGTATGCAAATAACAATTAAAATGAGAGGCAAACAGGGACACAATACCCTTCAGAGCAGTTTCAAAGAAAGTGAAATACCTGGGAATATACTTAACCAAGGACATGAAAGATCTTTACAAAGAGAATTATGAAACCCTAAGAAAAGAAATAGCAGGAGACATGAATATATGGAAGAATATGTCATGTACACGACTGGGAAGATTTGCATTGTTACAATGTTTATAAAACCCAAAGTAATGTATGGATTCCATGTAATTACCATTAAAATACCAACATCATACTTTGAAGAAATGGAAGAAAGAGTTCTGCATGTTGTATGGAAACAATAAAAAAACCCATAAAGCCAAGGAAATTATTAATAATAAAAACAAATCCAGAAGTATCACTCTACCAAACTTTACATTATATTGTAAGTCCACAGTTATCAGAACAGCATGGTACAGGCACAAAAATAGAAATACAGGCATATAGAACAGAATAGAAAACGTAGAGATGAAACCAGCTTCTGATTGCTATCTGATCTTTGATAAACCAAACAAATAATCACTATTCAATAAATGGTACTGGGAGAACTGGATAATTCACATAAAAACTGAAAGTGGACCTGCAGTTTTCGTCAACTTGCAAAAATTGAATTCAAGATGGATAAAAGTTTAAATCTAAGACATGAAATGATAAAAGTCCTAGAAGAAAGTGCAGGGGAAAACTTGATGATGTAGACCTGGGGAAAGATTTTATGAAGACTCTGTTGGCAATCCACGACAATACCAAAATTAAACAAATGGGACTTAATTAAGCTGGAAAGTCTCTGCACAGGTAAGGACACAAAAACTAAAGCAAGATGCCATTAATCCCCCACCCTCCACCTCCCTCCCTGCTCCCTCCCTTCTCTTTCCCCCTTCTCCCTATTATTACCTTGTAACTGGGTTATAGCTTTCATGTGAAGGTCCTACATTAGTTTCATAATAAGGGTGAGTACATTGGGTACTTTTTCTTCCATTCTTGAGACACTTTACTAAGAAAAATATGTTCCAGCTCCATCCATGTAAACATGAAAGAGGTAAAGTTTCCATCTTTTTTTAAGGCTGCATAATATTCCATGGTGTACATATACCATAATTTATTAATCCATTCATGGATCAATGGGCACTTGGGCTTTTTCGATGACTTAGCAATTATGAATAGGGCTGCAATAAATACTCTAATACAAATATCTTTGTTACGATGTGATTTTTGGTCTTCTGGGTATATGCCCAGTAGAGGAATTACAGGATTGAATGGCAGATCTATTTTTAGATCTTCAAGTGTTCTCCATATCTCTTTCCAAAAGGAATGTATTAATTTACATTCCCACCAGCAGTGCAAAAGTGTTCCCTTTTCTCCACATCCACGCCAACATCTCTGGTTTTGGGATTTTGTGATGTAGGCTAGTCTCACTGGAGTTAGATGGTATCTCAAAGTAGTTTTGATTTGCATTTATCTGATGATTAAAGATGATGAGCATTTTTTCATAAGTCTGAAGGCCATGTGCCTGTCTTCTTCAGAGAAGTTTCTCTTCAAGTCCTTTGCCCAGCCTGTGATGGGATCCCTTGTTCTTTTCTTGCTAATGCGTTTGAGTTCTCTGTGGATTCTGGTTATGAAATCTTTGTCAGAGACATAACCTGCAAATATCTTTTCCCATTCTGAGGGCTGTTTGCTTGCTTTACTTCCTGTGTTCTTGGCTGTGCAGAAGCTTTTTAGTTTGATCAAGTCCCAGCAGTAAATTTTTCAAGCAGCTTCAATTGCCTGGGGCATCCTTCTCATGAAAAACTCGCCCAACCCAATTTCTTCAAGGGTTTTCCCTGCACTCTCTTCTAGTATTTTTATAGTTTCATGTCTTAGATTTAAATCTTTGATCCAGTGAGAGGCTATATTGGTTAATGGTGAGAGGTGTGGGTCCAGTTTCAGTCTTCTACAGGTTGTCAGCCAGTTCACCCAGCACCACTTGTTAAATAGGGAATCTTTTCCCCACTGAATGTTTTTAATTGGCTTGTCAAAGATTAAATAATGGTAATTAGCTGGATTCATCTCTTGGTTCTCTATTCTGTTCCAGACGTCTACTTCTCTGTTTTTGTGCCAGTACCATGCTGGTTTTTTTGTTTGTTTGTTTGTTTTTGTGGTTTTTGGCCAGGACTGGGTTTGAACACACCACCTCTGGCATATGGGACCAGCGCCCTATCCCCTTGAGCCACAGGCACTGCCCAGCATGCTGTTTCATCACTATTGATTTGTAGTATAGTCTGAGGTCTGGTAGAGTGATTCCTCCTGCTTTGTTTTTATTTCTGAGTAATGTCTTGGCTATTCGAGGTTTTTTCTGATTCCATATAAAACTAAGTATTGTTTTTTCAAGATCTTTAAAGTATGACAGTGGAGCTTTAATGGGGATTGCGTTGAAATTATATATTGCTTTGGGTAATATGGACATTTTAACAATGTTGATTCTTCCCAACCATGGCATGGTATATTTTTCCATTTGTTAACATTCTCAGCTATCTCTTTTCTTAGAGTTTCATAATTCTTTTTATATAGATCTTTCACATCCTTTGTTAGATAAACTCCAAAGTATTTCATCTTCTTTGGCACTACTGTGAATGGAATAGAGTCCTTAATTGTTTTTCCAACTTGACGATTGTAGGTATATATAAAGGCTACTGATTTATGAATGTTGATTTTGTAACATGAGATGCTGCTGTATTCCTTGATCACCTCTAAGAGTTTTGTAGTAGAGTCCCTAGTATTTTCCAGATATACAATCATATCATCTGCGAAGAGTGAAAGTTTGATCTCTTCTGACCCTATGTGGATACCCTTGATCGCCTTTTCTTCCCTAATTTTGCTGGCTAAAACTTCCATTAAAATGTTTTTTTTTTTTTTTTGAGATGGAGTCTTAAGCTGTCGCCCTGGGTAGAGTGTAGTGGCATCACAGCTCACAGCAACCTCTAACTCCTGGGTTTAAGCGATTCTCCTGCCTCTGCCTCCCAAGTAGCTGGGACCACAGGTGCTGGCCACAACACCTGGCTATTTTTTGGTTTTAGTTGTCATTGTTGTTTGCTGGGCCTCTGCTTTGGATTTGAACCTGCCAGCTCAGGTGTATGTGGCTGGCACCTTAGCCGCTTGAGCCACAGGCACTGAGCCTACTTCCATTACAATGTTAAAGAGCAATGGAGACAATGGGCAGCCTTGTCTGGTTCCAGATCTGAGTGGAAATTATTCCAATTTAACTCCATTCAATATGATATTGGCTGTGGGTTTGCTGTACATGGCCTCTATTAGTTTAAGAAATGTCCCTTCTATACCAATTTTCTCAAGTGTTCTGATCATGAAGGGATGTTGGATGTTATCAAAAGCTTTTTCTGCATCGATTGAGAGAATCATATGGTCTTTGTTTTTTAATTTGTTTATGTTCTGAATTACATTTATAGATTTACGTATATTGAACCAGCCTTGAGACCCTGGGATAAAACCGACTTGGTCATGAGGTATGATTTGTTTGATATGTTGCTGGATTCTGTTTGTTAGAATCTTGTTGAATATTTTTGCATCTATATTCATTAGTGATATTGGTCTACAATTTTGTTTTCTTGTTGGGTCTTTTCCTGGTTTGGGGATCAGGGTGATGTTTGCTTCATAGAACGTGTTGGGTAGTCTTCCTTCTTTTTCTACCTTTTGGAACAGATTGAGTAATCTTCAAGGGAATATGTGAATCCTAGTAAAAGTGGAATGTAAAGGTCTTAGCCAAATAACTAACAGAATGCCACGAAAGCTATGTTAACTAGTGTAATGAAAATGTGTCAAACGGTCTACAAACCAAGTTTATGGTGCCCCATGATCATACTAATGTACACAGCTATGATTTAATAAAAATAAAAAAAAAACTAAAGCAAATAAAGAACCTTTGGAATGGGAAAAGATATTTGCAGGTTATTAATCTGACAAAGGGTTGATAATTAGAATCCACAGGGAATTCAGATTAATCAACATAAAAAGAATAAACAATCCCATCTATCACTGGGCAAGAGTCATGAACACAACCTATGAAGAAGACAAATGAATGGCTAACAAACATGAAAAAAAATGGTCTTAATCATCACAGAAATACAATCAAAATCATTTTTAGATATCACTTAACCCCACTCAGAATAGCTTACATCACAAGGTCCCAAATGAGATGCTTGTGCAAATGTGGAGAAAAGTGAACATCTTTACACTGTTGTTGAGATTGCAAACTATAGAGTCTCTTTGGAAATAAGTAGGGAGAGTCCTCAAAGAACTCAAATTATACCTCCCATTTGATCCCACAATGCCACTACTAGGCATCTACCCAGAAGAAAAAAATGGCACCTTATCATAAAGACATCTGCATTTGATTATTGCTGCTCAGTTTACAATCACCAAGATGTGGAAACTACCCTAGTGCCCACCAACTCATGAATGGATTAACAAACTGTGGTATATGTATACTATGAAATACTACTTAGCCATAAAAAGATGGAGAATGTACATCTGGATAGTTAGAAAACATTCTTTTTAGTAAAGTATCACAAGAATGGAAAAGCAAGTATCCAATGGATTCAACAGTAATATGAAGCTGGTAGACCAACTAATACATGCCCCCACAAAACAAAAAGTCAATTTAACTCCAGTTGAGCTAAGGGGGGAGGAAAAAGGGGGAGAAGGGAAGGGGATCAGTGTGGTCCTACCTGTTCTTACATGTACAATGGGCACATGTAAGAACATAGGGCACATCTCCCCAGAGTGAGAAACAATTATAATAGGGACTTTCCCTAACAAACTCAAAAACAAAACAAAACAAACCCCCACAAAGTTTAAGACTTCTCTATAATAAACATGCCTTTTCCCTGTTTCTTGCAGCTTTTCATTTATTTTTATTTTTACTTTCTATTTTAAATTTTATTTATTTCTGTTTTAAACTTTCTTTTATTTGAGCCAGGGTCTTGCTCTCACTCAGTACAATGCCATGATCATAGCTCATTGCAATCTCTAATATGAAGGCTCATGTTACTTTCTCACTGCAGCCTCTTGAATAGCTGGGACTATAGGGAAGCATCACCACACCCACACCTGGATAATTATTTTTTCTTTCTTTCTTTCCTTTTCCTTCCTTACTCCCTCTCTCCCTCCCTTCCTTCCTCAATTAAAAAAGAGGGTCATCAAGGCCATATCTTTCAGTCTTAGTTAGCTTTACCTCTCAGCACCACCTGCAGGTCCTTCCTTCCTTCCTTCTCTCCTTCCTTCCTTCCCTCCCTCCCTCCTTCCTTCCTTCCTCCTTACTTCCTTTCTTCTTTCCTTCCTTACTTCCCTCCCTCCTTTCTTCCTTTCTCTCTCTCTCCTCTCTCTCTCTTTTTTCTTTTCTTTTCTTTTCTTCCTTTTCTCTCTTTCCCTTCCCTCCCTCCCTTCCTTCCTTCCATCCTTCCTACCTTTCTTTCTTCATTTCTTTCTTCTCTCTCTTTCTTTCTTTTTGTTCTCACATTACCTAGGCTTGTCTACAGCTCCTGGTTTCAAGCCTTCTACAGTGCTTAGATTACAGGCATGAATCACCTCTTACAGCTTTTCTATCATCCTGTTTCTCCCCTTGCTTTGAACTCTATTTTTTTTTTTTGAGACTAGGTATAACTTTGTCACCCAAGATCAAGTACAGTGCTACCATCACAGCTTGATGAAGTCTCTAATTCCTGGGCTCAAGTGATTCACCTGACTGGGCCTCCAAGGAGCTAGGACTACAGTTCACCATGATGGGCTAATTGGTTTATAGTTTTTGTAGAGATAGGCCCAGGCTTCAGGTGATCTTTTTGCCTTGGCCTTTTTACTTTGGCCTCATAAAGTGCTGGGATTCCATGGCATGACTGTGTATTAATATTCCTTAATACAAGGTCTCATCCAGAGATCTATTTTTCATCACTTTTTTAAACTAAAATCTTTTACAATCCTACACTTCCAATTAAAAAAGAGGGCCATCAAGGCCATATCTTTGAGTTTTAGTTTGCTTTACCTCTCAGCACTACCTGCAGGCACTGACTAGGCCCTTCCCTGTGCTCCTGGATGAGCATCTATCCTGAAATCTCCAAACCTGAAATCCAAAATGCTTCAAAATGTTATTCATCTTACATATAAAGATGACAGCACAAGTGGAAAATTACACATCTGAATTCATGTGACAGGTTTCATTGAAAACACACATCTTTGTTTCATGCAAAATTTAGTACTTAAAAATATTATATCAAGTTACATTCGGGCTTTGTGCATAAGTTGTTCATGACGCATTAATGAATATTGTGTTTAGACTTGGATCCCATCCTCAAGATATTTTATTGTGTATATATAAGTATTCTAAAATCTGAAATACTTCTGGGCATTTGGGGTGCAGAATGTACAGCCTGTACTAGTAGAGAAAAAAAGTTCCTTTTAAGTATGATAGAACGTAAGAGATTGACTTACTGAACTTGCAGATGACACGTACTTCTCAATGCAGTACAGTGCCTTTCCAAAGTTTACTTTCATTTTTGAATTTTCTTTTTCAAGGCTAAAATACATATTATAAAATAATTCTTATCACAGATAAATTTTTAAAATGCCATAAAGCTTGTGAACAAATATCTAAAGGCATAATTAGAGAATTTCTCAAAGTTTAACAAAGCAGATGATTTGGCAAAGGTATTTTTCTAGGTGTCTTTTTGGAAAATGTATAAAATTTTGAAAAAATATACAAAGGCATGCATTTCAAAATAGCTTAAAGTTGAAACTTTCCTTGGCTTCACACAAACATACTTATTATCTGAACAGATACAATCTCATATTACACTGCTATTTGCTTTATGAATACTCAAGTTATTTTGTGTGCTGCTTTTAACTGTACCTTTGCATGCGGTCTTCCATCATCCTTTTACATTTTATAGTCTCTGCTAACTGATCTTCCAGAGATTTCTGCACCTAAAACAAAAGATTAAAAATAATTTACACTTGGAAAAACAAAATGTCCACCAATGGATTAATGGATAAATGAAATGTGGTATACATAAAAATATTATTCTTGGGCTATGACAATGTTTTTATTAAAATCTTACTACCCAAATCATTAATTTTAGGAATTAAGTCAATTTCTTTTGTAAAGTCAAGGGGACAGGCACTACTTGCAATAAGTACTATCACTATGAAGGGGATAGATATTTTTATCAGAGACGTTTTTCATATTGTCTACCATATTCTTATACGCAGGTTGTCCCTGACTTGGGATCCTCCAACTTCCTATTGTTTGACTCCATAATGATGTGAAGCCCTTGCAAGTTTGACATAATGATGATGGCCACCTTAATTTTTTTTACTTTAAAATGATATGAAACACCCCAATTTCAATGTACGTTGAATTTTGATTCATGATCCTTCCCAGGCTAGCAATATGTGGTATGAGGGACATAAAATGCTTTATTATAGACAGACTTATACTAGATTATTTTTTCTTTTTTTTTTTTTTTTTTTGGCCGGGGCTGGGTTTGAACCCACCACCTCAGGCATATGGGACAGGCGCCCTACTCCTTGAGCCACAGGCGCCGCCCAACTAGATTATTTTTTCAACTGAAGGCTAATGTAAGTGCTCTGAACATGTTCCAGGTAGGCTAGGCTAAGTGAGGATGGGTTTATTGGGATATAACCCCACTGAAAGTCAGTGAGCATCTGTACTACAGGTTGAGCGTCTAAATATTAGAACCTAAAATACAAAATGCCCCCAAATCCTAATCACTTTTAGGGTCAAAATGACATACCAAATGGAAAATTTGACATCTGACTTCATGTGCCATGTTGCAGTGAAAACATCCTTGCTTCATGCACAAAATTATAAAACATTACATAAAATTATCTTCAGGGTGTGTGAATATGGTGTATATATTACAAATAAATTTGGGTTTAGACTTGAATTCCCTTCCCAAGATATTTCAATATGCATGTACAAATATTAAACAATCCAAAACATTTCTAGTCCAAAGCATTTTGAGTAAGATACACTCGGCCTATTCTGCCACAGAACTAAAATAAGAGATTAACTTACGAAACTTGCACTTGACAAGTCTTTCTCATACTGGTTGAGTTTTTCGGCTTGGTCTTTGACAGTAAGTTTTAATTTGGAATTTGCCATTTTGATCCTAAAATATAATTTTTAAAATAATTAATGTCAGATAATTTTTTTAAATATCATGCAATTTTTGAACAAACACTTGAAGGTATGTTTATGTGAATCCTTAGATATTTGAAAAGTAGATGATTAAGCAACTATATCATTTTTCTAGCAATGTCCATGCATAATGTGCAAAATTTAGAAACAAAGTATAAAAAAATATGCATTTCGAAATAGCTTAAAGCTGAAAATTTTCCTAAGATTCACACAGATATAGTTACTATTACAACTAGCACTAGTCTCAAACTGTAACACTTATTTTCTTTATAATACTCAAGTCTTTTTATTTTTCTTTTTTGCTGCTTGAAAGCATACTTTTTCCATTGGTCTAGCATCTTCTCGGCACGGTGTCCTTCCTCTTTGAGTTGATCCTCTACTTCTTGAAACTAAAACAAAGATTAGAAAAATGTTTACACTTGGAAATGACCCACATTTCCCTCACTGGATGGACAGCTAAAAAATGTAGCATATAGAAAACAAAGTTTTTAGACTAACACACTATTTGCATTAAAAATAATAATGATCTAGTACAAATCTGCTCATCACCTGAAGAGATTTTTGTAGCTAAATTTCATTGGAACCCTGACACACCCCTTCATTCTACATATTATTTATAGATACTTTTCTGCCATCACTGCACAGTGGAGCTGTTGCAACAGGAATCTTCTGGATCATAAAACCTAAAATATACTATTTGGCCCTTCACAGAGAAGGTTATCTACTCCTGTTACAGGATGAAAACACAACATTATTCTTGCTTTTACAAATTATATTGTATTATTATTAATTTTACAAATTATATTGTATTACATAAATACTATTAAATACTCAATAAATACACTATTCTTAATTTTACAAACTATATTGTATGAGATAAATTCTAAAATTTATAAAATTGATAAAATGGGGAAAGAGAAGATTACATTATGATAAGCATGTATATTTTGTATTCTAAGATCACAACATCAACTTTTATTATTTTATTTTATTCACATTTAATTTTATTGTAACAAGGCAACTTATATACTTTCAGCATCTAACACTCACCATCATCTTTTCTTTTAGGAAAAGGAAAAGGACTTTTAAAAATAAATGGGAAGAAAAGTACAACAGAGAATGTCAACCCCAAAGTTAAGTCGCAAGGCTTAAGTTTTCACTAGGAGAGAATTTAATCTAAATGTGTCACCTTAAACTGTGAGGATGACTATTAAACTTTGCAATTAAACATGACAAAGGAGAGGCCATGATGTTAAAATTACCACTTAACCTACCCAGTCACGTCAAAGCTATGTTTTACTAACCATCGTGACCAGATGTTTATTTTATTTTTTTTCTTTTTGTGAACATGAGCAAGTAGACAGGCACAAGTTGGTAAATGCTAACTGTCCATATTCATAGACACATTGTAGTCTCTGAGCCAATTTACAGGGAAAATAGAGAAAAGGCTAGAACTTTGTGCACTGCTACACGGGGGACAGCACCCTTCAGCTTCCCACAGAGCAAGGGGACCAGGTTTTCCTTTTTCTCTCACATCTCAGTTGTGTGTGTGCTTCAGATGACAACCAGATGTCTCATGGAATAGTTTGAGAGGTGGACATTTACAGAGGCCAAAAGATCTGGGTTTGAGTACTGGCTCCACCAGTACTAGCTGTGTGACCTTTAGCAAATTAGCAACTTGGTTTCTTCATCTACAACATGGACAGAATAGCACTGATTTCCTCATGTGGATGTTGGGAAGACTGAACTGGGGAATACACGTAATGCACTTAGAAAAACGTGAGGCACATGGTGAGTGGCATATAATATTTACTATTAACATCTTGTTGTATTTTATGTTCTAATTTTATAGTTTAGGCAGGTGACATGCCAATGAAAATGGTCCCCGATAGCTGCACTCAACTATCTCAACACTACTGAAATGGGCAATAAATGCATAGCATGATGCCCACAGCAGTCCCAAATTCTGTAGATAACAGTCACCAACTCCAGTAGCCAGCAGCGTTTTCGTCCACTCATAAGAATTCATGGCTTACCTGTCTCCATAGCAATCAGTGGGATGGATGACCATGCACTGCAGTGCACAGAGCATCTTCTAGAGTGAGTTGTATGGAACTTACATGACCCCAGGCAATAGCCTCAACCTGAAAACACTGTACTCCATTGATAAATCAAGGCGCCTTGGGCGGCGCCTGTGGCTCAAGGAGTAGGGTGCCGGTCCCATATGCCGGAGGTGGCGGGTTCAAACCCAGCCCCGGCCAAAAATCACACACACACACACACAAAAAAAATAAATAAATAAATAAATCAAGGTGCCTTGATCACTTCATTCCCAGCAACTGGATATGATGGGCTGCACTAGCAAGCACTCTGATGATCAAGTTAAGGTCATGTGCTGTGGTAGATCAGAAAGGCCAGAGCTTTTCAGTTGGAAAGGCAATTATCAATCTACAAGTCCCAATTCTGACTTTGTAATGAAGGAGTACTAATTTAATTTTTTTTCTATAGTGAGAATGATATGAATATATTTTTTTTCCTGCTGGTTGCATCTACATTCACTTATTTATTTGGTTGAACACTTTCCTTGGAAATTAAATTAGTATTAGCAGGAAAGAAGCAGACTGGTTTGGCCCTAACTCATTAAAACAAACAAAGAAAAAAACAAAAAACAGAAAAATATTTTCTTGCTACTGTTGAAACAGCAACGAACAATAAGAAAGAACTACAGGAAATATTTCAAACTTTATCAATATTAAATAAGATTACATGAGGAGATAAGCAAAGACATAGAGTACTTTCCGGATGTGTATCTTTGAAGGAGATAAGGAAATCAAAATATAATTCCTTGGTATAGAGAATATTTTCAATGAAAAGGCCATTTTTGATTAGAATACACTAGTCTCTCCTCTATAAAACCTGAATAACTTGATTTAGAATCAGAAAAGGGGCTGCTGGAGTCCTTATCAAATAGGCCTGGCCCTAATGTCCTTTGAAGCACTGAGACCTGTCTCTCAGGTTAAACTGCAACTCAGTCTGTTTCCCTCCATCTACCCATCATCCCTCGCAGCCACTTGCTACACATATATTTTACAGTTTCTCTCCCCCCTCCCTTCTAAAAGGCATCTTTAAAAGCCACTGACTATCACTGAAACATTGGGCAATCATTCATACCCCCCATGTGCATGGTATTTGGAAATAAACCTTTCTCTCATTATTACTATAACTGTGAGTTGATCTTTTCAGCACATCAACCTAGGGGAAAAGGGCAAGTTTCCCTGAGACTCCCCTTCACCTTCTTTCCATATAATTTCCTTAATTCCCCAATTACAAACTTCATTGGGAAGATATTGCAATGGATAAATCACAGCTAGACATATTTACAAAATACTTTTCACTAAATTCTGTTAAATACCATCTATTAATTATAAAATAACTTGGGAAAAGTCACTGAAATATATATCCCAAATAGAGAAAATTAGTAACAATAGCAAGAAAGAGTTTTTTTCTGTTTTTTTAATAAAAAAGTTCCAATTTTATATTTTATTGCTTAAAATATATTTAGAATAAAATTTTATTATATCAATTATCAGTACAGTATAAAGTATTTAATAATATTCTAACAAATGTTAATCTAAAACATTTTCAATTTATATAAGGATAACTTATAGGCATATCAACTTTTGCTATTAAATCACAGCTGTGTACATTAATGCAATTATAGGGTACAATGTGCTCGTTTTATATACAACTTAGATATTATTCTCACCTTAAGCAAATTTATAATTGAACAAGATGACTCTTCATGAAAAAATAAAAGCCCTCAGAATGGGAGAAAATATTTGCAGGTTATACCTCCGATAAAGGTTTAATAACCAGAATCCACAGAGAACTCAAACGTATTAGCAAGAAAAGAACAAGAGATCCAATCACAGGGTGGGCAAAGAACTTGAAGAGAAACTTCTCTAAAGAAGACAGACACACGGAATACAGACACATGAAGAAAAGCTCATCATTCTTAATCATCAGAGAAATGCCAATCAAAACTACTTTGAGATATCACCTAACCTGAGTAAGAGTAGCCCACATAACAAAATCCCCAAACCAGAGATCTTCGCATGGATGTGGAGAAAAGAGCACAATTCTACACTGCTGGTGGGAATGCACACTAATATATTCCCTTTGGAAGGATGTTTGGAGAATACTTAGAGATCTAAAAATAGACCTGCCATTCGATCCTATAATTCCTTTACTAGGTATATACCCAGAAGACCAAAAATGACAATATAACAAAAACATCTGTACCAGGATGTTTATTGCAGCCCAATTCATAATTGCTAAGTCATGGAAGAAGCCCAAGTGCCCATCAACACACGAATGGACTAGCAAATTGTGGTACATGTATAACATGGAACATTATGCAGCCTTAAAGAAAGATGGAGACTTTACCTCTTTCATGTTTACATGGATGGAGCTGGAACATATTCTTCTTAGCAAAGTATCTCAAGAATGGAAGAAAAAGTATCCAATGTACTCATCCCTACTATAAAGGTAATGTATAGCTTTCATATGAAGGCTATAACCTAACTATAGCTCAAGAATATGGGGAAAGGACCAAGGGAAGGGAAGGGAGAGGGGAGGTTATGTTGGACGGAGGGTAAGGGGTGGGGCCACATCACAGTGCATCTTAGAATGGGTACAGGAGAAACTTACTAAAGGTAGAATACAAATGTCTACATACAATAAGCATGAAAATGCGATGAAGGCTATGTTGAACAGTTTGATGAGAATATTTCAGATTGTATATGAAACCAGCACATTGTACCCCTTGATTGCACAAATGTACACAGCTATGATTTAATAATAAAAAAATTAAAAAAAGCAATGCAAAATGAAGGACTAACTTATTCTGCACAGATTAGATAACAAGTACTAAAGAATAAAGTCAACGAAAGTCAGAACACTCAGAGAAAGTTTCATGAAGAAGGAAAAATTGTGCTCAGGTCTGAATGAGGTTAGATGATCAAAAGCTAAAAAAGCGGGAAGCACAGCATGAGCAAGGCAGAGAGATGGTCAAATCTGCTAACTAACTGAGGATGATAGTCAATGGCAGGGAAATAAAAACACGTCCGCTTGATATCATTTAAATTAATGTTCATGGGACTATGATGCATTGGTGGCAAAAAGTAGAAACAAACCTAAAGGTCCAGCAAGTGAAGAATCGATCACCAGTAGGACCACACAATAGAACAGTACCAGACCATGAAAAGAAATGAAGTATTGATCCATACTACAACATGGATTCATCCTGAAAACACGCTTTGTGAAAGAATCCAGTCACAAAGGACTAAGTAGTATATGGCTCCATTTATAAGAACTGTCTACAAAACAGCATGGCACTGGCACAAAAATAAAGATGTAGATCTATGAAATTGGATAGAGAGTTTAGAGATGAACCTAGCCACATATCGCCATTTAATCTTTGAAAAGCCTACAAAGAGCATGCAATGAGGAAAAAGATCCTTATTTAACAAATGGTGCTGGAAGAACTTGTTATCCACATGTAGAAGACTGAAACTGGACCTGCACCTCTCACTATTGACAAAAAATTGATTCTTCGTAGATGAAAGATTTAATTATAAGACACAAAACAATAAAAATTCTAGGAAAGAGTGGGGGAAAACACTTGAATACATTGGCCTGGGAAAAAACTTTGTGAGACAGACCCTCTTAGCAATTACAGCAACACCAAAAATCAATACCTGGGACTTGATCGAGCTTAAAAGCTTTTGCACACCTAAGGCTATCACAAATGAAACCAACAGCCAGCCTTGAAATGGGAGAAAGTTTTTGCATGTTATGAATCTGACAAAGGCCTGATAACTAGAATGTACACAGAACTCAAATTGAACCATAAGAAAGTATAAACAACCCTCTCTATAAGTGGGCAAGAGATTTGAACAGAAACTTCTCTGAGGATGACAGACGAATGTCCATCAAACACTTGAAAAAATGCTCATTGTCTTTTAATCACCAGTGAAATGCAAATCAAAACCACTCTAAGATATCACCTAACCCCAGCAATCCCAGAACTACAGATGCTATTGTGGATATGGAGAGAAGGGACTCTTTTACCATGCTGTTGGGATTGCAAAATAATACAGCCTTTTTGGAGAGAAGTATGGAGGATCCTCAAAAATCTAAAAGTAGACCTACCATTTTGACGCTGCAATCCCATTACTAGGTATCTATCAAGAATAACAAAAATCATTTTACCACAAAGACATTTGCGCTAGAGTGTTTACTGTGACTCAATTCATAATTGCCCAGTCATGGGAGCAACCTAAGTGTCCATCAACCTATGAATGGATCAACAAACTGTGGTATATGTATACCATGGGATATTATTCAGCCATTAAAAAGATGGAGACTTTACATCTTTTACATTTACCTGGATGGAATTGAAATACATTCTTTTTAGTAAAGTACCATAAGAATAGAAAAATAAATATCCAATATGAAATCCATACCTCCATACCTATATGAAATCAATATATAAACAATTACATGCTCATAAGAACAATAAAACACTCTTATAGTCCAGTTTGTGGGTAGAGTGAAGTGGGGTGGGGAACGTTTGGCAGAGTGAGGGAGGGCACGAGGCAAGATCTCACCTATTGTGCACATTGTGAGGATGTATAATATGTCCCTTGGAAAAAAATAAAATAAAATTTGATTGATAAAGTCTCCTTCCCCCCCCACCCCGCCACCCCGCCACCCCAAAAATGAACTGTCTAGATAAGCAAATCTATGGAGATAAAGGTAGATGGTGGTTGCCCAGGCCTGGGGAAAGTGGAGGGATAAGATTAGGGTGGAGGTTATGGTTATAAGATGCGGGGTTTCTTTTCACATTGATGCAAATGTTCTGAAATTGATTGTGATGATGGTTCCACAACCCTGTGAATATACTAAGAGACATTAAGTGGTGAACTGCATGGTATGTGAATGAGACCTCAATACATTTGCTTTTAAAAATCCAATGGCAGGATCTGGATAATTTTCTTAATTCTTTATTTTGGATGTACCTCCTATCCAAGACCTGAATATTTCTGTGCTTTTACAATATAATTAAAGTGAAATGGAAATGAAGGCAATTAACTTTGCAAAGAGTTTATAAATTAACCTAAAACATTTTCATTTTATTTATTTATTTATTTATTTTTTTTTTTTTAGAGACAGAGTCTCACTTTATGGCCCTCTGTAGAGTGCCGTGGCCTCACACAGCTCACAGCAACCTCCAAGTTCTGGACTTAAGCGATTCTCTTGCCTCAGCCTCCCGAGCAGCATTTTCATTTTAGACAAGAATATAAAGGCCTTTCTCTATGAGTTAACCTGAAATCCATGAAATAAGTATACACAGATTTTGTATCCATTCACAAAACTGAAGATATGTTCTGGAACATTTCATTAGACATTACCCTGATTTAATCTGGCTTGCCTCACAATGGCAATAGAGAAATCACTGACAACTACTGCTTAACAGGAAAAATGTCTCACAACTTCTGTGAAAAATGATGCATAATCCTCGACTTTCCTAAGGGCATATATTATAAGAAAATATGGTATATTTCTAAGTAATTTTAAGGAAAAGTGGAAGAATGAAAGTCAGAATTTAAGAAATAAGTACATGATAAAAATAATAAAATTGTACAAAACTACTCATAATGAAAATATAAAAAGAAAGCTGTCACCTGCAGCTAGTGTTCTAAAACACTTTATTTTATTGGATCAGCTCTAGATTAACGGGTGGCATGTTAATTATGTACATACTTGGTTTGTCATCTGACTTATTTTTCTCATTGAATGTTGGGTCTCATCTTCTAAATGAATGTGACAACGTGATGTAGTTTCTAGTAACGTCTCCGATCTGGATAGTTTTTGCATGGTATCACACAGTTCTTGGCGAAGTTGTCTCAAAACTGCCTGGTAAGATATTTTTGTTGCAGATATTATACTTTATTATTAGGATGTGTTAATAATATTTAACTTTAACATATATACCTTGAAGATTATCATCACATACATTGCATTGACTCACCTTCTTTTCCTCCTGTGTACACATTCCTGTTGACCACTAAATTTGGCTAAGGACACTAAGGAAAGTGCTACCTCCCCCCCAAGTCAGTATTCTACTGCTCAGACAACAGATTCAGTCCTCTATTCATTCCTCCCCTCATGAATGTGAAATGCATAAGGACCAACTGAAGGCTTAAAAGGAATGTGAAATGCATAACAATAGATTCATATGCATGTGGATGGGATAGTGGTGGCAAATTCTACCCTGTAAAATGGTTTCTTTCTTTTTGATTAGAAGCTCAGATCAGCCTCAAAGTTTCTCACAAATTCAGTCCTCTGCTCAAACTCTCCCAATAATCCCTATTTTAGAATAAAAGTAAAATTCCAATGGCTCCTGCAGGCCCTAAGTAAGCTGGCCTCCACCTCCCTCCCTAATCTCAACTCCTGCAAGTCCTACCCCTACTCAGCTTCCTACTCACTTTTTTCTGCTTCGGCTCTGTCTTAAAATGAGGCAACATAAAGACACCAAAATTATGATTTCAGCATTTTTACTCTATGTCTATTAACAATTTATAACTTAAACTCTTAAAATGTTGTAAGTGACACACTGTCTTTACTCAAGGTAAAACATTTCTCAGCACTAACTTTTATTTGCTGGAAACAAGGTATGTTTCTAGGCTGATATCACAAATATAGATCTAGATAGTCTCACATTCAACCAGATACGATGCTTAGTCACTACCAAATACCACTTCACTTTTCTTTTTGGAAGTTTGAAAAATGTTTATTTCTTGATACTTACTTCTCTTTTCACTTTCTCTTTTTTATATTGGTACTGCCTTTCTTTTAAGTGATTGAATTCATCAAGCAACTTCTTGTTTTCCTCTTCCAAAAGCAGACTGTACCTTTCATGCCCTACTTCAAGAGCCTTCACCACTGCAGCACACGGGCTGTCTCTGCTGTGTTTTGCCTTCTCTTTATCTGCAGAATCCTTGTGAACATCATCCAGCTGTTGTTGAAGTGACATAGTTTTACATTGCAGTCCGGACAGTCTCTGCTCTAAAGACTCCTGCTTTACAATGTACATACTCACTGTTCTTTGTTCACTTTGATACTTCAGTTGAATGTTCTGCTTTTCAAACTGTGCTTCCATCAGGTCTCTCTGTGCACCTTCTAGAGCAAAACTCTTCTCTCGAAGAGCATCTTTCATGTGACAAAACTCAGCTTGCAGGCAACTGAATTTCTCTTCTGCATCACAGAGTTGTTGGAAAAGGGTTTCGGCACGAGAGTTCATATAGTCCAGTGTACCAGACCATTCTTCTTTTGTTCTCTGGACAATGAAGGCAAGGTCTCTTTGGGAGACCTGACTTTGGTGACGCTCACTGTTAGCATCTGCCAGTCTGAGACGGTGGGCTTCAAGTTCTGCTTCTAGTTTTTTCTGGTTTTCTTTCGCTTCCTTCAGTTTGGCTTGTAGCACTTTATTCTCGTCTCGTAGTATGTTGAGCTGGCCATTATACTGGGCTGTTACTTTCATTAACCTTTCTTCACTGAGCTTTACAGCATTTTGAAGATCATCAGTCTTGTCTTTGATGATTTCCAAGTCCCGCAAGTGTTTCTTGTCTATCTCCTCATTGTTCATTTTCATTCTTTCTACTTTCAATCTTAGTCTGACAATTTCTTTGTTCAGGAGATCTCTTTCATGTTCATGCCTTTGACAATTCTAAGTAAAAGAAAGGAAACTTTTAGCTATCACTCAATAAAATATCACGATTTCCCCAGAAAGTAAATAATAACATGCACATTTATGAAATGAAAGGGTTGTAAAAAGCAGCTAACTGGGCAAAGAAGCTGGATCCAAACCTCAAACCTTATAGAGCATAAATTCCTGAAAGTTCAAATATTTACATGAATGCAATGAATCTCTGAAAGCAAAAAAGAAATCAGTAAAGAATTTTTATGAATCTCCAAATTGGAAAAGGCTTTCTTTGAATGACAACAAATCCAAATGCACAAAACTCTAATAACTGTGACACACTAGAAAGTTGGGTGTACACTCTGGTGTCTAACCTACATCCCCCTCCATAGTAGGAACCTCAGCTCTGCGTACACTAGAACAGGCAAAATTTGCCAACGTTCTTTAAGTTTTTTTTTCTGAGAGCATTCTATAGATATTCTACTCTTCTAACATTTTTATCCTAAGTTATAACAATTATATCTATTGATAAATGACAAATCTAGGCATTGTGCAAAGCATTTCTCTATATATCAATTAACTCAGTTACTGATCACAATTCTGAAAAGGAGAGATTAAACGTATAAGCCCCTTGTAGGATTTTCCTCAGTCTTCTGATCCTAACCCATGAGGCTCATCTACCAAATCACAGTTACCTCTCTGGAATAAATAGATAAATGCAAAATAAGCCTTATATTTCAAAACACAAATGACAAATAAGATAAAATTTGCAGAGGTCTTCTTAGAAAATCATGAGATTACTTTAGATTACAATACATTTTGTTTCTTTCCTCTTCATAATGTTTGAAGTTGTAATAAATGTGAAATAGGGGAAAAAAAATCACTGAACTATTTTACTAGGAACAAAACCCCTAATAAGTCATCATTAAGTATATATTATGGTATATTATTTTAAAAAATTCTTTGTATTGAAATAAGATACTACTTGGATGCCAAGATTTATAATAAACAACTTTAGCTATAAATATCATAGTTAATTTTTAAGGCAAGATTTTTATTTTTTGGCCGGGGCTGGGTTTGAACCCGCCACCTCCAGCATATGGGACCGGCACCCTACCCGCTGAGCCACAGGTGCCGCCCGATTTTAGTTTGTTTTATAACAATAAGCATTGAATCAAAGAGACATCACAACTAATAGGGATGAAGTAAAATAATAAATGTGATGTTAACCAAAGATTAATTTACCTCCAGATTATTTCTAAGGGTCCCCAACTCCACATTTTGGGCTCTCAGTCTGTGTTCCAATTCTTCTTTTATCGCAACTTCTTTTCTATGTTGCTCTATTTCTCTTGTTAACTTTTCCTTAATTTGTTCAAATGCTATAGAATCATTTTTTCTCATCTCTTCCATTTCTTTTAGTGTGAATCTGCAGTTAAATATACTTATCTTAAAATTCATTTTGTTAGCGAAAAGTTCATTTTGAGACCTGACTCTTAATCTATTCATTGATTATCTAATAAAATGTCTGTTTTCTTGAATATTTGTTTTTTCTAGTTCTAAGGTTTTGAATATCTCACTTCATTTTCTCGCAAAAGACATGTACACATGAAAAGTAGATGTGAAAGAACATTCTCCTAATTGGTAAGTAAGTTTCTGTTAGTTTAGTTACTCTTGAAAAGGATACTGAAAATTTTCAAATGTATAAGTTGAAAATTACTTTTTTACATAGTCATAATTACTCCCAAACTGGGACAGATCATGGAGTGTAAACTAACCAAAATTTACCATTTATAAATAAGTTTATGAATTCACT
Source organism: Nycticebus coucang (assembly GCF_027406575.1). Taxonomy (NCBI): domain Eukaryota; kingdom Metazoa; phylum Chordata; class Mammalia; order Primates; family Lorisidae; genus Nycticebus; species Nycticebus coucang. Next base: position 532,773 of record NW_026515593.1, on the reverse strand, counting down.
GGAGGGAAATGTTCATCTCCACAAAACAGCACAAGCATTCCTGAAAGTCACTGGCAGTGTAAGAGAACTCATTCCGATGTCTCTCACACAACATATAATTGCAGACTGCTATTTTTATATTTGCTACCCACGTGTTCTGTGTTTCTGTTCTGAGTGATAATTTCAAGGTACTTGTTGATGCTGGTATATATTATAAACAATTCTGAAATTCCTTTTGGGGAAAGACAAGGTCTAATATTTAATCAAACAATGAAGAATAATATATGTTTTCAACACAAAAGTTTAAATTAATTTTATCTGTGTAGGAGAGATGTTGAACAAGCGAATCAGTAGTCACTTTCCATTTTCCTTTTCATTCCCTGCATTATGAAAACAAACTATGTAATTTCCTTAAGAAACTTCTTCTGGGGTGAAAAAGGCCAATTGAAACTCTGTTGGTTGAGTTATAAATTTGCATAAACATTCCTGAGAACCATTTCAAAATATTGATCAAAGCCATTTTCATTAGATTACTTTAACCCAAGAATTCTATATTGAAGAATATGTTAAAGGCATATAATTTGAAAATTAAGACTTGTGTAAAAATGTTCATAACAGTATTAATTATAATAGAAATATTTAAAATTCCAAATTCAATTTGTTAAATAAAAGGAGATTTCCCTAAGGTGAACTTCTAATATAGTTATTAGAATTATGATTTAAAAGAATATACATTTAATTATCAGTAATGGTAATTACAATTAAGAACTTATTTTATTATTTCCAAGAATTTTATACCGCAGAAGACTAAGATGACTTCTCTCCTATTAAATACCAGATGATATGTCAGCAATGTCAAAAATTCTCCAATATATAAATAAATAAATATTTCAAATAAATAGTTCAAATGTTTCTTTAAAGCTAGGATTTCATACCTCAAACTGTGGAGTTTTTGCTCCCATTCACATCTTTGATGGTATAACTGTAAGTTTATTCCTTTCGTTTTAGATAGCTTCATTTTTAGAAAAATAATCATAGTTTCCAGTGCTTTGATATTATCTGTAAGTTTTTTATAATAATTTTTGTTACGTTCTGCATGGCTCTTACAGGGAAGAGCTGTGTTTTGAATTTCCAATTGGTTAAAAGAATCTATATCAGTATGAAAAAAAAGAAAGAGAATACAGGAACAGTTTTTATATATGAAGGGCTTCACATTCTCACAGTCACTCACTCACACATTATACATATATAACCCAGTGGGTACCGTGGTGGACATGTGATACTGAGCTCTACAGACTAGACAGGACCTCTGCTCTTATTTAGCTTGAAGTAAAGTGAAAAAAAAAAGAAGACAAAACAGTGACAATTATTAATTCAGATAGATTCTGTAAGAAAATTAGTCTGTTATGTAAGAGAATTTAATCTATACTGGGCCCAGGGAAGATTTCTCTGAGGAAGAGATGGCCATACTGACAAATGAAGGATGAGAAGCAAGCAGTAAAGTAAAGCAAGAATAAAAACATGCTGGCCAGTCCATAGCATGTGCTGAAGTTCTACTGCAATCTCCTTCTAGCCAAGACAGAGGAACAGGTGTTAATTTTCCATCTTCCCCCTTACCCCCCCAAAAAAAAACCCCAGCCAAAACACATTAAACAGTTATTATTCAGACAGTAGAATTTAGGCAACAAAGACAAAGATCTTTGAAAAATAGAAAACAAGAGAAGGAAGCCTTGGGAATGCCCAGATCCCTGCCTTAACAGAGTTTTCAGGAAAGCACACCTGGAGAAAAAAAATAAAAAAAGAAAAAGCCTGACCTACACGCTACCAGACTCCCCTAATTGTACTTGAGTAAGGAGAGTCTGAAAAGACCAAAGCAGACAGTGATCACAGGATAGCAACTGAAGAGGAGAAAGCAGTATAGTGAAAGAATCCTGGAGATGTGTGGAGATTCCCCTCTCAGGTATTTATCAGAATAGTCAACTGTGCATGTGTGCTAGGAATTATTTGAGACTAAGAGAAAAATTATCTAAACAACATCAAGGTAAACCAAGCCCGGTGCTCATATAGTGCCAGGAAGTGTCCATTCTCATAATGAAGGATGGAAAAACACAGACTGCATAAGATAATCATGAAATAGGTCTTACCTCTTGCGTAGGGTATTATCTCAAATTATAAAAGCAACAGCAGAAAGGGACAAGTTGTTTTAAAGTAATGCAACCCTATCCCTATGTAAATCTTAATAAGATAAGTATAGACATGGAAGAAATTAAAAATTAAAAAAACCTGTACTGATAGACGTGTAAATTGTAATGTCAGAGAGGCAGACTACACCAGATAGGAAAAAAAAAAAAAAAAAAAAAAGATTAGATATCATGAAAGAAAATATTCACAAAACTGAGATATTTGTGATCTATGAGAAACCTTTGATGAAAAAATACTTCTAATTATCCAAAACTTCACAAAACCACCCAAAGGGAACTAGATGTCACTAGGTTCAACAAATACAGACATATCACAGATTTATCCACCTAATATATATACATATAATGTTAGAAGAAAAACAGAATTTAAATATACAATACACATATAAAATAACATTGTAGATTGTTCTCTACTTCATAATAGTACCGTTCAACAGCATGCTGTGCATGTTGTTTTATTAATAATTCACAAACTTCTGTTACTTTTTATATTTCCATCAGTGTACATCCTGTTTGTTACATATGAAAAGATTTCCTCTGCTATTCTAACAATTTTATTTTCATCTTTTAAGGCCTTAGACTGCTACATGAAGCCTTCATTGATTCCTGCTGTTTCGCCAGATAAATAGGCACCTCCATCCTCAGGGCTGCCTTAGTACTCTAGTGTCATCTCTACTGCAATGTTCCTACCTAAACTGTAAGTCGTTTCTTGCCATGTCTCTACCCTTTGCCCCTGGACTGTAAGCACAATATTTCAAAACTTCTGGAACACTCTTTATCTGTTTTACTGAATAATTATTGATGCTGTAGCTGGAAGGAATATAAATAAAACTGTCAAAAATGAGTTTTCCAGAGATCATGTCTGAGTTGACACTTAGATGAGCCAAATTAAAGGGCGTAGGAGCCAGGAAAGGATGAGAGCAGGAGAGGAAGCAGAAAGAGAGAGAGAAAAATTCCTGAAAAAACATATGTATATGTATTTGTCTACAGTAGAGGGATTGGTGAGCCAGGAATTCTAGAAGCTCAGGGATGCCAGCAAAAAATGCAGACAAGGAAGAGATAGCAGAAATCCTTCTATGAAATTTCATGTGCTTGGATATTAGTATTTCAAAGAGATATTAATTATCCCATTTTCACCGAAGTAAATCACTCTAAATTCTATATGGAAGATGAATTTCAGTAAAACACAAGTGAATGGCAGTAGATGAATTACAAGGAAATATTGGAAGATAAAGTCAATGTGGGCCTGAAATAAGTGAATGTTTCTTGGAAATATTTTGGATATCAAATATCAGTGCCCCATATAGGTTGGATGTTTTTACCAAATAAATAAACATATAAACCCTGGTTTTGTATTTTAATTGTTTCAATATTAATAAAAAACATAATAAATATCTGTGGATATGTCTACGTAATACAAAAGCCATTAGGAGTATCATAACAGCTTTCAAAGAGTTTGATGTTGCAGCATTTATGTGATGGAATATTATAAAAAGCAAAATAAATTAAACCAAATATACTTGTGTCAATATGGATTGATCTCACAAATACTGAGCAAATAAAAGTAAGTCACAGAATGACATATGAAGCCTGACAATTAAGTTTACAAACTCACAACCCTGTGCTTATGTTGGTAGTACTGTACAAGCCCCTCATTAAGGTTTCGCAACCTTGGTGTATAAATGTCTCATAACTCTGTTTATGTTGACTGTCTTTCAGAATGGAGTTCATTATCAATGCTTTTACAGTTTTGCTGGGAGTGAAAACTAATGCAGCCTCTTTGGAAAGAAGTATGGAGAATCCTCAAAGAACTCAAATCAGATCTTCCAGATATCCCACAATCCCATTACTAGGCATCTACCCTCATATTAATCTGAAATAATAAATAAAATAAGATGGCTCTAAAAGAAATGAAATCTTTAAAAAAATCTAAACTAAATGTTAACAAATAAAATTCAAAGATATATTAAAAGGATAATACCTTATAAACAAATGAGGTTTATCCCAGGAACACAGGGTTAATTTAACATTCAAAAATCCCTGTTATTCACCATATTACAAATCAAAAGTGAATTATAGGACCATCTCAGTAGACGGAGGCATGAGAAAAAATTTAATACTCATTCTGTATTTAAAAACACTCTCAGCAAACTAAGAATATAAAGGAACTTCTTCAGCATGACAAGGAGCACCTGTGATAAACTTTCAGCTAACAGATGTCATGGGGAGAACTGAATGCTTTCTCTCTAAGACCAGGAACAACACAGGAATGCTGCTTTCAGTGCTGTCATTCAGCATTGCACTGAAGATTCTGGCCAGTACAGTGAGCCAGAAACAGGAATCAAAGGCATCCTAATTGGAAGGAAGAAGTAAAACGTGATCTTTATTTACAACCATGATCACATGCTAGGGTGAGTGAACTCCAACCTGTGAGCTAGCTTTGTTTTATGATAATGCAGATGTTCATTAATGTCTGTATTGACTGCTCTATGACCACTGTCATACAATAATGACAGAATTGATGAGCTACATCAGAGTTTGCTTTACAACAGGTTTAAAATATTTACTATCTTTTTTTATTTCTCAATAATTTTTTATTAAATCATAACTGTTTACATTAATGCATTTCTGGGGTACAATGTGCTGATTTTATATATAATTTGGAATGCTTACATCAAACTGTTTACTATAGCCTTCACCTCACTTACTTACTTATTGTGTTAAGACGTATTTATACTCTACTCTTAATAGATTTGACATGTACCCTTGAAATTACCTGCACCCCCAAATTACCTGACCCCTCCCCTCCCCTCACTCTCCTCTTTCCTCCTTCATTCTGGGCGATAGTTGTGTTTTATCTTTCATATGAAAGTGGGGGTGATTGCATATTGGTTTCTCAAAAGTACTGAGTACATTGGATACTTTTTCTTGCATTCTTGAGATACTTTACTAAGAAGAATATGTTCCAGCTCCATCCATGTAAACATAAAAGAGCTAAAGTCTCCATGTTTTTTTAAGGCTGCATAACATTCCATGGTATACATATACCACAGTTTATTAATCCATTCATGGGCGGTTGGGCTTCATCCATGATTGGGCAATTATGCATTGGTTGCAATAAACATTCTGCAAATATCTTTGTTGTATAATGATTTTTGGTCATCTGGATATAGGAGAGGAATTGGAGGATCATATAGCAAGTCTACTTTTGGTTCCCTGTGTTCTCCAAACTTCTTTCCAAAAAGAATGTATTAGCTTGCATTCCCAACAGCAGTGCAGAATTGTTCCCTTTTCTCCACATCCATGAAGAAAGTAGTTTGAGAAAGCAAAGCTTTGACAACATACAGTCCATTTAGAAAATCTCAATGAATCTATCAAAGAAGGTACTACAAGTCATAAATGAGTTGAGTAAGTTGATGATACAAAATCAACATATAGAAATCACCTGTATGTCCAAATACAACTGGCATTAAAATATAAAAGCAAAAATGTTTAAAATGTCATTTATAACAACATAAAATACAGATAAATGCAATAAAATAGGGAGGATGTATATACTCCATAGCACAAAATGTTAGCTGAGAAAATTAAATATGACCTTCACAAATAAAGTAATGCACTTTATTCAGGAATGAAATAATTCATTATTGTTAAGAAGTCAATTATCTCCAAATTAACCTATAGAAGCATCATAAGCACAACCTAATTCCTAGTAGGCCAGTAAGTTGTTTTTTGTTTGTTTGTTTGCTTCTTTTTGTTTGTTTGTTCATTTTTGTAGAGACAGAGTCTCACATTGTTACCCTTGGTAGGGCAATAGCTCACAGCAACCTTCAACTCCAGGCCTTAGGTGAGTCTCTTATTTCAGCCTCCTGAGTACCTGGGACTACAGGCACCTGCCACAACTACTGGCTATTTTTTATTTGCAGTTTGGCCGGGGCCAGGCTGCAACCATCCTTTGAACATGCCACCATCGGTATATGGGGCTGGCGCCCTGCCCACTGAGCCGCAAGCGCCACCCAGTAACTTGTTTTTAATTGACAAGCTATTCTAACATTTATGCACCAAAATAACCCTGAAAAATATAACCAAATTGAAGGGGTGCTTTTAGGAATTGTATGAACCCTTATTAACTAGAACAACATGAAACAGACACAGCTTGAGTGTCCCTTATCCAAAACGCTTGAGAGCAAAAGTGTTTCAGATCTTGAAACATACGTATACATAAAATAAGATCATCTTGGGGATGAAACCTAAATCTAAACACAAAATTACACCTAGGTTTTATATACATCTTGCAATAGTTTGAGAATAATTTTCTACAGGCTTTTGAATAATTTTGTGCATGAACAATGTTTGTGTACATGAGGTCAGGTATGGAATTTTCCACTTGTGGTATTATGTTGACACTCCAAAAGTTTCACATGTACAGCTTGGTGCCAATAGCACAGTGGTTATGGCGCTAGCCACATACACCGAGGGTGGCAGGTTCTAACCTGGCCCAGGCCAAGTAAATAACAGTGACAACAGCAACCATAATAGCCAGGCATTGTGGCAGGTGCTCGGAGTCCCAGCTACTTGGGAGGCTGAGGTACCTGAGAATTGCTTAAGCACAAGAGTTTGAGGTTGCTGTGAGTTGTAACGCTATGGCACTCTACTGAGCACAACATAGTGAGACTCTGTCTCAAAAAAAGGAATAAATAAAAAAATTAAAAAAAATTCAGATTTAGTAGCCTTTCATATTTCAGAGTTTTGGAATAGGGATGCTCAACTTGTATAATGGCAGCCAAACTTAAGATGGTTTGACTTAGAATTTTTCAACTTTTTGATGGACTTATTGGGGGCATTAAATGGATTTTTAATTATGATGGTTTTATCAGGACATAGCTGTATATTTGAGGAGCACCTATAGATTAGTGGAACACAATAGAACATCCAGAAACGGACCAGCATGTGTACAGACAACTTGTTTTCAACAAAGGTGCAATGTCAATGCACCAGAGCAACAATGGCTTTTTTGGCATATGAACAAACTGGAGTTCCACATCCCCAAATTGAACTGAAATCCATACCTCAAACCATGAACAAAGAGGAATTCAAGAAGGATTATAAGCTTAAATGTAACAACAAAGACTGTAAAACTTTTAGATGTATAGGAGAAATTATTTCTGACCTTTCACTAGGTAGACCATTCTTAAATAGGACAAAACAAAAGCCATTATTAAACAAACAGATAAACCAGAATTCATTGGAATACTATTAAAAAATGAACACTGGGGTGTGGCCCCTGTGGCTCAGTGAGCAGGGTGCCGGCCCCATATACCAGGGTGGCGGGTTCAAAACCTGCCCCGGCCAAACTGCAACAAAAAAAAGCCGGGCGTTGTGGCGGGCGCCTGTAGTCCCAGCTACTCGGGAGGCTGAGGCAGGAGAATCGCCTAGGTCCAGGAGTTGGAGGTTGCTGTGAGCTGTGTGACGCCACGGCACTCTACCGAGGGCCATAAAGTGAAACTCTGTCTCTACAAAAAAAAAAAAAAAAATGAACACTGGGAAACATTTTTTGGAACGTTTGGAAACATTCCTTGGAATGCAAACCAGGAAAGATTCCTTACAAAAAACAAAGCTAGTAAAGAAACTGTATCCAGAATATATAAAGAACTCTTAAAACTCAACAAAGAGAAGAACAGTCTAATTTTTTAAATGGCAAGAAATTTGCAAAGACAGCTCATTGAAGATGAACAGATGGCAAATATGCACATGGGCATGGGAGGATGCTCAACACGATGAGTCATTAGGATGCTGTGTATTGAAACCAAAATAGTTTTCACAATGCATGCACATCAGAATGTCTAAAATTAAAAACAATGATATACTGAGTGTGAAGATGCAGAGAGAATGGAACTGTCATGGACTGCTGTCAGGAATGGAAAATGGTACAAATACTATGAATACTATGGAAAGTAATTTAGCAGGTTCTAAAATAAGGGAATGTAAAACGCCAGGAGGAGAGTGCTGTGGGTGATGAATATGTTAACTCTCTTATTATGGCCATGGGTTCACTTGTATATTTCAAAACTTATGATATTGCACATTTCTTCATATACTAATTACGCCTCTCTGAAGCCATTGAAAGCAGGAACAAACACCTAAGACAGTGGCTGAAACACACAAATAAAGAACAGCCAGACACAACTCTAGCAAGATAATGCTAGAGTTGAGATCTCTAATCTTATAATAATGAGAAGTGGTAGATGTATTTTCAACAAGGATTTTTAACACGATGGGATCCTCATTTTTAAAAGTACAGTAGGCCCTCCATAGTTGACCACCTCCCTGCATTGACCACCTCAATTTGACCTCAGGTTGACCACACATCCACCACACATACGTATCTGTACAGTAGGCCTAGTTCCTTATGTTGGCCATCTCCATGTGTTGACCAGTTCGTTATAGTCCCTTGAGTGGTCAACTCACAGAGGATTGATGATATATATATATATAATGGTTGCAGAGTAGAGCATGGCCTCAGGAGATGGGGTTGTGAGGAAAGCAGTTCTAAGGTTACCCTAGCATTCCGAGTGGGAGATAATGGCAACCTGATCTTGGGGAAGTGTAAGAGAGAAGTAGGGTCAGCAACACACGTGGGTGCCATTTACACTGAGAGAAGTACAGTGGGATTCTCAGAACTCTTTGACTGAGCTCATAACATAATGTAGTTCTCATTCTACATGAACATAAAGCCATTTCTGAGATTAATGTTACCATAATACATGTGTGCTCTATGGTGCAGTGCTAAGCAATGCATATGCTACTGTAGGACACATAAAAAGGTCTTACACTCATGCACTGGTCCTACCTTTATAGTGCTTTCCATGTTGTTTAGCAAGAAATGTCAAATTCTTATAATTAACAGAAGGCAACTCATAATCCTCTGAGTCTCCCTCAGATGAACAGGTTAAGTCATCATGGTCATCCATAGTGTGTATTTGTTTTTTCACCTATAAAATAAAGAACAGTGCTTCAAAATGTCCCCCAAATGTTTACAGCATAGTCTAAATGTACAGAAGTGATAGTTATCCATTTTCTTTTCTTTTCTTGCTTTTTTAATAAGTTATTTGTACATAGATCATAAACACATTTATGCCATTTCGGGATTCAATGTGTTGATTATTTGTACCACTTTACTTCTTTTATGTTTACATGGATGGAGCTGGAAAATACTCTTCTTCGTAAAGTATCTCAGGAATGAAAAAAAATATTTATTTTTTATATGAGCAAAACCACAGATATTTTGTAAAGTACTGATGTGTGCTAAAAGGATGACACTTTTACCTATGGCTATGTTTCCTTAATCAGTTTTTAAAGGAAATGTCTTTATAGCAAAAGACTCTGTTTTTACTTTAACTTTATATATATATTTTTTTTTTGCAGTTTTTTTTGGCCAGGGCTGGGTTTGAACCCACCACCTCTGGCATATGGGGCTGGCGCCCTACCCCTTTGAGCCACAGGCACCACCCCTTAACTTTATATTTTCAAATAATGACATGTTTGATGATTTTTTAATAATACCTTGTTCTTGTTCTTAGATGTTCTCTTTGTAGGCCTAAAAAACACAAATAATTCCTTTTAGCAAATAGGAAATATTCAAAATGCAAAATATCTAAAATAATTGCTGTTTAATAAAATATCTGCATTTGTCATTTATTTCTCCTACTTATAGAGTTTTTAGGGTTTTTAATACATAATGTAAAATCAATCATGTTCTACAAGAGGGATTGAAGTATAAACAGTAACATTAAGAGACAAAGAAAACATACTACATAACATCCTAACAAAGAATTACATTTAGATCAAGCCTTCTGAAAAAGAGAAAGGACAATCATACTTCTTGCATTATTTGATAGAAATATACCAGGTGTTTGTCACTCTCCTTTTTAATATATATGGTAATTCACAGGCACTAATACTTATTTTTATTTGCATTATCTTTCTAACATACTTATATGAGGGAAATTCTTTTTTTAATAATGTTAAATGTTTGTAATAATGTTAATAATGTTAAATTCAAGGCCAGAAGCTGTGGCTCACACCTGTAATCCCAGCACTCTGGGAAGCAGAGGCAGTGAACTGCCTGAACTCATGAGTACAAGACTAGCCTGAGCGAGAGTGAGACACTGTCACTAAAAATAGCCAGGCATTGTGGTCGGGGCCTGTAGTCCCAGCTACTTGGGAAGTTGACCAAGAGAATCGCGTAAGCCTAATAGTTGGAGGTTGCTGTGAGATGTGACACCATAGCATTCTACCAAGTGTTACAAAGTGAGACTCTGTCTTTAAAAAAGAACAATAATTATAATAATGTTTTTCATCTGTACTTTCACAACTTACTATGTAATTACTATGTAGTATTTAAAGCACTGTATATGTATTTAATTAATGTGAATCCTTACAGAGCTCTGTGATGTAGCTACCCTTTTACAGATGTTATCATCCTGTATGGTTTTATAAAGGAGGAGACTAGGCTCAGAACACCAAGTAATTTGCCCAAGCACATACAGATGGTCAGTAGAGACCACACATTCAAACCCCAGAATTCTGGCTCCAACACATGAGCTTCATACCCTGTTGTGAAAATCAAATTTATTGTCAACTGCTCTTAAATGATAGGATAGTAGATAAATCAATATAATCATTCTTTTTATGGCCATAATTATAAACAAAATTTTCTAAATCTCACATATTTTTTAAAAACTAAAAGCCTTCATATTGTTGTATCTAGGCAATTAGAGAAACCTACTTTCAACAAGTTCAAAACTTATTTTTCTAAAGAAAATTCCTCATCAGCACTAAATTATCTATTCCACTGTTTAATCGTGTATTCAACAAATACTTATTGAGTATACAATACACGTCCATGACACTATTGATACAAAGAAACGTGGTTTTCAAGCTTTATAAATTTCCGATACAAAAAAGTGTTATCTGAGATAAACTGTCAATCATTTATTTTTCTATTGTACATAATCAAAATCTTCCCTTGTCTAGGCTATAAAGATAATACCTTTGATAATTTAGAGTATCTCATAAAATCACAATGCTGCTATTGTTAATGTCATTATACTATGTATATTTTTATCTCCATGTAACACTAGAACTTCATTGAGATAAAGGAGTGTATAACCAAGAGGTACAGAAACACATCTCTCGGTTTACCTGCCAGTTTGGGGCCAAAAATTTCTGTGAAAGCTGTAATGTTGCCACAATACTGTAGTGAGAACAGGGAAGACAATATTCTGGTTTTCCACTTAAACATCAATGTTAAATTTGGTGTCAAGCCCACACAACTGAACCATCTGTGCATGGGTTTTTGCTGGTGTCAGTCAGAAATAAAGGCAATCCGGAGTCCATCTTTGGCCTTTCCATAGCCACATGAAGAAAAAAAGATTGAGGCAAATGACGTTAGGGTTATTTGAGGCTATTTAGAAATTTGGCGTGTTCTCCTCTTGGTAACAAAATTTCTCCTCTGATATTTGGCCAGAGTTTTCTTTTAGCATTCCCTCCCTTTTTTTTAGAGGCCACGATTAATGCAGTGCTTGTGTGGGAGTCTGTCCCCACAGGGACACTTGAAAAACTTTTTCATGCCATTGAGCCAGTGGAGGTCGTGCTGCTCACTGACACAGGTCTCCAGCACATGGAGATGGGTGTAGGTGCCCATCTTGCATGTCACGACCAGACACTTCACTTCTCTGATGTTTCTCATCTTTTCTTCCATTTGTTCTTTTTTCACCAGTGCCTCAAAATAGCATTTATGCAGCTCAGCCTCAGCCTCTTTCAGGACACCTGTGCACTTTGACTTTACTTTTAGAATTTCCTGAAATTACTCAGATTCCAGTCAGGCAAACTGCTCTCTCCTTTTCTTCATGGCAGGCTCCAATTCATCCTCAGCTTGGGAAGAAAACATGGTGTTCTTTTCTACACATTTCATCACTCCCACGGTATACTGGGAATCCTTTTGTATCATTTTGAGGCTAATTTGTTGTGTTTCTGTAAGAAGCTGGCCTTTGCTCATAATTTGGTGATAGCAGCCAAGTTTTTTTGTTTCTGCTAAAGCACTCAGTTTTGGTTTTGGTGGTTGTGACTCATCAGAAAAGAGAATGTCATTTCCTTTTGAGATGCCACACCCAATCTTGGGCATCCACCTGGTCAGGATGCCTTCCATCCTGGGGAAATCAGTCCCCATCCATGAAGACTGGGCATTGGGCTATTAAGATGAGGATGGCAGAGCCAGGCTCTTGACTTCATTTCAGCCTTGGAGAAATTGTCTCCAAAAAGCTTCTGATTTCCTTTCCCTCATCTACAACATTTGCTGCTTCTGTTGTTTAAGAGGGCCGATGCCAATACAGACTGCATGGCAGGTTTGGGGCTTCCCATGATCCCTGTAGTCATGGCCTTGACTAAATGCTACAGGCTTCTGGCTTCAGTCAGTGGCAGATCCCTCAATTCTTTGAACTCCACAGAGCAAGACAAGCTCTTCTGGGGGCATTCTGAGTATTTGTTTTGTTTCCTGTATGATCAAGTCTGCACCTATGACAACCATATTGCTCAGAGTGGTTTGAATCATCTTCGTAGGCACAACAGCTGCTACAACTGAGGCCACATAGGACGCGGAAGAAACTCCTCAGTGGTAAAAACCATCTTGACATAGCCATTCTTCAAGGCTGGTGACTTTGCAGACAAACTTCTTTGGAATTTATCCTCTGGATAAGGTGGACTGCAGGTCAGCCTGTTGTGCACTGAGTTTCCAGTACTGAGCCTGGATGTGACACTCAAGTATTCAGAGTTTCACAAATTAACCATCTGTGCATGAAGTTCTCCATTCTTTTTCTTTGCTTTATAGGTTTCAAGATCAAGGGCTTCACCCATAATTAAGAGATTCTGGGGATGATCCATAGCTAAGGACACCTTCTCTGAGCCATCCTTGGGCTCACGGGTGAGCATTGAGCAATCCTATAAAAGAACCTTGTTCTAACTTCAATTTTACTATTTATTCATTTATGTATTTATTTTATTTATTTTTATTGTTTGAAATTTATTAAGGGTACAAAGAATTAGGTTACACTGATTGAAGTTGTTAGGTAAACTCCCTCTTGTAATTGTGTTCCACCCCCAAGAGGTGTGCCATACACTGTGACCCCTTACCATACTCCCTCCGCCCCTCTCCCCATTCCTCATTTCCCTACCCCCCACCTTATATTAGACCACTTACAGCCTTCTTATTAGAATTGAGTACATTGCATTCTTTCTTCTCCACTCTTCTGATGCTTTATGAAGAGAAATGTGTTCCACCTCCATACAGGTTAGTAAAAAAGGTGTAAAATCTCCATCTTTTTTAATGACACAATAGTATTTCATGGCATACAGAAACTACAGCTTGTTAATCCATTCCTCAGTTGATGGGCATTTAGGTTTTTTCCACAGTTTGGCAATTGTAAATTGAACTGCAAATGTCCAGTGCAAATGTTTAGTACGATTTTTTTTCCATGTGGCTAGATGCCTCATTAAGGAAATGCAGGACTAAATGGGAGGGCTAGTTTGAGTTCTTAGAGGATTCTCCATACTTCCTTCCAAAAAGGTTGTACTGGTTTTCAGTACCACCAGCACTGTAAAAGTGTTCGCTTCTCTCCATATCCACACCAGCATCTGCAGATTTAAGACTTTGTGATGTGTGCTATTCTCATTGGGGTTAGGTGGTATCTCAGGGTAGTTATGATTTACATTTTTCTGATGATCAGGGAAGATGAGCATTTTTCAAATGTTTGTTAGCCATTTGTCTGTCTTTGTCAGAGAAGGTTCTGTTTGTGTCTCTTGCCCCGAGGTAGATGAGATTGTTTACTCTTTTTCTTTCGATTAACTTGAGTTCTCTGTAGATTCTAGTTATCAGTCCTTTGTCAGATTCATGCCCTGGCAAATATCTTTTACCATTCTGAAGATTATCTTCTTGCTTTCCTTGTTGTGTCCTTAGTGATGCAGAAGATTTTCAGCTTAATTAAGTCCATTTGTTAATTTTTGTTGTTGTTATGATGTGCCCTAAAGTCTTTGTCATAAAATTTTTCCCTAGCTCAACATCATCAAGAGTTTCCCCCTACATTTTCTTCTAAGATCTTTATCATTTTGTGTCTTAGATCGAAGTCTCTTATCTATCTTGAGCCAAGTTTTATAAGGGGTGAAATGTGTGGGGCAAGTTTCAGTCTTTTCATGTGGTTATGTAGTTTTCCCAGCACCATTTTTTGAAAATTAGTTATTTTCCACACTGTGTATTTTTGTTTGGTTTATCAAAGATCAGATGGCAAGAGGAGATTGGTTTGATCTCTTGGTTTTAAATTTGGTTCCATATGTCTATGTCTCTATTTGTGTGCCAATGCCATGGTGTTTTGTTTATGGCAGATTTGTAATATAGCCCAAAGTCTATTAGGGTGATGCCTCTGACTTTGTTTTTATTACTAAGAATAGCCTTAGCTATATTGCTTGTTTTTTGGTTCCATAAAAAATGAAGTACTATTTTTTCCAGTTGTTCAAAATATGTCAGTATTTTAATCCCCATTGCCTCAAATTTGTAGATTACTTTGTGTAGAATAGGCATTTTGGCAATGTTGATTCTTCCCAGCAAAGAGCATGGTATGTTCTGCAATTTGTTAGTATCTTCTGCAATTTCTTTTCGTAGGGTTTCATAATCTTTTGTGCAAAGATAGTTCACCTCTTTTGTTAGGTATATTCTTAAATATTTAATTTTCTTTGAAGATACTCTGAAGGGAATTATGTCCATGATTTGCTTCTCAATCAAGAGAAGCTGAACTTAGTTGTTTCTGCATATACAAGGCTACTGATCTTTGGAAATTGATTTTATACCCTGAGACATTTCTGGTATTTCCTGATAACTTCCAAGAGTGTTTGGTTGAGTCTCCAGGTTTTCTAAATATAACAGTATATCAGCAGGAAAGAGGGAGAGTTGGACCTCCTCTGCTCCCATTGGGATGTCATTTATTTCTTTCTATTGCCTGATTGTATAGGCTAGAATTTCTAGAACTCTGTTGAGTAATAGTGGTGAGAGTGTGCATCCTTGTCCGGTTCCAATTCTCTTGGAAAAGCATTCAATTTTACACCATTCTGCATGACGTTAGCTGTGGACAGATGTCTTCAATCATCTTAAGAAATATGCCAAATATGCCTATATTTTAAATGTTCTTGTTAGTAAAGAATTCTGAATTTTAACAAATGCTTTTTCTGCCTCTATTGAGAGCATCATTTAGACTTTGTTTTTATGGATAGGATGTATTACATTTATGCATTTACATAAGTTAAAAAAACCTGCATCCCTTGGATGCAATCTACTTGATTGTGATGCATACTTTTTTTGAAATGAGAAGCTATAATCTATTAGCTAAGATTTATGGAGTATTTTTCCATCTATATTCATTAGTTAAATTGGTCTGAAGTTCTCCTTGTTTGTTAAGTCCCTTCCTGGTTTTGGAATCAAAACAAAAGTGATATTTGCTTTATAGAATGTGTTTGGGAAGACTCCAGCCTTGTCAATGTTTTGAAATAGGTTCTTCAGTATAGATAGGAGCTCATCTTTGAAGGTGTGATAGAATTCTGTTGTGAAGTCATCTGTTCCTGGGCTTTTGTTGTTGTTGGTGTTAGAATCTTTGTTACTGTTTCTGCACTCTCAGCATTTGATATCTGCCTTTTCAGGAGATCTATTTCTTCCTGGTTAAGTCTAGGAAGATGGCATGATTGCAGCTATTGGTCCATTTCCTCCACATTGACAAATTTCTAGACATAATTTCTTGTAGTAGACTGAAACTCGACCAATACCTTTCACCCCTTAAAATAATTGACTTAAGATGGATAAAAGATTTAAATCTAAGACATGAAATGATAAGAATCTTAGAAGAAAGTGTGGGAAAAGTTCTTGATGATGTTGGACTCGGGAAAGATGTTATGACAAAGACCTCAGTAGCAATCACAAGAACAAGTAAAATGAACAAATGGGACTTAATTAAGCTGAATAAACTTCTGTCCAGCTAAGGACACAACAGGTAAAGCAAATAGACAACCTTTAGAATGGTTTTACACATGTTATGAATCTTATAAAGGTTTGATAATTAGAATCTACAGAGAACTCAAATTAAATCAACATCAATAGAGCAAAAAAATTCCATCTACTACTGGTCAAGTGATATGAACAGAACCTTCTCTGAGGAAACCGATGAGTGGCTAATAAACATATGAAAAAATACTCATCTTCCCTGATCAATAGAGAAACGCAAATCAAAACCGCCCTAGACATCATCCAGATCCAGTGAGAATAGCCCACATCACAAAGTCCCAAAGTTGCTGATGTTGGTAATGGGGAACACTTTACACCCTAGCAGGAACTGCAAACTAATGCAACCTTTTTGGATAAAAGTATGGAGAATCTTCAGAGAACTCAAATCAGAACTTTTATTTGATCCTCAAATCACATTAATAGAGATATAACTACTCAGAAGAAAAAAAATATTTTTTAATAAAGACATTTTCACTAGATTGTTTACTGCAGCTCAGTTTACATTTGCCAAGATTTTGAAACAACCTGAATGCCCATCAACTCAGAAATGGATCAAGAAACTGTGGTATGTGTACACCATACTTCTCAGTCATTTTAAAAACAGAGAGTTTACATCTTTGATATTAACCTGGATGGAGGTGAAATGCATTCTTCAGTAAAGCATCAGAAAATAGAAACACAAATATCCAACATACTCAATAGTAGTACAAAGCCAGTAGACAATCTAATACATGTCCACATAAGAGAAAATCTCATTTCAGTTCAAGTTGGGAGGAAGGGGAACAAGGGAACGGGCAAGAGAAGGTTGGAGGGAGATTGGTGTGCTCCTACTTAATAGGCAGAATGTAAGGGTACATGGAACACCTCTTGAATCCGGGACACAACTACAAGAGGGACTCTACCTAACTAATGAAAATAATGTAATCTAATTGTTTATACCCTCACATTAACATGAAATTAAAAAAAAAAGAAACAGGAAAAGAAAAGACCTGATTATCATTTTGTCCATGTATATAAATAAAGACCGAAGAATGACTGAAATTTCAAGGGAAGTATGTATTGTGTGATAAAAATCATCCAAATTTAGGATATTTTATACTCATTCACTATACAAAGTAAATATTTATGTTAAAATTTTGAATTCCATAATGGAAATAAAAGGGGAAAATTTGCAAAAACAATCTTATTGTATAAATAATGCAACATGAGATCTGTTGAATAATGTGATGTGGTTCATATTGAAATGCATAACCTTTTAAAAGAAGACTTGCTGCATTAGTAGTACTGGGTTTTACCACAAGAGTTAGTAAATTAACACGTGAGCCAAGCTCAGCCCACTGCCTGCTTTTGTCAGCAAAGTTTTATTGGATCACAGGCATGCCGGTTCCTTCATTTTCTATGACAGATTTTGGACTATAACAAAATCCATATGGCTCACAAAGTCTAAAACATATTTACTCTCTGGCTTTTTTTTTTTTAATTTATTTATTTTGTAGAGACAGAGTCTCACTGTACCGCCCTCAGGTAGAGTGCTGTGGCGTCACACGGCTCACAGCAACCTCTAACTCTCGGGCTTACGCGATTCTCTTGCCTCAGCCTCCCGATTAGCTGGGACTACAGACGCGCGCCACAACGCCCGGCTATTTTCCTGTTGCAGTTTGGCGGGGGCTTGGTCTGAACCCGCCACCCTCAGCATATGGGGCTGGCGCCCCACTCACTGAGCCACAGGCGCCACCTACCTACTCTCTGGCTTTTTAAAGGAAAATTTGGCCAAGACTAATTTTATTAGATTAAACGACCTCTGATGTAATCATTTTTACACTTTATTGAAATGTATATATGGAAAACGAGTGCCAATGTGCAATCATTTGCTGATATTCAGACTAATTTGAGGTTCCAATAGTTGAGCACTCACTCATGTATTGAGAACAAAACCAAAAATATAATAACCTCCAACCTTCTTGGTTATAAGCTAAAATTCCAACAACATGTAGCTGCCTTTTGCAACCAGGCAGATATTTAAGCAATTCTATCAAAATTTGATTATATGTATCACTAAACTAAATACTTTAAGCATACTTTCATTGGGAAATGATTAGTATACTACAGATTCACCTCATTTTAGATTAGTATACTACAGATTCACCTCATTAGTATACTACAGATTCACCTCATTTTAGAAAATAATTGCATGCAACATTACTTTATGGGTGTGGTGTTTAAGTATTTCCTTACTGACACGTATTTACACTATATCCAACTTTTGATATGACAATGTTATAATAAACTTCTGTGATACACATATATGATAACATA
Organism: Nycticebus coucang; assembly: GCF_027406575.1. Lineage (NCBI taxonomy): Eukaryota > Metazoa > Chordata > Mammalia > Primates > Lorisidae > Nycticebus > Nycticebus coucang. Next base: position 514,179 of record NW_026515593.1, on the reverse strand, counting down.
GTTATATAAAAGTTCTTAACATACATAATTAGTACTATGTATTTTAACATAGGTTATATATATATATTAGATACAAACATATTGGTTTATTTTATGTATAAATCATAGATAACAAATGTTCTTAACATGTTTGTGTGTTTACATGGGTCATATTTTCCTGTAGGATCTAGCTGCAGAACTGGACCTCTTAGATTCAATGAATGACATATTTGAAATTTGATGCCCATTGCTAAATTACCTGTCAACGTGAATTTACCAGTTTATCAACAAATAGTGCATGACAATAAATTTTCTACACATTTCTCAGCACTGCTTTTGTTAAACAAAAATATCAGCATGACTGAAAACAATGATCTCCCATTGTTTGTAACTTGTTGTAAATTTGCATTGTTCTAATAGCAGGCAAAGGCTGAAAATCCTTAGGTTAAGTATACAACTGGTTAATTGTGAATGTTAGTCCAAATTAAAATTAGTTTTCTTGTACAGTAATAATTATCTACTATGAAACACCGCTACAGGCTCACCTGTCCCACTTTTCATTCTCCTTCCTAGAAAACTGCTGATTGTAGGTTTCTCCAGCCTTTCTTTTTTGAGTAAATCCATCATCATCACTGTCATCAGTTGCAAAATCACAGAGGTATTTAGATACTTCTATCTCATTAGCTTCACACTTCTTCCTTTGCTTTTTAACCTTGATGAAAAGTTTAATAGAAGGGATAATTGTTACTACTTTAGTCCTTAAAAAGAATTTTTTTGTTTTGATTGATTTTATCACTTTACTTTGTTATGATTAGAGCCAGCAAAATATTTTGTTATTACTTTAATTTTAGCATTACATTTGAGTATTATCACATAATTGTGAGATATAATTATAACTTTGTTATTTAAATTGTTTGGAGAATCTGCTTTATATCACTTTGAGTGAGTCAAACAGAATTTTTCAAAATTTCAAAAAGGGCCATTCTTAACTTTGTCATTCCCTTTTCCTGTTGGTATTGAATGAATTTTCACCCCATTTGACTGTCAGAAATTGAGAAATAAAAAGACAAACAAAAGATGCCACCTTCTATCCTTTCATTTATTTCTTTATATACTTATTTATCTAAAAGTATTATGGGGGTACAAATAGTTTGGTTACGTAGATTGCTTTTGTAATGTTTCAGTCATCGATAGAAGTATGTCTTTCACCCAGAGAGTGTTCACTGTACCTGTTAGATAGGTTTCTGCTTCCCCTCCCCCGTCACCCCCTGCTTCATTTCTATTGAGGTTTACTTCACATGTGTGCCCATCAATTTAATTCCATTTTAGTAGTAAGTACATGTGATATTCATGTTTTCATTCTTTAGATACTTCACTGAGGATAATCGTCCCTAGTTCTAATGGTCCCTAGTTATATCCAGATTGTTGCAAAGACATTAAGTCATTCTTTGAGGCTTAGTATTCTATGGAATACATGAACCATGTTTTATTAATCTACTCATGAATTGATGCACATTTTGGTTGATTCCCCATCTTTGTAATTGTGAATTGTGTTGCAATGAACACTTGAGTACAGGTATTTTTTGATAAAATGACTTCTTTTACAAATTTGGAGGCATCACATTACCACCTTCAAACTATACTACAAGTATAAAGTAACCAAGACAACATGGTTTTGACACAAAAATGGAGACACAGGCTGATTAAACAAGACAAAATACCCATATAAAAACCATCCACATATAGCCACCTGATCTTTGACAAAGCAGGCAACAACATATGTTGGGGTATCTCTCCCTTTCAATAAAAGGTGCCAGTAATATTGTATTTGTATAGCCATATGCAGAAGAATAAAATAGGATCCATACTTCTCACCACTCAAAAAATTAATATAAGATGAATCTTATTTGATCATAATGTATAATTTTTTTTCTTTTTTTATTAAGTCTTTTGTACATAGATCATAAACACATTAATGCCATTTTCAGTGTGTTGATTACTTATACAAATTGGGAGTGCTTACACATCATATTAATCAATGTAGCTTTTACCTCATTTACCCAATTATATTATAAGGACATTTGTGGTCTACACATGATAGATCCAACTTGTACTTGCAATGTGCTCCATAGGTGTGGTCCTCCTTCTATCCCCTACTATCCCTCCCACTGCCTCCCTTCTACTTTCCTTCCCCTTCCCTCCTTCATCCTAGGCTAAAGTTGTGTTTCAATTTTCATATGCAAGTGTCAGTGATTATAAATTGGTTTCACAGTAGTACTGAGTATATTGTATACTTTTATTTTCATGCCTGAGATACTTTACTAAGAAGAATATTTTCCAGCTCCATCCATGTAAACATAAAAGAGGTAAAGTCTCCATTTTTTTTTTACTGCTGCATAGTACTCCATGGTATACATATACCACAATATATTAATCCATTCATGGGTCCATGAGCACCTGGGCTTCTTCTATGAGTTGGCAATTATGAATTGAGCTGCAATGAAAAATCTGGTGCAAATATCTTTATTGCCAAATGATTTTTGGTCCTTTGGATATACACCTAGAAGAAGAATTGCAGGATCAAACGGTAGGTCTACATTTAGATACCTGAGTGTTCTCCAAACTTCCTTCCAAAAGGAACATAATAGTTTGCATTCCCACCAGCAGTGCAGAAGTCTTCCCTTTTCTCCACATCCACGCCAACATCTGTTGTTTTGGGATTTTGTGATGTGGGCTACTCTTACTGGAGTTAGGTGGTATGTTAGAGTAGTTTTGATTTGAATTTCCCTAATGATTAAAGATGATGAGCATTTTTTTCATGTATCTGTAGGCCATGCATCTGTCTTCTTCAGAGAAGCTTCTGTTCACGTTTCTTGCCCACAATGAAATGGGATCACTTGTTTTTTGCTTAGTAAGAAGTTTGAATGGATTCTCTGTGGATTCTGGTTCTTAGACCTTTGTCAGTAGTATAACTTGCAAAAACCCTCTCCCGGGCGGAGGGTGTGGCTAAGTGAGTAGGGCGCCAGCCCCGTATGCCGAGGGTGGTGGGTTCAAAAACAGCCCCGGCCAAACTGAAACCAAAAAATAGCCGGGCGTTGTGGCAGGCGCCTGTAGTTCCAGCTGCTCGGGAGGCTGAGGCAAGAGAATCGCCTAAGCCCAAGAGTTAGAGGTTGCTGTGAGCCGTGTGACGCCACGGCACTCTACCCGAGGGCGGTACAGTGAGACTCTTGTCTCTACAAAAAAAAAAACAACCCTCTCCCATTCTGAAGGCTGTCTATTTGCTTTACTTAGTGTGTTCTTGGCAGTGCAGAAGCATTTGATTTGATCAGATCCCAGTATTGTATTTTTGATGGTGCTTCAATTGCCTGGGGTGTCTTCCTCATGAAGTATTCTCCCAGGCCAATTTTTTCAAGCATTTCCCTTGCACTTTCTGTAAGAATATTAATAATTTCATGTTTTAATTATGAGTCTTTTAACCAGTAAGAGTCAATTTTGTTAAAGGAGAAAGGTGTGGATCCAGTTTCAGTCTTCTACAAGTTTCCAGCCAATTCATCCAGCACCATTTATTGAATAAGGAATCTTTCCCAAAATTTATATTTTTAATATGCTTTTTGAAAATCAAATGACAATAAATGTCTGGGTTTACCTCTTTTTTTTTCCCTTTTATTTATTTATTTATTTTTTATTGTTAAATCATAACTGTGTACATTAGTGCAATCAAGGGGTACAATATGCTGGTTTCATATACAATCTGAAATATTCTCATCTAACTGTTCAACGTAGCCTTCATGGCATTTTCATGGTTATTGTATAGAGACATTTGTATTCTACCTTTAGTAAGTTTCGCCTGTACCCATTCTGAGATGCACCGTAAGTGTGGCCCCACCCATTACCCTGCCTCCACCATAATCACCCCCCTCCCTTTCCCTTCCTTGGTCCTTTCCTCATAGTCTTGTGCTTTAGTTGGGTTATAGCCTTCATGTGAAAGGTATAATTTAGCTTCATAGTAGGGCTGAGTACACATCTACTTCTCTATTTTTGTACCAGTACCATGCTGCTTTAACCACTATCAATTTATAGTATAGTTTGAAGTCTGGAAGCATGATACCTCCCAATTTGTTTTTATTTCTGAGTTATGTCTTGGCTATTTGAGGTTTTTTTCTGTTTCCGTATAAAACAAAGCACTAATTTTTCCAGGTCTTTAAAATATGACAGAGGTGCTTTAATAGAGATTGCGTTAAATCTGTAGATTGCTTTAGGTAGTATAGACATTTTAACAACATTGATTCTTCCCAGCCATGAGCATGATACATTTTTCGATTTGTTAACATCTTCAGCTATTTCTTTTCTCAGAGTTTCATAGTTTTCTTTATAGAGATATTTCACATCCTTAGTTGGATACACTCCCAGATATTTCATCTTCTTTGGGACTATTGTAAAGGGAATGAAGTCCTTGATTGTTTTTTTCCCTGTGACTATTGTTGGTATATATAAAGGCTACAGATTTATGAGTGTTAATTTAGTATCCTGAGACCTTACTATATGCCTTGATCACTTCTAGGAGTTTTGTCGTTGATTCTCTTGGATTTTTCAGATATATAATCATATCGTCTGTGAAGAGTGACAATTTGATCTCCTCTGGTCCTATTTGGATCCCTTGATTGTCTTCTCTAGCCTGATTGTGGTGGCTAAAACTTCCATTACAATGTTAAAAAGTAGTGGAGACAGTAGGCACCCTTGCCTGGTTCCTGATCTGAGTGGAAATGATTTCAATTTTACACCATTAACTATGATATTGGCTGTGGGTTTGCAGCAGATGGCCTCTATCAGTTAAGAAATGTTACTTCTATACTTATTTTCTTTCTTTTTTTATTGTTAAATCATAGCTGTGTACATTTGTGCAATCAAGGGTTACAATGTGCTGGTATCATATACAATCTAAATTATTTTCATCAAATTGTTCAAAGTAGCCTTCATGGCATTTTCTTAGTTATTGTATGTAGACATTTGTATTCTGCATTTAGTAGGTTTTGCCTGTACCCATTATAATATGTACCGTAGGTGTGGCCCCACCCATTAACCTCCCTCACCCTGAATTCCCCTCTCTCTTCCTTGCCTATGGCCCATTCCCCAAATTCTTGTGCTACAGTTGGGTTATAGCCTGCATATGAAAACTATAAATTACCTTCACAGTAAGGCTGAGCACATTGGATACTTTTTCTTCCATTCTTGAAATACTTTGCTAAGAAGAATATGTTCCAGCTCTAGCCATGTGAGCATGGAAGAGATAAAGTCTCCATCTTTCTTTAAGGCTGTATAATATTCCATGGTATACATGTACCACAATTTGCTAGTCCATTCATGGGTCGATGGGCACTTGGGCTTCTTCCATAGCTTGGCAATTATGAATTGGGCTGCAATAAATATTCTGGTACAGATGTCTTTTTTGTATTGTGATTTTGGGTCTTCTGGTATTTACCTAATTAAGGAATTATAGGATTGAATGGCACCTCTATTTTTAGGACTCTAAGTGTCTTCCAAACATCCTTCCAAAAGAAACATATTAGTGTGCATTCCCCCCAGCAGTGCAGAAGTGTGCACTTTTCTCCACATCCATGCCAACATCTCTGGTTTGGGGATTTTGTTATGTGGGCTACTCTTACTGGAGTTAGGTGATATCTCAAAGTAGTTTTGAGTTGCATTTCTCTGATGATTAAGGATGATGAGCATTTTTTCATGTGTCTGTAGTCCATGCGCCTGTCTTCCTTAGAGAAGTTTCTCTTCCATTCCTTTGCCCACAGTGAGAATCTTGCTGGCGATCTGTAGTAGACTGAAATTGGATCCACAACTTTCACCATTAAGTAAGATAGACTCTCTTGGGCGGCGCCTGTGGCTCAGTCGGTAAGGCGCCGGCCCCATATACCGAGGGTGACGGGTTCAAGCCCGGCCCCGGCCAAACTGAAACCAAAAAATAGCCGGGTGTTGTGGCGGGCACCTGTAGTCCCAGCTACTTGGAAGGCTGAGGCAAGAGAATCGCTTAAGCCCAGGAGTTGGAGGTTGCTGTGAGCTGTGTGAGGCCACGGCACTCTACCGAGGGCCATAAAGTGAGACCCTGTCTCTACAAAAAAAAAAAAAAAAAAAGTAAGATAGACTCTCACTGGGTAAAATCTTTAAACTTAAGACATGAAACTATAAAAATACTAAATGAAAGAGCAGGGAAAACTCTTGAAGGGATCGGCCTTGGTGAATATTTAATGAGGAGGACTCCCCAGGCAATTGAAGCAGTATCAAAAATACACCACTGGAACCTGATCAAACTGAAAACCTTCTGCACAGCCAAGAACATAGTTAAGTATAGCAAGCAGACATCCCTCAAAACGGAAGAAAATATTAGCAGGTTAAACCTTTGACCAATGTTTAATAACCAGAATCCACAGAGAACTCAAATGTATTAGCAAGAATAGTTGTCTATTTTTTGAGACTTTGGAAAAATAAAAAAGAAAAAGAAGTTAACTGATGACCCCATACTGAACCTCAAAGTCAAAGCATTCTATGATAGACATACTCTTATCTAACAATATGAATGTTACTTTTTTTTGCATTCTTATTATTATTGCTCAATATTTTCTGGCAGCAATAATCTGATCTCTTCTATGAATGTTTTTATCTTTGCTTGTTCTTGATGACGTTTTTGTTTCTAGTGCTTATTTTAATCAATGCCATTGTTTTTAAATTTTAAGTCTTCTTAATTTTGTGCAGGCAAAATTGGAAAGCAAATAAACACATTGATTTGTATGGAGAAAATAAAAGAATTAATGGAGTTGATAGAAAGGGAATTTAAAATATGGATGATAAAGACACTAAAAGGAATGGGCAAGAACATGGAAAGAAAGAACCAAAAATCTGATGATTGATATGTAGAACATAGAAAGGATAAGGTGGAGATTAAGGAAATGAAGGAAACAATCAGGGAATGTAAACCTGCAGTGAAAAATATCAAAAATAGGGTAGACTATGTAGAAAAAAGAAGCTCAGAGCTACAGGATAAAGTTTTTACTTAACCCAGAGAGTTGATGAGCAGAAAAGAAGAGAAAGAAAGCATAACATGCGCTTAGAAAACTACAATACTCCATGAAGTATTCAAATATATGAATAGGGATTCCTAAAGGGGAAGAAGATTGCCCCAAAGGAATGGAAGCCATTCAGGAGACTATCATAAAGGAAAACTTCCCAAGTTTCACTAAAGACCCCCACACACCCCTTTCAGATGCATATCAAACCCTGGGTAATTTCAATGCTAACAGAGCCTCTCCAAGACAAATTGTAATGAACCTGTCTGAAGTCAAGATGAAAAAAATTCTTCAAGCAGCCAGTAGTAAGCATCAATTGATCAAATTAGAATTCCAAGCAGTAACCCAAAAGATGTCTCAAGAATTCAGTGAATTCTATACCTATTTTCTTAAGTGTTCTGATCAAGAGAGGATGCTGGGTATTGTCTAAAGCTTTTTCTGCATCAATTGAATCATATGGTCTTTGATTTTTAGTTTGTCTATGTGATGTATTGTATTTATGAATTTATGTATACTGGACCATCCTTGGGACCCTGGGATGAAACACACCTGGTTGTGGTGTATAATGTGTTTGATGTGTTATTGGATTGTTTCCTAGGATCTTATTGAATAGTTTTGCATCAATATTCATTAGAGATATTGGTCTCTAATTTTCTTTTCTTGTTGGGTCTTTTTCTGGTTTAGATATAAGCATGATATTCACTTCATAGAATATATTGAGAAGTATTCCTTCTTTTAGTATGTTTTGGAAAAGATTAAGTAATATAGGTACTAGTTCCTCCTTAAAGGTTTGGTAGAATTCTGATGTGAAGCCATCTGGTCCTGGGCTGTTCTTTTGGGGGAGATTTCTTATACTTGATGCTATTTCAGAGCTTGTTATACGCTTGTTCAACATTTCCACTTCTTTCTGGCTAAGTCTAGGAGGCTGGCATGTTTCCAAGTATTGATCTCTTTCCTTCAGATTTTCATACTTCTGAGAGTAGAGTTTTATGTACTATTCATTAAGGATTTGTTGGATTTCTGAGGAGTCTGTTGTTATTTGGCCTTTATCTTTTCTGATTGATGAATAGGGGATTCTACTCTTCTACTTCTTGTTAGGTTAGCCAAAGGTTTATCTATTTTATTGACCTTTTCAAAAAACAACTCTTTGATTGGATGATCTGTTGTACGATTCTTTGGTTTTCAATTTCGTTTAGTTCTGTTCTAATTTTAGTTATCTTTTTTTCTTCTGCTGGATTTAGGGTTGGAAATTTCTTCCTTTTCCAGTTGCTTGAGATGTCCCATGAAGTTATTGACTTCCTCTCTTTCCATTCTCTTGAGGAAGGCTTGCAATACTATATATTTTCCTTAGGACTGCCTTTGTGGTATCCCAGAGGTTCTGATAGTTTGCGACTTCATTATTGTTTTGTTCCAAAAATTTGGTAATTTCCTTCTTAATCTCATCTATGACCCAGCTATCATTCAGCATGAAGTTATTTAGTTTCAATGTTTTTGTATGCATGTGAAGATTCCTGTTTTTACTGAGTTCAACTTTTATTCCATGATGGTCTGAGAAAATACAAGGAATGAATTATATTTTTTAAAATTTGCTGATGTTAAACTTGTGACCCAAGATGTGATCAATTTTGGAGGATAATCCCTCGGCTGATGAGAAGAATGTGTATTCAGTTTAATTAGGATGAAATGTTCTGTAGATGTCTATTATATATAAATGTTGAATGGTTAAGTTTAGTTCTAAAATTTCTTTGCTTAGCTTCTTTTTTGTGTGAGGATCTATCCAACACTGCCAGAGGAGTGTTAAAGTCTCCATCTATTATGGTGCAGGGGGAAATCAAATTGTTCATGTCAGCTAAAATTTCTCTTATAAATTGAGGTGCATTCTGGTTGGGTGCATAAATGTTGATAATTGAAATCTCATCATGTTGAGTGTAGCCCTTAAGAAATAAGAAGTGACCATCATTATCTTTTCTTACTTTGATTGGTTTAAAGCCTATTGTATCTGAGAATATAATTGCCACACCTACTTTTTTCTGATTTCCATTTGCCTGAATTAAAGGTGACCATTCCTTCACCTTTAGTGTATGTTTATCTTTTAAGGAAAGACGAGACTCTTGAATGCAGCAGATGTCTGGCCTGAGGTTTTCTATTTAGTCAACCAACCTGTGTCTCTTTTGAGGGCAATTTAGTGACCAATTATTACATAAATTGGATTTAATTTTGACCAAGGTACATTATTTGAACATTAATTTTTTTTTTATTAAATCATAGCAGTGTACATTAATGCAATCATTGGGTACCATATACTGCTTTTATAGACTGACACACATTCATCACACTGGTTTACATAGCCTTTCTGGCATTTTCTTAGTTGTGTTAAGGCATTTATATTCTACATTTACTAAGTTTCACATGTACCCTTTTAAGATGCACCACAGGAGACCACCAATCACTCTCCCTCCACCCATCCTTCTCCTCCCTCTCCCCCTTTCCCATATTCTTAAATTATAACTGAGTTATAGCTTTCATATGAAAGCTATAAATTAGTTTCATAGTAGGGCTGAGTACATTGGATACTTTTTTTTCCATTCTCGAGATACTTTGCTAAGAAGAATATGTTCCAGCTCCATCCATGTAATAAACATGAAAAAGGTAAAGTCTCCATCTTTCTTTTTTTCTGTTTTTTGAATATAGGCTTCTAAAGTGGTATTTTTTTTCTGCTTTTGCTGTATCCCACAGTTTCTTTTTAGCTTGTATCTTCATTGTTGTTATACTCAAGGAAGTTAATAATTTCCTTTTGTATTTCTTCCAGCACCCAATTGTCATTCAGCATAAGGTTGTTGAACTTCCATGCGTTTTTGTGAGGTTGAACGTTTTTGTTGAAGTTGAGTTTGACTTTTAGTGCCTTGTGCTCTGAGAAGATGCCCGGTAAAATTTCAATTCTTTTGATTTTGTTGAGTGTCATTTTCTGTCACAGGATGAGATGATTTTGGAGATTGTTCCATGGGATGATGACAATAATGTATATTCTTATTTTGGGGATGGAGTGGTCTATATACATCTATCAAGCACAGTTTTTCTAGGGTCTCATTTCAATCTCATATATCTTTGTTTAATTTCTGTTTAGAGGATCTGTCCAGCTCTGAGAGAAGTCAACTAATTCTTTATAGTTGGCGTCTTCTGCAGTAGGTGCCTCATGGTTCATTGCGGGGGATTCTCTGTTCTTATTTTTCAGTTTGCCTGAATTTTTCTATTGGTTCCTCCTCATGTGTTCTTTCTTCTTGTTTACCTCCTTATGCTCCTTTTTACTTCTCACTACCTCGTTTGTTTTAAAGAGAAGTCCTTGCCCTTGATGACAGTATGTTGCATGATGACAGTATGTTTCTGGGGCATCAGGTCGTGCTGTGGGTTCTTTAGGAGACAGAGAGCACAGCAGCAACCTCTATCATCCTAATTCCAAAATTATTGCCTTGGGCAATCACCTGATTGTTTTCTCAGCATTCAGATGCTGCTGAGTTGGGATCTTAAAGCTGGCTAGAATCCTTCAGGGGCAGGTTTCTCAGTGCCCCCTGACTCTAGTTCCTGTAGGTTGCAGGAGTCCCTCAGCCTGCCCCAATAGATGAGTTCTGATCTTGGCAGAAGGTATTAAGACAACAGTGCTTTAGGCTCCTGCTAAGACCTTGTCAGGACTTCCCACAATGGCAGCCACCTGGCGACCGAGAACTTCTCATTATAGCTGCCTCACCAGGCACAAACCTGTGGCACATCCACTCCAACCAGCATTTGAATATGGTTAGGCTGTTTACTGTTTGAGCTTGCCTTCTCTTCCAAGCTTTCCACTCAACACACAGCTTGCCCCAATAACTGAAAGTTCAATTAAGGCTTCCTTCCACAGAGGTTTGTGACAGCTGATCCCAGCCAGTCACAATTACTTACCTAATTCATCAGATTTCCACCTCTCCAGATCATAAGCTATATCCTTCTCACCACCTCCTCACTGTGCTCCCTTAGCTAGTACTCTGGGTAAGGTACAGCTGGTTTCTCTCTTTTTCCCCAGTTGTTCTAGGAGAACTCAGCTGAATGATTTTTCTGGTTCCCCAAATTGCTCCATCCCAAGCCCAGAAATTCTTTACCTCTATTCCAAAGACAAAGGCTATCTGAGTTTTCAGGATTTTTAAATATTTTAACTAGTTAAGAATATATTTTAAAGAAAATATTAAATTGTGACCTATTCAGTATAAGATGTTAGTCCAGAAGATATTTTTATTTGGACTATTCTACATTGCAAATACCATTCAAAATACCATTGCAAAAGAAAGCAATATTAAATCAGAAATCTAAAATTAAATTGTTTCATACCTGTGACTGTTTATTTTTATTTCCTTCATGACTTTCTTTCTCTTCATCTGATGACATCTGCAAGGCTGGCTCTACTGATAGACCATACATTTAGTTAAGTGGACCACAGTTCAACAAAATTGACATTGTTTGATAAAAAGGGGTAAAAAAGTAATTTATGTGTAAATTGAGAGTTTATGTTAAGCTTAATCTTTAGCCAAATATTTACTTCTGTAAAAAAAATAAAATAAAATACTTCTAATTATCCAAAACTTTGCAAAACAACCCAGAGGGCACTAGATGTCACTAGGTTCAACAAATACAGACATATCACAGATTTACTCACAGATTTTTCCACCTAATGTATACACACATAATGTCAGAAGAAAAACAGAATTTAAATATACAATACACACATATGAAATAACATTGTGGATTGTTCTCTATTTCATAATAGTACCTTTGAAAAGCATGTTGTGCATGTTGTTTTATTAATAATTCACAAATCTCTGTTACTTTTTGTATTTTCATCATTGTGCATCCTGTTTGTTAGATGTGAAAAGATTTACTGTGATATTATAACAATTTTATTTTATCTTTTAAGGCCTTAGACTGCAACATGAAGCCTTCATTGATTCCTGCTGTTTCTCCAGATAAATAGGCATCTTCTCCCTCAGGGTGGCCTTAGTACTCTAGTGTCATCTCTACTTCAGTGTTTCTACCTAAACTGTAAGTCGTTTCTTGCCATGTCTCTACCCTTTCCCCTGGACTATAAGCACAATATTTCAAAACTTCTGGAACAGTCTTTATCTGTTTTACTCAATAATTATTGATGCTCTGGCTGGAAGGAATATAAATAAAACTGTCAAAAATGAGTTTTTCAGAGATCATGTCTGAGCTGATACTTATAATGTTAGATGAGCCAAATTAAAGGGCATAGGGGCCAGGAAACAATGAGAGCAGGACAGAAAGCAGGAGAGAGAGGAAACAATTCCTGAAGAAACATATGTATATGTATTTGTCTGCAGTAGAGGGATTGGTGAGCCAGGCATTCTAGAAGCTCAGGAATGCCAGAAAAAAATGCCGACAAGAAGGGATAGCAGAAATCCTTCTATGAAATTTCATGGCGCTTGGATGTTAATATTTCAAAGAGATATTAATTATCCCATTTTCACTTAAGTAAATCACTCTAAACTCTATATGGAGATGAATTTCAGAACAACACAAGTGAATGGCAGAAAATGAATTACAAGGACATATTGGAAAATAAAGTCAATGTGGGCCTGAAATAAGTGAATGTTTATGGAAATATTTTGGATATCAAATATCAGTGTCCCATATAGGATGCATGTTTTTATAAAATAAATGAACATATAAATCTTGGTTTTGTATTTTAATTTTTTAAATATTAATAAACAATACAATAAATATCTGTGGATACACCTATATAATACAAAAGCCATTATGACTATCATTCATATATATATATATATACACACACACTATATATATGAATATATATAAAAAAGCATTCGAACAGTTTGATGTGGAAAGCAATATGACAGAAATAAACAAAGAAAAGTAAGGGAACATACATTTAGTACAACATCCACTTAAGATTTCCAAAGTATTTCAGAGGAAAACCACTCAAACACGGCAGTGCGCATATGGCAATGTGAATGGTGTCTTTAATCAGAGGAGCAAATCATACCCCTGAGAGAACAAATGACAAGACTGATGGCAGAAGCCTTTAGCATAGCTTTAATGCGACACAAAAGCATCATTTATGCACGTAAGTAATCATCTGATCTTTGTTTTGTTATTTATAAAGGACACACTTCTAATGACAGTAGGGTTGAATCTATAATATATTTCTCTTAGAGAAAGTATTTTTAATAGAGCAGCATGGATGTACACTTGTAGAATAATAGTTAATATAAACATTCTCTTTGTTCCATATCCATGTAAGCTGCAGATACACCTACATTTCTTCTACCATCTACTTTTGCCATCTAAGAGTTTCATTACCCACTCACCTAAGGACATATAAAATACATCAAAGAAATTATGAACAATACATTTCAAGTATCAAAACATTTATCCAAAAAGAAAAAAAATTGAGATCTCACAGAATTATATGAAATTAATAACCTTTTACATTTCAAAATAAAAGCAATATTTGGTAAAAATAAGAAAGTTTTGAAAAAAACATGAATACATAAATATATATACACACATATATATTTAATTAAGTCACTTATACATAGATCATAAGTACATTTATGCCAAATGGGATTCCATGTGTTGATTATTGGTACAAACTGGAGTGCTTACATCCTACTAATCAACATAACCTTCACCTCATTTCCCCAATTGCAGCATTAAGACATTTTTGTTCTACACCTGATAGATCCAACTTGTACTTGCAATATGCTCCATAGGTGTGATCCCCCTACTAACCCTCCCTCCATCAACCCATCTTCCTCCTTTCTCTTCTCCCTCCCCTTCCCTCCTTCATTCTAGGCTAAAGTTGTGTTTCATTTTTCATATACAAGTGTGAGTGATTATAAATTGGTTTCACAGTAGCACTGAGTACGTTAGATTTTTTTTTCCATTCCTGAGATACTTTACTAAGAAGAGTATTTTACAGCTCCAACCATGTAAACATAAAATAGGTAATGTCTCCATTTTTTTTTTAATGCTGCATAGTATTCCCTGGTATACTGGCTGGCAACCTGTAAAAGACTCAAACTGGACCAACACCTTTCTCCTCTAACAAATATTGACTCTCACTGGTTAAAGGACTTAAACTTAAGACATGAAACTATAAAAAATTCATTGAGAGAGTGCAGGTAAATGCTTGAAAAAATTGGCCTGAAAGAATATTTGATGAAGAGGACACCCCGAGCAATTGAAACAACATCAAAGATACATTACTGAGATCTGATCAAATTAAAAAGTTTCTGCACTGCCAAGAAAACAGTAAATAAAGCAAATAGCGTCAAAATGGGAGAGGATTTTTGCAAGTTATATTTCTGACAAAGGTCTAATAACCTGAATCCACAGAGAACTCAAACATATGACTAAGAAGAAAAAAAAAAGTGATTCCATTTAATTGTGGGCAAGAGACATGAACAGAAGCTTCTCTGAAGATAGGCAGATGGTCTACAGACACATGAAAAAATGCTCACCATCTTTAATCATCTGAGAAATGCAAACAAAAACTACTCTGAGATACCATCTAACATCACAAAATCCCCAAACTCTAGATGTTGGCGTGGTTGTGGAGAAAAGGGAACACTTTTGCACTGCTGCTGGGAATGCAAGCTAGTACATTCCTTTTGGAAGGAAGTTTGGAGAACACTCAGGGATCTAAATGTACACCTGACTTTTGATCCTGCAATTCCTCTTCTAGGTGTATATCGAAAGGACCAAAAGTCATTTGGCAATAAAGATATTTGCACCGGATTCTTCAATGCAGCTCAATTCATAATTGCCAACTCATGGAAGATAATTACATTTTTATAAAATTAGTTTCCTTTGGTATATCCTACTAATCTTTTAAGATCTTTGGAAAATAGTCATTTTATAGAACAGAAAATCTATTAAAAAAGCAGCCACTGCTTGTATGCAAATTAGTCTTATTTGATAACGTAATATCAATGCAACATGCATCTCTGATGCCTGGCATTTGTGAAGAGGAGACATGCATCTCTCTGCTTTACCACAATTCCAGCACTCTCCTGCTTCTAGTGATCTCTGGGGCAGCAACAATCTATCTTGTGTGACTGCCAGTTTCCTAAATCCACCTTGGTCAGTACTCTCAAGTTTCCTCATCATTAACTACAAAATTACCTAGTTAACTTTCTTCTTTCCACTCTCTTTCCCTACCCAGAATGTCTCTTCCCTTCAAAAAGTATTCTGTAACCCTGTGGTCTTCCATTGTTTTCATGGATTATTTCTACCATTTCTTCCCTCTTCATTTAGCAAAACCATCTCACATTTATAACTTGATTTCTTTGTTTCTTTGCTCCTTCTCCTCCAGCTAAACTCATGCTCAGAAATAAGAGCAAAATAATGCCTTTTCTTGATCCTGCTATGGTGAAACTGTTCTTCCAGGCTTTTTTTCCAGATTTCTCTATAGGCAAGTGTATACCCTTGCTACTCATGGGGATCCAAGGACCAGCAGCCTCAGCGTCACTTGTGTGTGTTAGAAATGAAGATACCTAGACCTACTGAATCACAAAGTGCATTTTTAACCAGGTATCCAGGAGATATCATAAAGTTTGAGAAGCTCTGGTCTGCAGTGATTTGCGTCCACATTTCCTTACCTGAGCTTCCCCTTTAGAATCTCACCACCAGTTCCCTCCGTGTAACATACTCCAAGATGAAAAGGCATCACAAATCATCAAGTTTCTGATGGACTTTTTATCAGGCTATACTTTCCAATATATCTTCATAACTAACCCTCTTCTCTCCATTCTAGCTTCCTTATTGTGAAGTATATGATACTACTGTTCAATAAAGTAAAATAGTTTATATGACACTGAATTATAGACATTTGTGCCTGATCCTATGCTTCCTTTCCTCTGTGTTAGATGAAACACACCTCTGCATGATCAGAGACTTCAGTCTTTCATGCCTCCCTAACAGTGAGGAACATGGGAGCAGCGAGGGTATGTGCTCTCTGTCTCTGACACATTTTGAAACTGGGAGCTCACTTTATATTCTTGCCACCTTTGTAATGCCCTGTTCCACTTTGCACTAAGAAATTACTTTTTTTTCCTGTGTACTCAATTTTAATTTAAGGACAATTAATGAAATTAAGGACATGGTGGGGGTAGGGAAAGTGGAGAGCAGAGAGAGAAAGGAGGGAGGTGTGGGGAAAAGAATAGTAGAAGCGGGGAGGAGGGGGAGGTGGAGGCTTGGTGTGTTCCACACCTTTTAGGGACAAGATAGGATTGCAAGAGGGATTTTGCCTAACAAATGCAATCAGTGTAACCTGGTTTCATGTAGTCTCAATGAATCCTTAACATTAAAAAAAAATGAAATTGAATTAAGACAGTATAAAAGTTAAATTTTTTTGTATTACTAATTGGCTGTCCTGTTTCTACAGTGTAGAAAATTGTATTCTTTGAATAGCTCTAACAAATATAAATTTAATCTTTCTACTTTGTGATAGAATTAGAGCTAAAAAATTATATGCCCAACCCTCTTCAAGTATTTTTTAAAATTGTTGAATTAATATAGCTACTTCTTTTGTTCAGCAATTTGATGCAAATGCTTAAATACAAAATGTTCAGTACAGAGGAAGGAAATGGCTTAGTATTTTACAAAGCTTCTTGAAAATCAGAAAAAACTGGTGGCATTTGATTGCACCTCAAAATTTCTATAAGCAAACACTCTTAAACAATGCCACCACATATAATCTACAATTGTAAACAAAATTTCACATTTTCTTCACACTGTATAGAAATACACATCACAAATGTGCAATTAGAATTAATACAGAATATTTGCAAAATGAACAAAATTTAGGCCTAGACCAAAAACATATTCCGATTTGTTGAAAATAAGTTGACTAGACATTATTTTATCATCTTACGCTAATTTACATTTATAAAAATTTTAATTAAACATACTAGATTGAGGTGCTAAGAATGTGTGCACTATCTATACTTAAAGTCAATGCCCTATAATTTTATAAATCCAAATTTCAAAAGGAAGGATTCTGTTTATTGAATAATGGAATCCTCTTTTGGATCACTTAGTTTCTATTGCCTATATCAGGCCCGTTCATATGAATGTATATTCTCACTACATACAGAAACACTATAGAGTCCCTTTAGGAACTGCAATAATCATACATGAATAATTACTGAGGATTAAGGTACCTAACAAAATTACTGAATTCCAACATGGTCTTTTTATTGTTATAAACCAAGAGTCCCATTACAACACACTCCTAAATTCAGAGTTTTAGAATTACTGAAAATGATTTAGATTATTTGAGTAATTATACTCATACCTTCCGCTTACCCAAATAACTGAGTAAAATCATGCTACATTAAACTTCCATTATAAAAACAAACCAATAGAGCAATGGACAACATGCCTGACTACTGTTATAAAAAGAATTTTTCCCATTATAATTTTGAAGGCTTTGTTGGGAAGCCCATTTCAGTAAATCAAGTAAGAGTCATGTATTGATTTGAAACTTCTTAGTTCAAAAGTTTACAAAGAGAAATATTTGTATAGATGAAAAATCCTTCTCCAAATTCATTTCTTACAGCTTCCTTATTCTTTATTTCTTCATCTAGGCTAAATTTTATACTTGATAATTATGTGAGGTTCTATAAAATCACTACATGATAAGTTTACTTCTTATACACACCTCTTATTTGCAAAGCACCCAGTAAACACTTTGACAATTTATTATTTCAAATACATGCCACATCTTTGAGAGAAAATGGAGTCTTTGTTGGCCATTCCTTATCATAGAAACACATTGTTAATTCTCTAAGTATCATTTATCATTTACTGTCTTTTTTTATTTTATTTTTTTTAGAGAAAGAGTCTTACTTTTCACCCTCTGTAGGGTGCCGTGGTGTCACAGCTCACAGCAATCTTAAGCTCTTGGGCTTACGTGATTCTATTGCCTCAGCCTCCAGAGTAGCTGGGACTACCGGTGCCCATTACAATGCCGGGCTATTTTTTTGTTGCTGTTTGGCCAGAACCAGGATTGAACCTGCCACCCTCGGTATATGGGGCCAGCACCTTACTCAATGAGGCACAGGTGCTGCCCCCCTTAATATTTTATATGTTTATTTTTTTCTTATTGAATCATAGCTGTGTACATTAATGCAACTATGGGGTACAGTGTGCTGGTTCTGTACACAATCTGAAATACTTTCATCAAACTGGTTAATATAGCCTTCACCACATTTTCTTAGTTATGTGTTTAGACATTTATACTACCCTCCCTCCACTCACCCTATCCCTCTCCCCCTCTTAATTTTAAGAGTGTGCCTGAGAGTTCCCTTCTGACATTCCCAAATTAACAACAAGATATTATTATTCCAGAATCCACCTTAAAACTTGATTTTTCTTTAAAATATGGTGCTTTCTAAACACAAAAGGCCATCTGAATGTTTCTCAAGAATTTTTTAAGTTAGAGATTCTGTCTGAATACGCTCTAAATCATACTCAAAGGATGACTGGTTAACAACCACTGGTACTTTGACTTTCTCTACCGAGAAAAATCATGTGACACCACACATTGTAAATTATAGTAATTTATAAATATTCTTTGTCAACAGAATCAGAAGGATAGACCATCTAACTGTTTAAAAACCTAAGCCAATGAAAAATCTATATAATACAAGAAAGAAAAGTTTAATTTAGGCCATAAGCAGATTTAACTAAGATTTAAAATGTACTAATTTCCTCATTTTAAATCTCTTCCCTTTCAATGTTATAATTTGAAGTCTCTTAAAACAAGAAGTGAATTAAAACACAGTAATTGTTAAACAATTTTCCAAAAAATCAAGTGTCCCTGCACCTTAAATTTTCTGTACTGTACCATTTATCAGTCTTTTGTACAAGAGCTAGCAATTCATGGCACAGGGGTCATATTTTGCTTTTCCTGCTAAGTTAACGATGCTCATCAAACCTCATCCAAATCCTTTTCTTTTTTTATTTTTGGGGATTCATTGAGCGTACAAACATCCAGGTTACACAAATTGCATTTGTCAAGCAAAGTCCCTCTTATAAATGTGTTCCTATTACTCTTTCAGCTGCTGATTTTTATTTTCCCTTCTTGTCTGCCTGCTCTGTCTGGGCAAGAAGGTAGTCACACATGGCTTCAGCTACTTCCTTAGTCACGACTGTAAACAACAATTTTCCTCATCCACTATTCAAAGTTGGTTTGGCCTACTAAAGTAGTCTGAAATTGGGGAAGACAACTTAGTTTTTGCTGCTGTTTGTTGCTGTACTCTTACTTCAGCTGCCTCTGCCAAGTGCATCAATGTCTTTCTTTCTGGGCTTTCTCAAAATTTTACACCCATTATATTTGGATATTGAGGAACACATTATTTTTGCCTCATAGCATTCACAATAGTTTTTAAGACAGCCTGATCATTTGCAATTACATCCTTTGCTATGATGTCAATCTGATTCTCCCTCCTTTCCTTTCCCTATCTTAGGCTTGAAGCCTTCTGGATTTCTGTCAAGGCATGCTTTTATTGCTTTTTGCCTTTCATTTTCATGTTCCAAATTGTTATAATAACTAGTACAATTGTGGTTGTTGTAAAATTCACTATTTGCAAAGCAATCAGAATATAATGCCAAACACAGTGATATTCACACTTACAGGGCTTTCTAGGCCCAATGGAAGACACAGATGGGATTATGCCTTTGAATGGAAGCCTCGACTGGGTCTGGATACCAAATATTCCAACGAAGTTAGAATAGCTTACTATACACACATATGAAGACTGCTGTAGCTGACTAAAGTACTGAGCTGGAAGCACAGCATAGCCCACAATCCCTGTTCCCAGAGTTGGGGCCAAGACACTGCCAGGACAAGGCCTAGTGGTCCATTGGTGAGGTTGGGCTGAATCTGTGGCAGTGTTGCGGCAGGCATGATGAGCCGGTCCTGTGGGTGGCTGGTAGTTATGATTTGTGAAGTTGGATTGATTGGTTGGGAGCAACTTGTTTGACAACCTAAGGCAAGATAATTGGAACGGACATCTGCACTGTGGTAGTATTCACAACCAATGGCTTTGCTTGCTGAAAAGGTCGAGTGTTTGTACTGGGATTCTGACTAACTGGCTGGGGTGAGCTACTGGTTGTGAGGCAGTAACAAGTCAGATATAATAAAACTTGTTTCCAGGTAACTGAATCTTCCGGACATTGAGAGCAGTTTCCAGAGGTGTAATTGCTTTAAACTTTGATGTGCTTACTCCCCTAACAGTGATGGTCTGCCCAGTTGATTCCACTGCCTTATTTGGTGACTTCAAAGGAGATATGGCTATTTTCTTTAGTGTCTGTGTTGTATAATTTAAAGGTGATCCAATAAAACCACTTTCAGATATTGTTGTGGTCTTTGATGGAGTTCTGGGAATAGACTGTGAAAGAACCCTACCTGCAATGACTGGAGGTGATACTTGAGTTGTCTGTCCTGTAACTGCTTTCCTATTACTTGGTTTTGCAAAGATCAGCTTCTTGATTACCAAACCAGAGGTTGGTATTTGAGGCTTCTTAGCAATCTGTAGTGTTTTTTACTGTTTGGTCTATAACACAAAGGACATGTGTTACATGTCATCTGTTAACTTCCTGGGGTCAGTGCTGAGACTCCAATGACAGGTTTCACCTCTGGCCTTCTTCCCATAATTAACTATTTTAATTTGCTACAGTGGTAACTTAGTATCTCATGATTGGGCCTCAGTTGTAACTTTTTGAGTCTGTTGTAGTTGGCTATGGGGTAGTTCTAGAACGGGACTTAACCAAAGTGGTTAAAATTAACTTCTGTTCATCTGGTTTAAGTTTCTGACTACCAGTTTAACATCAGCTGTCTGTGATACTTTGTTTAACATAATATGATGGACTGATATAGTCATAGGAGTCTGAGCACCAAATTTGTGAATGCCACTTGGAAAAGCTGGTTTCACTGTGGTGTTACAATCTGCCTTAGGAATTATGGCATTCGCTGTAACTTGGTTAGTGTGCTTACTGTCCACTGTGATTGGTTCCGTGGAAATAGGCATGGCTGTAGAGCCACCAGTAAAATTTATGTTGACAATTTCTTCCACTTCTGTCTCTATGGGAATTGGGTCTTCCCCAGCTTCAATACTATGGTCACCAACTGAAGTTATACCAGTGTCCATTATCTCCTCTGGAAGCAAACCTTTCACTTTGGCAGTGACCACCTCCATGATCATTCTCCTGGTAGATAGTTAATCAGGCACAAACCCAGCAGCTCTCTGGGCTCCCACTATCTGTGGCAGCAGCAGTAGCTGCCTTGGAGACTCAGGGCAGGGACTGTTCAAATTCACTCGCCCAGAACCATTCTACCGCTTCACCCCATAATTCGTAGGCCCTTGCCACCCATGCACCCTCTCCAGAAATTGTATCATTTGACCAACCTGAATCATGCCACCTAATCCTTTTCCCTTAATGTACTTCCTCTTCCAGGGACGTCCCACCTATGAGCTTAGGTACCATCCTACTGGTCATAAAAGCAATCAAATATTTTCCCTAAAACTCTGAATGCACAGTTAACCCTTTGCCCAGAGCCTGGCTGCCTGAAAGTCTACCCCCTGCAGAGCTCAGAGTGTTTGGTGAATTCCCAGAGAGCCCCAGGCATTGTGTAGACCTCTAGATGGCATCAAAAACAGTGACTACTGAGGAAGCAGGGGGCTGCAGAGAGAGAGTGGTGTCTGGAGAGAGAGGGACGTGGAGATGCCATAATTAAACAAACAGATAAAACAGAATTCATTGGAATACTATTAAAAATGAAAACTGGGAAACAGTTTTTGGAATGTTTGGAAACATTCCTTGGAATGCAAACCAGGAAAGAGTCCTTGCAAAAAACAAAGCTAGTAAAGAAACTGTATCCAGAATATATAAAGAACTCTTAAAACTCAACAAAGAGAAGAACAGTCTAATTTTTTAAATGGCAAGAAATTTGCAAAGATAGCTCATCGAAGATGTACAGATGGCAAATATGCACATGGGAGGATGCTCAACATTATGAGTCATTAGGATGCTGTGTATTGAAACCAAAATAGTATGCACAATGCATACACATCAGAATGTCTAAAATTAAAAACAATGATATACTGAGTGTGAAGATGCAGAGAATGGAACTGTCATGGACTGCTGTCAGGAATGGAAAATGGTACAAATACTATGAATACTATGGAAAGTAACTTAGCAGGTTCTAAAATAAGGGAATGCAAAACGCCAGGAGGAGAGTGCTGTGGGTGATGAATATGTTAACTCTCTTATTATGGCCATGGGTTCACTTGTATGTTTCAAAACTTACGATATTGTACATTAGAAATGTGCACAGTTGATCATATACTAATTACGCCTCTCTAAAGCCACTGAAAGCAGGAACAAACACCTAAGATAGTGACCGAAACACACAGAGAAAGAACAGCCAGACACAACTCTAGCAGGATAATGCTAGAGTTGAGATCTCTAATCTTATAATAATGAGAAGTGATAAATGTATTTTCAACAAGGATTTTTAACACAATGGGATCCTCATTTTTAAAAGTACAGTAGGCCCTCCATAGTTGACCACCGCCCTGCACTGACCACCTCAATTTGACCTCAAGTTGACCACACATGCACCACACATACATATCTGTACAGTAGGCCTAGTTCCTTATGTTGGCCATCTCCTTGTGTTGACCAGTTCGTTATAGTCCCTTGGGAGGTCAACTCACAGAGGCTTGATGATATATATAATGGTTGCAGAGTAGAGCATGGCCTCAGGAGATGGGATTGTGAGGAAAGCAGTTCCAAGGTTACCCTAGCATTCCGAGTGGGAGATAATGGCAACCTGATCTTGGGAAAGCGTAAGAGAGAAGTAGGGTCAGCAACACACCGGGGGTGTCATTCACACTGAGAGAAGTACAGTGGGATTGTCAGAACTCTTTGACTAAGAGTTCACAACATACCCTAGTTCTCATTGTATATGAACATAAAGCACATTTCTGAGATTAATGTCACCATAACACTTCTGTGCTCAATGGTGCAGTGCTAAGCAATGCATATGCTACTGTAGGACACATAAAAAGGCCTTACACTCATGCAGTGGTCCTACCTTTATAGTGCTTTCCATGTTGTTTAGCAAGAAATGTCAAATTCTTATAATTAACAGAAGGCAACTCATAATCCTCTGAGTCTCCCTCAGATGACCAGGTTATGTCATCATGGTCATCCATAGTGTGTATTTGTTTTTTCACCTATAAAATAAAGAACAGTGCTTCAAAATGTCCCCCAAATGTTTACAGCATAGTCTAAATGTACAGAAGTGGTAGTTATCCATTTTCTTTTCTTTTTTTTTTATTAATTCATTTGTACATAGATCATAAACACATTTATGCCATTTCGGGATTCAATGTGTTGATTATTTCTACCACTTTACCTCTTTTGTGTTTACATGGATGGAGATGGAAAATACTCTTCTTCATAAAGTATCTCAGGAATGAAAAAAAAATTATCTATTTTTTATATGAGCAAAACCACAGATATTTTGTAAAGTACTGATGTGTGCTAAAAGGATGACACTTTTACCTATGGCTATGGTTCCTTAATCAGTTTTTAAAGGAAATGTCTTTATAGCAAAAGACTCTGTTTTTTACTTTAACTTTATATTTTCAAATAATGACATGTTTGATGATTTTTTAATAATACCTTGTTCTTTTTCTTAGATGTTCTCTTTGTAGGCCTAAAAAACACAAATAATTCCTTTTAGCAAATAGGAAATATACAAATGCAAAATATCTAAAACAATTGCTGTTTAATAAAATATCTGCATTTGTCATTTATTTCTCCTACTTATAGAGTTTTTAGGGTTTTTAATACATAATGTAAAATTAATCATTTTCTACAAGAGGGATTGAAGTATAAACAGTAACATTAAGAGACGAAGAAAACTTACTACATAACATCCTAACAAAGAATTACATTTAGATCAAGCTTTCTGAAAAAGAGAAAGGACAATCATACTTGCATTATTTGATAGAAATATACCAGGTGTTTGTCACTCTCCTTTTTAATAAACATGGTCATTTATAGGCACTAAGACTTATTTGCATTATTTTTCTAACATACTTATATGAGGGAAATTCTTTTTGTAATAATATTAATAATGTTAAATTCAAGACCAGAAGCAGTGGCTCACACCTGCAATCCCAGGACTCTGAGAAACAGAGGCAGTGAACTGCCCAAACTCATGAGTACAAGACTAGCCTTAGCGAGAGTGAGACACTGTCACTAAAAATAGCCGGGCATTGTGGTCGGGGCCTGTAGTCCCAGCTACTTGGGAAGCTGAGGCAAGAGAATCACATAAGCCCAATAGTTTGAGGTTGCTGTGAGCTGTGACACCATAGCATTCTACCAAGTGTTACAAAGTGAGACTCTGTCTTTAAAACAGAACAATAATAATAATGTTTTTCATCTGCATTTTCACAACTTACTATGTCCTTACTATGTAGTACTTAAAACACTGTACATGTATTTAATCAATGTGAATCCTTACAAGAGCTTTGTGATGTAGCTACTGTTTTAGAGACGTTATCATCCTGTATGGTTTTATAAAGGAGGAGACTAGGCTCAGAACACCAAGTAATTTGCCCACCACATACAGATGGTCAGTAGAGACCACACATTCAAACCCCAGAATTCTGGCTCCAACACATGAGCTTCATAGCCTGTTGTGAAAATCAAATTTATTGTCAACTGCTCTTAAATGATAGGATAGTAGATAAATCCATATAATCATTCTATTTATGGCCATAATTATAAATAAAATTTTCTAAATCTCACATATTTTTTAAAAACTAAAAGCCTTCATATTGTTGTATCTAGGCAATTAGAGAAACCTACTTTCAACAAGTTCAAAACTTATTTTTCTAAGAAACTTTTCTAAGAAAAATTTTTCTAAGAAAATTCATCATCAGCACTAATTTATCTATTCAACTATTTATTCATGTACTCAACAAATACTTATTGAGCACACAATACATGTCCATGACACTATTGGTACAAAGAAACGTGGTTTTCAAGCTTTATAAATTTATAATACAAAAAAGTGTTATCTGAAATAAACTGTCAATCATTTATTTTTCTATTGTACATAATCAAAATCTTCCCTTGTCTAGGCTATAAAGGTTATACCTCTAATAATTTAGAGTATCTCATAAAATCACAATGATGCTATTGTTAATGCCATTATACTATGTAAATTTTTTACTCCATGTAACACTAGAACTTCACTGAGATAAAGGAGTGTATAACCAAGAGGTACAGAAACACACCTCTTGGTTTACCTTCCCGTTTGGGGCCAAAAATTTCTGTGAAAGCAGTAATCTTTTATTTTTCTATTGTACATAATCAAAATCTTCCCTTGTCTAAACTATAAAGGTTATACCTCTGATAATTTAGAGTATCTCGTAAAATCACAATGATGCTATTGTTAATGTCATTATACAATGTATATTTTTATCTCCATGTAACACCAGAACTTCATTGAGGTAAAGGAGTGTATAACCAAGAGGTACAGAAACACACCTCTTGGTTTACCTTCCAGTTTGGGGCCAAAAATTTCTGTGAAAGCTGTAATGTTGCCACAATACTGTAGTGAGAACAGGGAAGACAATATTCTGGTTTTCCACTTAAACATCAATGTTAAATTTGGTGTCAAGCCCACACAACTGCAGAAATAAGCAGACAAGGCTTATGGGCTTAACCAGCATGGGTTTTTGCTGGTGTCAGTCAGAAACAAAGGCAATCCGGAGTCCATCCTAGGCCTTTCCAGAGCCACATGAAGAAAAAAAAGATTGAGGCAAATGACTTTAGGGTTATTTGAGGCTATTTAGAAATTTGGTGTGTTCTCCTCTTGGTAACAAAATTTCTCCTCTGATCTATGGACCAGAGTTTTCTTTTAGCATTCCCTCCCTTTTTTTTAGAGGCCACGATTAATGCAGTGCTTGTGTGGGAGTCTGTCCCCACAGGGACACTTGAAAAACTTTTTCATGCCATTGAGCCAGTGGAGGTCGTGCTGCTCATTGACACAGGTCTCCAGCACATGGAGATGGGAGTAGGTACTCACCTTGCATGCCACGACCAGACACTTCACTTCTCTGATGTTTCTCATCTTTTCTTCCATTTGTTCTTTTTTCACCAGTGCCTCAAAATAGCATTTATGCAGCTCAGCCTCAGCCTCTTTCAGGACACCTGTGCACTTTGACTTTACTTTTAGAATTTCCTGAAATTACTCAGATTCCAGTCAGGCAAACTGCTCTCTCCTTTTATTCATGGCAGGCTCCAATTCATCCTCATCTTGGGAAGAAAACATGGTGTTCTTTTCTACACATTTCATCACTCCCACGGTATACTGGGAATCCTTTTGTATCATTTAGAGGCTGTTTTGGTGTGTTTCTGTAAAAACCTGGACTTTGCTCTTAATTTGGTGATAGCAGCCAAGTTTTTCGTTTCTGCTAAAGCACTCAGTTTTGGTTTTGGTGGTTGTGACTCATCAGAAAAGAGAACGTCATCTCTTTTTGAGTTGCCACACCCAATCTTGGTCATCCACATGGTCAGACTTCCTTCCAGCCTGGGGAATTCAGTCCCCATCTATGCAGATTGGGCAGTGGGCTATTAAGATGAGGATGGCAGAGCCAGGCTCTTGACTTCAATTGAGCCTTGGAGAAATTGTCTCCAAAAAGCTTCTGATTTCCTTTCCCTCATCTCCAACATCTGCTGCTTCTGTTTTTTTTTTTTTTTTTTTTTGTAGAGACAGAGTCTCACTTTATGGCCCTCGGTAGAGTGCCATGGCCTCACACAGCTCACAGCAGCCTCCAACTCCTGGGCTTAAGCGATTCTCTTGCCTCAGCCTCCTGAGTAGCTAGGACTACAGGCACCCGCCACAACACCCGGCTATTTTGTGGTTGCAGTTTGGCCCGGGCTGGGTTTGAACCAGTCACCCTCGGTATATGGGGCCAGTGCCTTATTCACTGAGCCACAGGTGCCGCCCTGCTTCTGTTGTTTTAAGAGGGCCAATGCCGATACAGACTGCATGGCAGGTTTGGGGCTTCCCATAATCCCTGTAGTCATGGTCTTGACTAAATGCTACAGGCTTCTGGCTCCACTCAGTGGCAGATCCCTCAATTCTTTGAACTCCTCAGAGCAAGACAAGCTCTTCTGGGGCATTCTGAGTATTTGTTTTGTTTCCTGAATGATCAAGTCTGCACCTTTGACAACCAGATTGCTCAGAGTGGTTTGAATCATCTTCGTAGGCACAACAGCTGCTGCAACTGAGGCCACATAGGATGCAGAAGAAACTCCTCAGTGGTAAAAACCATCTTGACATAAAAATTCTTCTAGGCTGGTGACTTTGCAGGCAAACTTCTTTGGAATTTATCCTCTGGATAAGGTGGACTGCAGGTCAGCCTGTTGTGCACTGAGTTTCCAGTACTGAGCCTGGATGTGACACTCAAGTATTCAGAGTTTCACAAATTAACCATCTGTGCATGAGGTTCTCCATTCTTTTTCTTTGCTTTATAGGTTTCAAGATCAAGAGCTTCACCCATAATTAAGAGATTCTGGGGATGATCCATAGCTAAGGACACCTTCTCTGAGCCATCCTTGGGCTTCATGGGATTAGCATTGAGCAATCTTATAAAAGCACCTTGTTCTATCTTCAATTTTATTATTCATTTATTTATGTATTTATTTTATTTATTTTTATTGTTTGAAATTTATTAAGGGTACAAAGAATTAGGTTACACCGATTGCAGCTGTTAGGTACACTCCCTCTTGTAATTGTGTCCCACCCCCAAGAGGTGTGCCATACACTGTGACCCCTTACCCTACTCCCTCCGCCCCTCTCCCCATCCTTCATTTCCCTACCCCCCACCTTATATTAGACCACTTACAGCCTTCTTATTAGAATTGAGTACATTGCGTTCTTTCTTCTCCACTCTTCTGATGCTTTATGAAGAGGAATGTGTTCCACCTCCATACAGGTTAGTAAAAAAGATGTAAAATCTCCATCTTTTTTAATGGCACAATAGTATTTCATGGTATACAGAAACTACAGCTTATTAATCCATTCCTCGGTTGGTGGGCATTTCGGTTGTTTCCACAGTTTGGCAATTGTAAAGTGAGCTGCAAATGTCCAGTGCAAATATTTAGTACGATTTTTTTCCATGTGGCTAGATGCCTCACCGTGGAAATGCAGGATCAAATGGGAGGGCTAGCTTGAGTTCTTAGAGGATTCTCCATACTTCCTTCCAAAAAGGTTGTATTGGTTTTCAGTACCACCAGCAGTGTAAAAGTGTTCCCTTCTCTCCATATCCACACCAGCATCTGCAGATTTAAGACTTTGTGATGTGTGCTATTCTCATTGGGGTTAGGTGGTATCTCAGGGTAATTATGATTTACATTTCTCTGATGATCAAGGAAGATGAGCATTTTTCAGATATTTCTTAGCCATTTGTCTGTCTTTGTCAGAGAAGGTTCTGTTTGTATCTCTTGCCCCGAGGTAGATTGGATTGTTTACTCTGTTCTGTTGATTAACTTGAGTTCTCTGTAGATTCTAGTTATCATTCCTTTGTCAGATTCATACCCTGGCAAATATCTTTTACCATTCAGAAGATTATCTTCTTGCTTTCCTTGTTGTGTCCTTAGTGATGCAGAAGCTTTTCAGCTTAATTAAGTCCATTTGTTAATTTTTGTTGCTGTTATGATGGGTCTGAAGTCTTTGTCATAAAATTTTCCCTAGCTCAACATCATCAAGAGTTTCCCCCTATGCTTTCTTCCAAGATTTTTATTGTTTTGTGTCTTAGTTTGATGTCTCTCATCTATCTTGAGACAAGTTTTATAATGGGTTAAATTTGTGGGGAAAGTTTCAGTCTTTTCATGTGGTTATGTAGTTTTCCCAGCACCATTTTTTGAAAATTAATTATTTTCCACACTGTATATTTTTGTTTGGTTTATCAAAGATCAGATGGCAAGAGGAGATTGGTTTGATCTCTGGGTTTTAAATTTGGTTCCATATGTCTATGTGTGTCAATGTCATGGTGTTTTGTTTACGGCAGACTTCTAATACAGCCCAAAGTCTGGTAGGGTGATGCTCCTGACTTTGTTTTTATTACTAAGAATAGCCTTAGCTATATTGCTTGTTTTCTGGTTCCATAAAAAATGAAGTACTATTATTTCCAGTTCTTCAAAATATGATGTCAGTATTTTAATCCCCATTGCCTTAAATTTGTAGATTACTTTGTGTAGAATAGGCATTTTGGCAATGTTGATTCTTCCCAGCAAAGAGCATGGTATGCTCTGCAATTTGTTAGTATTTTCTGCAATTTTGTTTCCTGGGGTTTCATAATTCTTTGTGAAAAGATAGTTCAGCTCTTTTGTTAGGTATATTCTTAAGTATTTAATTTTCTTTGAAGATACTCTGAAGGGAATTATGTCCTTGATTTGCTTCTCAAATCAAGAGAAGCTCAACAGCTTAGTTGTTACTGGCATATACAAGATCTTTGGAAATTGATTTTATACCCTGAGACATTACTGTATTTCCTGATAACTTCCAGGAGTTTGTGGTTGAGTCTCTTGGGTTTTCTAAGTATAAGATTATATCATCAGGAAAGAGGGAGAGTTTGATCTCCTCTGAAGCAATTTGGATGCACTGTATATCCTTCTCTTGCCTGATTGTATTGGCTAGAACCGTGTTGAATAATAGTGGTGAGAGTGTGCATCCTTGTCTGGTTCCAGTTCTCTTTGGAAAAGCTTTCAATTTTACACCATTCTGCATGATGTTAACTGCGGACAGATGACTTCAATCATCTTAAGAAATATACAAATTTGCCTATTTTTTTTAAATGTTCTTGTTAGTATAGAATTCTGAATTATAACAAATGCTTTTTCTGCCTCTTTTGAGAGCATCATATAGACTTTGTTTTTATGGATAGGATGTATTACATTTATGAATTTACATATGTTAAAACAACCTACATCTCTTGGATGAAATATACTTGATGGTAATGCATAATTTTTTTGAAATGAGTAACTGTAATCTATTAGCTAAGATTTTGTGGAGTATTTTTCCCTCTATACTCATTAGTTAAATTGGTCTGAAGTCCTTGTTTGTTAAGTCCCTTCCTGGTTTTGGAATCAAAACAAAAGTGATATTTGGTTTATAGAATATGTTTGGGAAGGCTCCAGCCTTATCAATATTTTGAAACAGGTTCTGCAGTATAGGTAGAAGTTCATCATTGAAGGTGTGATAGAATTCTGTTGTGAAGCCATCTGGTCCTGGGCTTCTGTTGCTGCTGTTGGTGCTATAACCTTTTTTATTGTTTCTGCACTCTCAACATTTGATATATGCCTTTTCAGGAGATCTATTTCTGGTTAAGTCTAGGAAGATCTCATGATTGCAGCTATTGGTCCATTTCCTCCACATTGCCAAATTTCTAGACATAATTTCTTGTAGTAGACTGAAACTCGACCAATACCTTTCACCCCTTAAAATAATTGACTTAAGATGGATGAAAGATTTAAATCTAAGACATGAAATAAGAATCTTAGAAGAAAGTGTGGGAAAAGTTCTTGATGATGTTGGACTCGGGAAAGATTTTATGACAAAGAAATCAGTAGCAATCACAACAACAAGTAAAATGAACAAATGGGACTTAATTAAGCTGAAAAACTTCTGTCCAGCTAAGGACACAACAGGTAAAACAAATAGACAACCTTCAGAATGGGTTTACATGTTATGGATCTGATAAAGTTTTTATAATTAGAATCTACAGAGAACTCAAATTAAATCAACATCAATAGAGCCAAAAAGAAATCCATCTACTACTGGTCAAGTGATATGAACAGAACCTTCTCTGAGGAAGCAGATGAGTGGCTAACAAACAAATAAAAAATTACTCATCTTCCCTGATCAACAGAGAAATGCAAATCAAAACCACTCTAGATATCATCCAACTCCAGTGAGAATAGCAAACATCACAAAGTCCCAAAATTGCTGATGTTGGTAATGGGGAACACTTTTACACCCTTGCAGGGACTACAAACTAATGCAGCCTCTTTAGAAAAAAGTATGGAGAATCCGCATAGAACTCAAATCGAACTTTTATTTGATCCTGCAATCCCATTAATAGAGGTGGAACTACTCAGAAAAAAAATATTTTTTAATAAAGACATTTTCACTAGATTGTTTACTGCAGCTCAGTTTACATTTGCCAAGATTTTGAAACAACCTGAATGCCCATCAACTCAAAAATGGATCAAAAAACTGTGGTATGTGTACACCATACTTCTTAGTCATTTTAAAAACGGAGAGTTTACATCTTTGATATTAACCTGGATGGAGGTGAAATGCATTCTTTAGCAAAGCATCAGAAAATAGAAACACAAATATCCATCATACTCAATGGAAATATAAAGCCAATAGACAACCTAATACATGTCCACATAAGAGAAAATCTCATTTCAATTCAAGTTAGGAGGAAGGGGAACAAGGGAAGGGGCAAGAGAAGGTTAGAGGGAGATTGGTGTGCTCCCACCTAATAAGCAGGTTTTTAGGTTACATGGAACACCTCTTGGGTGTGAGACACAACTACAAGAAGGACTCTACCTAACTAATGAAAATAACGTAATCTAGTTGTTTATACCCTCACATTAACATGAAATTAAAAAGAAAAAAAAAAAAAGAGGGCGGCGCCTGTGGCTCAGTGAGTAGGGCGCCAGCCCCGTATGCCGAGGGTGGTGGGTTCAAGCCCAGCCCCGGCAAAACTGCAACAAAAAAATAGCCGGGTGTTGTGGCGGGCGCCTGTAGTCCCAGCTGCTCGGGAGGCTGAGGCAAGAGAATCGCATAAGCCCAAGAGTTAGAGGTTGCTGTGAGCCGTGTGACGCCACGGCACTCTACCCGAGGGCGGTACAGTGAGACTCTGTCTCTACAAAAAAAAAAAAAAAAAAAGAAACTGGAAAAGACCTGATTATCATTTTGCCCATGTATATAAATAAAGACCAAAGAATGACTAAAATTTCAAGGGAAGTATGTATTGCGTGATAAAAACCATCCAAATTTAGGATATTTTATACTCATTCACTATACAAAGTAAATATTTATGTTAAAATTTTGAATTCCATAATGGAAATAAAAGGGGAAAAATTGCAAAAACAATCTTATTGTGTAAATAATGTAACATGAGATCTGTTGAATAATGTGATGTGGTTCATATTGAAATGCATAATCTTTTAAAAGAAGACTTGCTGCATTAGTAGTACTGGGTTTTACCACAAGAGTCAGTAAATTAGCACATGTGAGCCAAGCTCAGCCCACTGCCTGCTTTTGTCAGCAAAGTTTTATTGGATCACAGGCATGCCGGTTCCTTCATTTTCTATGACAGATTTTGGACTATAACAAAAACCATATGGCCCACAAAGTCTAAAACATATTTACTCTCTGGCTTTTTAAAGGAAAATTTGGCCAAGGCTAATTTTATTAGATTAAATAACCTTTGATGTAATCATTTTTACACCTTATTGAAATGTATATATGGAAAATGAGTGCCATGTGCAATCATTTGCTGATATTCAGACTAATTTGATGTTCCAATAGTTGAGTACTCATGTATGGAGAACAAAACCAAAAATATAATAACCTCCAACCTTCTTGGTTATAAGCTAGAATGCCAATACAACATGTAGCTGCCTTTTGCAACTCAGCAGATATTTAAGCAATTCTATCAAAATTTGGTTGTATGTATCACTAAACTAAATACTTTAAGCATACTTTCATTGGGAAATGATTAGTATACTACAGATTCACCTCATTTTAGAAAATCGTTGTATGCAACATTACTTTATGGGTGTGGTATTTTAAGTATTTCCTTACTGACACATATTTAGACTATCTCCAACTTTTGATATGACAATGTTATAATAAACTTCTGTAATACACATATATAGATAACATAGTTATATAAATGTCCTTAACATACATAAATACTATGTATCTTAACACATATTATATATTAGATACATAAATATTGGTTTATTTTAAGTATATATCACAGATAACAAATGTTCTTAACATGTCTGTGTGTTTAGATGGGTCATATTTTCCTGTAGGATCTAGCTGCAGAACTGGACCTCTTACATTCAATGAATGACATATTTGAAATTTGATGCCCATTGCTAAATCACCTGTCAAAAGGATTTACTGGTTTTATCAACAAATAGTGCATGACAATAACTTTTCTGCACATTTCTCAGCACTGTTTTTGTTAAAAAAAAATGTCAGCATGACTGAAAACCCATTGTTTGTAAATTTGCATTGTTCTTATAGCAGGCAAAGGCTGAAAATCCTTAGGTTAAGAATACAACTTGTTAATTGTGAATGTTAGTCCAAATTAAAATTAGTTTTCTTGTACAGTAATAATTATCTACTATGAAACACCACTACAGGCTCACCTGTCCCACTTTTCATTCTCCTTCCTGGAAAACTGCTGATTGTAGGTTTCTCCAGCCTTTCTTTTTTGAATTAATCCATCATCATCACTGTTATCAGTTGCAAAATCACAGAGGTATTTAGATACTTCTATCTCATTAGCTTCACACTTCTTCCTTTGTTTTTTAACCTTGATGAAAAGTTTAATAGAAAGGATAATTGCTACTACTTTAGTCTACAAAAAGAAATTTTTTCTTTTCATTGATTTTATCACTTTACTTTATGATTAGAGCCAGAAAAATATTTTGTTATTAATTTTAGCATTACATTTGAGTATTATCACATAATTGTGAGATATAATTATAATTGTTATTTAAATTGTTTGGAGAATCTTCTTTATTTCTCTTTGAGTGAGTCAAACAGAATTTTTCAAAATTTCAAAAAGGGCCATTCTTAACTTTGTCATTCCCCTTTCCTCTTGGTACTGAATGAATTTTCACCCCATTTCACTGTCAGAAATTGAGAAATAAAAAGACACACAAAAGATGCCATCTTCTATCCTTTCATTTATTTATTTATATACTTATTTATTTATCTAAAAGTATTATGGGGGTACAAATATTTTGGTTATGTAGATTTCTTTTTGTAATCTTTCAGTCTTCATTGGAAGTATGTCTTTCACCCAGAGAGTGTTCGCTCTACCTGTTAGATAGGTTTCTGCTTCCTCTCCCCCTGTAACCCCCTGCTTCATTTCTATTGAGGTTTACTTCACATGTGCGCCCATCAATTTAATTCCAATTTAGTAGTAAGTACATGTTGTATTCGTGTTTTCATTCTTTAGATACTTCACTGAGGATAATCGTCCCTAGTTCTAATGGTCCCTAGTTATATACAGATTGTTGAAAAGGCATTAAGTCATTGTTTGTGGTTTAGTATTCTATGGAATACATGAACCATGTTTTATTAATCTACTCATGAATTGATGCGCATTTGGTTGATTCCCCATCTTTGTAATTGTGAATTGTGTTGCAAAGAACATTTGAATACAGGTATTTTTTGATATAATGCTTCTTTTACAAATTTGGAGGCATCACATTACCACCTTCAAACTACACTACAAGGCTATAGTAACCAAGACAGCATGGTATTGACACAAAAATGGAGACACAGGCTGATGAAACAAGACTAAATACCCATACAGTAAACCATCCACATATAGCCACCTTATCTTTGACAAAGCAGGCAACAACATACATTGGGGGAATCTCTCCATTTTCAATAAAAGGTGCAGGTAAAATTGTATTTGTATAGCCATATGCAGAAGAATAAAAAAGAATCCATACTTCTCACCACTCAAAAAATTAATGTAAGATGAATCTTATTTGATCATAATGTATGATTTTTTTCTTTCTTTTTTTATTAAGTCTTTTGTACATAGGTCATAAATACATTAATGCCATTTTCAATGTGTTCATTATTTGTACAAATTGCAGTGCTTACATCATATTAATCAACATAGATTTCACCTCATTTACCCTATTATATTATAAGGACATTTGTGGTAAACACATAATAGATCCAACTTGTACTTGCAATGTGCTCCATAGGTGTGGTCCCCCTACTATCCCTCCCACCCCCTTCCCTCCCCTCACTCTCCCCTTCCCTCCTTCATCCTAGGCTAAAGTTGTGTTTCATTTTTCATTTGCATGTGTGAGTGATTATAAATTGGTTTCACAGTAGTACTGAGTATATTAGATACTTTTATTTTCATTCCTGAGATACTTTACTAAGAAGAATATTTTCCAGCTCCATCCATGTAAGCATAAAAGAGGTAAAGTCTCCATTTTATTTTTTTTTTTTACTGCTGCTAGTACTCCATGGTATACATATACCACAATTTATTAATCCATTCATGGGTCCATGGGCACTTGGGCTTCTTCCATGAGTTGGCAATTATGAATTGACCTGCAATGAACAATCTGGTGCAAATATCTTTATTGCCAAAAGATTTTTGGTCCTTTGGATATACACCTAGAAGAGGAATTGTAGGACAAATGGCAGGTCTACATTTAGATCCCTGAGTGTTCTCCAAACTTCCCTCCAAAAGGAAAATACTAGTTTGCATTCCCACCAGCAGTGCAGAAGTGTTCCCTTTTCTCCACATCCACACCAACATCTGTTGTTTTGGGATTTTGTGATGTGGGCTAGTCCTACTGGAGTTAAATGGTTTCTCAGAGTAGTTTTGGTTTGCATTTCTATGATGATTAAAGATGAGCATTTTTTCATGTGTCTGTAGGAAATGTGTCTGTCTTCTTCAGAGAAGCTTCTGTTCATGTTTCTTGCCCACAATGAAATGGGATCACTTGTTTTTTGCTTAGTAAGAAGTTTGAGTTCTCTGTGGATTTTGGTTCTTAGACCTTTGTTGGTAGTATAACTTGCAAAAATCCTCTCCCATTCTGAGGGCTGTCTATCTGAGGGC
Organism: Nycticebus coucang; assembly: GCF_027406575.1. Taxonomy (NCBI): domain Eukaryota; kingdom Metazoa; phylum Chordata; class Mammalia; order Primates; family Lorisidae; genus Nycticebus; species Nycticebus coucang. Next base: position 478,112 of record NW_026515593.1, on the reverse strand, counting down.
TTTACTTAGTGTGTTCTTGGCAGTGCAGAAACTTTTTAATTTGATCAGATCCCAGTAATGTATTTTTGATGGTGCTTCAATTGCCCGGGGTGTCTTCCTCATGAAGTATTCTCCCAGGCCAAGTTTTTCAAGCATTTCCCTTGCACTTTCTCTAAGAATATTAATAGTTTCATGTCTTAAGTATGAGTCTTTTAACCAGTAAGAGTCAATTTTTATTAGAGGAGAAAGATGTGGGTCCAGTTTCAGTCCTCTACAAGTTTCCAGCCAATTCATTCAGCACCATTTATTGAATAAGGAATCATTCCCAAAATTTATATTTTTAATAGGCTTATCGAAAATCAAATGACAATAAGTGTCTGGGTTTACCTCTTTCTTTTTGCCTTTTATTTATTTTTTATTTTTTTATTGTTAGCTGTGTACATTAGTGCAATCAAGGGGTACAATGTGCTAGTTTCATATACAATTGAAATATTCTAATCTAATTATTCAACGTAGCCTTCATGGCATTTTCATGGTTATTGTATGTAGACATTTGTATTCTACCTTTAGTAAGTTTGGCCTGTACCCATTCTAAGATGCACGGTAGGTGTGGCCCCACCCATTACTCTACCTCCACCATAATCTGCCCCCTCCCTTCCCCTTCCTTGGCCCTTTCCTCATAGTCTTGTGCTTTAGTTGGGTTATAGCCTTCATGTGATAGCTATAATTTAGCTTCATAGTAGGGCTGAGTACACATCTACCTCTCTATTTTTGTACCAGTACCATACTGTTTTGATCACTATCGATTTATAGTATAGTTTGAAGTCTGGAAGCGTGGTACCTCCCAATTTGTTTTTATTTCTGAGTTATGTCTTGGCTATTTGAGTTTTTTTCTGTTTCCGTATAAAACAAAGTACTAATTTTTCCAGGTCTTTAAAATATGACAGAAGTGCTTTAATAGAGATTGCATTAAATGTGTAGATTGCTTTAGGTAGTATAGACATTTTAACAACATTGATTCTTCCCAACCACGAGCATGATACATTTTTCAATTTGTTAACATCTTCAGCTATTTCTTTTCTCAGAGTTTCATAGTTTTCTTTATAGAGATATTTCATGTCCTTAGTTGGATACACTCCCAGATAATTCATCTTCTTTGCGACAATTGTAAAGGGAATGAAGTCCTTGACTGTTTTTTCTCCTTGACTATTGTTGGTATATATAAAGGCTACAGATTTATGAGTGTTAATTTTGTATCCTGAAACATTACTATATGCCTTGATCACTTCTAGGAGTTTTGTAGTTGATTCCCTTGGATTTTCTGGATATATAACCATATCGCCTGTGAAGAGTGACAATTTGATCTCTTCTGGTCCTATTTGGATCCCCTTGACTGTCTTCTCTTGCCTGATTGTGGTGGCTAAAACTTCCCTTACAATGTTAAAAAGTAGTGGAGACAGTAGGCATCCTTGTCTGGTTCCTGATCTGAGTGGAAATGATTTCAATTTTACTCCATTCACTATGATATTGGCTGTGGGTTTGCAGCAGTTGGCCTCTATCAGTTTAAGAAATGTTACTTCTATACTTATTTTCCTTCTTTTTTTTATTGTTAAATCATAGCTTTGTGCATTTGTGCAACCAAGGGGTACAATGTGCTGGTTTCATATACAATCAAAAATATTCTCATCAAACTGTTCAAAGTAGACTTCATGGCATTTTCTTAGTTATTGTATGTAGAAATTTGTATTCTGCATTTAGTAGGTTTTGCCTGTACCCATTTTAATAAGCACCGTAGGTGTGGCCCCACCCATTACCCTCCCTCCACCCTGACTTCTCTCCTCCCTGACCCTCTCATGGCCCATTCCCCATATTCTTGTGCTATAGGTGGGTTATAGCCTTCATATGAAATCTATAAATTACCTTCACAGTAGAGCTGAGTACATTGGGTACTTTTTCTTCCATTCTTCAGATACTTTGCTAAGAAGAATATGTTCCAGCTCTATCCATCTTTCTTTAAGGTTGCATAACATTCCATGGTATACATGTGCCACAATTAGCTAGTCCATTCGTGGGTTGACGGGCACTTGGGCTTCTTCCATGGCTTAGCAATTATGGATTGAGCTGCAATAAATATTCTGGTAGATGTCTTTGTTATATTGTGATTTTTGGTCTTCTAGGCATTTACCTAGTAAAGGAATTATAGGATCGAATGGCATCTCTATTTTTAGGTATCTAAGTATTTTCCAAACATCCTTCCAAAAGGAACGTATTAGTGGGCATTCACACCAGCAGTGTAGAAGTGTGCCCTTTCTCCACATCCACGCCAACATCTCTGGTTTGGGGATTTTGTTATGTGGGCTACTCTTACTGGAGTTAGGTGATATCTCAAAGTAGTTTTGAGTTGCATTTCTCTGATGATTAAGGATGATGAGCATTTTTTCATGTGCCTGTAGTCCGTGCGTCTGTCTTCTTTAGAGAAGTTTCTCTTCCATTCCTTTGCCTACCCTAAGAAACAGGCTGGCAACCTGTAGAAGATTGAAATTGAACCAACACCTTTCACCATTAACTAAGATAGACTCTCACTGGGTAAAATCTTTAAACTTAAGACATGAAACTATAAAAATACTAGAAGAAAAAGCCGGGAAAACTCTTGAAGGAATCGGCCTCGGTGAATATTTAATGAGGAGGACTCCCCAGGCAATTGAAGCAGTATCAAAACTACACTACTGGAACCTGATCAAACTGAAAATCTTCTGCACAGCCAAGAACATAGTAAGTATAGCAAGCAGACAGCCCTCAAAATAGGAGAAAATATTTGCAGGTTAAACCTCCGAACAATGTTTAGTAACCAGAATCCACAGAGAACTCAAACATATTAGCAAGAATAGTTGTCTATTTTTTGAGACTTTGGAAAAATAAAAAAGAAAAAGAAGTTAACTGATGACCCCATACTGAACCTCAAAGTCAAAGCATTCTATGATAGACATACTCTTATCTAACCATATGAATGTTACTTTTTTTTTGCATTCTTATTATTATTGCTCAATATTTTCTGGCAGCAATTATCTGATTTCTTTTATGAATGTTTTTATCTTTGCTCATTCTTGATGACATTTTTGTTTCTAGTGCTTATTGTAATCAATGCTATTGTTTTTAAATTTTAAGTCTTTTTAATTTTGTGCAGGCAAAAAGTGGAAACCAAATAAACACATGTATATGTATGGAGAAAATAAACAAAAATAATTAATAGAGTTGATAGAAAGGGAGTTTAAAATATGGATGATAAAGACATTAAAAGGAATGGGCAAGAACATGGAAAGAAAGAACCAAAAATGAGACAAGAGATATGTACAATACAGAAAGGATATGGTGGAGCTTAAGGAAATGAAGGAAACAATCAGGGAATGTAAAGCTGCAGTAAAACGTATCAAAAATAGGGTAGACTATGGAGAAAAAAGAAGCTCAGAGCTACAGGACAAAATTTTCACTTAACCCAGAGAGTTGATGAGCAGAAAAGAAGAGAGAGAAAGCATAACATGTCCTTAGAGAACTACAATACTCCTTGAAGTATTCAAATATATGAATAGGGATTCCTAAAGGGGAAGAAGATTGCCCCAAAGGAAAGGAAGCCTGGAAGCCATTCAGGAGACTATCTATCATAAAGGAAAACTTCCCAAGTTTCACTAAAGACCCCCACACACCCCTTTCAGATGCATATCAAACCCTGGGTAATTTCAATGCTAACAGAGCCTCTCCAAGACACATTGCAATGAACCTGTCTGAAGTCAAGAAGAAAAAAATTCTTCAAGCAGCCAGTAGCAAGTGCCAATTGATCAAATTAGAATTCCAAGCAGTAACCCAAAAGATGTCTCAAGAATTCAATAAATTCTATACCTATTTTCTAAAGCGTTCTGATCAAGAGAGGATGTTGGGTATTGTCAAAAGCTTTTTCTGCATCAATTGAGAGAATCATATGGTCTTTGTTTTTTAATTTGTCTATGTGATGTATTATATTTATGAATTTATGTATACTGGACCATCCTTGGGACCCTGGGATGAAACACACCTGGTTGTGGTGTATAATGTGTTTGATGTGTTATTGGATTGTTTGCTAGGATCTTATTGAATATTTTTGCATCAATATTCATTAGAGATATTGGTATCTAATTTTCTTTTGTTGTTGGGTCTTTTTCTGGTTTGGATATCAGCATAATATTTGCTTCAGAGAATATATTGTGAAGTATTCCTTCTTTTAGTATGTTTTGGAAAAGATTAAGTAATATAGGTATTAGTTCCTCCTTAAAGGTTTGGTAGAATTCTGATGTGAAGCCATCTGGTCCTGGGCTGTTCTTTTGGGGGAGATTTCTTATACTTGATGCTATTTCAGAGCTTGTTATAGGCTTGTTCAACATTTGCACTTCTTTCTGGCTAAGTCTAGGAGGGTGGCGTGTTTCCAAGTATTGATCTCTTTCCTTCATATTTTCATACTTCTGAGAGTAGAGTTTTATTATATAGTATGAATATTATATATATATAATATTATATATATTATAATGTGAATAATATATATATATAATATTCATACTATATAATAAAACTCTACTCTCAGAAGTATGAAAATATTCTATAATTCTATATTATATAGTATTCATTAAGGACTTGTTGGATTTCTATGGAGTCTGTTGTTATTTGGCCTTTATCTTTTCTAATTGATGAATAGGGGATTCTACTCTTCTACTTCTGGTTAGGTTAGCCTAAGTTTTATCTATTTTCTTGAGCTTTTCAAAAAACCAACTCTTTGGTTGATCTGTTGTATGATTCTTTGGTCTTCAATTTCATTTACTTGTGCTCTAATTTTAATTATTTTCTTCTGCTGGGTTTAGGGTTGTAAAGTTCTTCATTTTCCATTGCTTGAGATGTCCCATGAAGTTATTGACTTCCTCTCTTTCCGTTCTCTCGAGGAAGGCTTGCAATGCTATACATTTTCCTCTTAGGACTCCCTTTGTGGTATCCCAGAGGTTCTGATAGTTTGCGACTTCATTATTGTTTTGTTCCAAAAATTTGGTAATTTCCTTCTTAATCTCATCTATGACCCAGCTATCATTCAACATGAAGTTATTTAGTTTCAATGTTTTTGTATGCATGTGGAGATTCCTGTTTTTACTGAGTTCAACTTTTATTCCATGATGGTCTGAGAAAATACAAGGAATGAATTATATTTTTTAAAATTTGCTGATGTTAAACTTGTGACCCAAGATGTGATCAATTTTGGAGGATGATCCCTTGGCTGATGAGAAGAATGTGTATTCAGTTTAATTAGGATGAAATGTTCTGTAGATGTCTATTATATGTAAATGTTGAATGGTTAAGTTTAGTTCTAAAATTTCTTTGCTTAGCTTCTTTTTTGTGTGAGGATCTATCCAACACTGCCAGAGGAGTGTTAAAGTCTTCAACAATTATGGTGCGGGGGAAATCAAGTTGCTCATGTCAGCTAAAATTTCTCTTATAAATTGAGGTGCATTCTGGTTGGGTGCATAAATGTTGATAATTGAAATCTCATCATGTTGAGTGTAGCCCTTAAGAAATAAGAAGTGACCATCATTATCTTTTCTTACTTTGATTGGTTTAAAGCCTATTGTATCTGAGAATATAATTGCCACACCTACTTTTTTCTGATTTCCATTTGCCTGAATTAAAGGTGACCATTCCTTCACCTTGAGTCTATTTTTGTCTTTTAAGGAAAGATGAGACTCTTGAATGCAGCAGATGTCTGGCCTGAGTTTTTCTATTTAGTCAACCAACCTGGTCTCTTTAGAGGGCAATTTAGTGACCAATTATTACATAAATTGGATTTAATTTTGACCAAGGTACATTATGTGAACATTAATTTTTTTTTATTAAATCATAACAGTGTACATTAATGCAATCACTGGGCACCGTATACTGCTTTTATAGGCCGTTTAACACACTTTCATCACACTGGTTAACACAGCCTTCCTGGTATTTTCTTAGTTATTGTGTTAAGGCATTTATAGTCTACATTTACTTAGTTTCACATGTATCCTTGTAAGATGCACCACAGGTGTAATCCCACCAATCACCCTCCCTCCACCCATCCTACCCCCTCTCTACCCTCCCCCTCCCTGGTCCCCATATTCTTAGGTTATAACTGAGTTATAGCTTTCATTTGAAAGCTATACATTAGCTTCATAGTAGGGCTGAGTACATTGGATACTTTTTCTTCCATTCTTGAGATACTTTGCTAAGAAAAATATGTTCCAGCTCCATCCATGTAAACATAAAAAAGGTAAAGTCTCCATCTTTCTTTTTTTCTGTTTTTTGAATATAGGCTTCTAAAGTGATCATTTTTTTCTGCTTTTGCTATATCCACAGTTTTTTTTTAACTTGTATCTTCATTGTTGTTATACTGAAGGAATTTAATGATTTCCTTTTTTATTTCTTCCAGCACCCAACTGTCATTCAGCACAAGGTTGTTGAACTTCTATGCCTTTTTGTGAGGTTGAACATTTTTGTTGAAGTTGAGTTCGAATTTTAGTGCCTTGTGGTCTGAGAAGATGCATGATAAAATTTCAATTCTTTTGATTTTGTTGAGTTTTGTTTTCTGTAATAGGATGTGATAATTTTTGAGAATGTTCCATGGGATGATGACAATAATGTATATTCATATTTGGGGGATGGAGTGTTCTATATACATCTATCAAGCACAGTTTTGCTAGGGTCTCATTTCAATCTCTTATATCTTTGTTTAATTTCTGTTTAGAGGATATGTCCAGCTCTGGGAGAAGTCCACTAATTCTTTATAGATGGCGTCTTCTGCAGTAGGTGCCTCACGGTTCATTGTGGGGGATCCTCTGTTCTTATTTTTCAGGTTGCCTGAATTTTTCTATTGGTTCCTCCTCATGTGTTCTTTCTTCTTGTTTACCTCCTTATGCTCCTTTTTACTTCTCACTACCTCGTTTGTTTTAAAGAGAAGTCCTTGCTCTTGATGACAGTATGTTGCATGATGACAGTACGTTTCTGGGGCACCAGGTGGCGCTGTGGGTTTTTTAGGAGACCGAGAGCACAGCCAGCAACCTCTATTGTCCTAATTCCAAAATTATTGCCTTGGGCAATCACCTGATTGTTTTCTCAGCATTCAGATCCTGCTGGGTTGGGATCTTAAAGCTCACTAGAATCCTTCAGGGGCAGGTTTCACAGTGCCCCCTGACTCTAGTTCCTGTAGGTTGCAGGAGTCCCTCAGCCTGCCCCAATAGATGCGTTCTGATCCTGGCGGAAGGAATTAAGACAGCCGTGCTTTAGGCTCCTGCTAAGACCTTGTCAGGACTTCCCACATTGGCAGCCTCCTGGCCACTGAGACCTTCTCATTATAGTTGCCTCACCAGCCACAAACCTATGGCACATCCACTCAAACCAGCATTTGAATCTGGTTGCTGTATGCTGTTTGAGCTTGCCTTCTCTTCCAAGCTTTTCACTCAACACACAGCTTGTCCCAACAACTGAAAATTCAAGAAAGGCTTCTTCCTGTCCCAAGCCTCTGTGGGTGGCCAGCTGATCCCAGCCAGTCTCAATCACCTACCTAATTCATCAGATTTCCACCACTCCAGATCATAAACTATATCCATCTCACCACCTCATCACTGTGCTCCCTTAGCTATGACTCTGGGTAAGGTCTTCATGCCAGGTATAGCTGGGTTCTCTCTTTTTCCCCAGTCCTTCTAGGAGAACTCAGCTGAATGATCTTTCTGATTCCCAAATTTGCTCCACCCAGAAATTCTTTATCTCTATTCCAAAGACAAAGACTATCTGAGATTTCAGGATTTTTAATTATTTTAAGTATTTGAGAATATATTTTAAAGAAAATATTAAATTGTGACCTATTGAGTCTAAGATGTTAGTCCAAAATATAATTTTATTTTGGACTATTCTACTTTGCAAATGCCATTCAATATATCATTGCAAAAGAAATCAACATTAAATCAGAAATCTAAAATTAAATATTTTCATACCTTTGACAGTTTATTTTTATTTCCTTCATGACTTTCTTTCTCTTCATCTGATGACATCTGCAAGGCTTGTTCTGCTGATAGACCATACATTTAGTTAAGTGGACCACAGTTCAACAAAATTGACACTGTTTGATACAAAAGGGTAAAAAGGTAATTTCTGTGTAAATTGAGAGTTTAAGTTAAGCTTAATCTTTAGCCAAATATTTACTTCTGTAAAAAAAAAAAAATACTTCTAATTATCCAAAACTTTGCAAATCAACCCAGAGGGCACTAGATGTCACTAGGTTCAACAAATACACACATATCACAGATTTACTCACAGATTTTTCCACCTAATGAATATACATATAATGTTAGAGGAGAAACAGAATTTAAATATACAATACACACATATGAAATAACATTGTGGATTATTCTCTACTTCATAATAGTACCTTTTAACAGCATGCTGTGCATGTTGTTTTATCAATAATTCACAAATTTCTGTTACTTTTTCTATTTTCATCAGTGTACATCCTGTTTGTTACATGTGAAAAGATTTCCTCTTCTATTCTAACAATTTTATTTTCATCTTTTAAGGCCTTAGCCTTCTACATGAAGCTTTCATTGATTCCTGCTGTTTCCCCAGATAAATAGGCATCTCCTCCCTCCGGGTGGCCTTAGTACTCTAGTGTCATCTCTACTGCAATTTTCCTACCAAAACTGTAAATCATTTCTTGCCATGTCTCTACCCTTTGCCCCTGGACTGTAAGCACAATATTTCAAAACTTCTGGAACAGTCTTTATCTGTTTTACTCAATAATGATTGAGACTGTGGCTGGAAGGAATATAAATAAAACTGTCAAAAATGAGTTTTTCAGAGATCATGTCTGAGCTGATACTTATAATGTTAGATGAGCCAAATTAAAGGGCATAGGGGACAGGAAAGGATGAGGGCAAGACAGAAAGCAGAAAGAGAGAGAGAAAAATTCCTGAAGAAACATATGTATATGTATTTGTCTACAGTGGAGGGATTGGCGAGCCAGGCATTCTAGAATCTCAGGAATGCTAGAAAAAAATGCAGACAAGAAGGGATAGCAGAAATCCTTCTATGAAATTTCATGGTGGTTGAATATTAATATTTCAAAGAGATATTAATTATCCCATTTTCACTGAAGTAAATCACTGTAAATTCTATATGAAAGACGAATTTCAGAAAAACACAAGTGAATGGCAGAAGATGCATTACAAGGAAATGTTGGAAAATAAAGGCAATGTGGGCCTGAGATAAGTGAATGTTTATGGAAATATTTTGGATATCAAATATCAGTGTCCCATAGAGGATGGATGTTTTTATAAAATAAATAAACATATAAAACTTGGTTTTGTATTTTGATTTTTTCAGTATTAATAAACAATACAATAAATATCTGTAGATACACCTATATAATACAAAAGCCATTATGACTATCATTCATATATATATATATATATATGGATATACGACACACACACACACACACATATATATATATATATCAGCTTTCGAAGAGTTTGATTTTGCAGCATTTATGTGATGGAATGTTATAAAAATCAAAATAAATTAAGCCAAATATACATGTGTCAATATGGATTGATCTCACAAATACAATACTGAGCAAATAAGAGAAAGTCACAGAATGACATATGAAGCCTTGACAATTAAGTTCACAAGCTCACAACCGTGTGCTTATGTTGTTAGTACTGTACAAGCCCCTCATTAAAGTTTCATAACTTTGTTGTATCAGTGTCTCATAGTTGTGTTTATGTTGACTGTCTTTCAGAATGGAGTTCATTATCATTGCTGCATGATTGTGTGCTGTTATGAGAATTTCAGAACCTGAATTAGAGCGATGAATAAATGTTAATCTTGTTAAACTTAGCAAGCATGAAAGGGAAGTCAGGGACATGTTAGTTTGCAGATAATGCCACAAAAAAATCAGCAGTTTGCAAATAGATTAAATAGTTTTCTGAAGGGATAAAAAGCAGCATTGAAGAAGAGAGTTAAGGGTGCCCAGTGATAAGAATGAAAGTCATGAAAACCTTACAAAAATTCATTGAATTTTGCATCAAAACTATTAGCTGACTGTGAGAAGCATAGCATATCAAGTAAACATCAATAGAGAAATAAGTAGGAAAGTCTTTTTTTTTAATTTATTTTATTAGATCATAACTGCATACATTACTCCATTTATGGGGTATAATGTGCTGATTTTATATACAATTTGGAATGTTTAAATCAAACTTGTTAACACAGAATTCACTTCACTTACTTACTTGTTGTGTTTAGACATTTATACTCTACTATTAAATATTAACACTACTCTTAAGTATTGTAGAGACATTTATAATCTACTATTAGTTAAGCATTAATACTATTAAATATTAAGAATTAAATATCAATACTATTAAATATTAATACTGGTATTAAAATTTGTAGACATGTATATTCTGCTATTAATATTAAATTTAATATTTTATTAATAGTAGAGTATAAATGTCTAAACACAACAATTAAATAAGTGGGTGGTGCCTATGGCTCAAAGAATTAGGGAGCCAGCCCTATAGACCAGAGGGGGTGGATTCAAACCCGGTCCCAGTAAAAAACTGAAAGAAAAAGAAAATAAATAAGTGAGGTGAATGCTATGTTTTTTTTTCTTTCTTTTAGTTAGCAAACATTTATTTACATAAGAAGAGTGTAGCATTAGATAAATGTAGTATAAAGTGTGTTTGAAAGGTCAATATACACACATACGTCTGTCATATCAATAGTTGGGTTATATGGATTAATGGAATCAACCGGGAAATTTTTTTTTTTTTTTTTTTTTTGTAGAGACGGAGTCTCACTGTACCACCCTCGGGCAGAGTGCCGTGGTGTCACACAGTTCACAGCAACCTCTAACTCTTGGGCTTACGCGATTCTCTTGCCTCAATCTCCCGAGGAGCTGGGACTACAGGTGCGCGCCGCAACGCCCAGCTATTTTTCTGTTGCAGTTTGGCCGGGGCTGGGTCCGAACCCGCCACCCTCGGCATATGGGGCTGGCGCCCTACTCACTGAGCGACAGGTGCCGCCCTTGGGAAATTTTTTTTTTAAATACCGAATTCAAACAGGGGAGGGAAGGAGGGGAGGTGAATGCTATGTTAACCAGTTTGATGTAAACATTCCAAATTATATATAAAATCAGCACACTGTACCACATAAATGCAGTAATGTACACAGTTATGATCTAATAAAAATATCAGGAAAATCATAATGGAAAATCTTGACAAGAAAAAACTTGGACAAAATGATTCCCAAGTAGATCACCAGTGGAAAAAAATGGAAAGGAGAGTCAAATTTTGACAAGACCTCACAGAGAAGCAAGATGAAGTTTTGAGCCATGTTATCACTGGTGATGAAACATGGGCATACCAACGTGAACTGAAGAAAAGCATCAAAGTGCACAATGAAAGTCAGTCTTCTCCACAATCAAAACATTCCTTTAGTTCTAACAAAATGTGATATTGCTAACCTTCTTGATATCAGAGGGATTGTTCATTAGGAATTTTCGACAACTGCACAGTTAACAAAGTTTACTATTTGAAAGTGCTGAAAAGGCTACATGGAAAAGTTAGATGAAAATGACCTGAACTTTTTGCCAAATCATGGCTCTTGCATCAGGGGGGCAATGGTTCTTGCTGTGTGACAATGCACCAAGTCACACAGTACCGTCTGTGCGGAGTTTTTACTCAGTAAACTAATAACTGTATTAGAACATCCTCCCTACTTATATAATCTGGCTCCCAATGACCTTTTTCTTTACCCGAAGATGAAGGAACATTTTAAAGGATGATATTTTGATAACATTTAGGACATCAAATATAATACAATGTCAGTGCTGATGGCTATTCCAGAAAAAAAGTTCCAAAATTGCTTTGGAACCTGGATGAGGCACTAGTATTGGTGCACAACTTTCCAAGGGAAGTACTTCAAAGGTGACTATGGTGATATTCAGCAATGAGGTATGCAGTGCTTTTTCTAGGATGAGTTCACAAACTTCATCATCTTATTTTGTACAAAGTGTATATATCAGTTATATGAAATTTTAGGACATGGAAACAAATTATGATTGTACACCTATGTCACCTATGAAGTAAAACATTTTCAGAGTATGAGTTCACAGTAATAACATACAGCTAATTCTAGGTGTTGGATACTTCCACTCAATTATCTGTAATAGTTTGAGAGGACCCTAAAGCCAAAACATTTAGTACTGCCATTTTAAAAGACTATGTCTTTCAAATAGCCATGGAAGGATAATTTATTATTTTCCTTGTTTTTAATAATTAATGATGACACACATGCACATAGGTTCTGCTAATCAGACATTTATTGCCTTAATATCATCAGTCTAAAAACCGGATAAAATAACTAAAGTTAAAAGAACTTGTTAGTATAATGCATTCCACTATGTAAAGTCAGAATTTCATAAATTCTTTGAATTATTAGAAAATTGTGTAGTTTCATAGTTCATCTCTGTCCACTCCCTAACAAAAACAGGAATTTTAAGTTGAAAATTAAAGAAGGAAGAAAGATCCCTTCACCCCAGGATTTTGAAGTTACAGTGAACTATAGTCACTACACATAGCAAGAACATGTATCCACTTTCCCCCCCAAAAATTACCTGATCTGGATAGTTGCACATTCTTCTGTTTTACTGCGTTCTTGCCATGGGAAACTTCCATCTTAATGGCATGCTGAGTGGACTTTAAAATAAAGGGTTTCATAAGTAATGTATATTTCGTATGACACACAGTGAATAATTCCAGATAAAAAAATAAATGTGGTTACCTTCAACTGGCAATGTTTCTCGGAAAACCCTAAAAAAACAAAAAACACAGACAATCAATGTAAATGACAATATAAATGTAAATACGATAGTGCCAAACGTGCAGTTATGGAGAGTTAATATTGAGCTTAATCCTCAAGTTTGACATTGTACATGATTATTTTAGCTCTGAAGTTGTTTTCCTTTTTCTTTTTTTATTGTGGACAGCAATATGACAGAAATAAACAAAGAAAAGAAAGGGAACATACATTTAATACACCGTCCACTTGAGATTTCTAAAGTATTTCAGAGGAAAACCATTCAAATACAGTAGTGCACATATGGCAATGTGAATGGTGTCTTTAATCAGAGGAGCAAATCACACCACTGAGAGGATAAATGACAAAGCTGATGGCAGAAGCCTACAGCATAGCTTTAACGAGACACAAAAGCATCCTTTATACATATAAGTATTCATCTGATCTTTGTTTTGTTATTTATAAAGGACACACTTCTAATGACAGTACAGTTTAATCTATATTTCTCTTAGAGAAAGTATTTTTAATAGAGCAGCATGGATGTACACTTGTAGAATAATTAATAGTTAATATAAACATTCCCTTTGTTCCATATCCATGTAAGCTGCAGATATACCTACATTTCTTCTACCATCTACTTTTGCCATCTAAGAGTTTCATTACCCACTCACCTAAGGACATATAAAATACACCAAAGAAATTATGAACAATAAATTTCAAATATCAAAACATTTATCCAAAAAGAAAAAAATTGAAATGTCACAGAATTATATGAAATTAATAACCTTTTACATTTCAAAATAAAAGCAATATTTGCTAAAAATAAGAAAAAGTTTTGGAAAAAACATGAATACATACATATATACACACATATATATTTAATTAAGTCATTTGTACATAGATCATAAGTACATTTATGCCATTATGGGATTCGATGTGTTGATTATTTGTACAATTTGGAGTGCTTACACCCTACTAATCAACATAGCTTTCACCTCATTTCCCCAATTGCAGCATTAAGACATTTTTGTTCTACACCTGATAGATCCAACTTGTACTTGCAATATGCTCCATAGGTGTGATCCCCCTACTAACCCTCCCTCCATCAACCCATCTCCCTCCTTTCCCTTCTCCCTCCCCTTCCCTCCTTCATCCTAGGCTAAAGTTGCGTTTCATTTTTCTCTCTTTCTTTTTTTTTTTTTTTGCAGTTTTTGGCCAGGGCTGGGTTTGAACCCACCACCTCTGGCATATGGGGCCAGTGCCTTACTCCTTGAGCCACAGGCACCGCCCCATGTTTCATTTTTCATATGCAAGTGTGAGTGATTATAGATTAGTTTCACAGTAGCACTGAGTACATTAGATTTTATTTTCCATTCCTGAGATACTTTACTAAGAAGATTATTTTCCAGCTCCATCCATGTAAACATAATAGAGGTAAAGTCTCCCTTTCTTTTCTTTTTTTTTTTTTTAATGCTGCATAGTGTTCCATGGTATACTGGCTGGCAAACTGTAAAAGACTCAAACTGGACCAACACCTTTCTCCTCTAACAAAATTGACTCTCACTGGTTAAAGGACTTAAACTTAAGACATGAAACTATAAAAAATTCGTAGAGAGAGTGCAGGGAAATGCTTGAAAAAATTGATGAGGAGGACACCCCGGACAATTGAAGCAACATCAAAAATACATTACTGAGATCTGATCAAATTAAAAAGTTTCTGCACTGCCAAGAAAACAGTAAATAAAGCAAATAGCGTCAAAATGGGAGAGGATTTTTTCTAGTTATATTTCTGACAAAGGTCTAATAACCTGAATCCACAGAGAACTCAAAATTATGACTAAGAAAAAAAAAAAAGTGATTTCATTTAATTGTGGGCAAGAGACGTGAACAGAAACTTCTCTGAAGAAGACAGGCGCATGGTCTACAGACACATGAAAAAAATGCTCACCATCTTTAATCATCTGAGAAATGCAAACGAAAACTACTCTGAGATACCACCTAGCTCCAGTAAGAGTATCCCACATCACTAAATTCCCAAACTCTAGATGTTGGTGTGGTTGTGGAGAAAAGGGAACACTTTTGCACTGCTGGTGGCAATGCAACCTAGTACGTTCCTTTTGGAAGGAAGTTTGGAGAACCCTTAGAGATCTAAATGTACACCTGACTTTTGACCCTGCAATTCCTCTTCTAGGTGTATATCCAAATGACCAAAAGTCATTTGGCAATAAAGATATTTGCACCAGATTCTTCAATGCAGCTCAATTCATAATTACCAAGTCATGGAAGATAATTACATTTTTATAAAATTAGTTTCCTTTGGTATATCCTATTAATCTTTTAAGATCTTTGGAAAATAGCCATTTTATAGGAAAAAAATCTGTCTTAAAAAAGCAGCCACTGTTGTATACAAATTAGTCTTATTTGATAATGTAATATCAAGGCAACATGCATCTCTGATGCCTGGCATTCGTGGAGAGGAGAAATGGATCTCTCTGGTTTACCCCAATTCCAGCACTCTCCTGCTTCTAGTGATCTCTGGGGCAGCAACAATCTATCTTGTGTGACTGCCAGTTTCCTAAATCCATCTTGGTCAGTACTCTCAAGTTTCCTCATCATTAACTATAAAATTACCTAGTTAACTTTCTTCTTTCCACTCTCTTTCCCTACCCAGAATGTCTCTTCCCTTCAAAAAGTATTCTGTAACCCTGTGGTCTTCCATTGTTTTCATGGATTATTTCTGCCATTTCTTCCCTCTTCATTTAGCAAAACGATCTCACATTTATAACTTGATTTCTTTGTTTCTTTGCTCCTTCTCCTCCAGCTAAACTCATGCTCAGAAATAAGAGCAAAATAATGCCTTTTCTTGATCCTGCTATGGTGAAACTGTTCTTCCAGGCTTTTTTTCCAGATTTCTCTATAGGCAAGTGTATACCCTTGCTACTCATGGGGATCCAAGGACCAGCAACCTCAGCGTCACTTGTGTGTGTTAGAAATGAAGATACCTAGACCTACTGAATCACAAAGTGCATTTTTAACCAGGTATCCAGGAGATATCATAAAGTTTGAGAAGCTCTGGTCTGCAGTGATTTGCGTCCACATTTCCTTACCTGAGCTTCCCCTTTAGAATCTCACCACCAGTCCCTCCGTGTAACATACTCCAAGATGAAAAGGCATCACAAATCATCAAGTTTCTGATGGACTTTTTATCAGGCTATACTTTCCAATATATCTTCATAACTAACCCTCTTCTCTCCATTCTAGCTTCCTTATTGTGAAGTATATGATACTACTGTTCAATAAAGTAAAATAGTTTATATGACACTGAATTATAGATATTTGTGCCTGACCCTATGCTTCCTTTCCTCTGTGTTAGATGAAACACGCCTCTGCATGATCAGAGACTTCAGTCTTTCATGCCTCTCTAACAGTGAGGAACATGGGAGCAGCGAGGGTATGTGCTCTCTGTCTCTGACACATTTTGAAACTGGGAGCTCACTTTATATTCTTGCCACCTTTGTAATGCCCTGTTCCACTTTGCACTAAGAAATTACTATTTTTCCTATGTACTCAATTTTAATTTAAGGACAATTAATGACAATTAAGGACATGGTAGGGGTAGGGAAAGTGGAGAGCAGAGAGAGAAAGGAGGGAGGTGTGGGGAAAAGAATAGCAGAGAGCGGGGAGGAGGGGGAGGTGGAGCCTTGGTGTGTGCCACACCTTTTAGGGACAAGATAGGATTGCAAGAGGGATTTTGCCTAACAAATGCAATCAGTGTAACCTGGTTTCATGTACTCTCAATGAATCCTCAACATTAAAAAAAGAAAAAGAAATTGATTTCTTTTAAGACAGTATAAATGTTAATTTTTTTGTATTACTAATTGGCTGTCCTGTTTCTACAGTGTAGAAAATTGTATTCTTTGAATAGCTCTAACAAATATAAATTTAATCTTTCTACTTTGTGATAGAATTAGAGCTAAAAATGGTATGCCCAACCCTCTTCAAGTAGTTTTTAAAATTGTTGAATTAATATGGCTAGTTCTTTTGTTCAGCAATTTGATGCAAATGCCTAAATACAAAATGTTCAGTAAGTACTACAGAGGAAGGAAATGGCTTAGTATTTTACAAAGCTTCTTGAAAATCAGAAAAACTGGTAGCATTTGATTCCACCTCAAAATTTTTATAAGCAAACACTCTTAAACAATGCCACCACATATAATCTACAATTGAAAACAAAATTTCACATTTTCTTCACACTGTATAGAAATACACATCACAAATGTGCAATTAGAATACAGAATATTTGCAAAATGAACAAAATTTAGGCCTAGACCAAAAACATATTCTGAGTTGTTGAAAATAAGTTGACTAGACATTATTTTATCATCTTACACTAATTTACATTTATAAAAATTTTAATTAAACATACTAGATTGAGGTGCTAAGAATGTGTGCACTATCTATACTTAAAGTTAATGCCCTATAATTTTGTAAATCCAAATTTCAAAAGGAAGGATTCTGTTTATTGAATAATGGAATCCTCTTTTGGATCACTTAGTTTCTATTGCCTATATCAGGACCGTTCATATGAACGTATATTCTAACTACATACAGAAACACTATAGAGTCCCTTTAGGAACTGCAATAATTATACATGAATAATTACTGAGGATTAAGGTACCTAACAAAATTACTGAATTCCAACATGGTCTTTTTATTGTTATAAACCAAGAGTCCCATTACAACACACTCCTAAATTCAGAGTTTTAGAATTACTGAAAATGATTTAGATTATTTGAGTAATTATACTCATACCTTCTGCTTACCCAAATAACTGAGTAAAATCATGCTACATTAAACTTCCATTATAAAAACAAACCAATAGAGCAATGGACAACATGCCTGACTACTGTTATAAAAAGAATTTTTCCCATTATAATTTTGAAGGCTTTGTTGGGAAGCCCATTTCAGTAAATCAAGTAAGAGTCATGTATTGATTTGAAACTTCTTAGTTCAAAAGTTTACAAAGAGAAATATTTGTATAGATGAAAAAGCCTTCTCCAAATTCATTTCTTACAGCTTCCTTATTCTTTATTTCTTCACAGGCCAAATTTTATACTTGATAATTATGTGAGGTTCTATATAATCACTACATGATAAGTTTACTTCTACTTATACACACCTCTTATTTGTATAGCACTCAGTAATCACTTTGACAATTCATTATTTCAAATACATGCCAACTCTTTGAGAGAAAATGGGAGTTTTTGTTGGCCATTCCTTATCATAGAAACACATTGTTAATTCTCTAAGTATCATTTATCATTTACTGTCTTTTTTACTTTTTTTTTTTAGAGAAAGAGTCTTACTTTTCACCCTCTGTAGAGTGCAGTGGTGTCACAGCTCACAGCAATTTTCGGCTCTTGGGCTTAGGTGATTCTATTGCCTCAGCCTCCAGAGTAGCTGGGACTATCCATGTCCATTACAATGCCTGGCTATTTTTTTGTTGCTGTTTGGCCAGAGCCAGGATTGCACCTGCCACACTTGATATATGGGGCCAGCACCTTACTCAATGAGGCACAGGTGCTACCCCCCTTAATATTTTATATGTTTATTTTTTTCTTTTTTTATTGAATCGTAGCTGTGTACATTAATGCAACTATGGGGTACAGTGTGCTGGTTCTGTACACAATCTGAAATACTTTCATCAAACTGGTTAATATAGCCTTCACCACATTTTCTTAGTTATGTGTTTAGACATTTATACTACCCTCCCTCCACTCACCCTATCCCTCTCCCCTCTTAATTTTAAGAGTGTGCCTGAGGGTTCCCTCTGACATTCCCAAATTAACAACAAGAAATTATTCCAGAATCCACCTTAAAACTTGATTTTTTTAAAAATATGGTGATTTTCTAAACACAAAAGGCTATCTGAATGTTTCTTAAGAATTTTTTATGTTAGACATTCTGTCTGAATACGCTCTAAATCTATACTCAAAGGATGACTGGTTAACAACCACTGGTACTTTGAATTTCTCTACTGAAAAAAATCATGTGACACCACACATTGTAAATTATAGTAATTATAAATATCCTTTGTCAATAGAATCAGAAGGATAGACCATCTAACTGTTTAAAAACCTAAGCCAATGGCCGGCGCCTGTGGCTCAGTCGGTAAGGTGCCGGCCCCATATACCGAGGGTGGCGGGTTCAAACCGGGCCCCAGCCAAACTGCAACCAAAAAATAGCCGGGCGTTGTGGCGGGCGCCTGTAGTCCCAGCTACTCGGGAGGCTGAAGCAAGTGAATCGCTTAAGCCCAGGAGTTGGAGGTTGCTGTGAGCTGTGTTAGGCCACGGCACTCTACCGAGGGCCATAAAGTGAGACTCTGTCTCTAAAAAAAAAAAACCTAAGCCAATGAAAAATCTATATAATACAAGAAAGAAAACTTAAATTTAGGCCATAAGCCGATTTAAGTAAGATTTAAAATGCACTAATTTCCTCATTTTAAATATCTTCTCTTTCAATGTTATAATTCAAATCTCTTAAAACAAGAAGTGAATTAAAGCACAGTAATTGTTAAACCATTTTCCAAAAAATCAAGTGTCCCTGCACCTTAAATTTTCTTTACTGTTCCATTTATCAGTCTTTTGTGCAAGAGTTAGCAATTCATGGCACAGGGGTCACATTTTGCTTTTCCTGCTAAGTTAATGATGCTCATCAAACCTCATCCAAATCCTTTACTTTTTTTATTGTTGGGGATTCATTGAGCGTACAAACATCCAGGTTACACTAATTGCATTTGTCAAGCAAAATCCCTCTTATAAATGTGTTCCTATTACCCTTTCAGCTGCTGCTTTTTATTTTCCCTCTTGTCTGCCTGCTCTGTCTGGGCAAGAAGGTAGTCACACATGGCTTCAGCTACTTCCTTAGTCACGACTGTAAACAACAATTTTCCTCATCCACTATTCAAAGTTGTTTGGCCTAGTAAACAAGTCTGAAATTGGAGAAGACAACTTAGTCTTTGCCGCTGTTTGTTGCTGTACTCTTACTTCAGCTGCCTCTGCCAAGTACATCAATGTCTTTCTTTCTGGGCTTTCTCAAAATTTTACACCCATTACATTTGTATATTGAGGAACACATTATTTTTGCCTCATAGCATTCACAATAGTTTTTAAGACAGCCTGATCATTTGCAATTACATCCTTTGCTATGATATCAATCTGATTCTCCCTCCTTTCCTTTCCCTTGAAGCCTTCTGGATTTCTGTCAAGGCATGTTTTTATTGCTTTTTGTCTTTCATTTTCATGTTACAAATTGTTATAATAACTAGTACAATTGTGGATGTTGTAAAATTCACTATTTGCAAAGCAATCACAATATAATGTCAAACACAGTGATATTACACACTTACAGGGCTTTCTAGGCATAATGGAATACACAGATGGGATTATACCATTGAATGGAAGTCTCGACTGGATCTGGATACCAAATATTCCAACAAAGTTAGAATAGCTTGCTCTAGACACGTATGAAGACTACTGTAGCTGAGTAAAGTACTGAGCTGGAAGCACAGCATAGCCCACAATCCCTGTTCCCAGAGCTGTGGCCAAGACACTGCCAGGACAAGGCCTGGTGGCCCGTTGGTGAGGTTGGGCTGAATCTGTGGCAGTGTTGCGGCAGGCATGATGAGCCGGTCCTGTGGCTGGCTCGTAGTTATGATTTGTGAAGTTGGATTGATTGGTTGGGAGCAACTTGTTTGACAACCTAAGCCATGATAATTGGAACGGACATCTGAACTGGGGTTGTATTCACAACCAATGTCTTTCCTTACTGTCTTTGAGTGTTTTTACTGGGATTCTATCTGGCTGGGGTGAGCTACTGGTTGTGTGGCAGTAACAAGTCAGACAAAATAAAACTTGCTTCCAGGTAACTGAATCTTCCGGACACTGAGAGCAGTTTCCAGACGTGCAATTGCTTTAAACTTTGATGTGCTTACTCCCGTAACAGTGATGGTCTGCACAGTTGATTCCACTGCCTTATTTGGTGACTTCAAAGGAGATATGGCTATTTTCTTTAGTGTCTGTGTTGTATAATTTAAAGGCGATCCAATAAAACCACTTTCAGATATTGTTGTGGTCTTTGATGGAGTTCTGGGAATAGACTGTGAAAGAACCCTACCTGCAATGACTGGAGGTGATACTTGAGTTGTCTGTCCTGTAACTGCTTTCCTACTACTTGGTTTTGCAAAGATCAGCTTCTTGATTACCAAACCAGAGGTTGGTATTTGAGGCTTCTTAGCAATCTGTAGTGTTTTTTACTGTTTGGTCTATAACAAGGGCTGTGTTACACTATTCATCTGTTGGCTTCCTAGGGTCAGTGCTGAGACTCCAATGACAGGTTTCAACTCTGGCCTTCTTCCCATGATTAACTATTTTAATTTGCTGCAGTGGTAACTTACTATCTCCTGATTGGGCCTCAGTTGTAACTTTATGAGTCTGTGGTAGTTGTCTTTGGGGTAGTGCTAGAATGAGACTTAACCAAAGTGGTTAAAATTAACTTCTGTTCATCTGGTTTAAGTTTCTGACTACCAGTTTAACATCAGCTGTCTGTGATACTTTGTTTAACATAATATGATGGACTGATACAGTCATAGGAGTCTGAGCACCAAATTTCTGAACGCCACTTGGAAAAGCTGGTTTCACTGTGGTGTTACAATTTGCCTTAGTAATTGTGGCATTCCCTGTAACTTGGTTAGTGTGCTTACTGTCCACTGTGATTGGTTCTGTGGAAATAGGCATGGCTGTAGAGCCACCAGTAAAATTTATGTTGACAATTTCTTCCACTTCTGTCTCTATGGGAATTGGGTCTTCCCCAGCTTCAATACTATGGTCACCAACTGAAGTCATACCAGTGTCCATTATCTCCTCTGGAAGCAAACCTTTCACTTTGGCAGGGACCACCTCCATGATCATTCTCCTGCTAGAAAGTTAATCAGGCACAAACCCAGCAGCTCTCTGGGCTCCCATCTGTGGCAGCAGCAGTAGCTGCCTTGGAGACTCAGGGCAGGGACTATTCAAATTCACTCGCCCAGAACCATTCTACCGCTTCACCCCATAATTCGTAGGCCCTTGCCACCCATGCACCCTCTCCAGAAATTGTATCATTTGACCAGCCTGAATCATGCCACCTGATCCTTTTCACTTAGTGTACTTCCTCCCTGTCTTCTTCTTCCCGGGAGTTCCCACCTGTGAGCTCAGGTGCCATCCGACTGGTCATAAAATCAATCAAATATTTTCCCTGAAAATCTGAATGCACAGTTAACCCTTTGCCAGGAGCCTGGATGCCTGAAAGTATACCCCCTGCAGAGCCCAGAGTGTTTGGTGAATTCACAGGCCCAGGCATTGTGTAGACCTCTAGATGGCATCACGGGCAGCGACTAGTGAGGAAACGGGAGCTGCAGAGAGAGAATGGTGTCTGGAGAGACAGGGATGTGGAGATGGTGTGCAGCTGGCAGAGGAACTGACATCCAAGTTCTGACATTAATGGGCAACTTTCCTGACTCCCTTACCCACGAGAGGGGACCAGAGTCTAGCCCCATGGGTTTGCTGGACAGAATGCCTGTGAATTCCTAAAACTGGATGCTTGAAACTCTGAACTCTTTCTCGTGAACAGTGATTGTACTCCCTGGGACAATCTGATTAGAACTTTCAACCTGGAATGTCTACCTGGGGACCCTCCAAAGTTGAGTTGTAGTTGTTTTGTAGTGGAGAGTTATAGATTCTCCTCCTCTAGCTATTACTAGTGTGGGGGAGGTGGGGCAACCCAGATGTTGATATAGTTCTACAGCTGAGATTCAACAGGATTGACCTTTCACAATGGTCAAAGGCTGTAGGGGAAAAGCCACAATCACAAGCTCCAGGTCATTGGTAATGGACTGCTTAGCACCAGTACCTGAAGCCACCAAACCAAACTCGCCCCACAAGTTTTAAATGCAATATTGAAGAAAATACTCCTGAGGAAGAACCAGTGGAAGAACTTTGGCAACATGAAAAATCAGTGAAGATCACATACACCAATGGATGAAAAAGGAGATACAACAAAAGATACTATTCATAGAGAAGTGGCTCAAATGTCAGAAACAGAATTCAGAATATGGTTGAAAAATAAGACGAATAGAGTGGAGGAAAAGATGAAAAGAGACATCCAAAAAACTGTTCAAAAATTGTCTCAAGAAACTAAAGAATTCAAAGACAAAGTCACCAAGGGTATGAACATAATGAGAAAGATATAGCAGAGCTTAATGAAATGAAAAAAGTGTTCTCAGAACTTTGAAATACAGTAGGGTTCCTCACTAATTGAGTTTAGCAGGTAATAAAGTGTATCAGAAATTAAAGACAAGGCTTTTGAATGATACCAATTATTCAAACAGGCAGAAAACAGGAGAATCAGAACAGAACATTCTCTGAAAGAGTTGTGGGGCCATTCCAAAAGATCAAACATCCAAAGTATAGAGATTCCTGAAGAAGAAAATGATGATCCTTAAGGCACGAATGCTTGACTCCAAGATATTATGCAGGAGAATTTCCAAAGCATTGCAAGAGATACAAAATTTCAGATAGTAGAAAGTTTCAGAACCCCAGCGCAATGCAATCCAAATAAACCATTTCTTAGATACATTGTATTTAACTTTGCCAAAGTTAATATCAAGGAAAAAGTCCTACAAACAGCCAAAAATCTAACCGACAAAGGGAAAAATACTAGGTTGACCGCACATCTTTTAGCCAAAATTTTTTAAGGCAGAAGAGGATCATCATGGACCTTCAATCTCCTAAAACAAAATAACTTTTAGCTCAGAATCCCATATCCAGATAAAATGAGTTTCATTTGTGATGGAGAAATCGAATACTTCACTGATACCCACATGTTGAGGAAATTTGCCATAACAAGATGAGCTATCCAGGAAATACACAGAACCATTTTCTGTAATGACCAGCACAGTTTTCTACAACGCAAAGAAATACACCCAGAATTTGAACAACAAAGCCTAGATTTCACAATGGTCAAAGCGTTAAAAATATGCAATAGACATTTGAAAAACAAAACAACCAAAATACTACCATACCTATCAATTATCTCAATTAATGTGAATAGCCTAAATTCTCCCCTAAAGGCACAGAATGGCTGACTGGTTTTAAAAAACTAAGGCCAGTAATTGTTGCCAATGGCGTCTCATCTTACCTCAAAGGACAAAGAAAGACTCAGAGCGAATGAATGGAGATCAGGCAAATGGACATCAGAAAAAAGCAGGGATAGCAATCTTATTTGCAGATATAATTGAATTAAAACAAAAACAAATAACAAAATACAAGGACAGATACTAAATATTTGTCAAGGGCAACAATCAACATGAATAGCTTTCAATAATTAACATTTATGTGCCCTTTCTGAATGTTCCTCTATTTACAAAACAAACCCTAATGGATCTGAACAATATGATACCTTCCTGTACTATAAATAACTGGACATTTTAAATACCCCTTTAGCTATTCAGGATAGATCATCCAAAAAGAAACTAAGAAATAATGGTCTTAAACTTGAACCTTGAAAAGAATGGACATAACCGACAACTACAGAACCTTTCATCCTAATAAAACTGAATACACATTTTTTTCACCAGCCCACAGATCATATCTTCAAAACTGATCATATCTTCAAACACAAGTCTAACCTCAACGCATTTAAAATAATACCAATTATACCTTCTAGCAAAAGAAATATTCATACTCAAAGTCATGGAAGTGAAATAACCTTAGTATAAATGATAGCTAGGTCAAAGATGAGATTAAGAAAGAAATCATCAGATTTGCTGAACAAAATGATAATGAAGACACAAACTATCGAAACCTGTGGGATACTGCAAAGGCAGTCCTAAGAGGGAAGTTCATAGCATTAGAAGTCTTCATCAAGAAGAGGCTGAGGCAAGAGAATCGCTTAAGCCCAGGAGTTGGAGGTTGCTGTGAGCTGTGTGAGGCCACGGCACTCTACCGAGGGCCATAAAGTGAGACTCTGTCTCTACAAAAAAATAAAATAAATAAATAATAAAAAAAAATAAAACGAGGAGAGCAAGTCAGCAACCTAATAGGCTATCTTAAGCAACAGGAAATGAAAGATAAATCCAACTGCAAACCCAGCAGATGAAAAGAAATAACCAAACTTAGAGCAGAATTAAATAGAATTGAAAACAAAAGAATCACCCAGTAGGTCATCATAACAGAAAGTTGGGTTTTTGAAAAGATTAATAAAATTAATTAACCTTTGGCTAGACTAAGCAAAAGAAGAAAAATAAAATCTCTAAGAACATCAATCAGAAACAGTAAAGGGGGGGAACACAGATACCACACAAATTCAAAAAATTCTTAATGACTACCACAAAATAACTCTATTCTCAGATACATGATAATATAAAGGAAATTGACCAATACCTGTAAGCATATCACCTTCCTAGATGGAACCAGAAAGAATTAGAAATTTTGAATAGACCTTTATCAAGCACTAAACTATCAACTATACAAAATCTCCCCAAAATAAATATTCAAACGGTTGCACATCAGAATTCTATCAAACCTTCAAAGAGGAACTAGTACCTATATTACATAATCTATTCCAAAACATAGAAAAGGAAGAAATCCTCCCCAACACATTTTACAAAGCAAATATCACCTTGATCCTCAAAACATGTAAGGCCCCAACAAAGGAAGAAAAATATACATGAATATCATTAATGGATATCGATGCAAAAATATTCAATAAGATCCTAGCAAACAGAATTCAGTGACACATCAAAAAAGTTTTATACCATGATCAAGTTGGTTTTATCCCAGGGTTATGAGTTTGGTTCAACATACATAAATCTAGAAATATAATATAGCGCATAAAAAAATAAAAAAATATATCACCACATGATTCTATCTATTGATGCAGAAAAGGCTTCTGATAATCGAGATCATTTCATGTTTGGAACACTCAGGAAAACAGGGTTAGATGGGACATTTCTTAAACTGATAGAGGCCATCTACAGAAAACCCACAGTCAATATCAAATTGAATGAAGTATAATTGAAAACATTTCCACTCAGATCTGGAACTAGACAAAGATAGTGTCTCCACTGCTATTCAACATCCATTTCAATCAGGTAAGTGAAGGAGATCAAGGGTATTCAAATGGGGACAGAAGAGGTCAAACTCTTGCTTTTCACATATGACATGATCTTATATCTGGAAAACCCAGGGACCCAACTACAAAGCTTTTAGAACTGATCAAGGAATATAGCAGTGTCTCAGGACACAAAATCCATACCTAGAAATCAGTAGCTTTTATATATTCCAATGATAGTCAAACTGAAAATATAATCAAAGATTCTGTTCCTTTTACAGTAGTGCCAAAGATGATGAAATATCTGAGAATTTATCTTACAAAGGATGCAAAAGAGCTTTATAATTATACCATGGAAAATATTCAGCCATAAAAAAATGGAGACTTGGTGGAACAAAGTTTTCTTAGTAAAGCATCAAAAGAATAGAGAAGCAAGAATCCAATGTACTCTATTCCAATATGAAGGCAGCCCCTAATACAGGGGCGGGGGCTAAGAGAATGAGCAAGTGGGAAGAGGGGTGGAGGGAAAGGGCTGGGGTGGCAGGGTATGTTACACCTCTTGTGCGTGGGGCACAACTATAAGAGGGACTTCATCTAACAAATGCAATCAGTGTAACCTTATTCTTTGTACCCGCAATGAATCACAAACAAACAATAAATAAACAAATAAGTGAATAAATGAATTAAAATGGAGACTTTACATCTTTTATTTTTACCTGGATGCAGTTGGAACATATTCTTCTCAGTAAAATATCTCAAGAATGGAAACAAACAAACAAAAAAAGTGTTCAATGTACTCAATACTATTATGAAACCAATATATAAACACTTCTACTCTCATATGAATGACAAAACACAAATACAGTCTAACAAGGGGAATGGGAGATGGGAGGGGAAGAGGGAAGGTGATAAGTGGGAAGAGGGAGGTTATTTGCTTGGATCTCACCTAAAGTGCATAATGCAAATGTATACTTCAAAATAACTGAAGAGTAAATTATGTCTTACCATAAAAAATAAATGAAGTGGTGGTTATGTTAATCAGTTTGATTTAAGCATTCCAATTGTAGATCAAATCACCATATTATGCTCCATAAATGCATACAGTTATGATTTAATAAAAAAATTAAAAGAACACGCACAACTTATCACCATTTCACTTCTCTTTCTTCTCCTTGTATGCATGCAATTGGTGACTTTCCTTGGCTCTTACAATATATCAATGCATTTTAAGCAAATTTTGTGTCAAATAGCTTTTTCAGAAATATACAATTGTTACCTTCGACTTGTTCATTCGCTGTATTTTTTCCTTTTTGATTAGAAGCCTCAGATGAATACCCAAGATCCTTCTTTTTAAGATTCTGTGAGATGCTCTGTGAAAATTAATAACAACATTGAGTTTTAAATAAATTAAAATACTAAGGTCCTTGAAGATTTCCTAATCACTACCTTAAATTAAAGTATTAAGGTTCATGAAAATTTCCCAATCAGAATTTTTTATGCAAAAGCAGTTATAATAAAAGCAGTATCTGTTTAAAAGCAGAACACTGCAATTGAAGACTTCATATTTGGTCTCCAGATGAAGCCTGTATTACATCTGTTTTTCATGACTGATTCTGTGAACTAAACAGGGAGCTAAAAAAAAAAGAAAGACTCACCTAATATTCAATGGTTAATTGAGAAAATATAAATTTATATGCCTATGCCAACAAGCAATTTTCTTCAAAATACATAACTCTAATCTTCACTCCCCACCAAAAATAAGTGAACATTATAAGAACATACAATATACTGACTATAATACTTACAACATTAAATAAATTGGTATTCCTTATTCTAGAAATATGTTGGTGATAAATTAGTATTGGCCAAATGGGAACCTTTGGAGTATGTCATTATGAACATAAACTGAACATTATCAAAGCTTCTTTATTTAGGGAAATAATACTTTAAAACAAATTTATATTTTTCAAACTTTAGATTGAGATGAGGGCATAAACTTTTAGATTACATTGTTTTCATTTCTAAAATAATTTTCAATTTTTAGTTGAGCCCTTCACCCAGGATACATGCTGAACAGTTTGACATTGTGCACATTAGATCGGATCCCACCAATCACCCTCCCTTCATCTTCTCTCCTCTCTGCCTCCTCTCTCCTCCATCTCATGAGACTAGCATTTTTGTTAGATGTGGGCTTGTAGTTGTTTATATATTGGTTTCATATTAGTATTGAGTATATTGGATACTTGCTTATCCATTCTATTTTTTATTATTTATTAAATCATAGCTGTGTACATTGATATGATCATGGGGCATCATTCACTAGCTTCACAGACCATTTGACACACTTTCATCACACTGGTTAACATAGCCTTCCTGGCATTCTCTCAGTCACTGTGCCAAGACACTTACATTCCACATGTACCAAGTTTCACATATACCCTTGTAAGATGCACCACTGATGTAATCCCGCCAATCCCCTACCCTCCAACACTTCCCCCCTTCCTCCCCTCCCATTCCCCCTTCTCCCTATTGTTAGGTTGTAACTGGCTTATAGCTTTTATGTGAAAACGCTAAATTAGTTTCATGGTAGGGCTGAGTACATTGGGTACTTTTTCTTCCATTCTTGAGATACTTTACTAAGAAGAGTATGTTCCAGCTACATCCATGTAAATATGAAAGAGATAAAGTCTTCATCTTTCTTTAAGGCTGCATAATGTTCCATGGTGTACATATACCACAATTTGTTAATCCATTCGTGGATCGATAGGCACTTGGGCTTTTTCCATGACTTAGAAATTATGAATTGGGCTACAATAAACATTCTGGTACAAATATCTTTGTTATGATGTGATTTTTGGTCTTCTAGGTATATGCCCAGTAGAGGGATTACAGGATTGAATGGCAGATCTATTTTTAGATCTCTAGTGTTCTCCATATCTCTTTCCAAAAGGAATGTATTAATTTGCATTCCCAACAGCCATGCAAAAGTGTTCCCTTTTCTCCACATCCACGCCAACATCTCTGGTCTTGGGATTTTGTGATATAGGCTAGTCTCACTGGAGTTAGATGATAACTCAAAGCAGTTTTGATTTGTATTTCTGTGATTATTAAAGATGATGAGCATTTTTTCATATGTCTGAAGGCCGCACACCTATCTTCTTCAGAGAAGTTGCTCTTCAAATCCCTTGCCCAGCCTGCGATGGGATCCCTTGTTCTAGTTTTGCTAATGCATTTGAATTCTCTGTGGATTCTGGTTATTAAACTTTGTAGGAGACATAACATGCAAATATCTTCTCCCATTCTGAGGGCTGTTTTCTTGCTTTAATGTGTTCTTGGCTGTGCAGCTTTTTAGTTGGATCAAGTTCCAGTAGTGTATTTTTGATGCTGCTTCAATTGACCGGGGGGTCCTCCTCATAAAATACTCGACCAGACCGATTTCCTCAAGGGTTTTGCCTGCACTCTCCTCTAGTATTTCTATAGTTTCATGTCTTAAGTTTAAATCTTTAATCCACTGAGAGTCTATCTTTGTTAATGGTGAAAGGTGTGGGTCCAGTTTCAGCCTTCTGCAGGTTACCAGCCAGTTAACCCAGCACCATTTGTTAAATAGGGAATCTTTTCCCCACTGAATGTTTTGAATTGGCTTGTCAAAGATTAAATAATGTTAAGAAGCTGGATTCATCTCTTGGTTCTCTATTCTGTTCCAGACATCTACTTCTCTGTTTTTCTGCCAATACCATGCTGTTTGATCACTATCGATTTGTAGTATAGTCTGAGGTCTGGTAGAGTAATTCCTCCTGCTTTATTTTTATTTCTGAGTAATGTCTAGGCTATTCGAGGTTTTTTCTGATTCCATATAAATGAAGTATTGTTTTTTCAAGATCTTTAAAGTATGACAGTGGAGCTTTAATAGGGATTGCATTGAAATTATATATTGCTTTGGGTAGTATGGACATTTTAACAATGTTGATTCTTCCCAGCCATGAGCATGGTATGTTTTTCCATTTGTTAATATTTTCAGCTATTTCTTTTCTTAGAGTTTCATAGTTCTCTTTATAGAGATCTTTCATGTCCTTTGTTAGATAAATTCCCAAATATTTCATCTTCTTTGGCACTACTGTGAACAGGATAGAGACCTTAACTGTTTTTTCAACTTGACTATTGTTGGTATATATAAAGGCTACCGATTTATGAATGTTGATTTTGTAACCTGAGACGCTGCTGTATTCCTTGATCACTTCTAAGAGTTTAGTAGTAGAGTCCCTAGTGTTTTCCAGATATACTATGGATACCCTCGATTGCTTTTTCTTCCCTAATTGCGGTGGCTAAAACTTCCATTACAATGTTAAAAAGCAATGGAGACAATGGGCAGCCTTGTCTGGTTCCTGATCTGAGTGGAAATGATTCCAACTTAACTCCATTCAATATGATATTGGCTGTGGGTTTGCTGTAGATAGCCTCTATCAGTTTAAGAAATTTCCCTTCTATACCGATTTTCTTAAGTGTTCTGATCATGAAGGGATGTTGGATATTATCAAAAACTTTTTCTGCATCGATTGAGAGAATCATATGGTCTTTGTTTTTTAATTTATGTGCTGGGTTACATTTATAGATTTACATATATTGAACCAGCCTTGAGACTCTGGGATAAAACTGACTTGGTCATGATGTATAATTTGTTTGATGTGTTGCTGGATTCTGTTTGTTAGGATCTTGTTGAATATTTTTGCATCTATATTCATTAGTGACATTGGTCTATAATTTTCTTTTCTTGTTGGGTCTTTTCCTGGTTTGGGGATCAGGGTGATGTTTGCTTCATAGAACATGTTGGGTAGTCTTCCTTCTTTTTCTACCTTTTAGAACAGCTTGAGTAATATAGGTACTAATTCCTCTTTAAAGGTTTGGTAGAATTCTGACATGAAACCATCTGGTCCCGGGCTTTTCTTTTTAGGGAGGTTTTGTATGGTTGATGCTATTTCCAAAGTTGATATGGGCCTGTTCAACATTTCCACTTGATTCTGGCTAAGTCTTGGAAGGTGACGTGCTTCCAAGTATTGGTAAATTTCCTTCAGATTTTCATATTTCTGAGAATAAAGTTTCTTGTAATATTCATTAAGGATTTTTTTTGATTTCTGAGGAGTCTGTTGTTATTTCATCTTTGTTGTTTCTGATTGATGAGATTAGAGAGTTTACTCTTTTTTTTTTCCTGATTAGGTTGGCCAAAAGTTTATCTATTTTATTGACCTTTTCAAAAAACCAGCTTTTTGATTTATTGATCTGTTGTATTATTCTTTTGTTTTCAATTTCATTTAATTCTACTCTAATTTTGGTTATTTCTTTTTATCTACTGGGTTTTGGGTTGGAATGTTCTTCCTTTTCCTGTTGCTTGAGATGTCCCAGTAAGTTGTTAACTTCCTCTCATTCCGTTCTCTTGAGGAAGGCTTGCAGTGCTATAAATATCCCTCTTAGAACTGCTTTTGCGCTGTCCCAGAGGTTCTGATAGTTTGTGTCTTCATGGTTGTTTTGTTCGAAAAAATTAGCGATTTCTTTCTTAATCTCATCTCTGACCCAGCTATCATTCAGCATAAGGTTATTTAACTTCCATGTTTTTGTATGAGTATGCAGATTCCTGTTGTTACTCAGCTCAAGTCTTATTCCATGGTGGTATGAGAAGATGCATGGAATAATTTCAATTCCTTTAAATTTACTGAGGTTAGACTTGTGATCGATTTCTGAGTAAGTTCCATGAGCTGATGAGAAGTATGTGTATTCAGTTTTGTTGGGATGAAATCTTCTGTAGATGTCTGCTAAATCCAAATGTTGGATGGTTAGGTTTAAATCTAAGATTTCTTTGCTCAGCTTCTTGTTGGAGGATCGATCCAACACTGCCAAAGGAGTGTTGAAATCTCCGACTATTATGGAGCTGGAGGAAATCAAGTTACTCATATCTCTTAGAGTTTCTCTTATAAATTGAGGTGCATTCTGGTTGGGTGCATAGATATTAATAATTGAGATCTCATAATATTAAGTATTACCCTTAACAATTATCAAGTGACCATTCTTGTCCTTCCTTAATTTTGTTGGTTTAAAGCCTATTGTATCTACAAATAGAATTGCAACACCTGCTTATTTATGATTACCATTTGCCTGAAATATGGATGACCATCCTTTCACCCGGAGTCTGTATTTGTCTTTTAAGTTAAGATGTGACTCTTGTATGCAACAAATATCTGGCCTGAGTTTTGTATCCAGTCAGCTAACCTATGCCTCTTTAGAGGACAGTTTAAGCCGTTCATATTAATGGAGAATATTGATAAGTCTGGTGACGTTTTGGGTATCGAGTTTTTCAAAGGTCCAGTGGCCATTTTTAATCCTTTTGCCAGTGTCGAAATTGGAGTTTCATCCGAAGTTTCTGAGTGAGTTTACTTTTGTGGTATAGGATTGGGTTGTTCATTATGGAGGATAGGTCTGAGAATATCCTGAAGAGCTGGTTTGGTTATGGCAAATTTCTTCAACATATAAATGACATTAAAGTATTTAATTTCTCCATTATAAATGAAACTCAGTTTAGCTGGATACAAGATCCGGGGTTGAAAGTTATTTTGCTTTAGGAGATTAAAACTCAGTGACCATTTTCTTCTGGCTTAAAAAATTTCAGCAGAGAGATCTGCAGTCATTATAATATTCTTCCCTTTGAAGATAACGGTTTTCTTTCTCCTGGAAGGTTTGAGAATTTTCTCCTTCATATTAACTTTAGTGATGTTAATTATGATATGCCTTGGGGATGTCTTATTGGGGTTGAGTCGTGCTGGGGTTCTGAAGCTGTCCGCTATCTGAATTTCAGAATCTCTAGGCATGTCTGGAAAATTCTCTGTTGTAATATCATGCAGAAGGGCCTCTGTGCCCAGCGAGGCCACTTCATCTTTTTCTGGAACTCCAATGATTCGGATATTCGCCTTCTTCGAATTATCCCAGAGCTCTCGGAGAGAATGATCCGTTTTTGCTCTCCATTTCTCTTCCTCTTTGAGAGTTTGGGAGTGTTCAAAGGCTTTATCTTCAATGTCAGAAATCCTTTCTTCTGCTTGCTCCATTCTGTTGCTGAGGGATTCTACTGTATTTTTCATATCTTTGAGGGCTGCAAATTCTTGCTTCAGTATGTCTAAGTCTTTGGTGGTTTTGTCTTTAAATTCACTAAATTCTTGAGACAACTTTTGAATTTCTCCTCAAATTCCTAATTCCACTTTATTAATCTTGTCTGCAATTCAAATTCTGAATTCGATTTCTGACATCTCAGCCAGTTGTTTATGAATGGGATCTTCAATTACGTCTGCCATGTCTTTCCTTGGGGGTGTTGATCTATTCTGATTATTCATGTTACCAGAGTTTTTCGCTGATTCTGCCCCATGGTTGTTTTACTCCCTTTGGTTTTTCCCCCCTGGGGCTTTGTTGAGGGCCTGTACAGTGCTGTTTCCTGAGAAACTGGGGCCCTGTCTGGTGTGGTGGGGCTAAGTGGTTCTGTCTTATTTTCAGTTGGTTTCTGTTCCACCCTAGTGAAACAGATACTCTGGATTGAAGTCTCAGCTGTGGAGAAATATCAGCAATGAGTCACCCCACCCCACATCGGCAAACAATTGGAAAAGAAAAATCAAACCTTCCTACCACCGTGCACCCACGGCACCACCTGATTTGTCCTCAAGCGATTGGTTCAGTTCAAAAGGTCCAAATCAATTGTCTCAGTCTGCACCTGTCTCGGGTGAGAGAGTTTAAGAGGTCTCTGGGAACTGGATCACAGGGGTCTGGGGACTACTCGGGTGTGGCTTGCTCCAGTGCTGCGTGGAGTCAGGAGGAGCCACCCAGCCAATAGATTAGTCTGGTAAGGTTGCTGCCTCCTTCCCCACCTTGCACCACTGTCGCACCCAGTCACTGATAGCCCTGAAGTTGGCTGATCAAGTTGCCTGTAGTGAACCGGTACTCCAGGAGTTTGCACCTGCCTGAATCACAAGGAAGTCTGCCAGGCCGCTGCGCTCAGCCTCTCTCTAGCTGGAGGAGGTGAGGACTGACAACCTCAGACGCTTGATGAAGGTTGGGGGGTTTTCACTCAGGTCCAGTCTTGCCCCTGATTAATGTTACTGACAGAACAGAACAGACCAAATTTTCGGTTCCCCTGCAGAAGAGAAGCTGAATTGAGTTTCAAATCAGCTTGTCTTTGCTCTTGTATTGTCTATAGGCTGACGATCCCCTGAGGGCCAGGTGCATCTTAGGTTTAGTAAAGTGGACCTCTGGGTCAGCCCCGCCCTGGGAGTTTCCCTGGTTTGCAAGTTGGAGTTGCCTAAGGCAAATCCTATACTCACAGTCTCTGGTTGCCCAGGGAGACGGGGGTGTGGCTTCAGAATATTCAGTAGTGAGCTGTATTGCTAGAAAAAGAGGGCTGCTGTTTTATGCCTCACAGAACCACTGCTCCAGTGCAGCTCCTCTCTGACCAACCGTCCTCTCTCTGCTCCCATGCCCCAGAGTCTGCACCGACTGGCTGCATCCCAGCACTGTCTATACCCCTCGAGCAATCGCCCAAGAGTCTGGACCCCTGGGGAACAGGCCTCCAGACCTTACAGCGAGAGCAGACGGGACTGCAGGGAGCACTGGGAGCCTGGGGTTACGGGCAGAGAACACACACAGTTTTATGCCTGGCCGTATTGTCACCAAAATATGGCTGTTGCACTGTGCCTCAGGGGACTGCCGCTCCGGTGCAGTCCCCTCTCCGCCAACCATCCTCTCCTCACTCCCATGCCCAGAGCTGGTGCCGACCAGCTGCAGTCAAGGCCTCGTCCACACCCCTCGAGAAACCACCTAAGACTCTGAACTCCTGGGGACTGGCCTCCAGACCTCAGTGTGAGTGGAGGGGAGCGCTGGGAGCTCAGAATTCCAGGTAGAGACTATACACAGTTTTATACAGTTTTATGCCTGGCCGGAGAACGCTGTGGCACCCTAGTAGGGGAGGTAGGTCCAGTTGTTAGAGGGTCTGTCCCGTGGAGTGTAGTTGGAGGACCTTTGAACTCTGCCCGATTGTTTGTGGGGCACTCTGAGCTATTCTCATGGGGGAGGGGACTCCCGTCCACATGGTGATGGATTTTGTACCTTTTGTTTGTATGTTGGGGTCACAGCTTGCCTCAGCGGGGTTGATGTGCATTCTTCAACCTTCTCTCTTAGTGCAGCTCAAATCCACTAGGTTACTGGCTGAATTTTTGTCCTTTAACTCTCCTAATGGATGGGAGCCTCTGTGGAAAGCTGGCTTCAGTCTGCTTATCCATTCTCATGATACTTTACTAAGAAGAATGTGTTTCAACTCCATTCAGGTTAACACAAAAGATGTAAAGTCTCCATCTTTTTATGACTGAATAGCACTCCATGGTGTGTGTGTGTGTGTGTGTACATATATATATATGTATGTATATATATATATATATACACACACATATGTGTATATATATACATATATACACATATATACACACATATGTGTATATATATACATATATACACATATATACATATGTGTATATATGTACATATATACACATATATACATATGTGTATATATATACATATATACACATATATACATATGTGTATATATATGTATATGTGTATATATATATATACGCTGTATGCATCTCTTTCTCAATTAAGATATAAATTCAATAAAGCATAGCAAGACTTAATAAAAAGGGAAGAATAAGAACATTTGCTTTTGAAGCATATAAAACATGCCAAGTATTTACTTGTGTTGTGTCTTTTCTACACATTATAATAATAAAGAT
The DNA here is from genome assembly GCF_027406575.1 of Nycticebus coucang. Classification (NCBI taxonomy): domain Eukaryota; kingdom Metazoa; phylum Chordata; class Mammalia; order Primates; family Lorisidae; genus Nycticebus; species Nycticebus coucang. The sequence goes on along the minus strand of NW_026515593.1, from coordinate 442,281 downwards.
TAAAATCATGGTGACCCCAGGTTCTGCTTTCTGGTCATTTCAAGAAGTTCAGAATAAAATGGTGAATAGATGTGATTAATACAACATGCAAAAGTGGAAAATCAGAATGGACCAGAGGGATAAAAGCAGCAGTGACAAATGAACATCTACTTCATTTTGAACTTGAATTTTTCTTCTCCAAAGGTGGGGATTCTACTTGTAACATGTCATCCTCATTCTTACCCTTTTGCATATCCTGCCATATTTCTTCCTTTATAAACACAGATGCTTTTGATGATCTGTCACTATGTGGTGGGGAGGGATGCATATTTTCTGATTCAGGCTTCATGGTTTGTACTTTTCAGCATCTCTGTCCTCATCTAATGCCTCAGGAACACATACAGTATGTACTGGTTTTACTTCATTATTAGTGGATATAGCAGCAAAAATACTGCACCTTTTTGTTTGAAGCACACACTTCATTTCCTTTTAAGCCACAAAGTTTGGATTTCTTGACAGGTACATTTCTGATCCCAATTTCCAAAAAAAAATTGTTTTGGCCATTTCAAAATCAAGCTTATTAGTGTTCCTTTGTTTCAACTGTATATTCTGAGCTCCTTGCTTTTTTAGTGTGTGTGTCATTATAATATTATCCTCACATGCCCAGTGCTGGGACAGAGACAAGATGGCTAACTAGAGGCATATTTTGTGGAAAGTCTCATCCAGAAGGAGGGAAATTTTAATGAAGTAACCCAGAGTAGTGTAATTGGGGGCTAGATTGCAAGAAGAACCAAGGGGTTCAGTAACCCTGCACAGACAAACTGCGAGGACCAAGATGAGTAAGAGGAAGGAAGAGAACTGAGGAGAGTTAGATTGGATCAGTCTAGATGATTCTTGAAAACAGAAGAGTAAGGGTGAGCCTTCTCCCACCTGCAGTCTTTCTGCAAACAGCAAAACACGCCATCACTTGCCTGATAAGGAAGTCCCAAGAAGGATAAAACATCCCACTATTTTTGCACCAAGGCATATCCGCTTCTGAGTCTGTATCCTGCCTGGCAGAATAGAGAGCAATTTTGGCACTAGCTTCCTTTCGACCACAGCCAATACCCTCTCTTTTTTGGGTTGCCCAACAGTCTGCCCCCACTGCAGAACTCTGCTTTCCAGTGGCACCAACTAGAAGCACTAGCCCAGACCAGACTGGAGGGGGGGGGTTGACCCACCCACTGGCAACAACAGGTGAAAGTGCTTTGGACCCTACCCAGCCCTCAGAGCAACTGAGGGAGCGAGGGTTTACAGAGGTTGCTTTCTCTGTCACCAAGAATCATCAGGGTCTTTATCAGGCCATGTGGACTCTGAGAGATCTCTGCATTGTGTGGCCCAATGAACTGAGCATGCCTCAACCCTGTTGGAGGAAATGGTGGCTTGGCTGCACTGACAATGCATGACAAGGTCCCTCCTAAGTCTCCATCCTGCTAGGGGGGAACTTTCCCTACCCATTGGAATGGCATTGTCTAGCATCTGTGCCTAGCAGGCCCCTCCTGGAGGTTTGGCCCCTGACTCCACTTCTTTTTTTTTTTTTTTTTTTTTATCTTTTTTTTTTTTTTTTATTGTTGGGGATTCATTGAGGGTACAATAAGCCAGTTACACTGATTGCAATTGTTAGGTAAAGTCCCTCTTGCAATCATGTCTTGCTCCCATAAAGTGTGACACACACTAAGGCCCCACCCTCCTCCCTCCATCCCTCTTTCTGCTTCCCCCCCCATAAACTTAATTGTCATTAATTGTCCTCATATCAAGATTGAGTACATAGGATTCATGCTTCTCCATTCTTGTGATGCTTTACTAAGAATAATGTCTTCCACTTCCATCCAGGTTAATACGAAGGATGTAAAGTCTCCATTTTTTTTAATAGCTGAATAGTATTCCATGGTATACATATACCACAGCTTGTTAATCCATTCCTGGGTTGGTGGGCATTTAGGCTGTTTCCACATTTTGGCAATGGTAAATTGAGCTGCCATAAACAGTCTAGTACAAGTGTCCTTATGATAAAAGGATTTTTTTCCTTCTGGGTAGATGCCCAGTAATGGGATTGCAGGATCGAATGGGAGGTCTAGGTTGAGTGCTTTGAGGTTTCTCCATACTTCCTTCCAGAAAGGTTGTACTAGTTTGCAGTCCCACCAGCAGTGTAAAAGTGTTCCCTTCTCTCCACATCCACGCCAGCATCTGCAGTTTTGAGATTTTGTGATGTGGGCCATTCTCACTGGGGTTAGATGATATCTGAGGGTTGTTTTGATTTGCATTTCTCTAATATATAGAGATGATGAACATTTTTTCATGTGTTTGTTAGCCATTCGTCTGTCATCTTTAGAGAAAGTTCTATTCATGTCTCTTGCCCATTGATAAACCATTAGCCAGACTAACTAGAAATAGAAAAGTAAAATCTCTAATAACCTCAATCAGAAACGATAAAGGGGAAATAACAACTGATCCCACAGAGATACAAGAGATCATCTCTGAATACTACCAGAAACTCTATGCCCAGAAATTTGACAATGTGAAGGAAATGGATCAATATTTGGAATCACACCCTCTCCCTAGACTTAGCCAGGAAGAAATAGACCTCCTGAACAGACCAATTTCAAGCACTGAGATCAAAGAAACAATAAAAAAGCTTCCAACTAAAAAATGCCCTGGTCCAGATGGCTTCACTCCAGAATTCTATCAAACCTTCAAGGAAGAGCTTATTCCTGTACTGCAGAAATTATTCCAAAAAACTGAGGAAGAAGGAATCTTCCCCAACACATTCTATGAAGCAAACATCACCCTGATACCAAAACCAGGAAAAGACCCAAACAAAAAGGAGAATTTCAGACCAATCTCACTCATGAACATAGACGCAAAAATTCTCAACAAAATCCTCGCCAATAGACTACAGCTTATCATCAAAAAAGTCATTCATCATGATCAAGTAGGCTTCATCCCAGGGATGCAAGGCTGGTTTAACATACGCAAGTCTATAAACGTTATCCACCATATTAACAGAGGCAAAAATAAAGATCACATGATCCTCTCAATAGATGCAGAAAAAGCATTTGATAAAATCCAGCATCCTTTTCTAATTAGAACTCTGAAGAGTATAGGCATAGGTGGCACATTTCTAAAACTGATTGAAGCTATCTATGACAAACCCACAGCCAATATTTTACTGACTCCACTTCTGCCAAATTGAAGGTGGATGGGCCTAGTCTCTGACAGGCAACCCAATCCGGGAAAGCCTTGGAAGCAGATGGTAGGCCCAAGATCTCCCTTCCCTACCATAGTCAAAAAGCCTCCTCAGTTTGAATCTGTCACAGCTGGGACTTCAGAGAAAAAGAAGAGTTTGTTTGAATAGTTAGGTGTAAAGTAGAGTGAGCAACTCCATATACAGGAGCCTCTGGATCTGACTTCAGCCCACCAGATTTAGTTTTAGTCACCAAGGATCTGGACACAATTATAGCAGAGCTTAAGAAATGGAAAGAGGCATTCAAGGAGATTCAAACAGTATGGAGTCTCAGCAGTAGAACAGAACATGGAGAAGAAAGAATCTCAGAAATGGAAGACAAGAATTTTGAACTAACCTAATCATTCAAAGAGACAGGGGAAAAAAGCAGAATAAAAACAGCTTTATCTGAGCAAGTTATAGAACTACTCCAAAAGATCAAGCATTCAAATCATTGGGATTTCTGAAGGATAAGAAGAGAGTGAATGGTAGGAAAAAAAACATTTCAGGCAAATGGAAATCAGGAAAAAGTAGGGGGTACAATTGTATTTTTAGATATTATGAGATGTTTATTAGATTTAAACCTATAAACAAAAACAAAGATGGATGCTATTCTCTGGTCAAGGGAACAATATAACAATGAGACATTTGAATCCTAAATATCTATGCACACAACTGAAACACTCCCAGACATTTAAAATGAACCCTAACCAATTTGAACAACATGATATCCTGTGAAACCATATTAAGTGGGCATTGCAACACTCTTCTGACAAAACCGTACTGACTCTCCAAGCAGAAACTAAACAAATAAACAAGGGAGTTAAATGTGTGCCTAGAACAATTGGGTTTTACGGAAATATACAGAACATAAATCCAAAAACTACTGAGTATGCGTTCTTCTCTCCAGCTCATGGATTATATTAAAAAAAAATGGACACAAATCAAACCTCAACAAAATCTAAAGAATAGAAATTATATTTTGTATCTTTCCAGATCATTAGGGAATAAAGGCAGAACTCAACTAAAAAAATAAAAGATCCTTATGCCTGCATGCCTGTACAAAGTCATGGAAATGAAGTAACCTTAGAGCAAAGAACTGAGTCAAGGAGGAGATAAAGAAATAAATCATTATCTTTCATGAAAAAATGACAATGAAGCCACATACTATCAAAACCTGTGGGATACTGTAAAGGCAGTCCTAAGGGTAAAAGTTATTGGATTAAATGTTCTCATTCAAAAAACAGAAAAAATGCAAATCAATAACCCAATAAACCATCTGAAGCAACTGGAAAAGAAAGAATAATCCAATCTCAAACCTAGTAGGAGAAAAGACATAAAATAAATCAGAATTTAATGAAATTGAGAACATAAGGACCATTCAAAAGATCGGAGAAAGAAAAAGTTGTTTCTTTTAAAATATTAATAAAATCAAAGTACCCTTGGCCAGACTGACTAGCAACAGAAAAGATCTCTAATAACTTCAATCAGAAATAAAAGAGGGAAAATAACAATAGAAACCACAGAGATACAAAAAATCTTCAGTGACTCTACAAAAATCTATATTCTCAGAAATTCTAAAACGTAGAGGAACTGTACCAAAATGTGGACTCATATCATCTCCCCTAAGCTCAACCATAAAGAACTAGAAACTCTGAACAGACCAGTATAAAGCACCAGAACTGCAATAACAATAAATCTTCCCTCAAAAAGTCCTGGACCAGCTGGTGTCACACCGGAATTCTACCAAACCTTCAAAGAATACCTATATTGCAGAAACTATTCCAAAACATAAAGGAAGGAAACTTCCCCAACACGTTCTATGAAACAAACATCACCCTGATTCCAAAACCAGAGGAAGAGCCAACAAAAAAGGAAAACTACAGACCAATATCATTAATAAATATTGATTCAAAAATATTCAATAAAATCCTAGCCAACAGAGTACAGCTACACATTAAAAAATTACACATCATGACCAAATGAGTTTTATCCCAGGGATAGAAAGTTGATTCATAAATCCATAAATATAATTCACTGTTTAAATACATTCAGAAGGAAAGACCATATGAGCCTCTCAATAGATGCAGAAGAAGCATTCAACAAAAGTCACCATCCCTTTCTGCAAGAACACTTAAGAAAATAGGCATAGATGGGACATTTCCTAAACTGATAGACACCACCCCACAACAAACCTACAGAAAATAGCATACTGAATGGAGGAAAACTGAAAGCTTTTGCACATAGAATTGGGACCAGACAAGGAGGTCCACTATCAGCACTGCTACTCAACCTAGTGCTGAAAGATCTAGCCAATGCAATCAGGTAAGGGATGGATATTAATGGCATTGAAATAGGAGCAGAGGAGGTCAAGATCTCCCTCTTTGCTGATCATACGATTTTATACTTTGGAAACCCCAGAGACTCAACTACAAGGTTCCTGGAAGTGAGCAAGGAATAAAAAGTTTTATTCCAGATATCTACTTCTCTGTTTTTGTGCCAATACCATGCTCTTTTGATCACTATCGATTTGTAGTAAAGTCTGAGGTCTGGTAGTGTGATTCCTCCTGTTTTGTTTTTATTTCTGAGTAATGTCTTGGCTATTCGAGGTTTTTTCTGATTCCATATAAAACGAAGTAATGTTTTTTCAAGATCTTTAAAATATGACAGTGGAGCTTTAATAGGGAGTGCGTTGAAATTATATATTGCTTTGGGTAGTATGGACATTTTGATAATGTTGATTCTTCCTAGCCATGAGCATGGTATGTTTTTCCATTTGTTAACATTTTCAGCTATTTCTTTTCTTAGAGTTTCATAGTTCTCTTTATAGAGATCTTTCACGTCTTTTGTTTCGATCCGCGAATGGATTAATAAATTGTGGTATATGTATACCATGGAATACTATGCAGCCTTAAAGAAAGATGGAGACTTTACCTCTTTCATGTTTACATGGATGGAGCTGGAAAATATTCTTCTTAGTAAAGTATCCCAAGAATGGAAGAAAAAATACCCAATGTACACAGCCCTACTATGAAACTAATTTGGGACTCTCACATGAAAGCTATAACCCAACTACAACTTAACAATAGGGGGAAGTGGGAAAGGGGCGGGGAGGTAGAGGGAGGGGAATCGGTGGGATCACACCTGTGGTGCATATTACAGGGGTATTTGCGAAACTTGGTAAATGTAGAATGTAAATGTTTTGGCACAGTAACTGAGATAACGCCGGAAAGGCTATGTTAACCACTGTGATAAAAATGTGTCAAATGGTTTATGAAGTGAGTGTATGATGCCCCATAATCATATCATTGTATACAGTTATGATTTAATAAAAAAAAAAATTTAGTACATAAAATCAAGGTCCACAACTCAGGCCCCTCCAGAATGGTATGCCAGTAACAGTCAAGGTGAGAATAAGGTCAAAGACACATTATTCCTTCACAGTAGCTTAAAAAAACAATGAAATGCTTGGGAATATACTTAACAAAGGATGTGAAGAATTTCTACAGAGAGAACTACGAAATCCTGAGAAAAGAAATAGCAGAAGACATTAACAAGTGAAAGAACACACCATATTCACTCACAGTTGAAAAGAATCAACATCATAAAATGTCCATACTACCCAAAACAATCTACAGATTTAATGCAATCCCCATCAAAGCATCAATGTCATATTTTGAAGATCTAGAAAAAATAATACTGTGCATCATATGGAACTAGAAAAAAAACAAATAATAAATGCAATTCTAAACAATAAAAACAAATCTGGAGGCATTATATCACCAGACTTCGGGTAATGCTACAAATCTACAGTGATCAAAACAGCACGATACTGGCAAAAGAATAGGTACCTATGGAAGAAAACAGAGAACCTAGAAGTGAACCCAGCCACTTACCATCTGATCTTTGATAACCAAACAAAAGCATACACTGGGAAAAAGAATTCATATTTAATACATGGTCCTGGGAGAACTGGTTAGCCACAACGGGAAGACTAAAACTAGACTTCTCACCACTTACAAAAAGTGACTCTCATTGGATAAAATATCTAAATTTAAGACACTAAATGACAAAAAATCTGGAAGAAAGGGTGGAAAAAATTCTTGGCAAAATCAGCCTGAAAAACAGCTTATGAACAAGACCCCCTTGGCAACTACAGCAATATTAAAAATAAATAAATTGAACATAACCATACTAAAAAGCTTCTGCACAACTAAAGGTACAAGAACTAAAGAAAACATCCTATGAAATGGTAGAAGGTATTTGCACACTATGACTCGGACAAAGAGCTGATAACTGGAATTTACAGAAAACTCAAACTAATTCACAAGAAAAGAACAAACAATCCTATGTCAAAAGTGGACAAAAACTTTCCTGAAGAAGATGGATGAATGGCCAACAAACACATGAAAAAATACTTATCATCAGATAAATGCAATTCAAAGCTACATGAAGGTATTACCTAATCCCAGTGGAATAGCCCACATCACAAAGTCCCAAAGATGCAGATGCTGGTGTGGATGTGGAGAGAAGGGAACACTTCTACACTGTTAGTAAAACTGCAAACAGATATTTTCCATAGCCTCTGTGGAAAGAATTATGGAGAATTCTCAAAGAACTAAAAGTATACCTTCTATTTGATCCTGCAATCCCTTTACTAGGTATCTACCCAGAAGAAAACAACATTTTACAATAAGGACATCCACACTAGAATCTACTGCAGCTCAATTCATAATTGCCAGGATGTAGAAGAAACCCATGTGCACATCAACCCAGGAATGGATTAAAAAACGGTGGTATATGTATACCATGGACCCCTTTCAGTCATAAAAAAGAAAAAGATGAAAAATACATATTTGCTTTTACCTGGATGGAGTTGAAAAGCATTCTTCTTAGCAAAGTGTGCATGAATAGAAAAGTATCTAATATACTCAATACTAATATGAAACAATTACATAAAGAACTACACCCCCACAGGAGACAAAAATACAATTGAGTTGAAATGGGAGGGCTGAAGGAGAGTGCATAGTGTGCACATTTGCTCTCATCAAATGTACACAATGTGAGGACACACAGCACACTCCGTGGGTGAAGGGATCAGCTCCAACCTGAATTTTACCTAAGATATGCAAACAATGTAACCTAATCATTTTTACCCTCATAGTAATATGAAATTAAAAAAAAAAACAAAACAGCAACAACAACATACCCAGGGTCTGCCAGGGCTGTTCTCATATTCCTGATATACTGTGTTTTCTTTTAAATAAAGCTTAGAAGATAAGTGTCAAGTTTATTTCAGGGACCCAAAGTAGAAATGGGATGAAAAGACATTTCTGAGACTGATGTGCTTTTGTTCAGAGAATGCATGAGGTATTTTAGAGATGGACACTTCAGGTGGACCTATTATCCTCACAATCAGGAGGAATCTGTAATTTTGCCAAATTACAGGTTTTTTTTTTTCTTTTTAATATAAGCTTGTTACTCTTTTAGAGTTGTGTAGTAACTGCCTAAGGACAAACTGGACTTTTGTGTTATATGTATTCACAAATTTAACCAAACCTTTGGTTTTACTCATTTTTCTTAAATTTTAATTTATTTCACCACTCTACTTTGCCTTGATTTATCCACAATTACTCTAACTTTTGCACATAGGAAATCCATAATATACAGTATATCCCCTCTTCCACAAACCCTATGTATTTCTAGTTTTTGAGAACTGTTTGCAGATGCAAACATAAAAGATTAATGTGTTTATTTTGTTAGTTATGTTTTCTGTCAGGTTACAGGTTTTCAAAATGATGTGATCCTCTCACCCAAATATGGGCAAAGATATTCAGAAAATAAATAAACTTTAACTAACACATTTCTTAAATCTGTATTTAGCTATTTCCAAATCCTGGACTGCAACTAACAAGTGAAAAATAGTTTTCCTCAGCCTCCAATAGGAACTAGACAACTTTATCACTCTCTGTTTGAAATTAAGTTAATTTATTATATTTTAATCTACCAAAACTGAATAAGCAGGTAATTTTGTAATATTACAATGCCTTCCTTCCTCACTTAAAATGATTTTACCTAACTTCAATAGTAAACCTCTACGTTGTACTTCACTACTCTTCTAAAGGGCAACATTTGGAGACTTGGAAAGCTTTATGCTATTAGCAGACTAAATCAATGCAATCAGACATAAAAGTCAATTATTTAGATTTAATTAAAATTATATAAAATAATATGACAGTGCTATGTTGTGACACAGCCTAACTGCTTAAGTCTAGGTCTAATACATCCTAATGTCCTCTAATGACAGTGAATAAAATCATTTTGATACTGTTTACTGATTTGCTACATGTAAATATGTTATAAGCTTGCTATTGTTACCCCAAGAATAATGAGCCCCGTTACCAAAGGCCTCATTCTTTTTTTTTTCCTTTTTTTATTAAATCATAGCTGTGTACATTAATGCAATTGTGGGGTACAATGCGCTGGTTTTATATACAATTTGAAATATTTTCATCGAACTAGTTAACATAGCCTTCATGGCATTTTCTTAGTTATTGTGTTCAGACATTTATATTCTGCATTTAGTAAGTTTCACCTAAGGCCTCATACTTTATGATACAAACTCTCTTCATAGACACAATATTTATGACTCAAATCTCTCCTTCAATATAGACACTGAAGTGAGTTAGGGATCACTAGGCATAAGAAATATTTAGCCTAAGCATTACTGACTGGCAACATAAAATTGTAAATTTGGAAACACTGTGAATGATTATTCTTTTAATGTACTCAGTGGCCACCACTGTAAAATTGTTCACAAATTCTATTGCTTAGCAATATGATTAAACAGCTGATGTTACCTTCCTTATCACGTAAGAAATTTATAATACAAGGAATATAATTATAAAAATTATAAAATACACAAAATCCCAGAAAACACTTGCCTCTATACCAATGGCAAATTTATCTATAATTTATTATTTATTTTAAAAAATGTTTTAAACTTTACAATAGTTAAATAGATTTTTAAAATTTAATATCAAATTATAACCTATCAATTCTTAAATGCTAGTCCAAATTTTAATTTATTTTCAACTATTCTATGTTACCAATGCAAATAAAACCATAATTAACCCGAAATTAAAATTTCAATTTTTTTATACCTGTGGATGATTATTTTTCCTTCCATCCTGCTTTTCTTCTTTTTCCTCTGATATTACCATAAAGTCTTGTTTTGCTGTCAAAACCATATATTTAGTTAATATAATCTACTTAGAATGATCCAATTAAAGCTATAGTGTTTATAAAAGAAGAGAGAATTTTTTTCATTTTATAAACTGATAGTTTAAATGGAAATTAATCTTTAGAAGAGTATTTATTTTCTTATAAAAATTTTCAAAATACACTCAGGGAGGCATCTGATGTCCCCAGATTCAAGGCATACCAACATCTCAAATATTCATTCCTCCATTTGTCTACCCAACATAAATGAACAAAATTTAAAATTATCATAAACATATGAAGTATCACTGTATACTAGTCTCTACTTCATAATTGTATGTTCAAAAACATTGCCTGTGTGTTCTTATATTAATGGTTCACACAGTTAGCGTTGCTTTTTATACCTTCATCAGTGTATATCCTGTTCCTATGTCTGAAATGTTCTCGTCTATGACAAACCCACAGCTAATATTATATTAAATGAAGTAAAAGTGAAAGCTTTTCCACTCAGCAACTGGAAGAAGACAAGTTTGTCCTCTGTCACTACTAATCAGGATGAAAGTCCCAGCCAAAATAATCAGGCAAGAGAAGGAAATAAAGGGCATTCAAATGGGGGCAGAGGAAATGAAACTCTCCCTCTTTGCTGATGATATACTTAGAAAACCCCAATGCCTCAACCACAAGATTCATAAAAGTGATCAAAAATACAGTAATATTGCAGGATACAAATTCAATGTCTGCAAATCAGTAGATTTTGCATATGCCAATAATAGCCAAAATGAGAAGTAAATCAAGGAAATAATTCCCTTCACCGTACTTCAAAGAAAATGAAATACCTTGCAATATACCTACCAAAAAGATGAAACACCCTTTAAAGAAAATTACAAAACTGTATGAAAAGAAGTAGCAGAAAATATTAATAAATGGAAAAACATACCATCTCATAGCTGGGAAGAATCAACATTGTTAACATTTCTATACTTCCCAAAGCAATCTACAGATTCAATGCAATCCCCATTAAAATAACTTTGTCATACTTTACATATTTGGGAAAAATAGTACTTCATTTTGTATGGAACCAGAAAAAAATCCAGATAGCCAAGGGGGAATTCTTAGTAACAGAAGCAAAGTCAGGGTATCAACCTACCAGACATTAGGCTATTCTACAATGTCATCATAATGTAAACAGCATGTTACTGGCAAAAAATAGAGACATAGACATCTAGAACCGTATAGCAAATCATGAAATGAAACTATTATAGCCATATGATCTTTAACAAACCATACAATAACATACACTGGGGAAAAGAATCCCTATTCAATAAATGGTGCTGGGAGAACTGGATATCCACATGTAAAAGACTGAAACTAGACCCGCATCTTTCTCCACTCACTAAAATTGATTCAAAATGGAGAAAGGATCTAAATATAAGGCATGAAACAATAAAAATCCTTGAAGAAACTCTGGGGAAATCACTTGCAGTTATGGCCCTGGGGCAATTGCAACAAAAGAAAAACAAATGTGACTTAATTCAACTGAATAGCTTCTGCACAGCTAAGGAGAAAACAACCAAAGCAAACAGACAACCAGCAGAATGGGAAAAGATATTTTCATATTATGAATAAGACAAAACCTTGATAAGTAAGTTGGGCATTGTGGTAGGTGTGGTAGTCCCAGCTACTCGGGAGGCTGAGGCAAGAGAATTGCCTAAGCCCAAGAACTGAAGGTTGCTGTGAGCTGTGACACCACAGCACCCTACCAAGGCAACAAAGTGTAACTATGCCTCTTGAAAAAGAAAAAGAAACAAAAAAAATACTTTAATAAATAGACTCTACAAAGAACTCAAATTAAGCAACAACAATAAGAGCCAACAATCACTTATATCAGTGGGAAAATGAGATGAATAGAACCTTCTCTAAAGAAGATAGATGAATGGATAACAAATATGAAAAGATGCTCATTGTCTATAATCATCAAGGAAATGCAAATCAAAACCACTCTGAGATATCATCTAACCCCAGTGAGAATAGCCCACATCACAAAATCTCAAAGATGTAGATGCTGATGTGGAAGGGGAGAAAAGGAAACACTTTTCCACTGCTGCTGGGACTGCAAATTAATACAACCATTCTGGAAGGAAGTATGGAGAATCCTCAAATAACTCAAACTACACCTCCCTTCGATCTTGCAAACCCATTACTGGACATCTACCCAGAAAGGAAAAAAAAAATAATTTTATCATAAGAACATTTACACTAGACTGCTTACTGAAGCTCAATTTACAATTGCCAAATTGTAGAAACAACCTAAATGCCCACCAAACCAGGAATAGATTAACAAGCTGTGGTACATGTACACCATAGAATACTATTCAGTCACTAAAAAAGATGGTGACTTTACATCTTTTGTGTTAACTTGGGAGTTGAAATACATTCTTCTTAGTAAAGCATCACAAGAATGGAAAAGAAAGAAAGCAAGGTCCTCAATTCTATATGAGGACAATTAATTATGGGGTGGGGGATTTTGGGGGTGGGGGAGTTGGGGAACAGAGAGAAGGAAGCGGGGAGGGGGTTGGCAGCTCACAGTGTGTGACACACCTCTTGGGGGCGGGGCACAATTATAAGAGGGACTTTACCTAACAAATGCAAGCTGCATAACCTGGTCTTGTACCCTCCATGATTCCCCAATAATAAAATTTTTAAAATGAATAAAAAATAAAGGCAAGGTGTTAAAAAAAGAACCTGTAGCAATTTCTTTCTTTCTCTTTTCCTTTGCTTATTTTTTTCTTTTTTCTGTTTCATTTTTCCTACACTTTCTTTCCTCCATCCCTTCCTCTCTCTCTTTTCTTTCCCTTCCTCCCTCCCTTCCTTTCATTACAAATGATGTGAGAAAGCCACCACAACTAGTTGTGTAGAGTTTTCACAATGAATTTGTTCAGTAAATATGAAACAACCATTTAATTTTTCTCATATTGCTGCCTTTATTATTATGAATCTCCTGCTTTATATACCTAAAATATGTTAGAAGAAGAGCAATCTTAAAAAAATATTTACTGAGTTTTTGTTTTACTCACTGGAGAAGAGTAAGGATGATCATCTAGTGAGAACTATACAGTGTAAAAAGGTTTTTCAAAACAGAAGACAACTAACAAAGGCATTTTTAAAACTAAATTTCTATAAGACTCAATGAACAGTAAATAATGACATTTTATAAAAGATTCCCTGTGTACAGTTATGCTTAAAGTCTTTGAAATGGAGATTTTATCCATATATTAAAATGTCATGGCCTATGGAATTAAAAAAATGTTAACATTTGTTATTAGTAACACTTCAATATTCTAACAGATATTTTAATAAAAATAATTCATAGTAAACATGGCTATATAAACTTTAAATGCTGTATTGCAATGAAAGGATTTTTATCAAAGAAAAAACCAATTACCTGATCTGGATATTTTCACATTCCTCCTTCCTACTGCTTTCTTCAGACTGGAAACTGTCATGTTAATAGTGCTCTGAATAGCCTTGAAAACACATTGTAACATAAATAATGAACATTGCACACAATGTGCCATGAATAATTCCAGATGAAAAAATGAATGTTATTACCTTCAATGGATGTTTCTTAAAAGACCCTAAAAAACAAAAGGAACATATAATCAATTTAAATGACAGTAGAAATGCAAATATGACAAAGCCAAACATACATTCATGGAAAGTTTCTATTGAGCTGAATCCTCAAGTAAGAAAATAATTTAATTACTTTAGGTTTTGGATCATTCTATTATTGTTATTATTTTTCTTGCTGCTGACAGAAATGTGACAGAAATAAGTAGAAGAAAAATAGGAATATAATATACAATAAGCAGCTAAGATTTCAAAAGAAAGATTATGTTTCAAATAAGAAAATTTAAATAGAAAACTGAACGTATGCCAATGTGAGCAGTGGTCTTTAATCAGAGGAACAAACCATAAACCTAAAAGATAAATAACAAGGCTGATGGTTGAAGCCTATAGGATATCTTCAGAGCAACACATAAGAATTATTTATACCATTACACTATAAGTTCTTCAGTTTGTCATGTTATTTAGGAAGGACACAGTTGGGATCACAATTTAGTTGAATGTATACTGCGTTTCGTGTTTTTAATTGACAAGCATGTATATATTCTTGTAGAATAACAGCAGAGAAAAATATTCACATTTTCCCATGCTCATGTGAACTAAGAATAGGACTACATGTCTTATGTCCTCTAGTTTTGTCATTTTAAAGACTTTCATTGACCCAATCAAGCGGTATATAGGATATAATGGAGAAATTACATAAAATAAGCTGTCATTATTAAAATATTTATCAAAAAGGAGACAGTGAATGCCATAAAATTACTACAAATTTCATTAATAACCACCATAATTCAAGATAAATGGAAAATTAATTGAAAATAACAAAAAAATCAAGAAATAACCTATATAATTTTATCTTTTCTAAAATTTGTTTAGTGGAGTAGACATATCACTTTAATGGCTTAATGACTATTTCTATATCTTAATGACTTAATAATTTCTTTTTTAAGTTTAAAAATTAGCAAATTTTAATAATATAAAAACATCAGCAATCTCCCAAACTCACGTAAATCTTAAATAAGAAGAATCATAAATAGGATTATAGATTATATGTAATACAATATTAATGGGATCCGTACGTTTAAAAAACACTTTGACATGCAGTCAGATGAATATTTTCTAGATTGAATTAGATGATATCTACCTGAAGCAATGTCTTTTATTAAAAAAAAAGATTTAAAATAATCACAACACGGAGCTATTTCTTATAAGAAGATTAAAGAAAAAACAAAGTTATCATTTGGTCAGCAAGTGATCTTCCTACGTACCCTCCTAATGGAATGGAAATCCTAGGCAAGATAATAGCTAAGTCCTTTTTAGGATACCATAAGTTCATATTTTTTGTTTCTTCTTTAGCTATCTTACAAGTCCTTTCCTTGTAGAAGTCATATAAAGAGGTCTGACACTTACAAGACTAATATCATCTGCCACATTGTGTTCTGTGTTCTTTAAAGTGATTGCAAGTTGGGAGAGAAATTCTGCTGATAAATTCCAGGTTTTGAATATACAACCACTTATCTATATTTGTTCAGATCTTTAAGGAATTTCATCTCTAAAATTGCCCTAAATGAGCATTTATGTACATTCAGGTTAATTTGCGTGTTTGTACTTGATACACACACAGAAAAGATGCTATATCATCCACATTTCGTGCATTCTTGGAACTGAGTTTCTTCTGTCTTCCATAAAATTCTGTTAAATAATATTGCCTTTAATTACATCTGCAATTATCTTAAGGACCCTGCCATAAAGAGTGTTGTGTCAGGCATTGAACATTTCATTAATTTTAGTCAAAGTTAATATTCTTATACTAGTATAATTTTCATTAAATGATAGCTGTGTATATTAATGCATTTATAGGGTACAATGCCTTGGTTTTATATATAATCTGAAATACTTTCATCAAATTGGTTAACATAGCCTTCACCATACTTTCTTACTTATTGTGCTAAGATAGTTGTACTCCACACTTTACAGATTTGACATGTATCCTTGTGAAATGTACCATAGGTGTGGTCCCACCAATTACCCTCCCTCCACCTGTCCTTCCCCCTCCCCTCCTTTTCCCTTCCTCTTTTCCCTTCATCTTGGGCTGTAGTTGGGTTATAGTTCTCATATGGAAGGGTGAGTGCTTATATATTGGTTTCATAGTAGGGTTGAGTGCATTGCTATTTCTATAAAATAGCTAGTTCTGAAAATAGTAGTCAATGCTTGTATATGTAAATTAATTTCCAATTAAATAATATCAATGAAACACAGATCTCTAATGACTGATAGTTATGGAGCAATGAAATGGGTTATTGTGGTTTGTCCCAAATCTAGCACTCCCTCCTGCTTCTAGAGATATCTGGAGCCTAATCTTACCTCTGAGTGCAAATCTGCTGAATCTATCTGCAGTGAGTTTTCTCCTGTTTTCTCATCATTAACTGCATTGTTACCCAGCTAACACCCTCTAGCCTCCCTCTGTCCCCATTTAAAATGCCTATTCCTTTGCAGAGTAACCTTCAGATTTGAGGTCTGCATTCTCCTGCTGGATCATCTTCATCACGTCTTTTCTCTTAGCAGATATATATTGTATCTATTATTTCAAAGTCTTAATTTCTTTGTTCCGTGCCTTCTAGCTGGAAACATGCTCAGACATAACAGAAAAACAATGCTTTTCCTTGATTAACACATCATGAAAGTGCTCTCCAATGACTCTCTCTACAGATTTCTCTACAACAAAGTTTGCACACTTGCTACTCAGGGTGGCCCAACAACCAGCAGCACCAACATCACATGTATAAAAAATGCAGAAGCCCATGCCAACTAAATCAAAATGTGCATTTTAAACAAGATTCCCAGCACAGTTCTAATTTGACAGTTCTGATCTATACTGAGTGGGTATAACACATAACTTACCTGAATTTACCTATTTAGAGTCTAACCTCAAGTTCTTCCCTATCACATCCTCCAAATAGAAAGGAAATCAAAAATAATACAGATTTCAGTGCAATCTTCATAAGGTGAGAGATGCCCTGAGCACTTGATAGATACAACTACTGTATTCTTCCTGCTTCACAAACCTTCAATTACATGATAAAATGCTATGAAGTACCATCACTTTATATGACATGAAATTGCAGACACGTACGGCTCACCTTCTCTGCTTCCACTCCTCCACACTACATCCAACAGCTCTGCAGGACCAGGGCCCTCAGACCTTAATGCCTTCCCAACAGGGAGAAACATAGGAAGAACAGGGAAGTTTGTGCTACTTCTCTGAGTCATTTTGGCACTGGAAACTCATTTTATTATATTCTTCTCACCTAAGACCTTGCTCTACCTTTTTAATTTTTTTTGAAACGCAATTGCTTTAATTGCATTTCAGCAGGGAGCCTCAACACCATGTAGGGAGGAGAAAATGGGAAGGTCTTGGTTTCTGAGTGCTTTTGGCTGGCCAAGTGTGGCTAGACACTGGGCAGAGGGCCTCCCTCTGCTGGGGCATTGTCTACCCCTGGTCAGTGACAGAGGGCAGCAAGAGTGCTCTGTAACCTTCCCGCCTGGCCCTGGGAAGAAACAAGCTCTAGCCTTCCTCAGCAAGGCTGAGGTAATTGACACCCCACCCCAAGGGCATCTTCTCCGCGTTCTAAGCAGGAAAGAGTTTGTGTGCAAATTACATTGCAAAAACAGATTTTCACCTGAGGCAAACCCAGATATCCCCCTGCTTAACATGCCAAGCCCAAGACTGGCAAGTAGCACAGAGGAAGGTTAGGTTCTTCTTGTGCCATTCTAGGCCCAGAGAAACTGAAAACCCACCTGTTATCTGGCCCCCAGGCTGTTCAGAGTGCCAGCCTGCCTCAAGTTCTGACTGTCCCCCTCCTCTGGCCCTCACAGTTCAAACAAGGCCTGGCAGAAAGAGGGTTGTGTTCAGTTTCAGGCATACATATACCACAATTTATTAATCCATTCATGGGTTGATGGGCACTTGGGCTTCTTTGATGACTTGGCAATTATGAATTGGGCTGCAATAAACATTCTGGTGCAAATAACTTTGTTGTAAAATGATTTTTGGTCTTCTGAATATATACTTAGTAGAGGAATTGCAGGATCGAATGGCAAGTTTACTTTTAGCTCCCTAAGTGCTCTCCAAACCTCTTTCCAAAAGGAACATATTGGGTACTTTTTCTTCCATTCTTGGGATACTTTACTAAGAAGAATATGTTCCAGCTCCATCCATGTAAACATGAAAGAGGTAAAGTCTCCATCTTTCTTTAAGGCTGCATAGTATTCCATGGTATACATATACCACAATTTATTAATCCATTCGTGAATCGATGGGCACTTGGGCTTTTTCCATGACTTAGCTATTATGAATTGGGCTGCAATAAACATTCTGGTACAAATATATTTGTTATGTTGTGATTTTTGGTCTTCTGGGTATATGCCCAGCAGAGGAATTACAGGATTGAATGGCAGATCTATTTTTAGATCTCTGAGTTTTCTCCATATATCTTTCCAAAAGAAATGTATTAATTTGCATTCCCACCAGCAGTGCAGAAGTGTTCCCTTTTCTCCGCATCCACGCCAACATCTCTGGTCTTGAGATTTTGTGATATAGGCTAGTCTCATTGGAGTTAGATGATATCTTAAAGTAGTTTTGATTTGCATTTCTCTGATGATTAAAGATGATGAGCATTTTTTCATATGTCTGAAGGCCTTGCGCCTGTCTTCTTCAGAGAAGTTTCTCTTCAAATCCCTTGCCCAGCCTGCGATGGGATCCCTTGTTTTTTTCTTGCTGATGCGTTTGAGTTCTCTGTGGATTCTGGTTATTAAACCTTTGTCAGAGATATACCCTGCAAATATATTCTCCCATTCTGAGGGCTGTCTGCTTGCTCTGCTTACTGTGTTCTGAGCCCTACTATGAAACTAATTTGGGACTCTCACATGAAAGCTATAACCCAGCTACAACTTAACAATAGGGGGAAGTGGGAAAGGGGGGGTGGGTAGAGGGAGGGGGATCGGTGGGATCACACCTGTGGTGCATCTTACAGGGGTATTTGCGAAACTTGGTAAATGTAGAATGTAAATGTTTTGGCACAGTAACTGAGATAACGCCAGGAAGGCTATGTTAACCACTGTGATAAAAATGTGTCAAATGGTTTATGAAGCGAGTGTATGTTGCCCCATGATCATATCATTGTATACAATTATGATCTAATAAAAAAAATAGTATCTTCTTGGGGAGTTGACATTTTTAGTGATTTTTCTAAATATCTTTATGTTTTAAAAATAAATGTCATAAATAAATAAATTATCAATTAAAGTAACTTTCAAAGTATAAAAAAAAAAAACAAAAGGAACATATTAGCTTGCATTCCCACCAGCAGTGCAGAACTGTTCCCTTGTCTCCATATCCATGCCAACATCTGTAGTTTGGGGGATTTTGTGATGTGGGCTACTCTTCCTGGAGTTAGATGCTATCTCATACTGGTTTTGATTTGCATTTCTCTGATGATTAAAGATGATGAGTATGTGTTTATTTGTCTGTAGGCCATGCACCTGTCTTCTTCAAAGAAGCTTCTGTTCAACTCTCTTGTCCACAATGAAATGGGATCACTTGTTCTTTACTTATTAATAAGTTTGAGTTCTCTGTGGATTCTGATCACCAAACCTTTGTTAGGAACATAATCTGAAAATATCTTCTCCCATTCTGAGGACCGTCTGTTTGCTTTACTAAGTGTGCTCTTGGCTGTGCAGAAGCTGTTTAGTTTGATCAGTAATATATTTTTGGGGTTGCTTCAATTCCCTGGGGGGTGCTCCTCATAAAGTATTCTTCCAGTCCAATTAACATATTGTTCTTAGTATAGTATCTCAAGAATGGAAAAAAAAGTATCCAACTTACTCAGTACTTTTAGGAAATCAATATATAATCCCCCACACTTTTACACAAATGATAAAACACAAATATAGCCAAGATGACAGAGGGAAGAGGAGGGAGAGGGGAGGGAAGGGAGGATAATTGGTGGGACCTCACCTATGGTGCATATTGCAAGGGTACATGTCAAATCTATTAAAAATAGAGTATAAATGCCTTAACACAATAATTAACTGAGGTGAAGGCTAGGTTAACCACTTTGATGTAAGCATTCCAAATTCTACATAAAATCAGCACATTGTACCTAAAATAAAACAAAACAAAACAAAATAAAGTCATTGAGAGAAAGAGAAACAGGTGTGTGCCATGGAGGCAATGGAAACTGCTGCCCTTATACCCCAAATCAGCCTCACACATGCTCGGGTGGTGTGGCCAGCCCTTTCCCTTGGTCCAGTCTCCCCTTTGGAGGCAAGGAGCGGGACCGCTTCCTCCCTTTCTTCAGGCTGTTGGCCAACAGCCCCTTGAGGCTGGCTGTCCATGGAAGGCTACAGGCTGCCCCCTGCACCCTTCTCTGTTCACCAGCACAGCTGTCACAGGAAGGGGGTCTTGGCCTCGCTGCTCTCCCTCTGGCTGGGTTTTGGCTTAAGCAAGATGAATCTGTAGAGGAGGGCCATTTCTGAACTCGCCTGGGCTGCTGCATAGCCCTCAGGAGTGTAGCTGGAGGCTTCAGCCATGTTCTGCTAAACTGTGTTGTGGTGCCAGTAGCATGCGGGGCAGCAAGGTGGTGGGTGTGTGAGGACATGAATAATGTTCTGTTTCCTTGTTAAGCAGCCTCACATTCTTCTCCATCTCCAGCAAGACCCACTTGTGATGCTTGGCGATGGCCAGTGTGGCACTGTGGGCCTGCTGGTAAATCCACTCCAGTTCCTGTGTCTGGAAGGTGCAGAGCTCTTCTCTAGTGTTGCACAAGCTGCCAGCCTCAAAGGTAAAGCATGTTGCGTCCCAGTCATAGAGATGCAATGAGACAAGCTTCAGACTGCTGTGTCCCAGAGGAAGAAGCTGTTCTCCTGGGTGATCTGCAGTTTGCACTCACCATACACGTCCAGGTGGGGGCAGTTAGGCAGGAAGATGCCATGCGCCCCTGGGGCCAGGTCAGGCTTTCCCTGACTGGTGTCATTCAGCCGATCCCAGACACTCCACAGATAGTGTCTTGCACCACTATTTAGCCTCCAGCTCTGGGTCCCAGGTGAAGGCTTGTGCCCAGTCATTGGTGAATGCGATGGCTGCTGCCTGCCGCTAGGTCTCCTCAGGAAGCCATGTAACATACTTGACATTGCTGATGTCAGTCACCTTGGGGCAGCTTCGGAGGTGCACTGACGTCTCATCTGGATACTTCTCCAGCTACAGGGGCCCCTTGTTGGAGGATTTGCAGAACACCAGTCAGCACCGCTGGTAGATTCCCAGCTTCCTGCTCTTCATCATGTGGCCTTGCTTGAGAATGTGACTGAAATCAGTTTCAATGGTTTCTCCCCCATCCCTGGGCACCAGGCTTGTTGAGGTGAGGGGAGGGATGACCAGGGCCCGGCTTGGGGCACCTCAGATCACCACTTCCAGATACTCCTCTTGCTGGCCACTCCTGACCTCCCCGCCTCAGTATTATTCTAGCAGCTCCTTCACCAGGCGCCTATTGGGCTCCAAGCCGGGTCTGGAGCCTGCTGGGTGAGGCCTCAGGGCAGGAACATGCACGCCTAACTGCTGGGGACTGCCAGAGCAGGCAGAGTAGTTACGGAGATGCAGCCAGCAGGCTCACGCTCCAGCTGAGACTCCTGCTCTACCTTTTATTTAGGAAGTATTTTATTGGACCACCCTGACATTACATCCATCTGCTCCTTTTCTCTCCATGTACTCCCTGTACTGTCTGCTTTCCCTATTCTTCATCCCCTTTTGTAAACCTGTCCTCTTCCTGATTTCCTGACTTTGCTGAGCTCTCAAATTGTATTGAGATGGGACTAAAGCTTCAGCACCTTTAGTCATACACTGTATTTCATCTTTACCTGTTGCTAACACCTGAGAAGAGATACAATTTAACACTATTCGCTTCTTCATTTTTTTTTTACTATACATTTAATAGGTCATTTTCCTTGGCATTTAGAATATGTTGGTGCTCATGTTTTTCGATAAACATTTTTTCAAATGACTTTTTCAATAAAATGCACTGCTTACCCTTTACTTGTTTGGGTACTGTCTTGGTTTCATTTGAATTGCCACTCCCAGAAGAACAACGAAGATCCTCTTTGGTAAGATTCTCTGATAAATTCTGTTAAAAATAACATAAGTATTGAGTTTCAATTACAGTATAATGATAATATGTGGCACTAAGATTTCCTAATCACTTCCTTCAAAAATGTCTGAAATTTCTACTCTAAAAACAATTAATTTTACCTTTAAATAGAAGAATGTCTTGAAAACCAAAGCATTGCAACCTTACATATGCTCTCTAGATGAACCTTACCTTCTACCTGTGTATGGCTACTGATTCTGTAAATGGAGCAAAGGCAGCCAAAGGAAACATTAACTCATGTCATATCACAATAAGGAACTATCTTCACCTTCCATAACATTACTTTGCATTCTCCACCAACACAAACAAATGTTGCAAAAAGTTTAATACATGGGCTATCATACTTCTGGCATTACATCATTAAAATATTTCTTACTCAAGAAATATTTCAGTGTTAACACTAGATACCAGCATAATGGGCAACTTTGGAGTATGTCATGTTGAGTATAGGCTCAACAATAAGGCCTTGAAAACATCTAAATGTTTTGTGATACAATTTTTACTGATAGGTAAAATTGCTGAAGAAACAGAAAACCTATAATAAGCAAAACTTGCCTTATGGTTTATGTTTAAGTAAAAGCAAAAGAAGTATATATACCATGTAACTCCTTCCCAATTAGGAAACACCTTTAAGAAAGTATGGCAAGGCTTAATAAAAATTGAAGGATGGGAACAGAGAAGACGTCTTCTGGAAACTTCTAAAGTATTTCAGTCACTTACTTGTACGTTTTCTTCTCTACACATTATAGTAATGAAAATAAAAATCATGATGAAGATGGTGACCCCAGGTTCTGCTTTCTGGTCGATGTAGGAGATAAGAGTAAAATGGTAAAAATATGTGATTAATACAGCGTGACAAAGCGGAAAATCAGAATGGACCAGGCAAATGACCAAGGACAAAGCTGCAATGACAAGTGCAGCAGCCACCTCATTTTGAACTTGAACTTTTTCTTCTCCAAACATGGGAATGCTACCGGTAACCTGCCTTCCTCATTCCTGACCCTTAGCATCTCTTGCTGTATTTCTTTCTTCATAAACACATATGCTTTTGATGATCTGTCTCTATGTGGTGAGGAGAGATGCAAGTTTTCTGATTCACGTTCATGGTTTATACATAGTAGCACTGTTGTCCTCATCTAATGCCTCAGGATCATGTGCAGTATGTACTGTTTTTACTTCCTCGTAAATGTCTGTAGCAGCAGAAGCACTGTGTCCTTTCACTTGAACAAGCACACACTTCATTTCTTTGTTGTTATAAGTCAGATTTTGCATCACTAGACTGAAGCATAGTTCTGATATCTAATATCCAATTAATGATGTCTGGGCACCTATTTCTTGCCACTTCACTACCAAACTCTCGGTGTCCCTTGATTTCAACTGTGACTTCTGAGTTCCTTGCTTCTTTTGGTGTCTGTATCTTTTTCACATGTCTCCTCACCTATCTTAAACACATGCCCAGAGTGTCTGTCTCCATTGTTACAATATTCACTGTATCTTTTTTTTTTTTTTCATTTCCATAAAGTTCAGAAGTTGAGTGGTGAGTATACTTCAGGGACACAAAGTAGGCATGAGATGGAAAGATATTTTTGTGACTGAGGCCTTTTTCTTGAGAAATGCCTGAAACACTATATAGGTGGACACTCCAGGTGCATCGGCCTTTTTCTTGAGAAAATACCTGAAACACTATAAAGATGGACACTCCAGGTGCATCTTTTCCTTCACAATCAGCTATATTATTTTTCAAAATAAATGGTGCTTTTTAAAAATTAAATCTTTTTCACCTTTAGTTTCTTGCTTCTATACTCTGGTACAGGACATGAATGTTCTTTTTTTTTTTTATCACTAACCATGTGGCTTAACTCATTTGACGTGGGATTTACCTAATTTCTTTATTCTCCTTTGCCTTGTTTGATCTGTACTTGCTCATACTTGTTTACACAAGGACAGATATACAAGTATATTCTCTCTACCATAATTCTGATTAATTCTTATTACTTGAAACAAGTTTTCAGATGCAAACATGCAAGTTCAATGTGCTTATTTTGTTACTCAGTTGTATTTTCACCTATCAGGGAGCATTTTTTTTCCAAATAAATATATCCTTAGCAATCATGTGTGCACCAAGTTAGAAAAAAAAAACAGAAAGTTCAAAAATAGAACAGGAAAACACCTCGGATCTATATTTAGCTACTCCCAAATCATTGGATTGCAAATAAAAAGTTAAAAAAAAATAATTTTCCATAGTCTACATGACAGAAAAGTGTGAACGAGTACTTCAGCATTTTCATTCTTTGCCTATAATTCACTGATTATCTATTAAACCTACTAAAATGTATTAGCAGAAGACTTGTAGTACTGCAAAGCCTTCCTCAGTTGAGAAACTTTCATGTATATACCTTTGATAGCAGATCCCTACATTGCTTCTTAGTACTTTCTCTAAAGGTTAACAATGAGACACTGGACAAACTTTACATTGCCAGCAAAGAACATCAACAACAATCAGAAAGATAAGTGAACTTTCAAATTTTAATTCAAATAATATGACATAATATGACTGTGTTATGTTCTGACACAGGCAATCTGCTTAAGCCTACGTCTAATAGATTCTAATGTCCTCATAAAACAGTGGGTGAAAGAACCTTGATACCGTTTAAAGATTTCCACAGGTAAGTGAGTTACAAACTTGCTGCTGCATCCTCACAACAAGGTCCCATTCTGCAAAGTAGGATTCTCCTCAGAGGCACAGTCTAATGACCCCATTCCCTCTCTCAACACACACTGAACTGAGTTAGAGGCCACAAGCAGGAAGAAGTACACTAGCTGGCATGAATGACTGATGGTATAAAACTATGCTACAGTTTGGGACATTGGGAATGGTGACTCTTTGAACATGAGTCCAACTCAGTGGCCATCATGGTGAAATTACTCATATTTTCTCTTGCTTAGTAATATGATTCTTTACTTGGCATTACCTTCCTTATCATGTAAGGTTATAAAATTGCAGAACAAGGAAAACACCAGAAACCCTCTACCTCTAGTCCAAGGGCAAAGATTAGATGTAAGTCATTCTTTACTTTTGGAATCTTTAAGTTTTAAACTAGTGAAAAAACTTCTTAAAATTAAATATTACCTTCAGCATATGGATTATAAAATGCTATCCCAGTGAAAATGTCCCTTGGACTATGTCACATTACTCATGTAAAGAAAGTAATATTAAACCAGGAACTAAAATTAAAATTTGTTGATACCTGTGGGTGGTTATTTTCACTTCCTTTAAGCTCTTCTTGCTCTTCCTTTGATATGGATACTGACTTTAGTACTGTAAATTTCATATATTTAGGTAAATGAGTTGCTTAGAATGATTTCATAAAAGCTATCATCTTTATAAAAATTGATAGAAAGCAAAATTTATTTTTATTTTATAAATTGAGGGTTTAGATGAAGGTAAATCTTTAGCAGACTACATACTTCTTTTTAAAATATGTCTAATTAGCTTACACATTATTTTTATTCATTTTTCTTTTCAGACAGAGTCTCATTCTGTTCCCTTGAGTCGAGGTCCATGGCTTCCGAGCCCACAGCAACCTCAGTCCCTTGGGCTCAAGCCATCTTCTTGCCTCAGATTCCCAAGAATCTGGGCCTACAGGAATCTACCTCAATGCCAGGCTAGATTTTCTACTTTCAGTAGAGATGGGGTCTTGCCCTTCCTTAGGGTGATCTCAAATTCCTTAGCTTGAGTGATCCACCTGCTTTGGCCTCTGAGTATTAGGATTACGGGCATGAGCCACCATTCCTGCCCTAACTATCTAACACTTTAAACCACTGAGAATGCTACTAGATAGCTTTTATGAGGATAAAAGCCACAAATATCATAAATTCATCCACTCAATAAAAATGGCAAAAAATTCATAAACAAAGCAAGATTTACAAATCTAGTAAAACATAAAGGTATCACTGTATACTCTGGTCTACTTCAAAATAGTACCTGTAACATAGTGTGCATGTTGTGTCACACTTTATGGGGGCAAGACATGATTGCAAAAGGGACTTTGCCTAACAATTGCAATCATTGTAACCTGGCTTATTGTACCCTCAATGAATCCCCAACAATAAAAAAAATAAATAAAAAATAATAGTTCTCAAATTTGCTATTAGGTTTTATTCCTTTATCAGTGTATGCCCTGCTCCTTACATGAGAAATGCTTTCCTCTAATATTCTGACAAATCACCTTGCACTGTTAGACTGCTATATCAAGCCTTCACTGATTCTCGCATTTTCCCCAGATGAACAGCTATCTAGCCTCTCTTGGGGCTGCCTTACTACTTAGATTTCTCCTCTGCAACTTTTAATCCTGAACTGTGGTTCATTTATTTCCTTTTTGCTTCACAATATAATTTAAATAAATTTATTTTCTTTTTAAATTTTTTGATTTTTTGTCTTGTCTTTATCTGTTACAGAAAATTATAGAGCCATAAAATTATTGGTTATTTAAATTGCTTTTGAACCGTTTTTTTTTTTTTCCATTTCTATCCCTTTGTCTTGTAAGCCATTTGAGGGTGAAATCTTCCAAAGTCCCATTAGACCAATAGTCTGAATCTTGTTTTGTGTGGCTATTCTTGGCTCTAAGTTTAAAAATATGTACATAAAATGCATCAAGGTTGGCTTTTCCAGAAGTCATGTCTGAGCTGAGAAGTAAAGGGTGAGATGAACAAGGTGAAAAAGTGAGGAGGCCAGGAAAAAGGGAGAGCAGGACAGAAAGCAGCAAGAGGAAAGAGAAGCCTGCAATAGGGTGTGCATTTGTCCAAAATAGAGGGATTGGCTCAGAGGGCACTCCCAGAGGTTCTTCGGTAGTGCTAGAGTAAGGCAGACACACAGGGAGAGGGCTAAAATGGAGAGTTGAGAACAAGTCAGATTACAAAAGCCTTCTGTGAAACTTAAAAGTACTAGGATATTACTAATTTAAAAACATTTAATCATCCTACTGGCCCTGGAGAGAGGCCACAGTAAATACTGTCAGGAAGATGAATTCTAGGGGTACATGAATAAATAATACAGGCCATATAGCAAAAAAAATGCACTTCTGAAATATATGAATGTTTCCAGAAATGCTTCACATAGTGTCAGTGCCCAGTGTAATGTTGATTTTTATTTAATAAATAAAAAAATCTGGGTTTGGCATTTCATTTTTTTTTTTCAATTTTAAAGCACAGTGTAATACTTAATTACACTAAGTATTTATGTTTACAACCCATGGTATACGAAAGCTCCTAATGATCCCAATCACTTTTACTTGCATTTGCCCCCTTTTTAATCTGAACTCAGAGGGTTAAGTGTGGTACACGTATGTTGGAATGGTATAGAAAGGTTAAATTAAACAAGGGAACTAGGGTCAATCTCGACAGATCCAAAAAATGTAATGTTGAGAAAATAAAGAAGTTGCAGAATTTTACTAATAAGGATACACTCTCACACGTACACAGTCTCCTAATTGGATCATCTGATTTCAGTAAAATCAGTAAGATGGAATAATTAAAGTTAAAACATGACTGACATGTTAACATGAAGTGTTGCTCTAAGTAAAGATTTGAATTTCAATAAGCACTTGAAAAATTGTGGAGTTACAAAATTCACCTCAGTCAATTCCCTAACAAGGAAAGGGATGCCAAATCAGAGAACTATGTGAGGCAGAATAACCAAAACCAGAAGAACAACAAAAGAAAAGAAAATTACCTGTTGTGGCTTCTTGCACTTTAATTGTTTCTACTCCTTTATCTGGAGTAACAGCTTCTGTGTCACAGGTACTTACAGTGAACTTTGAAAAAAAGTATATCATAAGTAATGCATAATTTCACAAAATATACAGGGAATAATTCAAGACAAAAAATGAATGTTGTTACCTGAAACTGAGGTTCTATCTTAGAATCCCCTAAAAAACAAAGAACACATAAAATCGGTGTAAATGACAGTGTAAATGTAGATATGATGAAACCAAGCATACAGTTGAGGAGAGTTCCTATTGAGCTGAACCCTCCAGCTTGGCTTTAAAAGTAATTACTTTAGGTTTGGGTCTGCTTTTTCCCTCTTCTATTGATTGTTTTATTGATTGACTGATTTAGGGGTAGACAGGAACATAACAGACAAAAATTGAACACAATAGGATATAATTTTAATATCATGTTCAGTTCAAACTTCAAAAGTGGCATTAGCTTTCACTCAAATGAAACATAAATAATAATAAAAAAAAACATTCAAATGAAAAAGTGCACATACAGCAGGGTGAAGAGTGGTCTTTATTCAAAGGAGCAAATCATGATCCAGAGAGGATAAAGGACCAGGCTGATGTAAGAAGCTTACAGTATGTGTTTAGTGCAACCCACAACATCATTTATACCATATGCTGCAAGGATCTGACATGTTCTGCAGCCTGTGCTCCATTTCAGAAGGAACACAGCCGTGATGACAGTTCAGTGGAGGTTATAATCCATTTCTCATTAGAGAAAGGGTTCAATCGATCTACATGGATAGATCCTTGTAAAATAAGTTTTAAAAATGTGATTTTTTTTCCATACCCATAAATACACAAGTATACCAATATTTTTTGTGTCCTCTACTTTGTCATATTAATTTTCTTCCTCAACTCACATAAGAGGTATGCAAGAAATTATATATACTGACCTATCAATCATGAACTATTTATCAAAAAGGAACACACTGAATGGCCACAGAATTATGAGCTATAAATGAAATTTTATATTCCAAAATCACTAGACTATTCACTGGACATGACATTAAAATTTATAAAAGGCATACATAAGCTTTTAGGCAGTTTTTCACATTTTTAGAATATTAAGGGATACGTATTTTGTTTACCTACTTTCCTCTTATACAGATTTAATCAAGTGATAAGTGTATTGTTTCTAAAATTAGTGTCCTTGGGGTTGTCACATTAATCCATTAAGGGATTTTAGGAAACAGCTGCTTTATAGGAAAAAATAGCATTTAAAAGCCAGTCATCTATTTTCAAAGTAACCTCATCTGATTAACTAGTATCAATGAAAAACATATCTCTGATGCCTGATAATTCCAGAGAAAAGAAATGCATCTCTGTGGTCTGCCTCAATCCCAGCATTTCTTCCTCCTTCCAGTAATCTCTGGGGCCGCAATAATCCAATCTTCTATGTGTGTGCCAATTTCCTGAAGCCACCTGAACTGAGTTCTATCACGTTTGCGCATCCAGAATGAGAAATTACCTAGCTAACTTCTTTCTTCCCTGGCTCTGTGCCCACTCACAAACCCTCTTGCTTTGCAAAAAAAAAAACTTGAAATCTGACATTCTGACATTTGCATTCCTTTGATGGATTATTTCCACCATCTTTTTCCTCTTTATTTAGCAATAACATTTTATACCTAGAATTTCAATCTCTCTATAATTCAGTGTTATCCTTCATCTGGAAACATGCTCAAAAATAAGACCAAAATAAAGCTTTCCCTTGATTCTAGGTTGGAGGTATTCTTCAATAGCTCCTCCTACAGATTTCCTACAGAGAAGTCTATACCCTAGTTATTCAAGGTGGTGTGAGGAACAGCAGCCCTGGACTCACCTGAGAATGCATTAGCACTGCAGAATCACAAACCTGCTCAATCACAATGTGCATTTTAACATGGCCCCCACTGATGTCTTTATGTTTGAGAAGCTCTGGTCTCTAAAGAGTGTGAATATACATTCCTTTCCCTGAAATTATCCTTTGGAATATAGACTCCAGTTCCTCTCCATCACATATTCCACACTGAAATGTTATTTAAAATCACAAAGTTTCTAATGGAATGTTAGAGGTTTATAGCTTTCCTGGCCTCTCCACAACTAAGCCTACTGTCTTCCATCCAATTGCATCCAATTGAACCATATGTTATGAAGAACCATCACTTTATACGACATGAAATTGCATACATGTAAGATCTCCACTCTCCATCAGACAGCTCTGCATGACCAGGGGCCTCAGACCTTAATGCCTTGCCAACATTAAGAAACACACAGAAAACAGGGAAGTTGGTGCTACTTCTCTCACTCCTTTTGGCACTGGAAGCTCATTTTATTATATTCTTCCCACCTGTATAACACCTTGATCTACCTTTTATTTAGGAAGTATTTTACTGAACCACTTTGCCATTACATCCATCTGCTCCTTTTCTCTCCATGTACCCCTGTACTGTCTGCTTTCTCATTCTTCATTCCCTTTTGTAAACCTGTTCACTTCCCGATTTCCTGACTTTGCTCAGCTTTCAGACTATATGGAGATGGGATAAAGATTCTGCTCCTTTAGTGATACTCTCTCTTTCATCCTCACTTGTTGCTAACACCTGTTTCGCTTTTTCATTTTATTTTTTTTTAATTGTACATGTAATAGGTGGTTTCCTTTGGCATTTATGAGATCTTGGTGCTCATGTTTTTCAATAAATATTCTTTCACATGACATTTTCCATATGATGCAGTCCTTACCATTTACTTGTTCTGGTACTGTCTTGGTTCCATTTGAATTGCCAGTCCCAGAAGAATGACTCTGTTAAAAGTAACATCAATATTGAGTTTCAATTACAGTATAATAAGTGGCACCAAGATTTCCTAATCACTTTCTTAAAAAATGTCTGAATTTTCTACTCTAAAAACAATAATTTTACCTTTAAATAAAAGAAGAATTTCTTGAAAATCAAAGCTTTGCAACCTTACATATGCTCTCTAGATGAACCTTATCTTTCACCTAGGTGTTGCTATTGATACTGTCACCTCACATGGACAGCCAAAGGAAACATATTCAAATGCAAAATCTTAACTCATGTCATATTGCAACAAGGAACTTACTTCACCTTCCATAACTTTACTTTGTATTCTCTAACACAAGTGAATGTTGCAAAAGATTAACACATGGGTTGTCATAGTTCTGGCATTACATCATTAAAATATTTTTAACCCTAGAAATATTTCCATGTTAACATTAGATACTGGCATAATGGACAACTTTGGACTATGTTAAGTATAACATCACCATTGTCAACACTCCTATATTTAGCTGAACAATTCCTTGACTACATCTAAATATTTTTGATAAAATGTTTGCTGATAGGGAAAATGCTTTAAAGAAAGGAAACCCTATGAGAAGAAAAACTTGATGGGCCAGAGCATGACAGTGGATGGGAAAGACATTTAACTGAGCTCTCCTGGAGAAGGCCAGACCATTGCCAGCATGGAATATTGGCATGAGTGGTAATTCAGGGTGTATGGTGATGTGGTGTACTATTGGATTTGCCGGAACAGTAAAGCCCCACCACAACAGGCAAGTTTCTGTGAGTCCACTCTGGCTTCAGTGGAGGCTGAGTCACCAGTAGTGGCCTCCATGACATCCAGTCTCCCCACAGCTGTCCCAGAAGAAGCCTTTCATGGTTTTTGGTTCTTAGGGGAAACTGGGCATTGAGTGAAAAGATTGTAGTGTGTACTCCTGAGCAGAATTTGATGGTCAGAGTAGGGTGCTGTTTAGCGCAGTTCTGCTGCAGTTTGGCAGTGGGTGAAATATTCTCATGGGGAAAGTCCCCATATAGAATGCCACCATTGTCTTAAAGGGCACCAGATGGTTGTGGGGGGACCCTCTTGCTGGGGGCCTATGATGTGGTAATCTGTGTTCTGCCTGTGAGGAGTGGACCTACACTCATGAGGGGCTCCCGAACTCCATGGGAACTGTTGTAGAAGAAATCTGTCAGACCTGTGGCTAAAGAATTTTTCAGAGCTGTGGAATCTCAGATCAGCAGAGCCTGATCGCAGGTGAACATGTGATCACCAACAGCTAACCTGGGAAACAGCTCTAAGCCTGAGGACCAGAGAGAAGTTAACAGTTGTGTTGTTTGTCCCCCATATTCCCTGCACCATCAGGTGTTCAGGAAGTACATATTGCAACATAAATATATTCCTACTAAAGTTGTATCCCTATCTCATATACATGTGTATGTTTATATACATGTACTATATAAACAAGCTAAAATCCTGCACCCAAAAAAAAAAAAAATACAGGAACGCTTGCCCTTGTTGAATGTAAATATTGAAGTTAGTTAAAGAATCAGCTATATATACACACACACACACACACAATTTCTTTGGGTTGATATCATTGTTTCTTTTATTTCTCTTCTTTCCTTCCTCTATTGGTTGCTGAGATTGCTTACATCAAGCTATTTGAACTTCTTCCCCCCCCCCCACTTTATCTTATTTCAATGTATTTTGTTTCCTGTTAAGTTGTTTGGCTGATTCTTTAACTAACTTTCATTTTTACATTCAAAAAGGGCAAGGTTTCCTGTATTTTGTTGTTGTTGCTGTTGTTGTTGCTGAATTTTAGCTTGCTTTTTTCTGTCCGCACTTCACTCCTCAGCATTCTCTCAGTTGATAGAGACTCTTATCTATCAATTCTCCCAAAGTGCTTCTGCATCAGCTAGGATATTCCCCTCCCACATTTTTTTTTTCTTCTTGGTGTGTTCTCTTTCTTCTTTATTTATTTGTCTCCTCTCTCTCTCCTTTGATTAAACAGTACATTTAATTTTATGTATCTATTCTCATATTTGTATTTTTATTTTTTCTTCTTTTTCCATCCTTTCTTTTCTGAGGGTGGGTGTGACACAGCGGTGGTCTGGCAGGTCGATTTCAGCAGTAGTCTGGCTCAAAGAAGCCAGGAAAACTTTCTAGTGTTGGCCGCAGGAAGATAGTATTAGGAAGATCATGCTGTAAAACTTTCCTATT
Source organism: Nycticebus coucang (assembly GCF_027406575.1). Classification (NCBI taxonomy): domain Eukaryota; kingdom Metazoa; phylum Chordata; class Mammalia; order Primates; family Lorisidae; genus Nycticebus; species Nycticebus coucang. The sequence continues at coordinate 409,219 of NW_026515593.1, read as the reverse complement.
TTGCTATATATTTTTTTCTTTCTTTTTTCATCCTTACTCAATTTTTCCTTCTTGGTTTTTGGGTTTGTTGTTGTTGTTTGTCTGTATTTATTAATGGCAGAGGAAGAGTCAGGATGTGTTCAAGCTGGTAAGGAGTGCCTGAACTAGAGGAATCCACCCAGCCCAGCTCCACAAAAACCTTGAGCTATAGGCTTGGCCATAACATGCATGAAATATAACCTGCTGAAAAATAACATTTGTGCCATCACTCTCATCCTCCCTTCCTATTCTCCTTTTCACCTGTTCTTCAATTTTCTTCCATTATTCCCCCTACACACTTTGGCTTTTTTTTTTTTTCCTTTTGTGTTCCTTTCTTTTGCTTTTCTCTTACTCTTTCCTTCTTTTTTCCATCTTTTTTTCTCTTTTTCTTTCCTCTTGCCTCTCCTTGCTTACTCCTACTCTCCTCTGCCTATTGACCCCACAACAAGAGGCCTCTTCTGAGGCCTAAAATCTGAGACAAGGTAACTTGAAGGAGAGGAGGAAGTGAGAAGGAGAAAGGAGCAAAAAGAAGTGAACAAGAAGAGAGCACAAATGAGGAGGGACGAAAAGAAAACTCAGGCACCATGAAGAACCAAAATAGAGCAACTCTTCCAAGGGACCGTCAAGAAATTTTTAAGGAAGACTCTTCCTATAAGGAATTAATGGATTTAACAGAAAGGCAATTTGAAAATATGGATGATTAAGACACAAAAAGGATTGAATAAGAAAATGGAAAGACAAAACCAAAGGTCAGATGAGAGATAGGTAGAATATAGGATGCAGATGAGCTGAAATAAGTGAAGCAGACAATCTGGGAATGTAAAGAAGCAGTCAAAAGTATCAAATAGAGTATACCACAGAGAAGAAAGAACATCAGAGTTAAGAGCATAAAGTCTTTGAGTTAACACAGGATGTTACAGAGTCAGAAAAGAAGAGAGAGAAAGCAGAGTAGGAGCTTATAGAACTAGGAGATGCCATGAAGCATTCAAACATATGGATGATAGGAATACCAAAAGAGGAAGAAGACTGACCCAAAGGCAAGGAAGCCCTACTGGAGACTATGATAAATGAAAACTTTCCTAGTTTTACTAAAGATCCTGACACACACTTTTCAGATGGATATCAAACCGGAGTCATCTCAATTCTAACAGAGCCTCTCCAAGACACAATTTGATCAACGTGTCACAAGTCAAGATGAAGGAGAAAACTCTGCAAGCAGCTAGGAATAAGTGCCAATTGACCTACAAGGTCAGTAGGTTGATAGCAGACTTTTCAACTGAAACGTTCCAAGCCAGAAGAGCATGGTCATACACCTTCAACATCCTTAAACAAAATAATTTTCAGCCCAGAATCCTGTGTGCTGCTAAACTTAGCTTCAAAATGGATGGAGAAATCCAATCTTTTGCTGATATACAAGCACTGAGGAAATTTCTCACAAGAAGACCAGCTCGAAAGGAAATACTTAGACCTATTCTCCATACTGCACACCACAGTGAACCACTAACAAAGAAAATACCTAGCAGCCAAAAACCAAAGCTTAGCTTCCACAATGGCAGAAAGAATAAAATTACAGAACAAACCATCTCATAATGACATGAATAGAATTCTACCACTCTAATCAACATTCTCAATAAATGTAAATGGATTGAATTCCCCACTGAAGAGGTACAGGCTGTCTTATTGGATAAAAAGACAAACGAAAACAAACAAACAAACAACAATAATAACCCCCAAGACATCCATATGCTGTTTCCAAGAGACACACCTAGCCCTGAAGGACAAATCAAGCCTCAGGGTTAAGGGATAGAAAACAGTGCACCAAGCAAATGGAAATCATAAAGGGCTGCAATTATATTCTCAGATACAATCAGATTCAAAGCAACTTTAGTTAAGAAAGACAAACAAGGACACTTCATAGTTGTAAAAGGAACAACACAACAAGAAGAGACCTCAATTTTAAACATTTATGCACCTAACTTAAATACTCCCAGATTTATACAACAGACCTTGAATGGTCTCAGCAGTGTGATATCCCAGAATATCTTTTTTTTTTTTTGTAGAGACAGTGTCTCATTGTACCGCTCTTGATTTGAGTGCCATGGCATCACACGGCTCACAGCAACCTCCAACTCCTGGGCTTAAGTGATTCTCTTGCCTCAGCCTCCCAAGCAGCTGGGACTACAGGCACCCACCACAACGCCCAGCTATTTTTTTGTTGCAGTTTGGCAGGGGCTAGGCCTGAACCCGCCACTCTCGGCATATGGGGCCGGTGCCCTACTCACTGAGCCACAGGCGCCGCCTATATCCCAGAAAATCTTAACAGTCAGGACTTCGACACCCTTCTGACAAAATTGGACATATCCTCTAAACAGAAACTAAACTAGGCTACAAATGACTTAACTATGACTCTAGAACAAACGGGTAGAATACACCATCCTAAAGCAAAAGAATATACTTTTTTTTTTCATCAGCTCATGGCACATGCTCCAAAATATATCACATACTATGATACAAATCAAATCTCGGCAAAATTAAAGGAATAGAAATTATATCATGCTTCTTCTCAGAACACAAGACTATAATGCTGATGATCAACTCTAATAAAATTGTTCATGCCCACACAAAGTCTTGTAAACTTCACAACCTTATGCTGAATGATAGTTGGGTTCAGAAAGAGATAAAAAAAAAAAAGGAAAGGGTTAATTTCTTCAAACATAACAACAGTTATGACAGAAGTTACCAAAACCTCTGGGATGCAACAAAATCTATCCTGAGAGGAAAATTTATTGTGCTACAAGCCCACCTTCAAAAACCCAAAATTGAGTGCATCAGCACACTCACAAGTCATCTTATGGAATTGGAAAAAGACCCTAATCTCAGCAGAAGAAAAGAGATAGCCAAAATTAAATCAGATGTTAATGAAATTGAAAACAAAACAAAACAAAAATTCAGAAAATGAATGAAATAAAAAGTTGGATTTTTGAAAAAGTAAATAACAGATAAACTTTTGACCACACTAACTGGAAACAGGGAAGTAAAATCTCTAGTAACCTCAATTATAAATGATAAAGGTGAAATAACAACAAATGCTACAGAGATATAAGATATATTATCACTGAATACTTCAAGAAACTCTATGCCCAGAAATTTGACAATGTGGAGGAAATGGATCAATAATTGGAAACATGCCCTTGTACTAGACTTAAGAAGAAATAGACTTTCTGAACAGACCAATTTCAAGCACTGAGATCAAAGAAGCAATAAAATATACCCCCACCCTAAAAATGCCCAGGTCAGATGTCCTGACACCACAGTTCTATCAAACTTTCAAAGAGCAGCTTATACCCATACTGAAAAAAAATTATTCCAAAAAATTGAGGAGGAAGGAATCTTCACTAAAACATTCTATGAAGTAAACATAACTCTGATATCAAAACCAGGAAAAAATCCAACTAAAAAGGAGAACTACAGACCAATTTTACTAATGAATATAGTTGCAAAAATTCTCGATAAAATCCTAGCCTGTAGATGACAGTTTATCATTAAAAAATTCATACATCATGGTCAAGTAGGATTCAGCCCAGGGATGCAAGGCTGTTTTAACATATACAAATCCATAAATCTAATTCACCAGATCAATAGAACCAAAAACAAAGACCATATCATGCTCTCAATAGAAGCAGAAAAAAAAATTTGGTAAAAATGAAACATCCTTTTCTAATTAGAACTCTGAAGAATATAGGCATTGGTGGTGTATTCCTTAAACTGCTTGAAGCTATCTATGACAAAGCCACAGCTAATATTATACTGATTGGAATAAAACTGAAAACTTTTCCACTCAGAACTGGAACAGACAATGTTGTCCTCTATCACCACTACTATTCAAGGTAGTGCTGGAAGTTCTAGCCAATACAATGAGGCAAGAGAAGGAAATAAAGGGGATGCAAAAGGGGGCAGAAGAAGTGAAGCTCTCCCTCTTTGCTGATGATATGACCTTATAGTTAAATAACCATAAGGATGCAACCAGAAGACTCCTGGAAGCGATAAAAAAAAAAAAAATACAGTAATGTCTCAGGATATGAAACCAATGTCCAAAAATCAGTAGCTTATGCAAATGCCAATAACAGCCAAGATGAGAAGGTAATTAAGGACATAATACCCTTCACAGTAGCTTAAAAGAAAATGAAATGCCCAGAAATATACATCACCAAAGAGGTGAGCGACCTCTACAAAGAAAACTACGAACCCAAGAAAAAACATAACAGAAGATATTAACAAATGGAAGAACAGACTATGCTCATAGCTGGGAAGAATCAACATTGTTAAAATGTCTATACATCCCAAAGCAAACTACAGATTCAATGCCATTCTTATTAAAGTACTCGCTGTGCTTTCAAGAGCTGGAAAAAATAATTCTTCATTTTGTATGGAACCATAAAAAATTCCATATAGCCAAAGCAGTTCTTAAGGGTAAAAACCAACCTGAGGGCATCAGCATACCAGACTTTAGGCTGTACTACAAGGCCATAGTGGTCAAAACAGCATGACACTGACAAAAATAGAGACATATACATTTGGATTTGAGTAGAAAACCAGGGAATGAAACTAACATGGTACAGCCACCTAATCTTTGATAAAACAAACAAGAACATATACTGGAGGAAAGAATCTGTAATCAATAAATGGTGCTGGGAGAACTGGATATCCACATGTAAGAGACTGAAACTGGACCCACACTTTTCTCCACTTACAAAAAATGATTCAAGATGGAAATAAAGACCTTAATTTAAGGCATGAAATGATAAAAATCCTCAAAGAAAGCATTGGAAAAACACCGCAAGATATCAGCCTGGGGAAAGACCTTGTGAAGAAGACTTACATAGCAATTGCAACAACAAAAATAAACAAATGGGACTTAATTAAATTAAAAAGCTTCTGTACAGCTAAGGAGACAAGAACCAAAGCAAATAGATAACTACACAATAGGAAAGGATATTTCCAGATTTTGAATCAGACAAAAGATTGATAACTAGGATCTACAGAGAACTCAAATTAATCCACAAGAAAAAAGCCAACAATCCCATAAATCCCTGGTCAAGAGAGATGAATATAACCTTCTCTAAAGAAGATTGACTAATGGCTAACATATGAAAAAATGCTCATGATCTCTAATTATTAGAAAAATGCAAATCAAAACCACCCTGAGAGATCATCTAAACACAGTGAGAATAGTACACATCACAAAATCTCAAAACTGCATACGCTGGCATGAATGTGGAAAGAAGGGAACACTTCTACACTGCCAAAGTAATACTAACTTTTTGGAAGGCAGTGTGGAGAACCCTCAAAGAACTCCAGGTAGACCTCCCATTTGATCCTGCAAACCCATTACTTGGTTTCTACCCAGAAGGAAAAAAAAATCCTTTTACCATAAGGACACTTGCACTAGACTGTTTACGGCAGCTCAATTTACAATTGTCAACATGTGGAAACAGCCTAAATGCCCCCAAACCCAAGAATGGATTCATAAGCTGTGGTATAAGTATACAATGGAATAATATCCAGCCATTAAAAAAGATGGGATGAATATTTTCTGATTCATGCCTCAGGAACACGTGCAGTATGTACTGCTTTTCCTTCTTCATAAGTGCCTGTAGAAGCAGAAGCACTGTGCCCTTTCACTTGAACAAGCCCACACTTCATTTCTCTAAAGTTATCAAGTCACAAATTTTGCATTGCTAGATTGAACCATAGTTCTGATATCTAATATCCAATTAATGGTGTTTGGTTCCTATTTCTTGCCACTACACTTTGAAAGTCATGGTCTTCCTTCATTCCAGTGGTAACTTCTGAGTTCCTTCCTTCTTTTAGTGTCAGTATAATTTTCACATTTCTCCTCATGTTTGTTAAATACATGTCCAGGTTCTTTGCGCATTATTAACATTTTCACATTATACTTCTTTTCATTTAAATAAAGTTCAGAATGGGAGAAGATATTTGCAGGTTATGTTTCTGACAAAGTTTTGAGAACTAGAATCCACAGAAAACTCAAGCTAATTAATAAAAAAAGAACAAGTGATCCCATTTCATTGTGGGCAAAAGATTTGAATGGAAGCTTCTCTGAAGAAGACAGGTGCATGGCCCATAGACACATGAAAAAAACGGCTCATCATCCCTATTCATCAGAGAAATGCAAATCAAAACCTCATTGAAACATCATCTAACTCCAGTAAGAGTAGCCCACATCACAAAACCCCAAAAGTGCAGATGTTGGTGTGGACGTGGGGAGAAGGGAACACTTCTGCACTACTAGTGAGAATGCAAGCTGAAATGTTCCTTTTGGAAAGAGGTTTGGATAACACTTAGGGAACTGAAAGGAGACCTGCCATTTGATCCTGCAATTCCCCTACTAGGTCTATATTAGATGACCACAAATCATTTTACAACATAGATATTTGTACCACAATGTTTATTTAAGCCCAAATCATAATTGCTCAGTCATGGAAGAAGCCCAAGTGCCCATAGACCCATGAATGGATTAACAACTTATGGTGTATGTGTGTGTGTGTATAATTGAATATCATACATCCATAAAATGATGGAGACTTTATTTATTTTATGTCACATAGATGGAGCTGGAACATATTATTCTTAGTGAAAAGTATCTCAAGAATGGGAAAAATGTATCCAATGTACTCAGTACTATTATGAAACCAACATATAATCCCACACACTTTTACACAAATGATAAAACACAAGTGTAGCCCAGAATGAACCAGAGAACAGGAGAGGAAGGGCAGGGGACCGGGAAGGCCGGGTAGATGGAGGATAATTGGTGGGACATCATCTATGGTGTATATTAAGGGTACTGGTGGGACATCATCTATGGTGTATATTAAGGGTACATGTTAAATCTACTAGGAGTAGAGTATAAATGTCTTAACACAACAAATAATTAAGTGAGGTGAAGGCAATGTTAACCAGTTTGATGTAAGCATTCCAAATTGTGTATAAAATCAGCACATTATACCCCATAAAGGCATTAAGGAACACAGTTATGACTGAAAAAAAATTATGAAATAAAAAAATAAAATAAAAACATCATATTAAAGACAAAAAAAAAACTTAGTGTCCATTCATTTCAACTGTAACTTCTGAGTTTCTTGCTTATTTACTGTCTGTAACATTTTCACATTTCTCCTCACCTGCGTCAAGTGTATTCCTAATGTCTATCTGGATTGTTATAATTTTCAGAGTTTATTTTTTTCATTTAAATAAAGTTTAGAGGGTGAGTGGTGAGTATTCCTAGGGGACACAATGTAGGCATGAGATAAAAAGATATTTTTTTTATGACTGAGGACTTTTTCTGAGAAAATGCCTGAAGCACTAAGGAGCAGACACTCCAGGTGCATCTTTCCCCTCACAGTCTGGTATACTATTTGTTAAATTGGATGAAGCTCTTTTTTTTTTTTTTTTAATTGTTGGGGACTCATTGAGGGTACATAGAAGTAGATTACATTAATTGGTTTTGTCAGATAAGGAGACTATTATATTTGTGTCCTGCCCCACAAAAGGTGAAATCTATCCCCCACGCCCTCAATCCTTCCTTTTCTCAGCTCTCCCCATCCCTCACCCCCATTGTGTACTAGGACCTTAATTGTCCACATATCAGAATTGAGTACTTAGGGTTCTTATTTCTCCATTCTTGTGATGCTTTACTAAAAATAATGTGTTCCACATGCATCCAGGTTAATACACAGGATGTGAAATCTCCGTCTTTTTTAGTGACTGAGTAGTATTCCATGCTATACAAATACCACAGCTCTTAATCCATTCTTGAGTTGGTGGGCATTTAGGCTGCTTCCACATTTTGGTGATAGTAAATTGAGCTTCAATAAATAGGCTGGAATAAATAGGGAAAAGTTATTGGCATATTTTGATTCAGACAAAAGCTTGATAACTAGGATCTACAGAGAACTTGAAGTAATAAACATTGAAACAGTCAACAATCCCTTAGATCACTGGGCAAGAGAGATGAATAGAAACTTTTCTAAAGAAGACAAACAGAGGAATGGCTTATTAATATATGAAAACTGCACATCATCCCTAATAATTAGAGAAATGCAAATGAAAACCACCCTGAAATACCATCTAACCCCAGGGAGAATGGCTCACATCACAGTCTCAAAACTGTAGATGCTAGCATGGGTGAGGAGAGAAAACACTTTTACACTGCTGGTGGAACTGCAAATGAATACAGCCTTTTTGGAAGGCAGTGTGGAGAACCATCGAGGACCTCAAGCTAGACTACCCATTTGACCCTGCAATCCCACTGCTGGGCATCTACCCAAAAGAAAAAAAAATCCGTTTATCACAAGGACACTTACAGAAGGTGCTTTTAAAAAACTTTGCTTCTTCCTTACAGTAACTCAGCTATAGGGCAAGCAGGAATTTTGTATTATTCATAGTTTTAGTCAGAACACTGTTACAACTCATTTCTTAGGTGTTTTTATTGATTTCCCCATTCCACTTCACCTTGATTGACCCCACATTTGCTCATACTTTTGCACACAAGGAAGTTCTGAATATACAGATATATTCTATCAGTCCTCATTTATTCCTAGTCAGGAGACATGTTTTCATATGCAAACATGCAATATTCTTGTGCTTATTTTGTTTCTCAGTTGTGTTTTCTGTCAAGGAGAATGTTCTTTCCAAAATAAAATTAGAAAATAAGAATCGTACTGGAAAACTTCCTAAATGTATTTATCTACTCTGAAATCACTGGATTCTAAATACATGTTAAAAAGTAATATTCCTTAAATAACACATAGAAAAAAATTGTGAACTAGCAAATGTAACATTCTCATTCAGTCCAGAATTAACTTATTATCTTTAAAAACTACCAAATGCATCAGCAGATAACTAGTGTGAATACAGAGCCTCCCTAACTAAAACCTTCTAACCTCAATAGTGGCCCCCCCCAAGACTGCATTTCCAAACTGTTTTTAAAAACTGATGATAACTCAAACCTGGGAAACTATACATTATTACATGATAAAATCAATAGCAATCAGAAAGAAAAGCCAATCCTCAAATGTAAATTCAAATGATATCCATAATATGACAGTGCTATTTTCTGACACAGACTATCTATCTGCTTAAGCCTATGACTAAGATATTCTAATGTCCTCTTAAGACAGTGCGTGAAGGAACCTTGATACCATTTAATAATGTCCTGCAGGTAAGTAGCTACAAACTTGCTGCTGCACCCTCACATCAAAGTCCCATTCTTAAGGTAGGATTATCTTCATAGGCACAGTCTAATGACCCCTTTCCCTCTCTCAACACACACTGAACTGAGTCAGAGGCCATAAGGAGAAAGAAATACTTTACCTGGCATGAATGACTGGCAGTGTAAAATTGCACTACAGTTTGGGATATTGGGAATAGTGATTCTTTGAACATGAGTCCAACTCAGTGGCCATCTTGGTGAAATTGCTCATAATTTCTCTTGCTTAGTAATATGATTCTGTACTTGGCAATACCTTCCTTATTATATAAGGTTATAAAACTAAAGAACCAGAAAAACATCAGAAATTCTCTGCCTCGATTCCAAGGACAAAGATTAGTTATAAGTCACTCCTCACTCTAGCAAGGTTTAAGTTTTATAACTAGTTAAAAAAACTCCCTTAACTTAAACATTAGCTTATGACATATGAATTCTAAAATACTATTCCAGTAGGAAATGTCCCTTGGACAATGTCACATCATTCACATAAAGAAAACAGTATTAAACCAGAAACATAAATGTAAATTTGTTTATACCTGTGGCTTGTCATTTTCATCTCCTTTAGGCTCTTCTTCCTCTTCTTCTGATGTAACAAAGTTGTATACTGTAAATTTCATATATTTAGGTAAATGAGTTGATTAGAATGATGTGATAAAAGCTATCAGCTTTATAAAAGTGGATAGAAAGCTACATTTCTGTTGATTTTATAAATTGAGTTTAGATGAGGTTAAGTCTTTAGCAGACTATAGACTTCCTTAAAAAATACTCCTAATTAATCTAACAATGAGTTGCTTAGAATTATGTGGTAAAAGCTATCAGCTTTATAAAAATGGATAGAAAGCTAAATTTCTTTTTATTTTATAGATTGAGAGTTAGATGAAGTTGTCTTTAGCAGACTATATACTTCTTTAAAAAATACTCCTAATTATCTAACACTTGAAAAACCACTCAGAAAACTACTAGGCATTAGTGTGTAAAAGGCACACAAAGATCACAGATTCACGCAGAAATTCATCCACCCAACATAAATGACAAAGCCATCATAAACAAAGAAAAAATTTTCAATCCAGGAAAACATATGAAGTAGCCCTGTTTACTTCTTTCTCCTACTTAATAGAACCTGCCAGGCATTGCACATGTTATTCACTAAGTTGCTGTTACTTTTTATACCATAATCAGTGTATGCCCTGTGACTTACGTGTGAAATGCTTTCCTTCTAATATGCTGACAATATTTATTCCGTTTGTTCTTTACTTTTTTCTTCTTGTTATTTTTCTCCTTTGTTTTATTTTCTTTCATTCTTTCCTTCTCTATTTTTGGACACAGATTGCTATGTGAGGACTCTGTTAATTACAGCTCTTTCCCTGGACAAACAGCATCTACTCTCTCACTGAGGCCTCAGCATTTATGGATTTCTCTTCTGCACCTTCCCCACCTGAACTATAAGTTAATTCTTTCCATTTCTATTCCCCAGATCCCAAGGCTGTAGGTCACAATATTCCACAGCATTGTTGGGCACACAGTTTTTATCTATTCTACTTGATAATTATACTGTGGTTAAAGGGAAATGAATAAGATCTGTCAAGGTTGGATTTTCCAGAAGTCATGTCTGAACTGAGAAGTAAAGGGTAAGATGAGCAAGATGAAAAGGTGGAGAGGCCAGGAAAAAGGGAGAGCAGGACAGGAAGCAGCAGGAGTAAAAACAAGTCTGAAAGAGGATGTGCATTTGTCCAACAGAGAGGGATTGGTTCAGAGGGCACTCCCAGAGGTAGTTCAGTAATGCTAGTGAAAAGACAGACACACAGGGAAAGGGCTAAAATGGAAAGTTGAGAAAAAGTCAGATTGTGAAAACCCCATGTGAGACCTAAGGTACTATTGTAGGTACTATATTACCAATTCAAGGTCTGCTTAATCATCCTAATGGCCCTGGAGAGGGACCACAGTTAGGGAAGGTAAATTCCAGGGCCACATGTATAAACAGAAGATGACTTACAGGCTATACTGCAAAATAAATGCACTTCTGAAATATATGAATGGTTCCAGAAATGTTTCACATAGTGTTAGCCTCCAGTGTAATGTGGTTTTTTATGGAATGAATAAAATAATCTGAGTTTTGTATTATAATTTTTTCAATTTCAATGCTCAAGATAGTAAGATTTTTTAAATTAAATCATAGCTGTGTACATTAATGTAATCATGGGGTACAATGTGCTGGTTTTATATACAATTTGAAATATTTTCATTGAACTGGTTAACATAGCCTTCATGGCATTTTCTTAATTATTGTGTTCAGACATTTATATTCTGCATTTAGTAAGTTTCACCTGTACCCTTTAAAATGCTCTGTAGGTATGATCCCACCATTTACCCTCCATCCACCCATCCTCTCCCTCCCCTCCCTTACCCCCTTCCCCATATTCTTGTGCTTTAATAGGGTTATAGCTTTCATATGAAAGCTATAAATCAGTTTCATAGTAGGGCTGAGTACATTGGATACTTTTTCTTCCGTTCTTGAGATACTTTGCTAAAAAGAATATTTTCCAGCTCCACCCATGTAAACATGAAAGAAGTAAAGTCTTCATCTTTCTTTAAGGCTGCATAATATTCCATGGTGTACATATACCACAATTTATTGATCCATTCATGGATCGAAGGGCACTTGGGCTTCTTCCATGACTTAGCAATTATGAATTGGGCTGCAATAAACATTCTGGTACAAATACCTTTAATGTTTACAATGGACTGTATACAAAGGCTCCTAGGGATCCCCAATCACATTTACTTACGAATGCCCCTTTTCTAATCTGCGTTCAGAGTGTTCAGTTAAGTGTGGTACACATATGTTGGAAAGGTATAGAGAGCTTAAATTAAACAAGGATACTAGTGTCATTCTCAACAGATGCAAAAAATGTAAAGTTGAGCAAATAAAGAAGTTGCAATGTATACCATTTTTGTACAGTTTTATGACACAAAGACTAATTATCAGCAATATTTATCACCAGACACACTTTGAAAGTCTATGGAAATAATGTCCAGAAAACTCCCAGTGTTGATTACTTCTGTGTAATATATTCAATAGTACGGAAGCACTATTTCCTACTATCAACCTTTCAGGATCATGGTTTTAAGACTGTGTCTACCATATAGTCATAAAGGAATGATTAATTATTTTACTAATAAGCATACTCCCTCACACAAACACACTCTGCTAATTGGATCATCTGACTTCCTTTGCATCATCAGTGCAAAATCAGTAAGATGGAATAATTAAACATGACTGAGATGTTAACATGAAGTGCTCCTCTAAGTAAAGATTCGAATTCCAAGAAGCACTTGGAAAGTTGTGGAATCACCAAATTCACCTCTGTCAATTCCCTAACAAGGACAGGGATGCCAAATCAGAGAACAATGGGAGGCAGAATAACAACAACAACAAAAGAAAATTACCTGTTGCAGCTGGTTTAACTTTAATCCTTTGTACTCCTTTTTTTGGAATAGGAGGTTTTATATCAACATCACGCACAGTAAGCTTTGAAACAAATTGTATCATAAGTAAAGCATAATTTCACATAATGTACAGAAAATAATTCAAGACAATGAATATTATTACCTGATACTGAGGTTGTGTCTTAACATGCACTGAAAAACAAAGAGAATATACAATCAGTGTAAATGACACTGTAAATGTAAATATGACAAAGCCAAACATACAGTGGAGGAGAGTTCCTATTGAGCAGAAGCCTCAAGCTGGGCTTTGAAAATAATTACTTTAGGTTTCTGGCTGCTTTTTCTCTCTTTTATTGGTGGATTGATTGATTTTTGGGCAGACAGGAGCATAACAGACGAAAAGTGAAGACAATAGGAATACAAGTTTAATATAATATACAGTTAAAACTTCAAAAGTGAGATTATGTTTCAAATGAAAATCACTCATATAGAAAAGTGCACATACAGAAGAGTGAAGAGTGGTCTTTATTTGAAGGAGCAAATCATGACCCAGAGAGCATAAAAGGCAAGGCCGATGGCAGAAGCTTACAGCATGCCTTTACTACAACCCAAAACATCATTTGTACAATAGGCTGCAATTAACCGCCAAGTTCTTCAGTTTGTGGACGTCATTTAGGAAGAAACACAGCTATGATGACAGTTCAGATGAGGGCATATAATCCATTTCTCATTAGAGGATGGGTTCAATCAATCTGCATGGCTAGACCCTTGTAGAATAGCAGTTTTAAAAATTTGATCTTTTCCACACCCACAAGAGACGCAAGTATACCAATATTTCTTAGGTCCTCTACTTTTGTGCTGTTAACTTTCTTTCTCAATTCATATAAGAGGTATGTGAGAAATTATACTGAGCTATCTATGGTGAATTATTTATCAAAAAGGAAACACTGAATGGCCATATAATTATTAGATGTTGGGTGGCTCCTGTGGCTCCAAGGAGTAGGGCACTGGCCCCATATGCCAGAGGTGGCAGGTTCAAAACAAGCCCTGGCCCTAAAAAAAAAAAAAAAAAAAAGTTCAAGTGTTTTTAAAAAAGAATTATTAGATGTTAATGAATTTTTGTATTCAAAAATCACTAGAATATTCACTGCACGTGACATTAAAACTCAGAAAAAATAAGCTTTTAGGCTTTTTTTTAAATTTTCAGAATATTAGGGGATACATATTTTGCTTGCATAGTTTACTTTTATACAGATTGAATCAAATGATAAGTGTACTGTTTCTAAAATGAATGTTCTTGGAGATCTCACATTAACTCATTAAGGGATTTTACAAAACACCTACTTTATAGAAAAAAATAGCATTTGCAAAAAAAGCCACCCATCTTTGTTCAATGTAACCTCATCTTATTAATTAGTATCAATGCAACATATATCTCAGATGCCTGATCCTTCTGGAGAAAAGAAATGCCTTTCTGTGTTCTGCCCTAATCCCAGCACTTCCTCCTCCTTCCAGTAATCTCTGGAGCTGCAGTAATCCAATCTTGGTTTGCCAAAAAAAAAAAAAAAAATCTTGCAATCTGCCATCTGCATTCTTTTGATGGATTATTTCCACCACCTCTTTCCTCTTTATTTGCAATAACATCATATATCTAGAATTTCAATTTCTCTATCATTCATTGTCATCCTCCAGCTAGGAAGATGCTCAGAAATAAGAGCAAAATAATGCTTTCCCTTGATTCTCCGTTGGAAGTGTTCTTCAGTGGTGCCTCTTACACATTTCTCTACAGAGAACTTTACACCCTAGTTATTCAGGGCATTCTGAGGACCAAGAGCACTGGAAACAAATGAGAATGCATTACGACTGTAGAATCACAAACCTGCTCAATCACGGTGTGCATTTTTAACATGGTCCCCAATGATTTCTTAATGTTTTGAGAAGCTCTTGTATTTAAAGAGTCCACATTTCTTTACCTAAAAATATCCTTTGGAATACAGCTCCCAGTTCCTCCCAGTCACATATTCCACACTGAAATGGCATTTAAAATCACAAAATTTCTAAGGGAATGTTACTTGGCAACAGCTTTCCTGACCTCTCCATGAATAAGCCTATTGTCTTCTATCAATTGAATTGAACCATATGATATGAGGAAACATCACTTTATACAATGAGAAATTGCATACCAGTACAGTTCCACACTCCTGCATGACCAGGGGCCACAGACTTTAATGCCTTCCCAACAGAGAGAAACAGGGAGAACATGGAAGTTGGTGCTACTTGTCTCACTCATTTTGGCCCTGGAAGCTCATTTTATTATATTCTTCCCACCTGTCTAACTCCTTAATCTACCTTTTATTTAGAAGTATTTTATTGGAACACTCTGCCATTACATCCATCTGCTCCTTTTGTCTCTATGTATTCCCTGTACTGTCTGCTTTCCCAGTTCTTCATTCCCTTTTGTAAACCTGCCCTTTTCCTCATTTACTGACTTTGCTCAGCTCTTGCACTATATTGAGATGGAACTAAAGATTCCATTAATTTAGTGATACTCTTGATTTCATCATCATCTATTGCTGACACCTGAGAAGAGATACAATTTATCACGGTTTTGCTTCTTCTTCTTCTTCTTTTTTTTTTTTTTTCTACCATACATATCTAAAAGACAAGGTTGTTTTTGGTGCTCATGTTCCTCAATAAAGATTCGTTCACATGACATTTTTCATAAGATACATTGTTTACCCTATAATTGTTTGCATACTTTCTTGTTTCCATTTGAATTTCCATTTCGAGAAGAACCACCAAAATCATCCTTGGTAAGATTCTCCAATAAATTCTGTTAATATTAACATCAACTATTAAGTTTCAAGTATGTAATAGTTACAATAAGTGGTATCAAGATTTCCTAATCACTTTTGTCAAAAATGTTTGAATTTTCTTTTCTTTTCTTTTTTTTTTTTTTTTTTGTATTTAAAGAGTCCACATTTTTTTACCTAAAAATATCCTTTGGAATACAGCCTCCCATTCCTCCCAGTCACATATTCCACACTGAAATGGCATTTAAAATCACAAAATTTCTAATGGAATGTTAGAAAAAACAGAGTCTCACTTTATGGCCCTCGGTAGAGTGCCATGGCCTCACAGAGCTCACAGCAACCTTCAACTCCTGGGCTTAAGCGATTCTCTTGCCTCAGCCTCCCGAGTAGCTGGGACTACAGGTGCACACCACAATGCCCGGCTATTTTTTGGTTGCAGTTTGGCCAGGGCCGGGTTTGAACCCGTCACCCTCAGTATATGGGGCCGGCGCCTTACCGACTGAGCCATAGGCGCCGCCCAAAAAATGTTTGAATTTTCTACTCTACGAATAATTTTTTTTTAACTTTAAAAGAAAAAAAGAATGTCTTCTAAACCAGAGCATTGCAGCCATACATATGTTCTCGAGATGAACCTTACCTTCCACTTCTGTATGGCTACAGGTTCTGTAAATTGAGCATGGGCAGCCAAAAGAAACATATTCGAAAACACAACATTAACTCATGTTATATAGCAACAAGGATCTTACTTCACCTTCCATAACATTACTTTGCATTCTCCACCAAACACAGATGAACATTGTGAATAATATAATACATGGGCTATCATACTTCTGGCATTACATCCTTAACATATTTCTCACTCTAGAAATATTTCAGTGTTGACGTTAGATACTGGCATAATGGGCAACTTTGGAGTATGTCATGTTGAGTATAAGCTCAACAATGTCAATGCTGCTTCATTTAGCTAAACAAAGCCTTGAAGACATCAAAATGTTTTGTGATAAAATATTTACTGATAGGAAAATTTGTTGAAGAAAAAGAAATTCTCTCATAAGAACAACTTGCCTTATGTTTATGTTTAAGTAAAAGCAAGCAAACAGTACATAAACTGTGCATCTCCTTCCCAATTAGGAAACAACTTCAAGAAAGTATGGCAATCCTTAATAAAAATGGAAGGATAGGAACAGAGAACACATCTCTTAGAAGCACCTAAAATGTTCTGGGCACTTTCTTGTACATTTTCTTTTCTACACATTATACAAATGAACATAAAAATCATGATGAAGATGGTGACCCTCAGTTCTGCTAATCAAATCTTTATTAATTAGATGTAATTAATAAAACATTCAAACTTGGAAAATCAGAATGGACCAGACCACTGACAAAGGATAAAGCAGCAGAGGCAAAGGGAACCATCTACCTCATTTTAAACTTGAACTTTTTCTTCTCTGAAGAGCTCAATCCACATAAAGCATCTCCTGGATGCACTGTAATTAACTATGCCCAAGTAAACATTAGGGAGAGAATTGTGCAAACAGCCAGATGTAACTAAAGTATAACCTACAAGATGAAGAATATTAGAATGACTGCAGATCTCTCTGTTGAAACTTTTCAAGCCACAAGAGGATGGACATCCATTTTCAATCTCCTAAAAGAAAATAACTTTCAGCCTAGGATCCTGTATCCAGCTAGACTGACTTTCATTTTTGATCGAGGAACCAAATACTTCACTGACACACACATGTGGAAGAAATTAGCCATAACTAAGCCAGGTATCAATGAAATTCTCAGACTCATCCTCCATCATGATCAGATTAATGGTCTACCACTGAAGTAAACTCACCCAGAAAACCTGGAATGAAATCTAACATCCACCATGGTGAAAGGATTGAAAATGTCCACTGTCGGGGAGGAGGCAAGATTTCCACAGAGGCACCCGTCCAAAAGGAGGGTGAAAGGACAGAAGTTTAGCAAGTAAGCTGATGGTTTGGAGCTGAGCCAGGAGTGAAGATTGAAGAACACATCACCCCTGCTGAGGCGAGTAAGAACCCAAGGAAACAAACAATAAGTACAAAACCAATCACCAAGTGGATGTAAGTCCTCTCCCCCATGAGAATACCTCGCAGGATACTTTCTACAAACAAGCAGAGTTCAGATCTCCTCCTATTTTATCCCATGTGAGAGACACTCTATAAACCAGAACTCCTTCCCCAGAGATGTACCACTAGTGTGCCATGGTGCTCTCCCATGAGGCATAAAACTGAACATAGACTCTACCTGCAATTCTGAACTCCCACCACTCCCCTCCACTCTCACCCTATATTTTGGAAAGCCTGTCCCCCATGGAGTCCAGATTTGTGGGCATTTTCTCGAGAGCTGTGGATAGGGCATGGGCTGTTATGAGTCTGTGCTGAAACAGAGGCATGGGTGGAAAGTGGGGACTGTGAAGCAAGGGAGCCATACAAGAGAAGAAGAGATGGCACTCCATGGGGGCAGCGCAGCAGTGGCAGTGGCATGAACAATAGGGCTCACACCCCTGGTGATGTTTTGAAGAAACACTTCCCGCCTCTCTTAGCAAGAACAGGCAGCTGGCTTCTGCTCTGGGGGCAGCCATGGGTGGAACAGATCTGAGATGGATACACAGGCCCATGACCAAAGGATACGCCTGAGGCAGTACCTGCCTTGGAGTGGCGTGACAGGGACAGACAATAGTATCCGCGTGAACACAGAGAAGGTATACAACCAGGGCAGGGCTGAGTCAGAAATGCTGCTTCTGAGAGCCCAAGATGCAACTGGCCCCCAGAGGAGCATAGCTGGGACAAAAGCAGGTGGAGCAGCAGCATCAGTCCAGGGAAGGGCTGAAACTAGAGCCATATCTAAGCTCTAACTGTACCTGCCCCAACACAGAGTGTAATGGAGACAGAGATGCCAGCTCCATGAGAATTGATGCAACAGGAGTGATATAGGGCAGTCACAATTTCTGTTAACTCAAATAGCACCTGGCCTGCAGGAGAATATACCCAGGAAAGAAATGCAATTTCTGTGAGAATTGAGTTGTCTCAAGAATTCAATGAATTCAAAGACAAAGTCAACAAAGTTTTGACACATTGAGGCAAGAACTTGTAGCCCTCAAAGATCTGAGAAATATAGTAGTATCCCTCAGTAACAGAGTGGAGCAGGCAGAAGAAAGGATTTATGACATTGAAGACAAAGCTTTTGAATGCTCCCAAATGCTCAGTGTGGAGAGAAAGGGAGAGCAAAAATGGATCATTCTCTCAGAGAGCTCTGAGACACTTCAGAGAAAACTAACATTTGCCTTTTACCAATTCCTGAAGGGGATGAGGTTGCCTCGAAAGCCACAGATGCTCTACTGCAAGGGATAATTGAGATCTTATCAAACATGGCAAGAGATTCTGAAATTAAGAGAGCAGACAGTTTCAGAACCCCAACATGACTCAACCCAAATAAAGCATCTCCCAGACATATTATAACTAACTTCGCCAAAGTTAATATGAAGGAGAAAATTCTACAAGCAGCCAGACATAAGAAAACCATAACCTACAAAGGTAAGAATATTAGAATGACTGCAGATCTCTTTACTGAAACTTTTCAAGCTAGAAGAGGGTGGTCATCGAACTTTAACTTCCTACAATGAAATAACTTTCAACCCAGGATCCTGTATCCAGCTAAACCGAGGTTCATTCATGATAGAGAAGTTAAATACTTTAATGACATTCACATGTTGAAGAAATCTGCCATAACGAAACTACCTCTCCAGGATATTCTCAATCATATCCTCTACTGTGACCAGCACAATCCTCTACCACCAAAGTCAATTCACTCAGAAACTTTTGATAAAATTCCAACTTCGCAGTGGAAAAAGGATTAAAAATGCCCAGTGGACTTTTGAAAAAACATGATACCCAAAATACTACTAGGCTTCTCAGTATTGTCAATTAATGTGAATGGATAGTGTCCTCTAAAGAGGCACAGGTTGGCTGACCGGATACAAAAACTCAAGTCAGATATCTGTGGCATACAAGAATCTCCTCTTACCTTAAAAGATAAATATATACTCAGGGTGAAGGGATGGTCATCTATAATACAGGAAAATGGAAATCAGAAAAAAAGTAGGGGTTGACAATTTATTCACAGATACAATAGTCTTTATACCAAAAAGCAAGGAACGATAATGAAGGTCACTTCATTGTTGGTAAAGGAAACGTTCAACATGATGAGATTTCAATTATTAACATTTTTGCACCCAACCAGAATGCACCTCAACTTATAAGAGAGACTCTAACAGATATGTGTAATTTGATTTCCTACAGCACCATAATAGAGATTTTAGCACTCCTTTGGCAGTGTTGGATAGATCCTCCAGTCAGAAAGTACACACAGACATTTTGGACTTAAACCTAACCATTTAACATTTGGAATTAACAGACATCTACAGAACATTCCATCCTAAGAAAACTGAATACACATTCTTTTCATCAGCCCATGTAACATCCTCCAAAACTGATCACATCTTAGGTCACAAGTATAAACTCAGTACATTTAAAAGAATATAAATTATTCCTTGCATCTTCTCAGACCATCATCATCAAAAGTTGAATTAAGTAACAAGAGAAATCTGCATACTCATACAAAAACATGAAAACTAAATAATCTTATGCTGAATGATAGCTGAGTCATAGGTGAGATTAAGAAGAAAATTACCAAATTTTTGGAACAAAAAGATAATGAAGACACCAATTTCCAGAACCTCTTGGATATCACAAAGGCCGGCCTAAAAGGGAAATTTATAACACTGCAAGAGAACATCTCAAGCAACTGGAAAATGAAGAACATTCCAATCTCAAACTCAGCAGAAAAAAAGAAATAACCAAAATTCAGGCAGAAATTGAAAACAAAAGGATTATACAGCAGATCAATACATCAAAAAGTTGGTTTTTTTGAAAAGGTCAATAAAATAGATAAACCTTTGCCTAACCTAACCAGGAATAAATCAATCAGAAATGACAAAGACAAAATAACAGCAGACTCCTCAAAACTTCAAAAAATCCTGATGAATATTATAAGAAACTCTATTCTCAGAAATACAAAAATCTAAAGGAAAGACCAATACTTGAAAGACGCCACCCTCCTGGACTTAGCCAGAGTGAAGCGGACATGTTGACCATGCATATATCAAGCTCTGAAATAGCATCAACTATACAAAATCTCCCCCAAAAGAAAAGTCTGGGATCAGATCGTTTCACATAAGAATTCTACCAAACCTTTAAAGACTAACTAGTATCTATATTACTAACTTTTTCTAAAATATAAAAAAACAAGGAATACTATCCAACACATTCTATGAAGCAAACATCACATTGACTCTAAACCAGGACAAGACCCAACCAAAAAAAGAAAATTATAAACCAATATCTCTAATGAATATTGATACAATAATATTCAATAAGATCATAGCAAATAGGTTGGTGACTGTGGCTCAAGGAGTATGGTGTTGGCCCCATATACCGGAGGTGGAGGGTTCCAACCAGACCCCAGCCAACAACTACAAAAAATAATAATAAAAATAAATAAAAGTTCCTACAAACAGAATCCAGTAACCCATCAAACAAATTATACACCATGACCTAGTGGGTTTTATCCCAGGGACTCAAAGCTGTTTCAATACCCATAAATCTATAAATGTAATTTATGACATGAACAAAATAACAAACAAAGGCCATATGCTTCTCTCAATTGATGCATAAAAAGCTTTTGATAATATCCAGCATCCTTTCATGATCAGAACACGTAAGACAATTGGTACAGAAGGGACATTTCTTAAAATGATAGAGGCCTACAGCAAATATCATATTGAATGGAATTATACTGAAATCATTTCCAGTCAGATCAGGGATGAGGCATGGTTGCCAATTGTCTCCACTACTTTTTAACATTGTAATGGAAGTCATCTCAATCAGGCAAGAAAAGGTGATCAGGGTATCCATATAATGTCAGAGGAGATAAAACTGTCACTCTTCCCATATTATATGATTGTATATCTGGAAAACCTCAGGGATTCAACTAAAAAACTCTTAGAAGTGACCAAGGAATATAGCAAGGTCTCAGGTTAAAAAATCAACACTCATAAATCTTTATCCTTTATATAGACCAACAATAGTCAAGCTGAAAAAACAGTCAAGTACTCCATTCATTTTATAGTAGTGCCAAAGAAGATGAAGTATTTGGGAATTTAACTAGCAAAGGATGCTAAACATCTTTAAAAATAGAACTATGAAACTCGGAGAAAAGAAATAGCTAAAGATGTTAACAAATAGAAAATCATACCATAATCATGGCTGGGAAGAATCAACATTGTTAAAATGTCCATCCTACCCAAACCAATATCCCTATTAAAGCATGACTGTCATACTTTAAAGACCTCAAAAAAGTAATACTTCGTTTAATATGGAATCATTAAAAACATCAAATAGCCAGATATTCCTCAGAAATAAAAACAAATCTGGAGGAATCATGCTACCAGGTGTCATATTATACTATAAATCAATACAGATCAAAACAGCACGGTATTGGCACAAAAATAGAGAGGTAGATGTATGGAACAGAATAGAGAACCAAGAGAGGAACCCAGACACTTATAATCATTTGATCTTTGATAAGACCATCAAAGATGTCATTTTTGGGAAAGATTCTCTATTTAATCTGGGTGCTGGGTGAACTGGTTGGCAATGTGTAGAAGACTGAAACTGGACCCACACCTTTCAGCATTAACTAAGATAGACTCTCACTGGATTAAAGTTTTAAACTTCTGGATATATACCTAGTAGACGTATTGTAGGATCCGATGGGAGGTATATTTTTAGATCCCTATGTGCTGTCCAAATATCCTTCCAAAAGAAATGCATTAGTTTGCATTCCCACCAGCAGTGCAGAAGTGTTCCCTTTTCTCCACATCCATGCCAGCATCTCTGGTTTGGATATTTTGTGATGTGAGGCTAATCTTACTGGAGTTAGATGATAGCTCAAAGAGGTTTTATTTGCAATTCTCTGATGATTAAAGATGATGAGCATTTTTGCATATGTCTGTAGGCAGTGTGCCGGTCTTCTTCAGAGAAGTTTCTCTTCAAGTCCCTTGCCCACCCTGAGATGAGATCACTTGTTCTTTTCCTGCTAATATGTTTGATTTCTATGTGGATTCTGGTGATTAAACCTTTGTCAGAGACATAACCTGCACATATCTTCTCCCATTCTGAGGGCTGTCTGCTTGTTTTACTTACTGTGTTCTTGGCTGTGCAGAAGCTTTTTAGTTTGATCAGGTTACAGTAATGTATTTCTGGTGTTGCTTCAGTTGCCCAGGGGGTACTCCTCATAAAATATTCACCCAGGTCAATTTCTTCAAGTATTTTCCCTGTACTTTCTTATAGTATTTTTAAAGTTTCATGTCTGAAGTGTAAATTTTAATACAGTGTGAGTCCATCTTAGTTAATACTGAAAGGTGTGTGTCCAGTTTCATTCTTCCACATGTAGCCAGCCAGTTCACCTAGCAGCATTTGTAAAATAAGGAATCATTTTCCCACTGAATGTTTTTAGTTGGCTTGTCAAAGGTCATATAATGGTAAATAGCTGAGTTCTCTCTTGGTTCTATATTCTGTTGCAAACACCCACCTCTGATCAAAAAATACAGCATGTCTCAGGATACAAAATCAATACTTACAAATCTATAGATTTTACATATACCAACAATAGTCAAGCTGAAAAAATAGTCAAAGACTAGATTCCTTTTACAGTAGTACCATAGAAGATGAAATATTTGGGAATTTACCTCAAAAAGGACATGAAGTATCTTTATAAAAAGAACTATGAAACTCTGAGAAAAAAAAAAGCTGAAGATGTTAACGAATGGAAAAACATACCCCATGCTCACGGCTGTGAAGAATATTCATTGTTAAAATGTCCATATTACCCAAAGCAACATGGAAAAACTAGTACTTTGTTTATATGGAATCAGAAAACACCTTGAATAACCAAGACATTACTCAGAAATAAAGACAAAGCAGTAGCAATCAGGCTACCAGACTTCAGCCTATACTAGAAATCTATAGTGATCAAAACAGCATGGTAGTGCCACAAAAATACCGAGGTAAATGTATGGAACACAATAGAGAAACAAGAGATTAACATGGACACTTACTATCATTTTATTATTTATCTTTTATAAGCGTATCAAAAACATAAATAGGAGGAAAGATTCCCTATTCAACAAATGGTGCTGGATGAATTGGCTGGCAACTTGTAGAACACTGAAACTGGACCCTCATCTTTCACCATTAACAAAAATTGATTCTCCCTGGATAAAAGATTTAAACTTAAGACATGAAACTATAAAAATACTTTAAGAGGGGACAGGTGAAACACTTGAAAAAATTGGCCTGGAAGAATATGTTATGAGGAGGATCCCAGCCCCTGGGCAACTGAAGCAACACTGAAAATATATTACAGAGATCTGATCAAACCCCAACTTCTGCACAGCCAAGAACAAAGGAAGTAAAGCAGGCACACGGTTCTCAGAATGGGAGAAGATTTTTCCAGGTTATGTTTCCAACAAAGGTTTGATAACTAGAATAAACAGTAAACCCAAATTAATTAATAAGGAAAAAAAACAAGTGATCCCATTTCATTTGGGGCAAGAGAATTGAACAGAAGCTTCTCTGAAGAAAATAGGTGCATGGTTTTCACATGAAAAACTGCTCATCATCTTTAATCATCAGATAAATACAAATCAAAACCACTTTGAGACATCATCTAACTCCAGGAAGAGTAGCCCACATCACAAAATCACAAAACTACAGATTTTGATGTGGATGTGGAGAGAAGGGAACATTTCTGCACTGCTGGTGGGAATGCAGGCTAATATGTTCTTTTTAGAAAGAGGTTTGGAGAACACTTAGGAAACTAAAAGTAGACCTACCATTTGATCCTGCTATGCCTCTGCTAGGAATACATCCAGATGACCAATCATCATTTTACAACAAACATATTTGCACCAGAATGTTTATTACAGCCCAATTCATGATTGCCCAGTCATGAAAGAAGCCCAGGTACCCATAGACCCCTGAATGGAGTAAAACATTGTGGTATATGTATACCATGGAATATTATGCAGCCATCAGAAAGATGGAGACTTTGCCCCTTTTATGTTCACATGGATGGAGCTGGAACATATTTTTCTTAGTACAGTATATCAAGAGCGGAAGAAAAATGATCCAATGTACTCAGTACTATTATGAAAGGAATATATAATCCCTCACACTTTTATATGAATGATAAATCACAACTATAGCCCAGAATGAAAGAGGGAAGAGGGGGGAGAGTAGGAGGGGCGGTGTGTGAAGGAAGATAAAAGGTGGGACATCACCTATGTTGTATATTGTAAGGGTACATGTCAAATCTATTAAGAGTAGAGACTCAATGTCTTAAGACGACAAATAATCAAATGAAGTGTTGGCTATGTTAACCAGTTTGATGTAAGCATTCAAAATTGTGTATAAAAGCATTAATGTACAGTTATGATTCGTTAAAAAATTATGATATAAAAATAAGTACATCAGAAAAAAAAAAAACTCTTACTGTCCCTTCATTTCAACTTTTAACTTCTGATTTCCTTGCTTGTTTTAGTGTCTGTATTATCTTCACATTTCTCCTCACCTGTGTTAAATGCACGCCGAGTGTCTGTGTGCATTGTTAGCATTTTTACAGTATACTTTTCTTTTTTTTCATTTAAATAAACTTTAGAAGGTGAGTGCCGATTATACTTCAGGAACACAAAGTAGGCATGAGATGGGAAATATTTTTGTGACTGAGACCTTTTTATTGAGAAAATGCCTCAAACAATAAAAAGTGGACACTCCAGGTGCATCATTCCTCTCATAGTCTGGTATAGTATTTGTTACATTAGATGGTGCTTTTTCAAAACTTCCCTCCTTCTTTACACAAACTCCACTATAGGACAAGCAGGAATTTTCTATTATTCAAAGTTTTAACCAAAACTCTGTTTCAACTCATTTCTCAGGTGTTTTTATTTACTTCCCCATTCTACTTTGCATTGTTTGATGCACAGTCACTCATACTTTTGCACAAAAGGAAGTTCTGAATATGTAGATACATTCTATCAGTCCTCATTCATTCCCGGTCACTATTAATGTGATTATTTCTGTACTGTTTTTATTTTTTTTAATTTGTTTTTATGAAATCATAGCTGTGTACATTAGTATGATCATGGGGCACCATACACTTGGTTCATAGACCGTTAGACACATTTTCACCACACTAGTTAACATAGCTTTCCTGGCATTTTCTTAGTTACTTTGCTAAGACCTTTACATTCCACATTTACTAAGATTCACATATATCCTTCTGTACTGTTTTTAAAAACTGATAACTGAAAACTTGGAAATTTTACATTATCACAAGGTAAAATTAATAGCAATCAGAAAGAAAAGCCAATTCTCAAATGTGAATTCAAATGATGCTGTCTTCTGACACAGACTATATGCTTAAGCCCACATCTAATATATTCTAATGTCCTCATAAGAAAGTGAGTGAAGGAACCTTGATACCTTTTAATGATTTCCTGCAGCTAAGTGAGTTACAACCTGCTGCTATATCCTCACATCCAAGTCCTTTCCTGCAAGGTAGGATTTCCTTCATAGACACAATCTAATGACCTCATTCCCTCTCGCAACACACACACTGAACTGAGTTAGAGGCCACAAGGCAGAAAAAGTAAACAAACTGGCGTTAATGACTGGGAGTATAAAATTACACTACAGTTTGGGACACTGGAAATCTCTGAACATGAGTCCAACTCAGTGGCCATCATGATAAAATTGCTCGTAATTTCTCTTGCTTAGTAATATGATTCCGTACTTGGCATTACCTTTCTTATCATGTAAGGTTATAAAACTAAAGAGCCAGGAAAACACCAGAAATATTCTGCCTCGCTTCCAAGGACAAAGATTATCTATAAGTAACTCTTCACTTTAGGAAGGTTTAAGTTTTATAACGAGTTTTAAAAACTTCTTAAAATTAAATATTAGATAACCACGTATGAATTCTAAAATGCTGTTCCAGTAGGAAATGTCCCTTGGACTATGTCACATCATTCATGTAAACAATATTAAACAAGGAACTTAAATTTATATTTCTTGATACCTGTGGCTGGTTATTTTCACTTCCTTTAGGCTCTTCTTCCACTTTCACTGATGTTGATAAAATGTTCAGTCATGTAAATTTCATATATTCAGTTAAATGAGTTGCTTAGAATGATGTGATAAAATCTCTCAGCTTTATAAAAATATTTACAAACCTAAGCCTATTTTTATCTTACAAATTGAGAGTTTAGATGAAGTTAAATCTTTAGCAGACTATATACTTCTTTAAAAATTACTCCTAATTATCTAACACTTGAAAAACCACTCAGAAGACTACTAGATGTCACCAGGTAGAAGGTATACAAAGATCACAGATTCACTCACAAATTCATCCACACAACATAAATGACAAAGCCATCATAAACAAAGAAAAATTTCTCAATCCAGGAAAACATATCAAGTAGCCCTGTGTACTCCTGTCTACCTCCTATTAGAACCTTCAATGCATTGCTCATGTTAATCATTACGTTGCTGTTACTTTTTATACCTTCACCAGTGTATGCCTGGTGATATATATGTGAAATGCTTTTCGCTCAAGTGCTCACAATCTTCTTTCCATTTTTTCTTTCTTTCTTTTTTTTTTTTTTTGACACAGATTGCTAAGTGAGGACTCCATTCATTATGGCTCTTTCCCTGGATAAACAGGCATATCCTCCCTCAGTGAGGCTTCAAGACTCTATGAATTTCTATTTTGCAACTTCCCCATCTTAACTGTAAGTTATTTATTTCCATTTCTATTCCCCAGATCTCAAGGCTGTAGGACACAATATTCCACAGCATCATTGGGCAAGCAGTTTTTACCTATTTTACTTGATAATTACGGAATGGGGTTAAAGGAAAATGAATAAGATGCATCAAGGTTGGCATTTCCAGAGCTCATGTGTGAGCTGAGAAGGAAAGGGTGAGATGAGCAAGGTGAAAAGTTGGAGAGGTCAAGAAAAAATGAGAGCAGGATGGGATGGAGCACCCTGCGGCCTACAGATTAGGTGTACACTGTATCCTCTAGCTTTCCCATCTTCATATTTCTTCCTCCACTCATTCAAAAGCCTTGTAAGATACATCTAAGTAATTATGCATATTCACTCTAAATATGACATATTTATAAAAAAAGGAAACAAACTGATTCACCTCATCATTATAACATAGTAACTAATTTTTCCATTTAAAAATCAGTGTCATATTCATTGAAAATATTAAGAAAAGTCATGAAATGGGCTCTATAAATTTATGGGTTTTGACTTTATTTTATGTGGGATATTACATTAATCTCTTTCTGATTTTAGAAAACACCTATTTTAATAAAGAATATTTTTTAAAATGACCAGTGTTTTTATATTCAAGTTAATCTATTTTTGTGAATGAATATAGACATAGCACATTTCTCTGATGCCTAACACTTACAGGAGGAGAAATGCATTTTTGTTATAGCCCCACAGATTCACCATTCCCCACAATTTTTTTTTTCTCCCAAAATGTTCCTTGAATATCCAGACTGGAGAATTCAAACAGAAATAGTTTCAAGTACCAGATTCTATCCTTCTAAATTCCACATTATAATTCTAGCACACTCTCTTGCTTCCAGTGATCTCTGTGGCAGAAGTAATCTTTTTTTTTTTTTGTAGAGAAAGATTCTCACTGTACCGCCCTCGGGTAGAGTGCCGTGGCATCACACGGCTCACAGCAACCTCTAACTCTTGGGCTTACGCGATTCTCTTGCCTCAGCCTCCCGAGCAGCTGGGACTACAGGCGCCCGCCACAACGCCCGGCTATTTTTTCGTTGCAGTTCGCCTGGGCTGGGTTTGAACCCGCCACCCTCGGCACATGAGGCCGGCGCCCTACTCACTGAGCCACAGGCGCTGCCCGGCAGAAGTAATCTTAGTAATCTTAATCTGTGTAAAGGAAACTTTCTTGAATCGATACAAAAGCATTCTCTCGGGTTTCTTCATGATTAACTGCAACATTACATGGCTAACTTATTCCCTCCTTCTTTCCCTGCTCAGGAATCTTTCTTCAAATCTCTGGTCACCATTCTTTTCAGGGATCATTTATGCCACTTCTTTCCTCTTCAATTACTAGTAATAGTTCATATCTATAATTTGGAATTGTTCACTTTTTTCTTTATCCCATCTGGCTAGGAACATGTTCTGAAATACGTGTAAAAGCAATATAAGGCCCTCCTTTGATCCTTCTGTTGGAAATGTTCTCCAATAGATCTTCCTATATATTTCTCTACAGGGATGTCTATAGTCTTGTTACTTAGTGTGGTCCAAGAACCCACAGCATTGGAGTCACCTGGGAAGTATAAGAAACACAGAGTTCCAGGGGAGCGGTAGCTCGACCCTGTAATCCCAGCACTCTGGGAGGCCAAGGCAGGTGGATGCCTGTGCTCTGGAGTTCAGGACTAGCCTAAGCAAGAGTAAGATCCCATCTGTAAAAATGAGTGGACACTGTGATTGGTTTTTGTAGTCCCAGCTACTCAGTAGGCTGAGGCAAGAGGATCACTTGAGCCCAAGAGTTTGAGGTTGCTGTGAGCTATGACATCACAGAATTCTACTGAGAGTGACAGAGTGAGACACTGCCTCCAAAAAAAAAAAGAAATGGAAAGTCCTGGATATGTCAAATCAAATTGTCTTTTACAGGAAAATACAGTTCTTACCTTCTACTTGTGCATTTACTCTGTTTTTCTCTTCTTGATTGGCATCCTGAGATGAATAACTAAGATCCTTCTCTGAAAGACTCTCTGAGATATTCTATTAAAATTAATATCAATATGAGTTCAGTTAAAAATAATAAGTTACATCAAGATTTGCTAATCATTTTCTCCAAAGCATCTTAATTTCTTTTGGTAAAAGCAATGACATACAAAAGAAGAGGAACAAGTATTGAAAATCAAAACATTTCAGTAGAGAAGTTCACATATGCTGTCTAGATTAAGCTCATCTTTTATCTGCATATCGATGTGTAGACACAGCATGAAAGGCCAAAATGAGTCATATTCACAAAAAATATGAACTAATGTGCATATTTCAACATGTAACGAACTTCAAAATAAATGATTACTTCACATTCACCACCAGGAATAAGAGATCATTTTTAAAAAAAAAAAATACACTTGCTATAATAGTTATGCATTAAACACATAAAATATTTTAGTGAAATTTTAGCATAAAAATTTGAGATATAGCATTCTAAGAAACTTTTGTTATGTCATATTGGGCATAAACCAAATATTCATTTTTAATTCATATTAATGTAAGTGTACCTAAACAGAAAATTTCTGAAGCTGCTTTATTTAGGTAAACAAAAGGTTAGAAAAATCTAAAATATGTTTTGATAGAGTTTTTACTTATGGTTGAATAAAAAGATACCACAGCTAAAATAACTATTTTTTATGTTTACATAAAATCAAACAAATATTAGATATAGTACGTAACTTTATGCTAATAAAAATCAATTTCAAGAACTATAGCAATCCTCAATATAAAATAATAAGAACATTTATTTTTGAAGCATCTAAGGTATCCCAGACATGTATTTCCACATTTTCTTTTCTATGTATTATAATAATAAAATTAAAGTTGGCTGCTGCTGATGATTACCCTACTTTCTGCTTCCTGGAGTTCCCAGGATGTTCAGAGTAAAATGATTTACATATGTGATCCATTGTTCTTTCTGCCCTATCTTCCTCTCCGAATTTCACATGGCTGGCTCCTCCTCAGCCTTTAGCTGGTAGCTTGAACTTCACACTCAGAAATATCTTCCCTGACTGTGGATTTCCACCCCAGTCCCATCTCCATTAACTGCAATCTTCCTCAATATTGTCAAACCTGATATTCTCTGCTTTCTCTATATGAAGCCCACATAGTAAATCAGAATTTTTTGCTGTTTGGTTTTCTCTTGCTACTACTATAAGGCATCCTATTGTACATTCAGTGTCTAACTACTTAGCACATAATTGGTACTTATAGTCCCTGTTACTTCGGAGGCTGAGGCAAGGGGATCACTTGAGCCTAAGTGTTTGAGGTTGCTGTGAGCTATGACACCATAGCACTCCACCCAGGGCACAGAATGAGATTTTGTCTTTACATGTTCAAGGTCATGTACATGTACATGTCTCTACATGTTCAAGGTCAAAAAATGTACAAATCTCATTGGGAAGATCTTAAGCACAAAATCACTAGAGTGATTTTATTCTTACAGGATATTGGCCACGATAGTCTCCTGAAACTTATTATACCCAAATTACAAAGACTCATGCCTGTTCTAACTTGCTTAACTTCCCATTTTTTCCTTGACACTACTGTCTTAAGGTTTTGCTTTGTTTGTTTTTTTTTTTAAAAGAACTACTTCCCATATTTATTAAATCATTAAATAAAACTGTGAACATTTCTTACAATTGCATGCATACTTTTCAGACTATAAAAATGTTTCCAGATTTCATACTGTATTTGTTCATTACACACACCTAAAAGGTTGATATTAGTGCCATGTCTATGAATTAGGTCACAGACATTCAAAATTAATTAAATAATTTCCCTCAGTTTCCACAGAAAGTGAAAGATCCAGAATAACATGTCTTTTGACATCCATTTGAATCTGGTGCTGCTGCCCAACCACTGCTTCTAAGAGGTCAGCCTTAACATGTCTTCCTACCTGAGCTCTGCTTCGGAATAAATTGTCAGTATTTCACACCTACAGTATATCAGAAGCATGGCTGCCACAAAAGTACTCTATGTGTTCTATTTTAGAAAATGACTTCTGCTTAAAACGCCACTAAATCAAATTGTTACTATTACAGCCCCACATGTTCACTTACTCCCCATGATTTTTTTTTTTTTCTCCTAAAACGTTCCTTGATGATCTAGCCTGGTCAATTCAAACATAGTAACAGTTTTGAGTGCCACATTTTATCATTTCAAGTTCCAAGTTATAAAAATCAACACTCCAAACTGCTTTTCCCTGAATTTCATTAGGACTTTTATTACACATCCATATTTACTACGGACTCATGCATTTGGCTATAGGTTGATCTTGAATAATTCTTTAGTTTTTAAATAAACTTAACTTCAAAGCCAAATGGGATTCTTATAACTCCTAAGCCTTATCATTTTGTATTATATTACACTGTCTTTTTAAATGAATCTTGCAAATTAGCAGAATTTTACTATTCAGCAGCTCATTCTTTCCACATAATTACTTTATTAATTATGGCCTGATAATGTAAGAAAATAATTCCTTGTGGGCACATACACAGCTGAGAAAAGGTAATTAAAAGCATCCCTTTTATGTTTTAAAGTTGTCAATGCTTATATTTTAAAGTAATGATAAGAAAAGACATTACCTCCAAATACAAACTTGGTTCTTTTGGTCTGTCTTGTCTTGATAACAGTACAGAGATTTCATCTATAAAATGTTATTTGCAGATAAATTAATGACAAAAGTATTACTGCATTTTAAAAACATATTCAAATCTACCTCTTTGTGACTATTTCAGTAAAATAAAACTCATAACAAAAAGAATTTCACAAGGTTAAAGCAGTTTCAGGAAAAAGTTTATAGTATAAAAAAAGGCAAAAGAAAGATATTAAAAAGGAGTGGACATTAAATACTTGTGTCCTCACCTATGGTGCATCTTGCAAATGCACATGTGAAGTCTATGAAGAGTACAGTATCAATGTCTTAATACAACAATTAAGTAAGTGACGTGAAGGCTATGTGAACAATCTGGATTTTGGGCGGCGCCTGTGGCTCAGTCGGTAAGGCGCCGGCCCCATATACCGAGGGTGGCGGGTTCAAACCCGGCCCCGGCTGAACTGCAACCAAAAAATAGTTGGGCGTTGTGGCGGGCGCCTGTAGTCCCAGCTACTCGGGAGGCTGAGGCAAGAGAATCGCTTAAGCCCAGGAGTTGGAGGTTGCTGTGAGCTGTGTGATGCCATGGCACTCTACCGAGGGCCATAAAGTAAGACTCTGTCTCTACAAAAGAAAAAAAAAGATTTTTAAAAAAAGGATGGCGCCTGTGGCTCAAGGAGTAGGGCGCTGGTCCCATATGCCATAGGTGGCGGGTTCAAACCCAGCCCGGGCCAAAAACCACAAAAAAAACACACACACACAAAAAAACAATCTGGATTTAAGCAGTCCAAATTGTATACAAAATCAGCACATCATACCTCATAAATACATTAATGTACACAGTTATGATTTAATAAAAACAATACAATAAATCAAAGGAATGGACATCAAACCAATACCCATCATTGGTTTTGACTTCATAACAGCACGTAATCATTAAATTTTTGAGATATTTCCCCTAAATTACCACCTCTTATTATTTTTTATAACAAAAATAAAATTGTCTTTACTTGTTTCCTTTTGTGTAGCACTTTCAACAATACCAATCGTGTTGGTATTGTCTTCAACTTCTGACTCTCTTGCTCCTTCCTATTGAAAAAAAGAAAAGCCAAATTCAGGAAATGTATTGATTCACTCACACACCAATCTGTTAGCAAAACAACACACATTCACTATGTTTATCAAACATACACACTATCTGGGAGAATAATTTGAACATAGAAACAGAATATAGAGTCTGTCCTATATTTAAGGAGGTGTGGCAAAGATATATGAAAACAAATCAGAAAAGTAATTGATGAGTCTGTAATTACAGTAAATTAATTACACTAAGGATACAAGGGAGGAAGAGTCAGTTCTACCCAGAAAGCTTAGGAAATGCAGCAAATATAGAGGCGTATTTTCAAAGACAACGATGTGCGCAGTGAGAGTGTGAAGGTCTTTTGGACAGGGGAGAAGGGGCAAAAGGATGAGGAATGGAACCACAGGGCATATGAGGGCTATGAAGGTAATGCGGTAAAACTGCAACCTTGTGATAAGGAACAGGTTTTAGAGATGAAATGAGAGAATCAGGCCAAGCTACCAAAGACAGGTGGCAGAAGAGGTGCAAACTTTCCCTTTCCTGTAATGGGATCCACTCAATAAGCACGTAAGTCAGGCCACCAAAAACATATTTTCAAAAGGTCACCTTGGTAGCAATGTGAAGATAGATGAACACAGGACAAAATCAGAAAAGAGCTTTTCAAAATCATAAATCAGAAAGTGAATTCTGGTAATAAGCTATGAACACTGGTAATGGTGAGTGACTGGATTGGTGATCTGCAGGAGAGTTAAAGTACAAGATTTACACTAACTTAATGTTTCAGTGCTACTTACTATGTGTTATTTACATAATAGAAAAATCAGATGACAAAATAGGGAACAGAGTCAAGGAAGTAAGGGAAGGGTTAAGGACAGTGTCTTCAGTCCTTAAAGTCTAATATGTCAACTATGAAGCATCCAAGGACATAGGAGGTAAATCTGGGTAAATACTTTAGGAAGAGATTACCTTACTCATGAAAGGCATATGGTGTTAAGAACATAAGTATGTGTAAGCTATACTAAACTGGCACACCTTATGTAATCCAACAGAACTCTGACATTTGGAAAATGACGACAAAAGGATTTGAATTTTATATTTTAACATTTTTAAAGAAATAATATACTTTTATTAACATGTGCAAACTTTTATTTCTCATTATTATGTGCATTTTTTAAATGGATGAAAATATTTAACTCTAAAACACCAATTCAGGATGCTACAAGAAAGCTCTCTTTCAATAATTAGCCCTAAATTCTGACCTGTAGAAGAGAAATGCTGATTTGATTAGAGAATTATGAGGGCATTTTAAGTACTACTATGATGTAAGAAAGAAATGTAAAACCTAGTCTGAATTTCACATGGTTTTCTTATTCGTTTGTCAAGAACATATGAATAACTGTGATTGTCTATTGACCCACCCCTGATAGAATGGTCATTAAAAGTTAAGGAAAGGTAGGGGGACAAGGCATGTGGTATGCCTTTTGGGGATGGAACTAGGGTCCTCATCATCTACCAAAGCAATCAATGTACCTAGTTCTATGTACCCTCAAAAAAAGAGGGTAATCTGGAAAATGGTGGCTGAGTAACAGCTTCCTTGAAACTGGACACAGTGAGTCTGGGGAGACAAGACCACAGGCATCTCTGGCTGGTGGGATCTGCTTATATTTATCCCTTTGAGGACAGAGGGAGTCAGCGAGAGACTTCTTGACCACAAGAGGAGGACAAAAGCAGTGTAAAACTGGAAAGTGGTTATGTGTGTTTGTTCAGTCTAATCATGCTGACAGCTGTAAGAACAGCAGCAGTGAGATTGCAAAGGGGCAATCTCACCTGTGAGCTGTTTTGGTGTTTTTGGACTTGGCACTCAGTTGAACTCTCTTGCGAGAGCTTGGACAGGAGTGTGGAGAAATTTGGGCATTGTCTAGGGCCACTGAGCTGAACGGAGCTAACAGTGTCCAGCTGTGGGCCGTGTGGAGTCATTGTGAGAGAACTGCCCAGGCAAGCTCTGCCCTCAGGGTCACAGAGCAAGGATCAGGTGGGATCTAGTAATCTAGTGACTGAGCAGCCTAAAGGTGGGGCAGAGCTGCCTTACAGCCTTAGACTTCAGGGGCAGAGTGAGACTGGTTTTGGCACACTGGATAGCCACTTCAGCAGTGATCCAAGCAACAAGTGCTTTCCTGGGAAAGCTTCTGCATAGCCAAGTTTAGCAGTTTAAAGTGCCCTTTAAGAGAGCTGAGGGGATATTTGGGTCTCCACCCTAAGGGATTTGAGAAATAGGCAGAGGCCTCCAGTCGTATCAGCATTGTGATTAACATCTTATACCCAAGATCACCTGTTGCCCAGACAATATTCAGCAAGATATATATACTGCTTTGTCCTTGGTTTTGTTTGTTATTTTATTTTATTTTTGTTGTTGTTGTTGTTGTTGCTGCTGTTTTGTTTTTTTAACTTCAATCTTTTACCCATAGAATTTTCTTTTATTTATTTTTTTCTTTTCTTTCACCATTTGTCTAGTTTAAATACTATTTGCCATTGTTGCCTTTTTCTACAATTAGAACTTCATTTTTGCTACTGTTTCTATGCCTATTTGGTTTCCCCCCAATTTTATCCTGTAAGTTTTATTTTTTTATTGTTTTGGTTTGATTTATAGCATTTTTGTCTTTCCTCTCTACTTGGTGTAGGTAAGGTACTGTGTCCTAACAGGCTAGTAAGGGAACCACCCAACCCGGTGCCCCCAGATGTTTTTTTTATTATTATTATTTTTAGGTTAGGTCAAAGTACCCTACTGTGCACCTATGTTGCTCTGTCTCACTCTTTATGTGTCTCTCTTATTTTTTAAATATTACTTTTTACTCATCCCTTCTTCTTTTTTTTTTTTTCTTTTATCCCTTCTTGCTCTTCAACCTTCTCATCCTTCTGTTCCTATACCAAAAGGACTCATTGAAACCCTAGTCCAGAGGCATGGCAACTTAAAGAGCAAGGGGAAGTGAAAGGAAAATGAGATCAAGGAAACAGATAAAAGAAATCATTCATGAGGAAGAATCAGCAGAAAACTCCTGGCAACATAAAAACCAGTCCAGAGCAACCCCTCCAAGGGACCATGAGGTAGCAACAGCAGAGGATTCCACCTACAAAGAAATGTTAGAAATGACAAAAAGGGAATTTAGAATACAGGTGATGAAAACAATGAAGGAAATGATGGAAACAACGAAGGAAACTGCTGATAAAGTTGGAAATAACTAAAAGGAAATTCAAAAACAATCAAATAAGAGATGAACGATATGAAGAATATAGAAAGTGTATAGCAGAGCTGAAGGAACTGAAGCAGTCAATTAGGGAACTTAAAGATGCAATAGAAAGTATCAACAACAGATTAGACCATGCAGAAGAAATAATTTCGGAGGTAGAGGACAAAGCTCTTGAGATAATTTAGATATTTAAAGAGGCAGAAAAGAATAGAGAGAGAAAGCAGAACATTCACTGACAGAATTATGGGACTTTATGAAGCATTCAAACATACGAGTGATAGGTATCCCAGAAAGGGAAGACGGATGCCACAGGGGAATGGAAGCCATACTAGAGAATAGTATAAATGAGGTGGGTAGAGGGAAGGGGATTGGTGGGATTACACCAGCGGTGCATCTTACAAGGGTATATGTGAAACTTGGTAAACAGTCTGTGAAGCTAGTGAATGATGTCCCATGATCGTATCAATGTACACAGCTATGATTTAATAAAAAAAATAAATAAAGAGGATTACCTTCAGAGGAATAAACTGAACATGGTGAAAAAGAAAAAGAAAAAAAAAAAAACAAACAACTTTGGCCAGACTAAGTAGAAATAGAAAAGTAAAATCTCTAGTAACCTCAATCAGAAATGATACAGGGGAAATTACAACTGATGCCACAGAGATACAAGAGATCATCTCTGAATACTCCCAGAAACTCTATGCCCAGAAATTTGACAATGTGAAGAAAATGGATCAACATTTGGAATCACTCCCTATCCCTAGACATAGCCAGGAAGAAATAGAGCTCCTGAACAGACCAATTTCAAACACTCAGATCAAAGAAACAATAAAAAAGCTTCCAACAAAAAAATGCCCTGGTCCAGCTGACTTCACACCAGAATACTATCAAACCTTCAAGGAAGAGCTTTTTCCCGTACTGCAGAAATATTCCAATAAATTGAGGAGGAAGGAATCTTCCCAAGACAGTCTATGAAGCAAATATCACCCTAATACCAAAACCAGAAAAAGACCCAATTAAAAAGAATTTCAGACCAATTTCACTAATGAATATAATGAATATAGATGAAAAAATTCTCAACAAAATCCTAGCCAACAGATTACAGCTTATGATCAAATAGTCATATACCATGATCAAGTAGGTTTCATCCCAGGGATGCAAGGCTGGTTTAATATACGCAAGTCTATAAACATTATCCATCATATTAACAGAAGCAAAAATAAAGACCATATGATCCTCTCAATAGATGTAGAAAACGCATTTGATAAAATTCAGCATCCTTTCCTAAGTAGAACACTGAAGCGTATAGGCATAGGTAGCACATTTCTGAAACTGATCAAAGCTATCTATGACAAATTCACAGCTAATATTTTACTGAATGGAGTAAAACTGAAAGTTTTTCCTCTTAGAACTGGAAACAGACAAGGTTGTCCTCTGTCACCTTTACTAGTCAATGTAATTCTGGAACTTCTAGCCAATACAATTAGGCAAGACAAGAAAATAAACGGAATCCAACTGGGAGCAAAGAAGGTCAAACTCTCCCTCTTTGCTGACGACATGATCTTAGAGAATCCTAAAGACTCAACCAAAAGACTCCTGGAAGTCATCAAAAAATACAGTAATATCTCAGGATATAAAGTCAATGTCCACAAGTCAGTAGCTTTTGAATATATCAATAACAGTCAAGTAGAGAGGCTAATAAAGGGCAAAAACTCCTTCACCATAGTTTCAAAGAAAATAGAATACCTAGGATTATACCTAACAAAGGAGGTGAAGGACCTCTATAAAGAAAATTATGAAATCCTCAGAAAGGAAATAGCAGAGGATATTAACAAATGGAAGAACATACCATGCTCATGACTGGGAAGAATCAACATTGTTAAATGTCTAAAAATCCCAAAGCAGTCTACCTATTCAATGCTATTCCTATTAAAATACCAACATCCTACTTTCAAGATTTGGAAAAAATAATTCTGCATTTCGCATGGAACCAGAAAAAAACCCATATAGCTAAGGCAGTTCTTA
The DNA here is from genome assembly GCF_027406575.1 of Nycticebus coucang. NCBI lineage: Eukaryota > Metazoa > Chordata > Mammalia > Primates > Lorisidae > Nycticebus > Nycticebus coucang. The sequence goes on along the minus strand of NW_026515593.1, from coordinate 370,721 downwards.
TCAATAAAAATAAAGCTGGGGGCATTACCATATGTGATTTTAGGCTGTCCTACAAAGCCACAGTGGTCAAGGCAGCATAGTAGTGGCACAAAAATAGAGACATAGATATTTGGAATCAAACAGAAAACCAGAAGATGAAACTAACATCTTACAACCAACTAATCTTCGATAAACCAAACAAGAACATGCCTTGGGGGAAAGTATCCTTATTCAATAAATGGTGTTGGAAGAACTGCATATCCACATGTAAAAGAATGACACTGGACCCACACCTTTCTCCACTCACAAAAATTGATTCAAGATGGATAAATGACTTAAATTTAAGGCATGAAACAATAAAAGTCCTCAAAGAAAGCACAGGAAAAACAAAGATATTGGCTTGGGGAAAGACTTCATGAATAAGACTGCCATGGCAATTGCAACAACAAAAATAAACAAAATGGGACTTCATTAAACTGAAACGGTATTCTACAGCTAAGGAGACAATAACCAAAGCAAATAGACAACCTACACAATGGGAAAGGATATTTCCTTATTTTTAATCAGACAAAAGCTTGATAACTAGGATCTATAAAGAACGGAAATTAATACCTATGAAAAAAGCCAACAATCCCATATGTCAATGGGCAAGAGACATGTGTAGAACCTTCTTTAAGACAGACGAATGGCTAACAAACATATGAAAAAATGTTCATCATCCCTATCTATTAGAGAAATGCCAACCAAAACCACCCTTAGATACCATCTAACCCCAGCAAGAATAGCCCACATCACAAAATCTCAAAACTGCAGATGCTGGTGTGGGTGTGGAGAGAAGGGACCACTTTTACCCTGCTGGTGGGACTGCAAACTAGCACAACCTTTTTGGAAGGAAGTATGGAGAAACCTCAAAGTACTCAAGCTAGACCTCCCATTTCATCCTGCAATCCCATTACTGGGCATCTGCCTAGAAGGAAAAAATCCTTTTATCATAAGGACACTTGCACTAGACTGTTTACTGCAGCTCAATTTAAAATCGTCAAAATGTGGAAACAGCCTAAATGCCCACCAACTGTGGAATGGATTAACAAACTGTGGAATATGTGCAACATGGAATACTATTCAGCTATTAAAAATGGAGACTTTAACTACTTTGTATTAACCTGGATGGACATGGAACACATTATTCTTAGTAAAGCATCAGAAGAACGGAGAAGCATGAATCCTATGTACTCAATTTTGATATGAGGACAATTAATGAAAAGGACATGGTAGGGGTGGGGGAAGTGGAGAGCAGAGAGAGGGAAGGAGGAAACAGGGGGGATCCTTGGTGTGTGTCACAACTTTTGGGGGCAAGACATGATTGCAAGAGGAACTTTGACTAACAAATGCAGTAAGTGTAACCTAGTTTGTTGTACCCTCAAAGAATCCCCAGCAATAAAAAAAAAAAAAATTAAAAAAAATTTGAAGAAAGGATCTAGAATTAAAAAAACTCTAAGATTATCCAGTTAAAGATTTAGAAATCTCCCAGTATATACATGATTGTCCACCTGATACTCACATGAGGAAAGAAGAAATGGACTAAAATATTGAGCCAACAGGATTATTGGGTTTTACTGATAAAGGACGTTATGTGCATGGTTTGACAAGTATGAATACTAAAGTTAATAATGCTTCTTGAGAATAATAAAATCTCTGCATTGCTGGACATATTTGTCAAAGTAAGAAATGACCTTCCAGAGATAATTCTATATACTCTTTTGCAATCTTTACTGCCTTATGCTTCTGTAACACTGGGTAGTTTATTTGACGATTCTTTAATCAAATCTGATCACATACACTGGATGTGTGAACATCTGTGTCCATTACAGAGATTCCATGAGCACAAGATGAATGAGAAAATCACCAAAATAAACAAGTGACTAATTTGTTTAAGAGGATTGAGTTTAAAACCTCTTGTCACATTTAATGGATAAAGACATTTTAATTTTAGTTAATAAAACTATAAATGCTTATTTATTTTGCCTTTTTATTTTCAAAAAGTTCAGCTACCAAGAAATTACATCAAACAGTAAGATAAATTAGTTAAGTAAGTTGAGAATATACTAAACAATGTTAGAAAACTTAAAAAAAAGCCAGAAGAGTCAAATAATAATAATTAATTTAATAATTCTAATAGAGCCTAAAAGAGGTTTCACTTTGCATAATATCTAAATATAGGTTTGACTAGATTAAATATAAGACAATGTTTCATTAAATTGAAAAGAAATAATGAGGACTAAATTTCCTTTTTTAGAGATACTATCGAAAAAAGAGAATAAATCTTAAAAAGAAGCTTGATGTTCAGGCTGTCTTAAGCAATCAAAGGAGAAGATAACTTTTGGGGGTTAGTCATAAATGGAATAACCTAAAAAAGAAAAGATAATCACATAGAATTAACACGATTTTTCTAAAAAATATGTAAAAATCCTTCATTGTTATTATTATAATTATTATTATTGTTATTATTATTTTAAGACAGAATCTCGCTATGTCCCCCTAGGTAGAGTGCCGTGTCGTCACAGCTCCAAGCAACTTCTAACTTTTGGGCATCAGCAATTCTCTTGCCTCAGCCTCATAAGTAGTTGGGACTACAGGCACCCACCACAATACCTGCCTATTATATTGTTGCAGTTGTCATTGTTGAGCAGGCCCGGGCCTGGTTTAAACCTGCCAGACCCCATGTATATAGCCAGTGCCCTAAGCACTGAGCTGTGGGTGCTTAGCTATTTTTTAATCTTTGTAATTGATACATAATAGGGGTCCATATTTGGTGTGTACACATGATAATTTCACACATTCATATCATCAACTCAGGGTATAAGGTATTCAACACCTTAAATATATATACACATACATTTTTATATATACATTTTTTGAGGGTGGTAAAATAGCTTTATCCTCTGTCATAACACAAACCAACAGACTTTGGTGTTGGCAAGTGAGGAAACACAACAGTAGAACACGCTGCTCACTGAGAAGGAGGAGGATGAGTTACAAAGCCTTCCCCCATTTCTCGTGCAGCTGAGATAAAGCCATAACCCTTATAAATAGATAAGCATATTAAAAATATTTCCAGGGCCCACCTGGCTCTGCTCCTACACAAATAAGGTTAATCTCTGTAGTAAAAAGGGTGAGAGGGAGAGGCAGAAATTTGGTTTACTGGTAGGTGGAAAACAGGAAGGGATACAAGCCAATGTGTAACAAAGGCTCTCCCAAACATACAAAAGAGAGGGTCAAGGGGACCTGTCAGAGGCTGAGAAATGTTCCTGAAGGTGGTCTCACTCCTGTCCCCAATCCCAGATGCTCTTGAGTGATCTGTCCTTTCAGACACCACCTGTGAGGTTCCACTATCAGAGTCTATTCTTCCCTCGGTCCCCACCTATTCAGCTCACCAACCAAGTTTTGGTGTCCCTAATTGCTTAGGCCTCTGAAATCAGCCCCTTTAAATCACAGCCCTCTCCTTAAATACAAAGCATGAGGAGAGCTGGAGGGTCCTTCCTGCCAAGAGGATATTCCAGGGGTCAGCCAGTTTTGGGGTTCCCCTTCAGTCCTGGACCAGGCAGTAAATTTGGTGGTGGGCCCCATGTTCACTGTTGGAGACCTCAAAGACATAGACAGTGCACAGCAGCAATTTCTGGGTGTCTCAGTTTGTCACCACCTGGAGGACAGTGAAGTTTTCAAGGATGCTGTTCATCATATATCACTCAGCCAGCTGCCACAACCTGTGCAGGTAATTCACCAGGTAATCCCAGAGAGGCAAGCACACCAGGAAGTACACTAATCTCTGTCTTCCAGCTGTGCATGCTTTGTCTCCACCTTCTCCACCAACTGCTTGCCAAAGGAACAGGTCTTGTAGGAGCATGTGAGGGTCATGTGTCCCAGGCTCTCATACTGGCTGCTCACTCTGTTACTGCTGCTGCCACTGCTAGCCCTGGCTTATCACCCCTTGGGCCTCAGTTCAGGTCTGCCCAGAACTTGATCAGGCAAAAGATGGGGGCAGTGGAGACCACACTTTTTCAGGGATGTTGTAATTGATCTGCTGGACATTCACACTCTTGAGTGGGGGTTCCCATGGCTAAGGCAATGCTGGGTGATCTGTAGAAACAGGTGTTTCTGGTATGAGTCAGCTGCATTAGGCAGTTACACACAGGCCGAGAACTCTACTAGCTGCAAGCAGACAATGCCCAGGGCCCAAGCCTGCCAGGTTGGGGGTAATGGGGCAGGTAGAGGCATGGGTAATATGGGTTAAGTAGACCCATACCCTGGTCAATAGATGTGGGAGTCAATGACAAGGAAAATGGCTTCACATCTGAAACATTCCAGAGGGGTCTAGAGCCCCTGACCAAAACTGGAAAATCTCAGAGACCTGAGGTCCAGCAGGACCCAGTTTGGTGAGCTTGGCCAAGGACATGGTAGTCATGGTTTGGAAAACCTGGTTCTTAGAAACCAGGTCCTTTAGCTTGGACTACATTTCCCTTGATTTATTTTAAGGTAAAACCTGGATGAGACTAGAGACCTGGGTGCATGTTCAGACCTTTTCCATTCTCAGCTTGATATAGGAGGTAATCATTTCATTCTGACCATACATTTTGCCTTCATAGGGTCCTTCCTATCAGGAGGCTATTCCAGGGACCAGCCAGTTTAAGGTTCCCCTTCAGTCCCAAACCAGGCAGTAAATGGGGTGGTGAGCCCCATGATCACTGGTGGAGACATAAAAAACATAAGTGGTGCATAGCATCAATTCCTGGGCATTTCTGTTTGTCTACACCTGGAAGATGGTGAACTTTTCAAAAATGCTGTTCATCATGTATCACTTAGCTAGCTGCCACAATGGGTCCTTTGCAAAGCAGTAGGGGAAAACCCACAGTCATCAGTCCCAGCTCTTGGGCAAAGGGCTGGTTAATCACTACTCCAGGTGCCCCCAATCCAATTTCACATTATCTGCTCATCTAGGCAAATGGTGAAAAATAAACATGGGGTGGAATCAGCAGAAAAACTCTGGCAACATGCATAGTAAGAGTAGATCAACATCCCCAAGGAACGAAAAGGTGGACACACCAGAAGATCCCATTCACAAACAAATGGCTGAGATGTCAGAAATTGAATTCAGAATTTGGATTGCCAATAAGATTAACAGAATGGAGCAAAGTCGGATTTAGAAATTTAAGGAGCATTTCAAAAGTCGTCTGAAGAATTCAATGAATTCAAAGTCAAAATCAACCAGTTTTGACACATTGAGGCAAGAACTCGCAGCCCCCAAAGATCTGAGAAATACAGTAGAATCCATCAGGAACAGAATGGAGCAGGCAGAAGAAAGGATTTCTGACAATGAAGGCAAAGCTTTTGAATGTTTCCAAATGCTCAAAGAGGAAGAGAAATGGAGAGCAAAAATGGATCATTCTCTCAGAGAGCTCTGGGACACTTCAAAAAACCTAACTTTCGCCTTATAGGAATTCCTGTGGGCAATGAGATTGCATCTAAAGTTCCAGATGCTCTACTGCAAGAGATAATCGAGAAGAACTTACCAAACATGGCAGGAGATTCTGAAATTAAGAAAGCAGACAGTTTCAGAACCCCAGCACAACTCAACCTAATTATAGCATCTCCCAGACATATTATAATTAACTTAGTAAAGGTTAATATGAAGGAGAAAATTCTGCAAGCAGCCAGACATAAGAAAACCATAACCCACAATGGGAAGAATACTAGAATGAGTGAAGATCTCTCTACCGTAACTTTTCGAGGTAGAAGAGGGTGGTCATCGACATTTAACCTCCTAAAACAAAACAACTTTCAACACAGGATTCTGTATCCAACTAAACTTAGGTTCTTTTATGATGGAGAAGTTAAATACTTTAATGACATTCACATGTTGAAGACATTTGCCATAAGTAAACCAGCTCTCCAGTATGTTCTCAGTCCTATCCTCCACAATGACCAGCAAAATCCTCTACTACCAAAGTCAACTCACTCAGAAACTTTTGATCAAATTCCAACTTCCACAGTGCCGAAAGGATTAAAAATGCATACTGGACTTTTGAAAAACTTGATATCCAAAATACTGTCAGGTTTATCAATATTCTCAATTAATGTGTATGGCTAAAATTGTCCTCTAAAGAGGCACAGGTTGGCTGACTGGATATAAAAATTTAAGTCATGTATCTGCTGCATATAAGAATCTCCTCTTACCTTCAAAAATAATGACTCGGTGTGAAGGGATGGTTGTATATAATGCAGGCAAATGGAAATCAGAAAGAAGTAGGTGTTAAAATTTTATTTGCAGATATAATATGCTTTAAACCAAGAAAAGTAAGAAAAGATAATGATGGTCACTTCATATTTATTAAGGAAAACAGTCAACATGATGAGATTTAGGTTATTAACATTTATACACCCAACCAGAATACACATCAATTTATAAGAGAGGGTCCAACAGACATGGGTACCTTGATTTCCCACAGCACCATAATAGTAGGAGATTTTAGTAATCTTTTGGCAATGTTGGATAGATCCTCCAGTCAGAAAGTAAGGAAAGTAATTTTGGACTTAAACTTAGCCATTCAACAATTGGATTTAACAGACATCTAAAGAGGATTCCACCCTAAGAAAACTAAATACACATTCTTCTCATTAGCTATGCAACATCCTCCAAAATTTATAACGTCTTAGGTCACATGTCTAACCTCAGCAAAAGAATAGAAATTATTCCTTGCACCTTCTCGGACCATCATGGAATAAAAGTAGAACTGAGTAACAACAGGAATCTGCATACTCATACAAAAACATGGAAACTAAATAACCTTATGCTGAATCACAGCTGAGTCATAGATGGGATTAAGAAGAAAATTACCAAATTTTCGGGCAAAATGATAATGAAGGCACAAATGACCAGAACCTTCTGGAATACCGCAAAGGCCGTCCTAAGAGGGAAATTTAAAGCATTGCAAGCCTTCCTCAAGAGAACAAATGATAAGAAGTTAACAAACTAATCTCTAGCAACTGTAAAAGAACATTCCAATCCCAAACACAGCAGATGAAAAGAAATAACCAAAATTAGAGCAGAATTAAATGAAATGGAAAGCAAAAGGTTTATACAGCAGATCAATATATCAAAAAGTTGGTTTCCTGAAAAGATCAATACAAAATCTCCCCAAAAAGACCACCATCAGATGGTTTCACATCAGAACTCTACCAAATCTTTAAAGACGAACTAGCACCTATATCACTAACCTTTTCCAAAATATAGAAAAACAAGAACACAAAACACAACACATTCCATGAATAAAACATCACTTTGATCCACAAACCAGGAACAGACACAAGAAAAGAAAATTATGGACCAATATCTCTAATGAATATTGACACAAAAATATTCATTAAGATACTAGCAAACAGGTTGGTGCCTGCGGCTCAAGGAGTAGGGTGCTAGCCCCATACATCAGAGGTGGCAGGTTCAAACCCAACCCCAGTGAACAACTGCAAAAAAAAAAAAAAAAAAAATCCTAGCAAACAGAATGCAGTATCACATCAAACAAATTGTACACCATGATCAAGTGGATTTTATCCCAGGGTCTCAAGGCTGGATTAACATACATAAAACTATAAATATAATTCATGGCATGAACAAAATAAAAAACAAAGACCACATGATTCTCTTAATTGATGCTCTAAAAATCTTTTGACAATATCCAGCATCGTTTCATGATCAGAATACTTAAAAAACTGGTATAGAAGGGACATTTCTTAAATTGATACAGGCCATATATAGCAAACCCACATCCAATATTGTATTGAATGGAGGAAAATTGAAATCATTTCCACTCAGATCAGGAACCAGGCAAGGTTGCCCATTGTCTCCACTGCTTTTTAACGTTGTAATGGAAGTCTTAGACATCACAATCAGGTAAGAAGAGGCGATCAGGGTATCCATGTAGGGTCAGAGGAGATCAAACTATCACTCTTTGAAGATGATATGATTGTATTTCTGGAAAACCCCAGGGATTCAACTACAAAACTTTTAGAAGTAATCAAGAAATACAGCAACATCTTAGGTACAAAATCAATACTCACAAATCTGTAGCCATTATATATACCAACAATAGTCAAGCTGAAAAAACAGTCAAGGATTCTATTCCGTTCACAGAAGTGCCAAAGAAGATAAAATATTTGGAAGTTTACCTAGCAAAAGCCGTGAAAGATCTTTATAAAGAGAACTATGAAACTCTGAGAAAAGAAATAGCTGAAGATGTTAACAAATGGAAAAACATACCCTGCTCATGGTTGGGAAGAACCAACATTGTTAAAATGTCCATACTACCCAAAACAATATACAATTTTAATGGAATCCTTATTAAAGCACCACTGTCATACTTTAAAGACCTAAAAAAAAAATAATACTTCATTTTACATGGAATCAGAAAAAAACTCAGATAAACGGATATTACTCGGAAATAAAAACAAATCAGAAGAATCATACTACCAAACCTCGTATTATACTATAAATTGATAATGATCCAAACAGCATGGTACTGGCACAAAAATATGCATGTAGATGTATGGAAAAGAATACAGAACCAAGAGATGAACCCAGCTACTTACCATTATTTGATCTTTGACAAGCCAATTAAAAACATTCAGTGGGAAAAAGATTCCCTATTTAACAAATGGTGCTGGGTGAACTGGCTGGCAACTTGTAGAAGACTGAACCTGGAACCACAGCTTTCACCATTAACAAATATACCAGATTACTGTATTAAAGATTTAAACTTCTTGATATATACCTAGTAGAGGAATTGTAGGATCAAATGTCAGGTCTATTTTTAAATCCCTAAGTGTTCTCCAAGTATCTTTCCAAAAGTAGTGCATTAGTTTGCATTCCCACCAGCAGTGCAAAAGTGTTCACTTTTCTAAACATCCATACCAACAGCTTTGGTTGTGGGATTTTGTGATGGAGGCTAATCTTACTGGAGTTAAATGATATCTCAAAGTGGTTTTGATGTGCATTTCTCTGATGATTAAGGATTATGAGCATTTTTTTCACATGTCTATAGGCCATGCGCCTGTCTTCTTCAGAGAAGTTTCCCTTCAAGTCCCTTGCCCACCCTGACATGGGATCACTTGTTCTTTTCCTGCTAATACATTTGAGTTCTCTGTGGATTCTGGTTATTAAACCTTTGTCAGAGACATAACCTGCACATATCTTTATCTTAAGATCAAAGATTTAAACCTTTGTCAGAGATGTAACGTGCACATATCTTTATCTTAAGATTAAAGAATTTAACTTAAGACATGAAACTATAAAAATACTAGAAGAAATTGCAGGGAAAACACTTGAAGAAATCAACCTGGGACAATATTTTATATGGAAGACACCCTAGAGCAATTGAAGCCACAACAAAAATACATTACTGAGACCTGATCATACTAAAAAGCTTCTGCACAGCCAAGAACACAAGCAAACAGACAGCCCTCAGAATGGGAGCAAGTCTATCTTAGTTAATGGTGAAATGTATGACAGTGGTGCTTAATAAGGAAAAAAAATAAAAAATAAAATTGTATATTGCTTTGGGTGGTATGGACATTTTAACAATGTTGATTTTTCCCAGCCATGAGATTGGTATGTTTTTCCATTTGTTAACATCTTCAGCTATTTCTTTTCTCAGAGTTTCATAGTTCTCTTTATAAAAGATCTTTCACAGCCTTTGCTAGGTGAACTCCCAAATATTTTATCTTCTTTGGTACTACTGTGAACAAAACAGAGTCTTTGACTGTTTCTTCAACTTGACTATTGTTGGTATATATAAAGGCTACAGATTTGTGAGTATTGATTTTATAACCTGAGATGTTGCTGTATTCATTGATCACTTTTTTTTTTTTCCAGTTTTTGGCTGGGACTGGGATTGAACCTGCCACCTCCAGCATATGGAGCCGGAGCCCTACTCTTTTGAGCCACGGGCACCGCCCCTCCTTGATCAATTCTAAGAATTTTGTGGTAGAGTCCCTGGGGTTTTCCAGATATACAATCATATCATTTGCAAAGAGTGAAAGTTTGATATACTCTGACCCTACATGGATACCCTTGATCGCCTATTCATGCCTGATCGTGATGGGTAAGACTTCCATTACAATATTAAAAAGTAGTGGAGACAATGGGGAACCTTGCCTGGTTCCTGATCTGAGTAGAAATAATTTCAATTTACCTCCATCCAATATAATATTGGCTGTGGATTTGCTATAGATGGCCTCTATCAGTTTAAGAAATGTCCCTTCTACACCAATTTTCTTACGTGTTCTAATCATGAAAGGATGCTGGACTATTATCAAAATATTTTTTATGCTTCAACTGAGAGAAACATCAGGTCTTTGTTTTTTAATTTGTTTATCTGATGAATTATATTTATAGATTTATGTATAATGAACCCATGAGAGCCTTGGATAAAACCCACTTGGTCGTGGTGTATAATTTGTTTGATGTGTTGCTGGATTAACTTTTTAGGATCTTGTTGAATATTTTTGCATCAAGATTCATTAGTTACATTGGTCTATAATTTTCTTTTCTTGTTTTGTCTTTTCCTAGTTTGAGTATCATGGTGATGTTTGCTTCATAGAATGTGTTGGGTAGTACTCCTTGTTTTTCTATTTTGGAAAAGGTTAAGTAATATAGGTACTGATTCCTCTTTAAAGGTTTGGTAGAATTCTGTTGTGAAGCCATCTGGTCCAGGGCTTTTCTTTTTACGGAGATTTTGTATAGTTTATGCTATTTCAGAACTTGATATAGATCTGTTCAACAGTTCCACTTCATTCTGGCTACATCTAGGAAGGTGGCATGCTTCCAAGCATTGGCCTATTTCCTTTAAAATTTCATATTTCTGAAAAAAGAGTTTCTTGTCATATTCATTAAGGCATTTTTTGAATTTCTGAGGAGTCTGTTGTTATTTCATCTTTACCATTTCTGATTGATCAAATTAGAGATTTTAGTCGTTTTTCATGGTTAGGTTAGCCAAAGATTTATCTATTTTATTGACCTTATCAAAAAACTAACTTTTTGATTTATTTTGATCCTACAATTCTTCTACTAGGTATATATCCTGAAGACAAAAATCACGTTATAACAAACATAATTGTACCAGAATGTTTATTGCAGCCCAATTCATAATTGCTAATTCATGGAAGAAGCCCAAGTGTCCATCGAACCATGAATGGATTAATAAATTGTATATACACCATAGAATATCATGCAGCTGTAAAAAAGAAGGAGACTTTACCACTTTCATGTTTACATGGATGGATCTAGAACATATTCTTCTTATCAAAGTATCTCAAGAATACAAGAAAAAGTATCCAATGTACTCAGCACTACTGTGAAATCAATTTATACCTTTCATATGAAAGCTATAACCCAATTATATCCCAAGAACAAGGGAAAAGGGGAGATTAAGGGTAGGGAAGGGGGAGGATGGGAGGAGGGAGGGTAATTGGTGGGACTACAACTATGGTGCATCTTACAAGGGTACATGTTAAATTTGCTAAGTGTAGAATATAAATGTCTTAACATAATAAATAAGAAAATGTCATGAAGGCTATGTGAACCAGTTTGATGGAATTATTTCAAACTGTATATAAAAATAGCACATTGTACCCCATGATTGCACTAATGTACACAGCTATGATTTAATTAAAAATATTTAAACTTAAGATATGAACCTATAAAATACTAGAAGAAAGTACAGGGAAAATATTTGAGGAAATCAATCTGGGAAATAATTTTATGAGGAGGACCCCAAGGGCAATTGAAGCAACACCAAAATACATTAGTGGGATCTGATCAAACTAAAAAGCTTCTGCACAGCCAAGGACACAGTACATAAAGCAAACAGACATCCTTCAGAATGAGAGAAGATATTTGTAGGTTATGTCTCCCACAAAAGTTTAACAACCAGAATCCACAGAGAAATTAAACTTATTAGCACAAAAAAAAACAAGTGATCCCATCTCAGGGTGGGCAAGAGACTTGAAGAGAAACTTCTCTGAAGAAGTCAGGTGCACAGCCTACAGACACATGAAAAAATGCTCATAATCCTTAATCATCAGATAAATGCAAATCAAAACCACTTTAAGATATCATCTAACTCCAGGAAGATTAGCCCACATCCATTCATGAGATACTTTGCTAAGAAGAATATTTTCCAGCTCTATCCATGTAAACATGAAAGAGTTAAAGTCTCCATCTTTCTTTAAGGCTGCATAAAATTCCGTGGTTTACAGATACCACAATTTATTGATCCATTCGTGGCTTGATGGTCACTTGGGCTTCTTCCACGTCTGAGCAATTATGAATTGGGCTGCAATAAACATTCTGGTACAAATATCTTTGCTATAATGTGATTTTTATTACTATTAAATCATAGCTGTGTACATTAGTGATTTTTGGTCTTCTGGATATAAGAAAAAGTATCCAATGTACTCAGCCCTACTATGAAACTAATTACAGCACAAGAATATGGGGAAAGGGACAAAGGACAGGAGGGAAGAGGGGAGGATAGTTGGAAGGAGGGTAAATGGTGGGACCACATCTATGGTGCATCTTAGAAGGGTACAGGTGAAGCTTACTAAATGCAGAATATAAATGTATGAACACAATAACTAAGAAAATGCCATGAAGGCTATGTTAACCAGTTCGATGAAAATATTTCAAATTGCGTATAAAACAAGCACATTGTACCCCATGATTGCATTAAGGTACACAGCTATGATTTAATTAAAAAAAAAAGAGAGAGAGAGAGAGATTAGCCCACATCACAAAATCCCAAAACCAGAGATGTTGGCATGGATGTTGGGAAAAGGGAACACTTCTGCAATGCTGGTGGGAATGCAAACTAATGCTAACTATCTTTCCTTTTGGAAAGATATTTGGAGATCACGTGGAAATCTAAAAATAGACCTGCATTGTATCCTTTAATTTATCTATTAGGTATATATCCAGAGGACCAACAATCACATAATAATGAAGATAATTGCACCAAAATGTTTATTGGAACCAAATTCATAATTGATAAGTCATGGAAGAAGCCCAAGTGCCCATTGATTCATGAATGGATTAAGAAATTGTGGTGTATATACAACATGGAATATTATACAGCCTTAAAAAAGATGGGGACTTTGCCTCTTTCATATTTTCATTGATGGAGCGGAAACATTTTCTTCTTAGCAAAGTATCTAAAGAATAAAAGAAAAAGTATCCTATGTACTCAGCCCTACCATGAAATTAATTTATAAGCACCCACACATCCATATGAAAGCTATAACCCAACTATAGCCCAAGGTGAAGGGGAAAAAGAAGAGGGAAGGAAGGGGTAGGGGGAGGATGGGCGGAGGAAGGGTAATTGGAGGGACCATACCTACAGTGCATTTTATAAGAGTACATGTTAAATCTACTAAGAGTAGAATATAAATATCTTAACACAATAACTAAGATAATGTGGTGAAGGCTTTTTTAACCAGTTTGATGAAAACATTTCAAATTGTATATAAAACCAGCACATTGTACCCCAAAATTGCATTAATATACACAGCTATGATTTAATAAAAAAAAAAGAAGAAGAAAAAAAGAAAATATCCACTGGACACTTGATAAACATGGCATCCCAAACATTATGATGTTTATCAATACTCTCAATTAATTTGAGTTTCTTAAATTTTCCTCTAAAGAGGCACAGGCTAGCTGACTGTACACAAAAGCTCAGATCAGATATATCTTGCATTCCAAAATCCCATCTTACCTTAAATGACAAAAGTAGACTGAGGGTGAAGGGATGAACATCTATAATTCAGGCAAATGGAAATCAGAAAAAAATCAGGGGTTGCAATTTTATTTGCAGATACAAATAGGCTTTAAACCAACAAAGGTAAGGAAAGTTAAGGATGGACACTTCATATTTGGGAAAAGAAACACTCCATATGAAGATATTTCAATTATTAATATTCATGCACCCTACCAGAATGCCTCTCTATTTATAAAGGAAAACACTAACAGACACTGAAGAATTGGATATCATCCTGAACTATAACAGTGGAGATTTTAACTAACATTTGGCTATGTTGGATAGATCCTCCAAGAAGGAGGATCTTTCCAAGAAGAATGTAAACAAAGAAATAATAGATTTAAACTTGGTCCTATAACAAATGGACTAAACAGACAGCTACAGATAATTTCATTATAATAAAACCAAACACACATTCTTCTCATCATCCCATGCAACATCCTCCAAAATTGATCACATCTTAGGTCACAAATCTAACTTTAGCAAATTTAAGAATATAAATTATTCCTTGTATTTTCTCGGACCATCCGGAATAAAAGTTGAACTCAACAACAGCAGGAATCTTCATACTGGAACAAAGTCAAGGAAACTAAATAACCTTATGCTGAATGATAGCTGTGTCAAAGATGAGATTAAGAAGAAAATTACCAAATTTTTGGAACAAAATGACAATGAAGACATAAATTATCAAAACTGTTGGATTCTTCTAAAGCAGTCCTACAAAGGAAATTTATAGCATTGCAAGCCTTCCCCAAGAGACTGGAAAGAGAGGAAGTCAACAACTTAGTGGGTCATCTCAAGCAACTGGAAAAGGAAGAACATCCCTTCCCCAAATCAAGCAGAAGAAAATAAATAACCAAAATTAGAGCAGAATTCAATGATATTGAAAACAAAAGAATCACTCAGAAGATCAACGAACAAAAAGCTGGGTTTTTGAAAAGATTAACAAAATTGAGAAAACTTTGACTAAACAAACCAGAAACAGAAAAGTAAAATCCCTAATATCATCAATCAGTAATGATAAAAAAGAAATAACAAAAGGCACCTCAGAAAATGCAAAAAATCCTTAATGATTACTGCAGAATACTCTATTCTCAGAAATGGGAAAATCTGGGGGGAAATAGCAATGTCTGGAAGCACACCACCTTCCTAGACATAGCTGAAAGAATTGAAAGCGTTGAACAGACCTATATCAAGCAATGAAATACCATCAACTATATGAAATCTCCAGAAAAGTAAAGTCCAGAAAGAGGAGGCTTCACATCATAATTCTACCAAACCTTTAAAGAGGAACCAGTATCTATATTACATAACCATCTTCAAAACAGAAAAAGAAGGAATACTTCCCAATACATTTGAGGAAGCAAACATCACCTTGATCCCAAACCAGGAAAAGACCCAACAAAGAATTAAAGTTATAGACCAGTATCATTAATGACTATTGATGCAAAAATATTCAATAAGATCCTAGCAAAAACAATTCAACAACACATCAAAAAAATTATACACTATGACTAAGTTGGTTTTATCCCAGGGTCACAAGGCTGGTTCAACATGACTAACTCTATAAACGTAATATATCACATAAACAAAATAAAAAACAAAGACCATATGATTCTCTCCACTGATGCAAAAAAGCTTTTGATAACATCCAGGATCCTTTCATGATCAGAACACTTAAGGAAATAGGCTGAAACGGGTCATATCTAAACTGATAGAGGCTCACTACAGTAAACCCACAGCCAATATCATATGGAATGGA
Source organism: Nycticebus coucang (assembly GCF_027406575.1). NCBI lineage: Eukaryota > Metazoa > Chordata > Mammalia > Primates > Lorisidae > Nycticebus > Nycticebus coucang. The sequence continues at coordinate 355,118 of NW_026515593.1, read as the reverse complement.
AGAAAATTGAAAAAAAATCCACTCAGATCTGGAACTAGACAATGATGCTCATAGCCTCTACTGCTATTGAACAAAGTAACGGAAGTATTATCCATTGCAATCAAGCAAAAGAAGGAGATTAAGGGTATTCCAATTTGGTCAGAGGAGACAAACTCTCACTCTTCGCAGATGATATAATCTTCGACCTGGAAAAACCCAGGGACTCAACTGTAAAACTCTTATAAGTGATAAAAAAAAAAATACAGCAACATCTAGGAATACAAAATCAATACTTACAAGTCTGTAGCTTTTACATATACCAACAATAGTCAAGCTGAACAAATAGTCAAGGACTATATTCTTTTTACAGTAGTACCAAAGAAGATGAAGTATTTGGGAATTTACCTCAAAAAGGACATGAAAGATCTCTATAAAGAGAACTATGAAACTCTGAGAAAAGTAAAAAGCTGAAGATGTTAACAAATGGAAAATCATACCCCATGATTATGGCTGGGAACAATCTTCATTGTTAAAATGTCCATATTACCCAAAGCAATATACAAATTTAATGCAATCCCTAAAGCACCTCTATCATACTTTAAACAACTGGAAAAACTAGTACTTTGTTTATATGGAATCAGAAAAAAACATTGAATAGCCAAAACATTACTGCGAAATAAACACAGAACAATAGCAATCAACCTACCAGACTTCAGCCTATACTAGAAATCTATATTGATCAAAACAGCATGGTAAAAATGCCAAGGTAAATGTATGGAACGGAGTAGAGAACCAAGAGATTAACCCGGACACTTACCATCATTCAATCTTTGATAAGCATATCAAAAACATAAATTGGGGGAAAGATTCCCTATTCAACAAATGGTGCTAGGTGAACTGGATGGCAACTTGTAGAACACTGAAACTGGACCCTCATCTTTCACCATTAACAAAAATTGATTCTCATTGGATAAACAGTTTAAACATAAGACATAAAACTATAAAAAATATTTTAGAGGGGACAAGGGAAATACTTGTCCCCTGAAAAAATTGGCCTGGAAGAATGTGTTATGAGGAGGACCCCAGCCCCTAAACAATTGAAGCAAAACCAAAAATGTACTACAGGGATCTGATCAAACCCTGTAAAAAGAACAAAGTAAAGCCAGCACACGGTCCTCAGGATGGGAGAAGATTTTTCCAGGTTATGTTTCCAACCAAGGTTTGATAACTAGAATAAACAGAAAACCCAATTAATTCGCAAGGAAAGAACAAGTGATCTCATTTCATTTTGGGCAAGAGAATTGAACAGAAGCTTCTCTGAAGAAAATAGGTGCATGGCCTACAGACTCATGAAAAACTGCTCATCATCTTTAATCATCAGATAAATACAAATCAAAACCACTTTGAGACATCATCCAACTCCAGGAAGAGTAGCCCACATCAGAAAGTCACAAAACTACAGATTTTGGTGTGGATGTGGAGAGAAGGGAACATTTCTGCACTGCTGGTGGGAATGCAGGCCAATATGTCCCTTTTAGAAAGAGGTTTGGCGAACACTCAGGAAACTAAAAGTAGACCTACTATTTGATCCTGCTATGCCTCTGCTAGGAATAAGTCCAGATGACCAGTCATCATTTTACAAAACATATTTGCACCAGAATGTTTATTACAGCCCAATTCATGATTGCCCAGTCATGAAAGAAGCCCAAGTACCCATAGACGCCTAAACAGAGTAACAAATTGTGGTATATGTATATCATGGAATATTATGCAGCCATCAAAAAGATGGAGACTTTGCCCCTTTTTGTTCACATAATGAGCTGGAACATATTTTTCTTAGTAACATATCTCAAGAATGGAAGAAAAACTGTCCAATGTACTCAGTAGTATTGTGAAATGAATATATAATCCCCCACACTTTTATACAAATGATAAATCATAACTATAGCCCAGAATGAAAGAGGGAAGAGAGGGGGAGACTAGGAGCAGGGGGAGGCCATGTGAATGGAAGGTAAATGGTGGGACATCACCTATGGTGCATATCACAAGGGTACATGTCAAATCTATTGAGTAGAGTATAAATGTCTTAACACAACAAATAATTCAGTAAGGTGAACCCTATGTTAACCAGTTTGATGTAAGCATTCCAAATTGTGTCTAAAATCAGCACATTGTACCCCATAAAAGCAGTAATGTAGTTACGATTCAATAAAAAATTTACGATATAAAAATAAGAACTTCAGAAAAAAAAATCTTAGTGTCCCTTCATTTTGACAATAACTTCTGACTTCCTTGCTTGTTTTCGTGTCTGTATTATCTTCACATTTCTCCTCACCTGTGTCAAATGCATGCCGAGTGTCTGTGTGCATTGTTAGCATTTTTACAGTACACTTTTTCTTTAATTTAAATAAACTTTAGAAGGTGAGTGAAGATTATACTTCAGGAACACAAAGTAGGCATGAGATGGAAAATATTTTTGTTACTGAGGCATTTTGTTGAGAAAATGCCTCAAACACTAAAGAGTGGAAAATCCAGGTGCATCTTTCCCCTCACGGTCTGGTATACTATGTTACATTAGATGGTGCTTTTTCTGAACTTTGCTCCATCCTTACACTAACTCTACTACAGGACAAGCAGGAATTTTGTATCATTCACAGATTTAACCAGAACTCTGTTTCAACTCATTTCTCAGGTGTTTTTATTTACTTCCCCATTCCTCTTTGCCTTGTTTGATGCCCAGTTGCTCATACTTTTGAACACAAGGAAGTTCTGAAAGTACAGATACATTTCATCAGTCCTCATTCATTCCTAATCAGGAGTCATGTTTCCATATGCAAACATGCTCTATTAACATGGTTATTTCCATTCTGTTTTTAAAAACTGATAACTGAAAACTGGAAAATTTTACATTATCACAAGATAAAATCAATAGCAATCAGAAAGAAAAGCCAATTCTCAAATGTGAATTCAAATGATATAGCAGAATATGACAGTGCTATTTTTCTGACACGGACTATCCGCTTAAGCCTATGTCTAAGATATTCTAATGTCCTCTTAGGACAGTGAGTAAAGGAACCTTGATACCATTTAATAATTTCATACAGCTATGTGAGTTACAACTTGCTGCTGTACACAATCACATCAATGTCCCTTTCTGCAAGGTCGGATTTCCTTCATAGGCACAGTCTAATGACCTCATTCCCACTCTCAGCACACAGGCCGAACCGAGTTAGAGGCCACAAGGTGGAAGAACCACTCTACCTGGCACAAATGACTGGCAGTATAAAACTACACTACAGTTTGGGACATTAGGAATGGTGACTCTTTGAACATGAGTCCAACTCAGTGGCCATCATGATGAAATTGCTTGTAATTTCTCTTGCATAGAAATATGATTCTGTACTTGGCATGACCTTATCATGTAAGGTTATAAAACTAAAGAAGCAGGAAAACACCAGAAATTCTCTGCCTCGAATCCAAGGACAAAGATTAGCTATAAGTCACTCTTCACTTTAGGAAGGTTTAAGCTTTATAACTAGTTAAAAAACTTCCTCAACTTAATATTAGCTTACAACATATGAATTATAAAATGCTATTCCATAGGAAATGTCCCTGGGACTATGCCACATTATTCATGTAAAAAAGCAGTATTAAACCAGGAACATAAGTGTCAATTTGTTTATACCTGTGGCTGGTCATTTTCAACTCCTTCAGGCTCTTCTTCCTCTTCTTCTGACGTAACAAAGTTGTATACTGTAAATTTCATAAATTTATTTAAATGAGCTGATTAGAATGATGTGATAAAAGGTATCAGCTTTACAAAAGTGGATAGAAAGTTACATTTATGTTGATTTTATAAATTGAGAGTTTAGATGAAGTTAAGTCTTTAGCAGACTATATACTTGTTTTAAAAATACTCCTAAATAATCTAATAATGAGTTGCTTGGAATGATGGTAAAAGCTATTACCTTTATAAAAATGGATAGAAAGCTAAATTTCTTTTTATTTTATAAATTAAATTTCTACATGAAGTCTTTGGCAGACTATATACTTCCTTAAAAAGTACTCCTAGTTAATCTAATAATGAGTTTCTTAGAATGATGTGGTAAAAGCTATCTGCTTTATAAAAATGGATAGAAAGCTAAATTTCTTTTTATTTTATAGATTGTTTAGATGAAGTTAAGTCTTTAGCAGACTATATACTTCTTTAAAAAATATTCCTAATTATCTAACACTTAAAAAACCACTCAGAAAACTACTAGGCATCAGTGTGTAGAAGGCTCACAAAGATCACAGATTCACGCAGAAATTCATCCACCCAACATACATGACATAGCCATCATAAACAAAGAAAAATTTTTCAATCCAGAAAAACATATCAAGTATCCCTGTGTACGCCTGTCTCCTTCTTAATAAACCCTGGGAAGCACTGCATATGTTATTCTGTAAGTTGCTGTTACTTTTCATACCATAATCAGTGTATGCCCTGTGACTTACGTGTGAAATGCTTTCCCTCTAATAGGCTGACAATCTTCATTCAATTTTTAATTTTCTTTTCTCTTCTTTTATTCTTCTTTTTCAATCTTCTCTCTTCTTTCATTCTTTCCTTCTTTATTTTTGGACACAGATTGCTATGTGAAGACTCTGTTAATTACAGCTCTTTCCCTGGTCAAACAGGAATCTACTCTCTCACTGAATCTACTCTCATCCTCAGCACTTATGGATTTCTCTTTTGCACCTTCCCCACCTGAACTGTAAGTTATTTATTTCTATTCCCCAGATCCAAAGGCTGTAGGATACAATATTCCACAGCATTGTTGGGCACATAGTTTTTATCTATTGTACTTGATAATTATACTGTGATTAAAGGAAAATGAATAAGATGCATCAAGATTGGCTTTTCTAGAGGTCATGTCTGAACTGACAAGTACAGGGTGAGATGAGCAAGGTGAAAAGATGGAGAGGCCAGGAGAAAGGGAGAGCAGGACAGGAAGCAGCAGGAGGAAAGAGAAGCCTGAAAGAGGATGTGCATTTGTCCAAAAAAGAGGAATTGGCTCAGAGGGCACTCCCAGAGGTATTTCAGTAATGCTAGTGAAAAGTCAGGCACACAGGGTATGGGCTAAAATGGAGAGTTGAGAAAAAGTCAGACTGTGAAAGCCCCATGTGAGACCTAAGGTACTACAATATTACCAATTCAAGGACCGCTTAATCATCCTAACGGCCCTGGAGAGGGACCACAGTGAATACTGTAGGGAAGATAAATTCCAGGGACACATGAATAAACAGAAGATGACTTACAGGCCATATTGCAAAATAAATGCACTTCTGAAATATATGAATGGTTCCAGAAATGATTCACAAAGTGTCAGCCCCAAGTGTAATGTAGATTTTTATGGAATAAATAAAAGAATCTAGGTTTTGCATTATAATTTTTTTCCATTTTAGTGCTTAGTATAGTAAGTTTTAATATTTACAACCTACTGTATACAAAAGATCCTATGGATCCCCAATCACATTTACATTTTTAATCTGCAATCAGTGTTCAGTTCAGTGTGGTACACATATGTTGGAATGGCACAGAGAGCTTAAACTAAACAAGGATACTAGTGTCATTCTCAGCAGATCCAAAAAAATGTAATATTGAGCAAATGAAGAAGTTTCTGAATGTTATATACAATGTATACCATTTGTGTGCAATTTTATGACCCAGAAACTAATTCTCAGCAATATTTATCACCAGACTCATACATTGTCAAAACTTTGAAAGTCCTTGGAAATAATGTACAGACAATTCCAGGTGTTCATTATTTCTGTGTAATATTCCGTAAATAGTACGGAAGGACTATTTTGTACTATTAACCTTTCAGGATCACGGTTTTAAGACTGTGTCTACCAAATATTCATAATGGAAAGTAACTAAGAAAATGCCAGGAAAGCTATGTTAACTAGTGTGACGAAAATGTGTCAAACGGTCTATGAACCAAGTGTATGGTGCCCCATGATCATACTAATGTACACAGATATGATTTAACAACAAAAATAAAAAAAAGAAAATTCATTTAAAAAAGTTTCCCACTTTGTTTGTAGACTCGCAACTTTCTCTTACAATTCTGCCAGACTTGCTTTATATATTTCACCAAAATAAATATGTACTACCAAAAAAAAGTCTCTCAATAAATGAAAAATTAAAAACTAAAAAAAAAATTCATAAAGGAGTGATTAATTATTTTACTAATAAGGATACCCTCTCACACAAATATACTCTACTAATTGGATCATCTGACTTCCTTTGTTATCATCAGTGTAAAATCAGTAAGATGGAATAATTAAAGTTAAACATGACTGAGATGTTAACATGAAGTGCTCCTCTACGTAAAGATTTGAATTCCAAGAAGCACTTGGAAAGTTGTGAAGTCACCAAATTCACCTCTGTCATTTCCCTAACAAGGACAGGGATGCCAAATCAGAGAACAATGGGAGGCAGAATGACAACAACAACAACAAAAGAAAATTACCTGTTGCAGCTGGTTTAACTTTAATCCTTTGTACTCCTTTTTTTGGAGTAGGAGGTTTTATGTCAGCATCGCGCCCAGTGAGCTTTGAAACAAATTGTATCATAAGTAAACCACAATTTCACACAATGTACAGAAAATAATTCCCTCACATGAAGGGAATTAGGAAACAACTACTTTATAGAAAAAAAAAAAAACAAAAACAATAATAACATTTGCAAAAAAAGCCAGCCATCTTTGTTCAAAGTAACCTGATCTGATTAACTAGTATCAATGCAACATATATCTCAGATGCCTGATCCTTCTGGAGAAGAGAAATGCCTCCCTGTGTTCTGCCCCAATCCAGCACTTCCTCCTCCTTCCAGTAATCTCTGGAGCTGCAGTAATCCAATCTTCTCTGTGTGTGCAAATTTCCTGAATGAATATTGTTACCTGATACTGAGGTTGTGTCTTAACATGCACTGGAAAACAAAGAGAACATAGAAATCAGTGTAAATGACAGTGTAAATGTAAATATGACAAAGCCAAACATACAGTGGAGGAGAGTTCCTATTGAGCTGAACCCCCAAGCTGGGCTTAGAAAATAAATACTTTAGGTTTCGGGCTGCTTTTTCTCTCTTTTATTGGTGGATTGATTGATTTATGGGCAGACAGGAGCATAACAGACAAAAACTGAAGACAACAGGAATACAAGTTTAATATAATATACAGTTAAAACTTCAAAAGTGAGATTATGTTTCAAATGAAAATCACTCATATAGAAAAGTGCACATACAGAAGAGTGAAGAGTGGTCTTTATTTGAAGGAGCAAATCATGACCCAGAGAGCATAAAAGACAAGGCCGATGGCAGAAGCTTACAGCATGCCTTTACTACAACCCAAAACATCATTTGTACAATAGGTTGCAATTAACTGCCAAGTTCTTCAGTTTGTGGACGTCATTTAGGAAGAAACACAGCTATGATGACAGTTCAGATGTGGGCATAGTCCATTTCTCATTAGAGAAAGGGTTCAATCGATCTGCATGGCTAGACCCTTGTAGAATAGCAGTTTTAAAAATTTGATCTTCTCCATACCCACAAGAGACGCAAGTATACCAATATTTCTTAGGTCCTCTTACTTTCGTGCTGTTAATTTTCTTTCTCAATTCATATAAGAGGTATGTGAGAAATTACATATACTGAGCTATCTATGGCGAACTATTTATCAAAAAGGAAACACTGAATGGCCATATAATTATTAGATCTTGGGTGGCTCCTGTGACTCAAAGGAGTAGGGCACTGGCCCCATATGCCAGAGGTGGCAGATTCAAACCAAGCCCTGGCCCTACAAACCACAAAAAAAAAAAAAAAAAAAAAAGTTAAAATGTTTTTAAAAAAGAATTACTAGATGTTAATGAATTTTTATATTCAAAAATCACTAGAATATTCATTGAACATGACATTAAATTTCATAAGAGGCAAAAATAAGCTTTTAGGCTTTTTTTAAATTTTCAGAATATTTGGGGATACATATTTTGCTTGCATACTTTACTTTTAAACAGATTGAATCAAATGCTAAGTGTACTGTTTCTAAAATTAGTGTTCTTGAAGATCTCACATTAAGGGAATTAGGAAACAACTACTTTATAGAAAAAAAAAATAACATTTGCAAAAAAAGCCAGCCATCTTTGTTCAAAGTAACCTGATCTGATTAACTAGTATCAATGCAACATATATCTCAGATGCCTGATCCTTCTGGAGAAAAGAAATGCCTCCCTGTGTTCTGCCCCAATCCAGCACTTCCTCCTCCTTCCAGTAATCTCTGGAGCTGCAGTAATCCAATCTTCTCTGTGTGTGCAAATTTCCTGAAGCCACCTGAACTGAGTTCTGTCATGTTTGCTCATCACTAACTGAGAAATTACCTCGCTAAACTTCTTCCCTCTATGCCCACTCACAAGCCCTCTTCCTTTGCCAAAAAAAAAAAAAAAATCTTGCAATCTGCCATCTGCATTCTTTTGATAGATTATTTCCACCACCTCTTTCCTCTTTATTTAGCAAAACATCATATATCTAGTGTTTCAATTTCTCTATCATTCAGTGTTATCCTCCAGCTAGAAAAATGCTCAGAAATAAGAACAAAATAATGCTTTCCCTTGATTCTAGGTTGGAAGTGCTCTTCAATGGCGCCTCCTACACATTTCTCTACAGAGAACTCTATGCCCTAGTTATTCAGGGCGTTCTGAGGACCAACAGTACTGGAAACAAATGAGAATGCATTACGACTGTAGAATCACAAACCTGCTCAATCACGATGTGCATCTTTAACATGGTCCCCATTGATTTCTTAATGTTTGAGAATATCTGGTCTTTAAAGAGTATTAGTCCACATTTCTTTACCTAAAAATAGCCCTTGGAATACAGCCACCAGTTTCTCCCAGTCACATATTCCACACTGAAATGGCATTTAAAATCACCATATTTCTAATGGAATGTTACTGGGCTACAGCTTTCCTGACCTCTCCACGAATAACCCCATTGTCTTCTATCCACTTCCATAAAATTGAACCATATGCTATGAAGAAACATCACTTTATATGACATGAAATTGCTTACACGTAACAGCTCCACACTCCATCAAACAGCTCTGCATGAACAGGGGCCTCAGCCCTTAATGGCTTCCAAACAGTGAGAAACACAGGGAGAACAAGGATTTTGGTGCTACTTGTCTCACTCATTTTGGCACTGGAAGATCTTCATCTTTACTACATTCTTCCCACCTAACACTTTAATCTACCTTTTACTTAAGAAGTATTTTATTGTACCACCCTGACATTACATCCATCTGCTCCTTTTCTCTCCATGTACTCTCTGTACTGTCTGCTTTCCCAGTTCTTCATCCCCTTTTGTAAAGCTGTCCTCTTCCTGATTTCTTGTCTTTGCTCAGCTCTCGCACTATACTGAGATGGGACTAAAGATTCAGTTCCTTAAGTGATACTCTCGATTTCATCATCTGTTGCTGACACCGGAGAAGACATACAATTTATCACTGTTTTGCTTCATCTTTTCTTTTTTCTACCATACATATCTAAAAGCCAAGATGGTTTTTGGTGCTCACGTTCTTCAATAAACATTATTTCACATGACATTTCCCGTAAGTTGTAGTGCTTACCCTTTACTTGTTTGGGTACTGTCTTGTATCCATTTGAATTGTCAGTCCAAGAAGAACCACTAAGATCCTCCTTGGTAAGATTCTCTGATAAATTCTGTTAAAATTAACATCAACATTGAGTTTAAAGTACTTTATAATTAAAATAAGTGGTATCAACATTTCCTAATCATTTTTGTCAAAAATATTTGAATTATCTACTCTAAGATCAAAGTTTTTTAACCTTTAAAGAAAGAAGAATGTCTTGAAAACCAAAGCATTGCAGCTATACATATGCTCTTGAGATGAACCTTACCTTCCACTTGTGTATGGCTATTGATTCTGTAAATTGATCATAGGCAGCCAAAGGAAACATATTCAAAGACAAAACATTAACTCATGTTATATAGCAACAAGGAACTTACTTCACCTTCCCTAACATTACTTTGCATTCTCCACCAAACACAGATCAACATTGTGAAAAATATAATACATGGGATATCATACTTCTGGCATTACATCCTTAAAATATTTCTCACTCTAGAAATATGTCAGTGGTAACACTAGATACTGGCATAATGGGCAACTTGGGAGTACATCATGTCGAGTATGAGCTCAAAAATGTCAATGCTGCTTCATTTAGCTAAACAAGGCCTTGAAGACATCAAAATGTTTTGTGATAAAATATTTACTGATAGGAAAAATTGTTGAAGAAAAAGATATCCTCTGATAAGAACAACTCGCCTTATGTTTATGTTTAAGTAAAAGCAAGTAAACAGGACATACACTGTGCAACTCCTTCCCAATTAGGAAACAACTTCAAGAAAGTATGGAAAGCCTTAATAAAGAGTGAAGGATGGAGGCGGAGCATGATGGCAGATGGGACGGACATGTAGCCGACCTCTCCCAAGTCATCAGGTGAGAGGAAGAGTGGTCTGGACCTTTCCCACGCGTGGATTATTGGTGTGGACGGACAGCTGGAGACACTCAGCGAATTGGCAGACTGCTGTATATGAGGGGTAATTTAAAACCACAGACTGTTGTACAGATTTTTCCCTGCTTGGCCATGCTGGCTGGCAGGCCCCTCCCTTACGGGGGACAGCAGCTTCCAATTACTGGCAAAACACAACTTACGAAAATGTACTCCTGAGGATGGCACCCGAAAGGAGAGCCACTCAAAACCACAGAGAGCTCGGCAACCCAATGGAAAATTGAAGGGAAGGGATACCGCCTGGGAAACAGACATTTTGAACTATCCAAAATGGCAGACGCCTTCCCCCAGAACAACAGGAGTGATTAAATAGACCAGAGCATCCCTGGTGGGGAATGTTGGAGGGGGCTGGCAGTTCAGGCTGCATGGCAAACTGGCAGGTGGCTGGACTGAAAAGTTCCAATTCAAAAGGGAGACTCTGAACCACAAAACTGAGAATAAGGTCCCCGAGAGCTCCAGCCACGGGACCTGTCAGCAGCCACGGGAGCCACCAGCAGCCAACACCCTTCCCCACAGCCGACTGCAGTCGCCAGTTTGTAGAAGAACATCGGAGCAGAGTGGAAAGATTTGTGAAGCATGGACTGCTGCAACGAGTTGGGAGGTCGGACAGGAGTGCCATCTGGAACAGAGCAGCTGAGGTTGCGCAATTCTTAGGTGACAAACTTTGACCAAAACTCCAAAATGGCGATCAGCCAGGTAGGGTGCTTAGGTGGTAACAGTATAAACTGTGAATCAGGTATAAGCCTGGAAACTACTCACAGCGCCTCCTGGTGTCCAGAAAATATACTGCATTATAAATATATTCCTCTGAAAATTGATCCCTACATCATACATACAGATGTATATTTCTACATATGTACAAGAATAATATTTTTTGTGATTGGTGCCTTTTTTTCTTTTTCTCTTTTTTTTTGTTCTGTTTTTTTCCTCACCATTTTCTTGGTGAGGAAACTATTATTATTTTTTATGATTTTTATAGACATATTTTTATTTACTTTTTTTCTAATTTTAATTTCTCCTTTCTTATTTCTTTAACTTTTTTATGAACACGACTTTTTTCCTTTTTTTTCAATTATTTTACATTTATCACTATTTTTATTGTAGTTGTTTTTTGTTGCTGTTGTCGTGGGTGTTGTCTGTATGTCTATCTCTGTCTGTGCATCTACGGGCTCGTGTGTCTGGTAGCCTTTGTATATGTTTATGTGATCATTTGGTCTCAATGAGTTTCGTGTTACGACCTGCAATTCTGAGCTCCCAGCACTTCCCTCCACTCTCACTCTGAGGTCTGGAGGCCTGTCCCCCAGGAGTCCAGAGTCTTGTGTGATTTCTCGAGGGGTATGGACAGGACCTGGACTGCAGCTGGTCAGAGCTGATTCTGTGGCATGGGAGTGAGGAGACGATGGTCAGCTGAGAGGGAATCACGCCACAGGGGCAGTGCCCCGAGGCACAGAGCAGCAGTCATCTTTAGCAACAAAAAGGCAAACCCTCAGATTTCCCAAAGCAACTCCCCCTGTCTCCCTGGGCAACCAAAGGAGGCCAGGCATCTTCTCAGATGGCAACCACCATGGAACAGATTTGGGACTGAAACACAGGCCCCATGAGTAAAGGGTTTGCCTGAGGCGGTACTGGCCTGGGTGGAACACGGGGACTAGAAAAAGCGTGTGCAGAACAAGGAAACTCCCAGAGTGGGCTGACCAAGAGGACCACTCTACTGAGCATAAGACGCACCCGGCCCTCAGGGGATCATCAGCCTATAGACAAAGGAGGACAGGAGGCTAGAGCTGACAGCTGAACATGCTGCAAATAAAAACCTGCAGGAGTAAGGACAGGGCCTGAGGCACAGGTTCTGGGAATTCAAATCAGCCCCTCCTCTGCAGAGGAATTTAGCTGGGACAGAAACAAACTCCAACAAGGTTGTTCTGTTAGGCCAGTAACATTAATCTAGGGCGCAGCTGGAACAAAGTGAACACCCCCCAGCCTCCATCAACCACCTGAGTTTGACAGGTCTCACCACCCCCTAATGGATAGAGGCAGCGAGCAGTAGCCTGGCTGAGCAGACACAGACTTCCTTGTGATGTAGGTAGGTGCAAACCTCTGGAGTATCTGCTCACTGGAGACAACTGACTGGGTCACAGCCCTGCGGGGCTAGCAGTGACTGGGTGTGACAGAACTTCAAGATGGGGAAGAAGGTATCAAACTTCCCAGACTAATCTGTTTGCTGGGTGGGTCCTCCAGAATTCACGGAGCACCAGAGCAAGTCATATTTGAGTTGTCACCAGACCCCTGCGTTCCAGTTGCCAGAGACCTTTTAAACTCTCCCACCTGAGGCAGGTGCTAACTGACACAATTGATTTGGACCTTTTGAACTGAGCCAATTGCCTGAGGACTATTCAAATGGTGTCCTGGGTGTGTGGTTGTAAGAAAGTTTGACTTTCTTTTCCAATTCTTGCCTGTGGGGGGCGGGGTGACTTAATTGCTGGTAATACTCCACAGCTGATACTTCAACCCAGAGTAACTGTTTCACTAGGGGTGAACAGAGACCAGCTGAAAACAAGACAGAACCACTTAGCCCCACCACATCAAATAGATCCCCAACATCTCAGGCTGTAGCACTGCACGGGTCCTCGACGAGGCTCCAGAGGAAAAATCAAATGGTGTAAAGTAATCATGGGGCACAATTGGCGGAAAAATTCTGGTAACATGAATAACCAGAATAGATCAACAACTCCCAAAGGACAGATATGGCAGATGTAGCTGAAGATCCCATTGATAAACAGCTGGCTGAGATGTCAGAAATCAAATTCAGAATTTGGATTGCAAACAAGATTAATTGAATGGAGGAAAATCTGGAATTAGAAATCCGAAGAGCAATTCAAAAGTCAGAATTAGAAATTTGAGGAGAAATTAAAACATTGTCTCAAGAATTTAATGAATTTAAAGACAAAACCACCAAAGATTTCGATGCACTGAAGCAAGCATTTGCAGCCCTCAAAGATCTGAAAAATACAGTAGAATCCCTCAGTAACAGAGTGGAGCAGGCAGAAGAAAGGATTTCTGACATTGAAGACAAGGTGTTTGAACACTCCCAAACTCTCAAAGAAGATGAGAAATGAGAGCAAAAATGTATCATTCTCTCAGAGAGCTCTGGGATAATTTGAGGAAGGCTAAAATCCGCCTCATTGGAATCACTGAAAGTGATGAAGAGGTCTTGCAAGGCACAGAGGCCCTTCTTCATGAAATTATGAAAGAGAATTTTCAAGATATGTCAAGATATTCTGAAATCCAGACAGCAGACAGTTTCAGAACCCCAGCACAACTCAATCCAAACAAGATATCCCCCAGGCATGTCATAATTAACTTCACTAGTATCAATATGAAGGCGAAAATAATGAAAGCAGCTAGATGCAAGAAATCTATTACCTACAAAGGGAAGAATATTAGAATGACGGAGGATTTCTCTGCTGAAACTTTTAAAGCCAGAAGAGGGTTGTCCTTGACCTTTAATTTCCTAAAGCAAAATAATTTTCAACCCCGGATCCTGTATCCATATAAACTGAGTTTCATTTATGATGGAGAAATTAAATCCTTTATGGCATTCATATGTTGAAGAAATTTGCCATGACCAAACCAGTACTCCAGGATATTCTCAGAACTATCCTCCATAGTGACACCCCAATCCTCTACCAATAAAAGAACTCACTCAGAAACTTTGATCAAACTCCAACTTCCACAGTGGAGAAAGGACTAAAATTGTCCACTGGACTTTCAAAAAACTTGATACCCAAAATTTTACCAGACATATCAATATTCTCCATTAATGTGAACGACTTAAAGTGTCCTCTAAAGATGCACAGTATAGCTGACTGTATACAAAAAGTCAGGTCAGATATTTGCTGCATATAAGTGTAACATCTTACCTTAAAAGATAAATATAGAGTCAGGGTGAAAGGATGGTCATGCATATTTCAGGCAAATGGTAATGAGAAAAAAGCAGGTGTTCCAATTCTATTTGCTGACACAATAGGCTTTAAACCAACAAAAGTAAAGAAAGACAAAAATGGTCACTACATATTTGTTAAGGGTAATCCTCAATATGATGAGATTCCAATTATGAATATTTATGCACACAACCAGAATGCTCCTCAATTTATAAGAGAAACTCTAAAAGACATGAGCAACTTGATTTCCTCCAGCTCCATAATAGTCGGAGATTTCAACACTCCTTTGGCAGTGCTGGATAGATCCGCCATTAAGAAGCTGAGCAGACTTCTAACTCTCTTTGGAAGTGCTCTAAACTTTCTCTTTGTTCTTCCTAAATAAAATCTCTCTTTGCTGCCCTAAGACTTGTCTCAGCCAAGTAATTGAACCAGGTCAGCTGGGTTTGGGGAACTGGGACCTCCAATCCTCAACGGTTGAGAGACAGAGTCTCATTCTGTTATCCAGCCTGGAGTGCACACAATGAGTGTTCACAGCTCATTGCAACCTTGAACTCCTGGGTTCAAGCATTCCTTCCACCTCAGCCTCCCAAGCAGCTGAGACCACAGTCCACAGGCACTAGAACTTAAAGAGCAAGAGGAAGTGAAAGGAAAATTAGGGCAAGGAAACAGATAAAAGAAATCACCCAGGAGGAAGAATCAGCAGAAAACTCCAGGCAACATGAAGAACCAGTCCAGAACAACCCCGCCAAGGGACCATGAGGTAGCTACCGCAGAGGATTCCACCTATACAGAAATGTTAGGAATGACAGAAAGGGAATTTAGAATACACATGTTGAAAACAATGAAAGAAATGATGGAAACAATGAAGGAAACTGCTAACAAAGTGGAAAATAACCAAAAGGAAATCCAAAAACACAATCAAATAAGAGATGAATGATATGAAGAATATAAAAAGGATATAGCAGA
This sequence comes from Nycticebus coucang, assembly GCF_027406575.1. Taxonomy (NCBI): domain Eukaryota; kingdom Metazoa; phylum Chordata; class Mammalia; order Primates; family Lorisidae; genus Nycticebus; species Nycticebus coucang. Next base: position 339,606 of record NW_026515593.1, on the reverse strand, counting down.
GCTGAAGGAAATGAAACAGTCAATCAGGGAACTTAAAGATGCAATGGAAAGTATCAGCAACAGGTTAGACCATGCAGAAGAAAGAATTTCAGAGGTAGAAGACAACGTTTTCGAGATAACTCAGATAGTAAAAGAGGCAGAAAAGAAGAGAGAGAAAGCAGAACGTTCACTGTCAGAATTATGGGACTTTATGAAGCGTTCCAACATACGAGTTATAGGAATTCCAGAGGGGAAGAAGAATGTCCCAGAGGAATGGAAGCTATACTACAGAATATTATAAAAGAAAATTTCCCAAATATCACCAAAGATTCTGACACACTGCTTTCGGAGGGATCTCGGACCCCAGGTCACCTCAATTCTAACCGAGCTTCTCCAAGACACATTGTGATGAACCTGTCCAAAGAAAACAAAAGAAAAGATTCTGCAAGCTGCCAGGAGTAAGCGCCAGTTGACCTACAGGGGCAAATCCATCAGAGTGACTGCAGACTTCTCTAATGACACTTTCCAAGCAAGAAGACAATGGTCATCTACCTTTAATCTACTTAAACAGAACAATTTCCAGCCCAGAATTCTGTACCCTGCTAAGCTAAGCTTCAAAATTGATGGAGAAATCAAATCATTTACGGATATACAAACATTGAGGAAATTCGCCACAACAAGACCAGCTCTACGGGAAATACTTCAACCTGTTCTGCACACGGACCACCACAATGGATCAGCAGCAAAGTAAGAACTCAGAAATTAAAGGACAGAACCAAACCTCCACACTGATGCAAAAGACAAAACTAAGCAATGGACTCTCACAAAATAAGACGAATAGAATACTACCACACTTATCAATTATCTCTATAAATGTTAATGGCTTGAATTCCCCACTGAAGAGACATAGATTGGTTGACTGGATTAAAAAACACAAGCCATCCATTTGCTGTCTGCAAGAAACACACCTGGCTTCAAAAGACAAATTAAAGCTCCAAGTCAAGGGTTGAAAGACAATTTTTCAGGCAAATGGAATTCAGAAGAAAAGAGGAGTTGCAATCTTATTTTCAGATACATGTGGATTTAAAGCAACTAAAGTCAAAAAAGACAAAGATGGTCACTTTATATTGGTCAAGGGAAAAATACAACATGAAGACATTTCAATTCTAAATATCTATGCACCCAATTTAAATGCTCCCAGATTCTTGAAACAGACCTTACTCAGTCTGAGCAATATGATATCTGATAATACCATAATAACAGGGGACCTTCACACTCCTCTTACAGAGCTGGACAGATCCTCTAAACAGAAATTAAACAAGGATATAAGAGACTTAAATGAGACCCTAGAAAAACTGTGCTTAATAGACGCATATAGAACACTCCATCCCAAAGATAAAGAATATACATTCTTCTCATCACCCCATGGAACATTCTCCAAAATTGACCATATCCTGGGACACAAAACAATTATCAACAGAATCAAAAGAATTGAAATTTTACCTTGTATCTTCTCAGACCATAAGGCACTAAAGGTGGAACTCAACTCTAAGAAAAATGCTCGACCCCACCCAAAGGCATGGAAATTAAACAATCTTCTGTTGAATAACTGATGGGTGTAGGAAGAAATAAAACAGGAAATCATTAACTTCCTTGAGCATAACAACAATGAAGACACAAGCTACCAAAACCTGTGGGATACTGCAAAAGCAGTTTTGAGAGGAAAATTCATCGCTTTAGATGCCTACATTCAAAAAACAGAAAGAGGGCACATCAACAATCTCACAAGAGATCTTATGGAATTGGAAAAAGAAGAACAATCTAAGCCTAAAATCAGTAGAAGAAAAGAAATATCCAAAATCAAATCAGAGATCAATGAAATTGAAAACAAAAGAATCATTCAGAAAATTAATGAAACAAGGAGTTGGTTTTATGAAAAAATAAATAAAATAGATAAACCATTAGCAAGACTAACTAGAAATAGAAAAGTAAAATCTCTAATAACCTCAATCAGAAACGATAAAGGGGAAATAACAACTGATCCCACAGAGATACAAGAGATCATCTCTGAATACTACCAGAAACTCTATGCCCAGAAATTTGACAATGTCAAGGAAATGGATCAATATTTGGAATCACACCCTCTCCCTAGACTTAGCCAGGAAGAAATAGACCTCCTGAACAGACCAATTTCAAGCACTGAGATCAAAGAAACAATAAAAAAGCTTCCAATTAAAAAATGCCCTGGTCCAGATGGCTTCACTCCAGAATTCTATCAAACCTTCAAGGAAGAGCTTATTCCTGTACTGCAGAAATTATTCCAAAAAACTGAGGAAGATGGAATCTTCTTCAACACATTCTATGAAGCAAACATCACCCTGATACCAAAACCAGGAAAAGACCCAAACAAAAAGGAGAATTTCAGACCAATCTCACTCATGAACATAGACGCAAAAATTCTCAACAAAATCCTAGCCAATAGATTACAGCTTATCATCAAAAAAGTCATTCATCATGATCAAGTAGGCTTCATCCCAGGGATGCAAGGCTGGTTTAACATACGCAAGTCTATAAACGTTATCCACCATATTAACAGAGGCAAAAATAAAGATCACATGATCCTCTCAATAGATGCAGAAAAAGCATTTGATAAAATCCAGCATCCTTTTCTAATTAGAACACTGAAGAGTATAGGCATAGGTGGCACATTTCTAAAACTGATTGAAGCTATCTATGACAAACCCACAGCCAATATTTTACTGAATGGAGTAAAACTGAAAGCTTTTCCTCTTAGAACTGGAACCAGACAAGGTTGTCCTCTGTCACCTTTACTATTCAACGTAGTGCTGGAAGTTCTAGCCAATACAATTAGGCAAGACAAGGAAATAAAGGGAATCCAAATGGGAGCAGAGGAGGTCAAACTCTCCCTCTTTGCTGACGACATGATCTTATACTTAGAGAACCCCAAAGACTCAACCACAAGACTCCTAGAAGTCATCAAAAAAATACAGTCATGTTTCAGGATATAAAATCAATGTCCACAAGTCAGTAGCCTTTGTGTACACCAATAACAGTCAAGATGAGAAGCTAATTAAGGACACAACTCCCTTCACCATAGTCTCAAAGAAAATGAAATACCTAGGAATATACCTAACGAAGGAGGTGAAGGACCTCTATAAAGAAAACTATGAACTCCTCAGAAAGGAAATAGCAGAGGATATTAACAAATGGAAGAACATACCATGCTCATGGATGGGAAGAATCACCATTTTTAAAATGTCTATACTTCCCAAAGCAATCTACCTATTCAATGCCATTCCTATCAAAATACCAACATCGTACTTTCAAGATTTGGAAAAAATGATTCTGCATTTTGTATGGAACCGGAAAAAACCCCATATAGCTAAGGCAGTTCTCTGTAACAAAAATAAAGCTGGGGGCATCAGCATACCAGATTTCAGTCTGTACTACAAAGCCATAGTGCTCAAGACAGCATGGTACTGGCACAAAAACAGAGACATAGACACTTGGAATAGAATTGAAAACCAAGAAACGAAACTAGCATTTTGCAACCACCTAATCTTTGATAAACCAAACAAGAACATACCTTGGGGGAAAGACTCCCTATTCAATAAACGGTGTTGGGAGAACTGGATGTCTACATGTAAAAGACTGAAACTGGACCCACACCTTTCCCCACTCACAAAAATTGATTCGAGATGGATAAGGGACATAAACTTTAGGCATGAAACAATAAAAATCCTCCAAGAAAGCATAGGAAAAACACTGGAAGATATTGGCCTGGGGAAAGACTTCATGAAGAATACTGCCATGGCAATTGCAACAACAACAAAAATAAACAAATGGGACTTCATTAAACTGAAAAGCTTCTGTACAGCTAAGGAGACAATAACCAAAGCAAAGAGACAACCTACACAATGGGAAAGGATATTTGCATATTTTCAATCAGACAAAAGCTTGATAACTAGGATCTGTAGAGAACTCAACTTAATCCACATGAAAAAAGCCAACAATCCCTTATATCAATGTTCAAGAGACATGAATAGAACCTTCTCTAAAGACGACAGACGAATGGCTAACAAACTCATGAAAAAATGTTCATCATCTCTATATATTAGAGAAATGCAAATCAAAACAACCCTGAGATATCATCTAACTCCAGTGAGAATGGCCCACATCACAAAATCTCAAAACTGCAGATGCTGGCGTGGATGTGGAGAGAAGGGAACACTTTTACACTGCTGGTGGGACTGCAAACTAGTACAACCTTTCTGGAAGGAAGTATGGAGAAACCTCAAAGCACTCAAGCTAGACCTCCCATTTGATCCTGCAATCCCATTACTGGGCATCTACCCAGAAGGAAAGAAATCCTTTTATCATAAGGACACTTGTACTAGACTGTTTATTGCAGCTCAATTTACAATCGCCAAAATGTGGAAACAGCCTAAATGCCCACCAACCCAGGAATGGATTAACAAGCTGTGGTATATGTATACCATGGAATCCTATTCAGCCATTAAAAAAATGGAGACTTTACATCCTTCGTATTAACCTGGATGGACGTGGAAGACATTATTCTTAGTAAAGCATCACAAAAATGGAGAAGCATGAATCCTATGTACTCAATTTTGATATGAGGAGAATTAATGATAATTATGGTTATGGGGGGGAAATAGATAAGGAGAAGGAGGGAGGGGGGTGGGGCCCTGGTGTGTGTCACACTTTATGGGGGCAAGACATGATTGCAAGAGGGACTTTACCTAACATTTGCAATCAATGTAACCTGGCTTATTGTACCCTCAATGAATCCCCAACAATAAAAAAAAAAAAGGAAGCTGAGCAAACAAATTTTAGATTTAAACCCAGCCATCCAACATTTGGATTTAGCAGACATCTAGAGAACATTTCATCCCAACAAAACAGAATACCCATACTTTTCATTAGCCAATGGAACATACTCCAAAATCGATCACAGCTTAGGTCACAAGTCTAACCTAAGTAAATTTAAAGGAATATAACTTATTCCTTGCATCATATCGGACCACCGTGGCATAAAATTTGAACTCAGTAACAACAGGAATCTGCACACTCATATAAAAAAATGGAAGTTAAATAACCTTATGCTGAATGATACCTGGGTCAGAGATGAGATTAAGAAGGAAATTGCCAAATTTTTGGAACAAAACAACAATGAAGACACAAACTGTAAGAACCTCTGGGATACCGCAAAGGCAGTCCTAAGACGGAAATTTATAGCACTGCAAGCCTTCCTCAAGAGAATGGAAAGAGAGGAAGTTAACAGCATAATGGGACATCTCAAGCAACTGGAAAAGGAAGAACATTCCAACCCCAAGTAGAAGAAAATAAATAACCAAAATTAGAGCAGAATTAAATGAAATTTAAAACAAAAGAATTATATAACAGATCAATAAATCTAAAAGTTGTTTTTTGAAAATGTCAATAAAATAAACATTTGGCTAACCTCACCAGCAAAAAAAGAGTAAAATCTCTAATTTCATCAATCAGAAACAACAAAGACGAAATAACAACAGACTCCTCGGAAATTCAAAAGATTTTAAAGAATATTACAAGAAACTTTATTCTCAGAAATATGAAAATCTGAAGGAAATTGACCAATACTTGGAAGCACTTCATCTTCCAAGACTTAGCCAGAATCAAGTGGAACTGTTGAACATGCCAATATCAAGTTCTGAAATAGCATCAACCATACGAGATCTCCCTAAAAAGAAAAGCCTGGGACCAGATGGCTTCACATCAGAATTCTACCAAAACTTTGAAGAGGAACTAGTACCTATGTTACTCAACCTGTTCCAAAACGTAGAAAAAGAAGGAAGACTACCCAACAAGTTCTACGAAGCAAACATCACCCTGATCCCCAAACCAGGAAAAGACCTAACAAGAAAAGAAAATTATTCACCAATATCACTAATGAATATAGATGCAAAAATATTCAACAAGATCCTAACAAAGAGAATCCGGCAACATATCAAACAAATTATACATCATGACCAAGTCGGTTTTATCCCAGGGTCTCAAGGCTGGTTTAACATACATAAATCTATAAATATAATTCACTGTGTAAACAAAATAAAAAACAAAGGCCACATGATTCTCTTAATTGATGCTGAAAAAGGCTTTTGACAATATCCAGCATCGTTTCATGATCAGAACACTTTAAAAAACTGGTATAGAAGGGACATTTCTTAAATTGATAGGGGCCATATACAGCAAACCCACAGCCAATATCATATTGAATGGAGTTAAACTGAAATCATTTCCACTCAGATCAGGAACTAGACAAGGCTGCCCGTTGTCTCCACTGCTCTTTAACATTGTGATGGAAGTTTTAGCCATCACAATTACGGAAGAAAATGTGATCAAGGGTATCGATATAGGGTCAGAAGAGATCAAACTTAAGCTTTTCACAGACGATATGATTCTATATATGAAAAACACCAGGGATTCTACAACAAAACTCTTAGAAGTGATCAAGGAATACAGCAGTATCTCAGGTTACAAAATCAACACTCATAAATCATTAACCTTTATACATACCAACAATAGTCAAGCTGAAAAAACAGTTAAGGACTGTATTCCATTCACAGTAGTGCCATAGAACATGAAATATTTGGGAGTATATCTAACAAAAGATGAGAAAGATCTCTATAAAGAGAACTATGAAACTCTAAGAAAAGAAACAGCCGAAAACATTAACAAATGGAAAAACATACCATGGTCATGGTTGGGAAGAATCAACATTGTTAAAATGTCTATGCTACCCAAAGCAATATACAATTTTAATGCAATCCCTATTAAAGCCCCACTGTCATACTTTAAATATCTTGAAAAAATAATACTTAGTTTTATATGGAATCAAAAAAACCCTCGAATAGCCAAAACATTACTCAGAAATAAAAACGAAGCAGGAGGAATTACGTTACCAGACCTCAGACTATACTATATATCAATAGTGATCAAAACAGCATGGTACTGGCACAAAAACAGATAAGTAGATGTCTGGAACAGAATAGAGAACCAAGAGATGAATCCAGCCACTTACTGTTATCTGATCTTTGACATGCCAGTTAAAAACATTCAGTGGATAGGGCGGCGCCTGTGGCTCAGTTGGTAAGGTGCCGGCCCCATATACCGAGGGTGACGGGTTCAAACCCGGCCCCGGCCAAACTGCAACCAAAAACTAGCTGGGCGTTGTGGCGGGCGCCTGTAGTCCCAGCTGCTCAGGAGGCTGAGGCAAGAGAATCGCTTAAGCCCAGGAGTTGGAGGTTGCTGTGAGCTGTGTGATGCCATGGCACTCTACCGAGGGCAATAAAGTGAGACTCTGTCTCTACAAAAAAAAAAAAAAAAAAAAAAAAAAAAAAAAAAACATTCAGTGGATAAAAGATTCCCTATTTAACAAATGGTGCTGGGTGAACTGGCTGGCAACATGTAGAAGACTGAAACTGGACCCACACTTTTCACTATTAACTCAGATAGACTGTCACTGGATAAAAGGTTTAAACTTAAGACATGAGACGATAAAAATACTAGAAGAGAGTGCAGGGAAAACTCTTTAAGAAATCGGTTTGGGTGAGTACTTTCTGAGGAGGACACCCCAGGCAATTGAAGCAGCTTCAAAAATACACTACTAGGACCTGATCAATCTAAAAAGCTCTGCACAGCCAAGAACACAGTAAGTAAAGCAAGCAAACAGCCCTCAGAATGGGAGAAGATATTTGCAGGTTATGTCTCCGACAAAGGTTTAATAACCAGAATCCACAGAGAACTCAAACGTATAAGCAAGAGAAGAACAAGTGATCCCATCGCAGGCTGGGCAACGGACTTGAAGAGAAACTTCTCTGAAGAACACAGGGGCATGGCCTACAGACATATAAAAAAATGCTCATTACCTTTAATCATCAGAGAAATGCAAATCAAAACTACCTTGGGATACCATCTAACTCCAGTAAGATTAGCCCCTATCACAAAATCCAAAGACCAGAGATGTTGGCGTAGATTTGGAGAAAAGGCAACACTTCTGCACTGCTGGTTGGAATGCAAATTAATACATTTCTTTAGGAAAGATGTTTGGAGAACCTTTAGAGATCTAAAAATAGACCTGCTATTCAATCCTATAATTCCTCTACTAGGTTTATAAGGTTTATACCCTGAAGACAAAAAATCACATTATAACAAGGATATTTGTACCAGAATGTTTATTGCAGCCCAATTCCAATTACTAAGTCATGGAAAAAGCCCAAGTGCCCATCGATGCATGAATGGAGTAATAAACTGTGGTATATGTACACCATGGAATATTATGCAGCCTTAAAGAAAGATGGAGACTTTACCTCTTTCATGTTTACGTGGATGGAGCTGGAACATGTTCTTCTTAGTAAAGTATCTCAAGAATGGAAGAAAAAATATCCAATGTACTCAGCCCTACTATGAAACTAATTTTTGGCTTTCATATGAAAGCTATATCCCAGTTATAGCCTAAGAATATGGGGAATGGGGAGAGGCAGGGGAAGGAGGGGGGAAGATGGGTGGAGGGAGGGTGATAGGTGGGACTACACCTGTGGTGCATCTCACAAGGGTACTTGTGAAATTTAGTAAATGTAGAATGTAATTGTCTTAACACAATAACAAAGAAAATGCCAGGAAGGCTATGTTAACCAGTCTAATGAAAATGTGTCAAACTGTTCATAAAACCAATGTATGGTGCCCCATGATCACACTAATGTACACAGCTATGATTTAGTATTAATAACAAAAATTAAAAAACAATAAAAATAAAATAAAATAAATCATTTACAAAAAAAATAAAATAAAAAGTGAAGGATGAAAACAGAGAAGACATTTCTTAGAATCTCCTAAAGTGTTCTGCACACTTTCTTGTACATTTTCTTTTCTACACATTATACTAATGAACATAAAAATCATGATGAAGATGGTGACCCTCAGTTCTGTTTTCTGTTCATTGTAGGATGTAAGAGTTAAATGGTGAATAAATGTGATTAACGAAACATACAAAATTGGAAAATCAGAATGGACCAGACAATTGACAAAGGAAAAAGCAGCAGTGGGAAGGGAACCATCTACCTCGTTTGGAACTTGAACTTTTTCTTTTTGGAAGGTGAGAGTTCTACCGGCCTTCCTCATTCTGATTTGTTTACATAATTTGCTCTATTGTTTGCTTCACAAACACATATGCTTTTGATGATCTGTCTCTAGGTGGTGGGGAGAAATACACATTTTCTGATTCAGGTTTCATGATTTATACTTCTTAGATTTGCTGAACTCATCTAATGCCTCACAAACATGTTCAGCATGTACTGTTTTTCCTTCATCATAAGTGCCCATAGCAGCAGAAGCAGTGTGCCCTTTTGCTTGAATGAGGCACACTTCATTTCTTTGCTGTTATCAAGTTACAAATTTTGCATCACTAGACTGAAGCACAGTTCTGATATCTATTTTCACATTAATGGTTTTGGGGTTCCCATTTCCTGCCACTTCTCTACGGAGACAGCTTTCAGCATAAGCTCCCACAAAGAAAGAATGATAATAGTCAGAACAAACCCAATAAAGCTGTGAGCATGGCCATTTTCTTGTCTGGCATAAAAGTTGGACAAGTATTTTCCCTGCTATTCTGAACTCTCAGTCCATCTTTTCCCCGGGCCTAGAAGTCTGGAAGTCTAACCCCTGCAGAGCTCAGAGTTTCTGGTGGTTCTTTGCTAGGGCTGGGCATTGTATGGGCCATGGGACAGGCGCGCTAAAAATGTGACATGAGAAGAAGTGGAGAGATACAAGGGGTGGAGGACTGGCCCAGTGCCACCAAGTACATAGTAGCGGCTGCCAGAGGCTTGGGGACCTATGTGGTGGAAAAGCAGCAGTGATGGTACCCTGCTCCCTCCATGGTAAAATTTTGGGAAGCCATCTCACCACTTCTATGGACCACTAGAGGGAGCCCAACCTCGCTCCACAGCGGTACCAGAGGAGGAGTGTGGCTGTGTGAGAGCTGCATTCTCTGAGGGAGTAAAACACACAGAGTCAACCCCCAGCTTGGAGCAGACTCAGGGAAAACATGACCCAGTTTCCAATGAGCACCAAAGGGTGTCAGGATTCAGCTCCCTTTGTGTGCTGGTGGCAGAATGCAACGGCCTGGTTAAGGAATCATTGACTCCCCTTTGAATTTGGAAGGTGCAGAACCCAGGCACATTTGCTCATTGGAGGGAACTCGGCAACAGACCCTCAGGATTAACATTGACTGCTCGTGGCAGATGTGAAAAGTGGGGAAGGAGTTCCAACCTCCCTGCACTAACTCATTTGCTGGGTAGGCCTTTCTGACTCCATGGAGTACCAGAACAAGTCATATTTGAACTGCCAGTGGACCCCTGCTGTCTGCTTGTTGGAGACATTTTCAACTCTCCCACATGAACAGCGATTCTGCTGCCCAGGACAATTAGTTTAGAACTCCTGACCTGGGCTGGCTACCTGGGGATGCTCCAAGGTTGAACCCTGGTAGGGTTGAAATGGGAGAGACTGATTCTCCTCTTCAAGTTGTTGCTGCTTGGGGGTGTGGTGTCTTAGTTGCTTTTATCTCTCCCCAGCTAAGATTTCAGACAAAAGCCACTGATTCCCTAGGAATGGATAAAGGCTGGCTGAATACAAAACAGAGCCACCTAGCCCCATCACACCTATCATGTCCCCAGACTCTCAGGATGCACGATGGAAAGAGACCTTTGTAAAGCTGTAGGGAAAAAAGCCACAGTCACTAGTTCCAACTTTTTCATAAAGGGATGGTGAACTACAACTCAGGGATCCCTCAAACCATTTTCACTTTAGCAGCTTCTCCAGGCAAAATGTGAAAAATAACCATTGGCTGGTGTGGCGCCTGTGGCTCAAGGACAAGTATATGCAGTATATGCTGGCTCCATGTACTGGAGGTGGCAGGTTCAAAACTGGCCATGGGCAAAAACTGCAAAAAAAAAAAAAAAAAAATCATTGGGCAGAACCAGTGGAAATACTCTGGTAATATGAATACTCAGAGTAGATTAACAACCCCATGGAATGACAAAAAAGACACAATAGAATATGCCATTCATAAACAAATGGTTGAAATGTCAGAAAAGGAATTCACAATATGGATGGCAAATAAGATTAATAGAATGGAATGAAAGTTGGAATTAGAAATACAAGGAGTAGTTCAAAAGTTGTCTCAAGAAATCAATGAATTCAAAGACAAAATATGCAATGATTTAGACATAAGGAGGACAAAAAATGAAGACCTCAATGAACTGAGAAATACAGTAGAATCCCTCAGTAATACAGTGAAGCAGGCAGAAGGAAGGATCTCCAAATTTGAATAGAAAGCTTTTGAAGGCTCTAAAACACTCAAAGAGGCAGAGAAGTAGAGAGAAAAAATGGATCACTTGGTGAGAGGGTTGTGGGACCAGTTCAGAAGACCAAACATTCACCTAATGGGAATTCCTGAAGGAGAAGGGGATAATTCCAAATTATATCCTCTACTCCAAGATATAACGGAGGATAATTTGCCAAGCATGACAAAAGATACAGAAATTCAGATAGTAGATAGTGTCAGAACACCAGCACAACTCAATCCAAATAAAGCATCTTCTGGACATGTTGTAATTAACTATACCCAAGTAAACATGAAGGAGAGAATTCTGCAAGCAGCCACACATAACAAAAGTATAACCTACAAGAGAAAGAATATTAGAATGACTGTAGATATCTCTGTTGAAAATTTTCAAGCCACAAGAGGATGGTCATTCACCTTCAATCTCTGAAAAGAAAAGAACTTTCAGCCCAGGATCCTGTATCCAGCTAAACTGAGTTTCATTTGTGATGGAGGAATCAAATACCTCACCTGCATACACATGTGGAAGAAATTTGCCATAACTAAGCCAGCTATCCAGGAAATTCTCAGACTCATCCTCCATCATGATCAGCTTAATGGTCTACCACTAAAGTAAATTCACCCAGAAAATGAATAAAACCTAATATCCTCAATGGTGAAATGATTGAAAATATCCACTGTGGGGGAGGAGGCAAGATGGCTGATTGGAACCAGATTTCCACAGAGGCACCCGTCCAGAAGGAGAGTTAAAGGACAGAAGTTTAGCAAGTAAGCTGATGGTTTAGAGCTGAGCCAAGAGGGAAGACTAAAGAGCACATATCAAAGCATCCCTTCCACAAGCAAGCAAGCAGAGTTCATAGCTCTTCCTATTTTATCCCATGGGAGAGACACTCTATAAACCAGAACTCCTTCCTAAGAGAGGACTCACTAGTGTGCCATGGCACTCTCCCTCCAGGCATTAAACTGAACATAGACTCTACCTGCAATTCTGAACTTCCAGCACTCCCCTCCACTCTCATGCTGTGGTCTGGAAGCCTGTCCCCCATGGAGTCCATATTCTTGGGCATTTTCTCGAGAAGTGTGGACAGGGTGTGGGCTGTTACAAGTCTGTGCTGAAATGGAGGCATGGGTGGAAACTGGGGACTGTGGATCATGGGAGCCATACAGGAGAGAGAGAGATGGCATTCCACATGGCAGCCCAGCAGCTGCAGTGGTGGGATCAATAGGGCTCATGCCCCTGGTGATGTTTTGGAGAAACATTTTCCACCTCGCTTAGCAAGCAGAGGCTGCTGGGCCTTTGCTCTGGTGGCGGCCATGGGTGAAACAGATGTGGGATGGACACACAGGCCCCCTGAGCAAAGGATATGCCTGAGGTGATACCTGCCTTGGAGTGGCATGGCAGGAACAGAGAATAGAATCCACGTGCATGCAGAGACGGCACACTCCTAGGGCAGAGCTGAGTCAGAAATGCTACATTTGTGAGCCCAAGATGCAAGTGTTCCCCAGGAGCTTAGCTGGGACAAAAGCAGGCAGGCAACAGCATCAGCCCATGGAAGGGCTGAAACTGAGAGTCATTTATGAGCACTAAGTGAACCCACCCCAACATAGAGTGCAGTGTAGTCAGAGATGCCAGCTACATGAGTATAGGTGCAGCAGCAACAACACAGGGTGGGACTGAGCAATAGTTTCTGTGAACTCAAATAGTGCCTGGCCCATAGAGCAATAAAGCCAGAACAAAATGCAAATTCTGTGAGAATTGAGTTGTCTCAAGAATTCAATGAATTCAAAGACAAATCAACAAAGTTTTGACACATTGAGGCAAGAATTTGAAGCCTTCAAAGATCTGAGAAATACAGTAGAATCCCTCAGTAACAGAATGGAGCAGGCAGAAGAAAGGATTTCTGACAATGAAGACAAAGCTTTTGAATGCTTCCAAATGCTCAACGTGGAAGAGAAAGGGAGAGCAAAAATGGATCATTCTCTCAGAGAGGTCTGGGACACTTCAAAGCAAACTAACATTTGCCTTATAGGAATTCCTGAAGGGGATGAGGTTGCTTTGAAAGCCCCAAGATGCCCTTCTGCAAGAGATAATCGAGGAGAACTTACCAAACATGGCAAGAGATTCTGAAATGAAGAAAGAAGACAGTTTCAGAACCCCAGCATGACTCAACCCAAATATAGCATCACCCAGACACATAATAATTAACTTTGCCAAAATTAACATGAAGGAGAAAATTCTGCAAGCAGCCAGATGTAAGACAGCCATAACCTACAAGGGGGAAAATATTCGAATGACTTCAGATCTCTCTACTGAAACTTTTCAAGCTAGAAGAGGATGGTCATCAACCTTTAACCTCCTAACACAAAATAGCTTTCAACCCAGGATCCTGTATCCAGCTAAACTGAGAATCATTTATGATGGAGAAGTTAAATACTTTAATGACATTCACATGTCGAAGAAATTTTCCATAAAGGAACCACCTCTCCAGGATATTCTCAATCCTATCCTCAATAGTGACCAGCACAATCCTCTACCAGCAAAGTCAACTCACTCAGAAACTTTTGATCAAAATCCAACTTCCACTGTTGCAAAAGGATTAAAAATGCCTACTGGACTTTAAAAAAATTGATACCCAAAATACTACCAGGCTTATCAATATTCTCAATTAATGTGAATGGCTAAAATTGTCCTCTACAGAGGCACAGTTTTGCTGACTGGATATACAAATTTAAGTCATATATCTGCTGCATATAAGAATCTCAATTTACCTTAAGTGATAAATATAGACTCAGGGTGAAGGGATGGTCATCTATAATGCAGGCAACGCTCAATAGCCAAGACATTACTCAGAAATAAAGACAAAGCAGTAGCAATCATCCTACCAGACTTCAGTCTATACTATAAATCGATAGTGATCAAAACAGCATGATAGTGGCACAAAAATACCAAGGTAAATGTATAGAACAGAATAGAGAACCAAGAGATTAAGCGGGGCACTTACTATCATTTGATCTTTGATAAGCATATCAAAAACATAAATAGGGAAAACATTCCCTATTCAACAAATGGTACTGGGTGAATTGGCTGGCGACTTGTAGAAGACTGAAACAGGACCCTCATCTTTCACCATTAACAAAAATTGATTCTCATTGGATAAACGGTTTAAACTTAAGACAAAAAAAATATAAAAATACTATTAGCGGGGACAGGGAAAACACTTGAAAAAATTGGCCTGGAAGAATATGCTATGAGGAGGACCCCAGTCCCCAGGCAATTGAAGTAACACCAAAAATATATTACAGGGATCTGATAAAACGAAAAAACATCTGCACAGCAAAGAACAAAGTAAGTAAAGCAAGCACACGGTCCTCAGAATGGGAGAAGATTTTTTCAGGTTATGTTTCCAACAACGATTTGATAATTAGATTAAACAGAAAACCTAAATTAATTAGTAAGGTAAGAACTATTGATCACATTTCATTTTAGGCAAGAGAATTGAACAGAAGCTTCTCTGAAGAAACTAGGCGCATGGCCTACAGACACATGAAAAACTGCTCATCATCTTTAATCATCAGAGAAATACAAATCAAAACCACTTTGAGACATCATCTAACTCCAGGAAGAGTAGCCCACATCACAAAATCACAAAACTACAGATTTTGGTGTGGATGTGGACAGAAGGGAACATTTCTGCACTGCTGGTGGGAATGCAGTCTAATATGTCCCTTTTAGGAAGAGGTTTGGAGAACACACATATTAAAAGTAGACCTACCATTTGATCCTGCTATGCCTCTGCTAGGAATAAATCCAGATGACCAATCATCATTTTAAAACAAACATATTTGCACCAGAATGTTTATTACAGCCCAGTTCGTGATTGCCCAGTCATGAAAGAAGCGCAAGTGCCCATAGCCCCTGAATGAAGTAACAAATTGTGGTATATGTATACCATGGAATGTTGTGCAGCCATAAAAAGATGGAGACTTTGCCCCTTTTATGTTCACATGATGGAGTTTGAACATATTTTTCTTAGTAACATATCTCAAGAATCTAAGAAAAACTATACTCAGTACTGTTATGAAACAAATATATAATCCCCCATACTTTTATATGAATGATGAATCACAACTATAGCCCAGAATGAAAGAGGGAAGACGGGGGAGAATAGGGGAAGGGGGAAGCTGTGTGAAGAGAAGGTAAACAGTGGGACATCACCTATAGTGCATATCACAAGGGTACATGTCAAATCTTTTAAGAGTAGAGTATAAATATCTTAACACAACAAATAATTAAGTAAGGTGAACCCTATGTTAACCGGTTTGATGTAAGCATTCCAAATTATGTCTAAAATCAGCACCTTGTACCCCATAAAAGGAGTAATGTACAGTTATGATTCAATAAAAAAATTATGATATAAAAATAAGAACTTCATTAAAAAAAACTCTCAGTGTCCCTTCATTTCGACAATAACTTCTGACTTCTTTGCTTGTTTTTGTGTTTGTATTATCTTCACATTTCTACTCACCTGTGTCAAATGCATGTCGAGTGTCCGTGTGAATTGTTAGCATTTTTACAGTATACCTTTTTCTTTCATTTAAATGAACTTTAGGAGGTGAGTAGAGATTATACTTCAGGAACACAAAGTAGGCATGCGATGGGACATATTTTTGTGACTGAGGCCTTTTTATTGAGAAAATGCCTCAAACACTAAAGAGTGGACACTCCAGGTACATCTTTCCCCTCACAGTCTGGTATACTGTTTGTTACATTAGATGGTGAATTTTCAGAACTTTGCTCCTTCCTTACACTAACTCAACTAAAGGACAAGCAGGAATTTTGTATTATTCACAGTTTTAACCAGAACTCTGTTTCAACTCATTTCTCAGGTGTTTTTATTTACTTCCCCATTCCACTTTGCCTTGTTTGATGCACAGTTGCTTATACTTTTGAACGCAAGGAAGTTCTGAATGTACAGATACATTCTATCAGTCCTCATTCATTCCTAGTCAGGAGACATGTTTCCATATGCAAACATGTGTAGTACCCATTCAAAGAACCCCTAAAGCCCCTGTCTCATCCTGAGTTCCCTGCACATCTAAACCCCCTCTTGGGTTAATTCCCAAAACAGGTTTCAGAATAGAACAGGAAGTTCCCTTAGTGCCCAAAGATTCCTAGACACGGGTAAAACAATGGTACAACTTACCACAACCCCCTAGCAATGGCTAAACAATGATGGAAAGCTTACTCGAGTAAAATTTCCCAATCCAAGTTTATCCCCATGCCAGCTGCCAGAATGCAACCCCCTGACTCACTGTAACCAGTGCCAAACCCCTGACTCACTGTAACCCCACCCTTGTGAAAACCGACATGCTTTTGGCCCCCTGAGCCAACTCTGTAACTCCGCCCCTGAGCTAACCACCTGCCATGTTTGGCTTCTGTTTTTGCTTGGCTTGCCACATAGCACAAAATCGGTATAAAAATCAGCTTGATCCTCGCCTTGGGGCCGTTTGCCCTTTGGACAAAAACAGGCCTGCGCGGGTGTAATAAATCACTATCTGATTTATACCTAGAGTGGGTATACCTGAGTCTTTCTTCAGGTAGCATGAGTACAACACATGCACTATTAACGTGCTTATTTCCGTTCTGTGTTTAAAAATTGATAACTGAAACCTGGGAAATTTTACATTATCACAAGACAAAATCAGTAGCAATCAGAAAGAAAAGCCAATTCTCAAATGTGAATTTAAATGATATAGCACAATATGACAGTGCTATTTTCTGAAACAGACTGTCGGCTTAAGCCCACATTTAATATTTCTTTTTTTTTTTTTTTTTTTTGGCCGGGGCTGGGTTTGAACCCACCACCTCTGGCATATGGGACCGGCGCCCTACTCCTTGAGCCACAGGCGCCGCCCCACATTTAATATTTTCTAATGTCCTCATAAGACAGTGAGTGAAGGAAACTTGGTACCGTTTAATAATTTCCTGAAGCTATGTCAGTTACAACTTGCTGCTGTACCCTCACATCAAAGTCCCTTTCTTCAAGGTCGGATTTCCTACATAGGCACAGTCTAATGACCTAATTCCCTCTCTCAGCACACACACTGAACTGAGTTAGAGGCCACAAGGTGGAAGAAACACTCTACCTGGCACGACTGATGTGCAGTATAAAAACTACATTACGGTTTGGTACATTGGGAATGATGACTCTTTGAACATGAGTCCAACTCAGTGGTCATCATGATGAAATTGCTCGTAATTTCTCTTGCTTAGTAATATGATTCTGTACTTGGCATTACCGTCCTTATCATGTAAGGTTACAAAACTGAAGAGCCAGAAAAACACCAAAATCGTCTGCCTGGATTTCAAGGACAAAGATTAGCTGTAAGTCACTCTACTTTAGGAAGGTTTAAGTTTTATAACTAGTTAAAAAAAACTGTTTAAAATTAAATATTAGCTAACCACATATGAATTCTAAAATGCCATTCCAGTAGGAAATGTCCCTTGGACTACGTCACATCATTCATGTAAAGAAAACAACATTAAACCAGGTACTTAAATTTAAATTTGTTGATACCTGTGGCTGGTTATTTTCACTTCCTTTAGGTTCTTCTTCCTCTTTCACTGATTTTGATAAAATTTTGTGTCCTGTAAATTTCATATATTAAGTTAAATGACATTGCTTAGAATGATGTGATAAAATCTCTCAGCTTTATAAAAATGTATACAAACCTAAATTTATTTTTATCTTATAAATTGAGAGTTTAGATGAAGTTAAGTCTTTAGCAAACTATATACCTCTTTAAAAATTACTCCTAATCATCTAATACTTGAAAAACCACTCAGAAGTGGCTACTAGATGTCACCAGGTAGAAGGCATATGAAGATCACAGATTCACTCACAAATTCTTCCATACAACATAAATGACAAAGCCATCATAAACAAAGAAAATTTTATCAATCCAGAAAAACATATCAAGTAACCTATGTACTCCTGTCTACCTCCTATTAGAACCTTCAACGCGTTGCACATGTTAATCATCAAGTTGTTGTTACTTTTTATACCTTCATCAGTGTATGCCTGGTGATATATATGTGAAATGCTTTCTGCTCATATGCTGACAATCTTCTTTCCTTTTTTTTTTTTTACACAGATTGCTACGTGAGGACTCCATTCATTATGGCTCTTTCCCTCAGTAAGGCATATCCTCCTTCAGTAAGGCCTCAATACTCTAAGGATTTCTCCTTTGCAACTTCCCCACCTCAACTGTAAGTTATTTATTTCCATTTCTATTCCCCAGATCTCAAGGCTCACAATATTCCATAGCATCATTGGCAAACAGTTTTTACCTATTTTACTTGATAATTATGGAATGCAGTTAAAGGAAAATGAATAAGATGCATCAAGGTTGGCATTTCCAGAGCTCATGTGTGAGCTGAGAAGGAAAGGGTGAGATGAGCAAGGTGAAAAGTTGGAGAGGCCAAGAAAAAATGAGAGCAGGACGGGATGGAGCACCCTGCGGCCTACAGATTAGGTGTACACTGTATCCTCTAGCTTTCCCATCTTAATATGTCTTCCTCCACTCATTCAAAAGCCTTGTAAGATACATCTAAGTAATTATGCATATTCACTCTAAATATGACATATTTATAAAAAAGGAAACAAATTGATTCACCTCATCATTATAACATATTAACTAATTTTTACATTTAAAAATCAGTTTCATATTCATTGAAAATATTAAGAAAAGTCATGGAATGGGCTCTATAAATTTATGGTTTTTGACTTTATTTTCTGTGGGGATATTACATTAATCTCTTTCTGATTTTAGAAAACACCTATTTTAATAAAGAATATTTTTAAAATTGACCAGTGTTTTTATATTCAAGTTAATGTATTTTTATGAATTAATATACATATAGCACATATCTCTGATGCCTAACACTTACAGGAGGAGAAATGCATTGCTGCTATAGCTCCAGAGATTCACCATTCCCCACAATTTTTTTTTTCTCCCAAAATGTTCCTTGAATATCCAGACTGGAGAATTCAAACAGAAATAGTTTCAAATACCGGATCCTATCCTTCCAAATTCCACGTTATAATTCTAGCACACTCTCTTGCTTCCAGTGATCTCTGTGGCAGAAGTAATCTTAATCTTCTGTGTAAATGCAAATTTCTTGAATCAATACAAGAGCATTCTCTTGGTTTTCTTCATCATTAACTGCAACATTACGGGTACAACTTATTCCTTCCCTCTTTCCCTGCTCATGAACCTTTTTTTCGGATCTCTTGTCACCATTCTTTTCAGGGATCATTTATGCCACTTATTTCCTCTTCAATTAGTAGTAATAGTTCATATCTATAATTTGGAATTGTTCACTTTTTTCTTTATCCCATCTGGCTAGGAACATGTTCAGAAATACATGTAAAAGCAAAATAATGCCCTCCTTTGATCCTTCTGTTGGAGATGTTCTCCAACAGCTCTTCCTATATATTTCTCTACAGGGATGTCTATAGTCTTGTTACTTAGTGTGGTCCAAGAACCCGCAGCATTGGAGTCACCTGAGAACATATTAGAAACACAGAGTCCCGAGGGAGCAGTAGCTCGACCCTGTAATCCCAACACTCTGGGAGGCGAAGGCAGGTGGATGCTTGTGCTCTGGAGTTTAGGACTAGCCTGAGCAAGAATAAAATCCCATCTGTAAAAATTGTCTTTTACAGAAAAATACAATTCTTACCTTCTACTTGTGCATTTACTCTGTTTTTTTCTTCTTGATTGGCATCCTGAGATGAATGACTAAGATCCTTCTCTGAAAGAGTCTCTGAAATACTCTGTTAAAGTTAATATCAATATGAGTTAAGTTAAAAATAATAAGTTACATCAATATTTGCTAATCATTTTCTTCAAAAACAACTGAATTTTTTTTGGTAAAAGCAATTACATATAAAACTAAGAGAAACATGTACTGAAAGCCAAAACACTTCAATACAGAACTTCATATATGCTGTCTAGCTCAAGCTCATCTTTTATGTGCATATCGGTGTTTAAACACAGCATGAAAGGCCAAAATGAATCACATTCACAAAAAAATATGAACTCGTGCATGTTTCAACATGGAACAAGCTTGAAAATAACCGATTACTTTGTACTCACCACAAGGAATAAGAGAACTTTTTTTTAAAACAAAATACACTTGCTCTAATACTTACCGATTAAACACATAAAATATTTCTTAATGGAATTTTAGCATGAAAATTTGACACACAGAATTCTAATAAACTTTGTATATGTCATATTGGGCATAAACTGAACATTCATTTTTATTTCATATTAACATAAGTGTACCTAAACAGAACATTTCTGAAGCTGCTTTATTTCGGTAAACAAAAGGTTAGAAAAATCTAAAATATGTTTTGTAGAGTTTTACTTATGATTGAATAAAAGGATACCGCAGTTAAAAATAACTGTTTTGTCATGTTTAAATAAAATCAAACAAACACTAGATATAGTATGTAACTTTTTACTAACAAAAAGCAAATTAGGAACTATAGAAAACCTCGATATAAAAGAATACAAACATTTATTTTTGAAGCATCTAAGATATCCCAGACATGTATTTGCACATTTTCATTTCTATGCATTATAATAATAAAAATAAAATTGACTGATGATGATGATGATGACGACTACCCTACTTTCTGCTTCCTGGTGTTCCCAGGATGTTTAGAGTAAAAAATGATACATATGTGATCCATTGCTTTCTTTCCTATCTTTCTCCCACAATTTCACATGGCTGGCTCCTTCTCATCCTTTAGCTGATAGCTTGAAAATCACACTCAGAAAGATCTTTCCTGACTATAGATTTCCACCCCAGTCCTTTCCGCATTAACTGCAATCTTCCTCTATATTGTCTAACCTGATATTCTCTGTTTTCTCTATATGAAGCCCCCATAGTAAGTCAGAATTTTTGGCTGTTTGGCTTTCTGTTGATACTACAATATTTATATGAAGCCCACATAGTAAGTCGGATTTTTTGGCTGTTCGGCTTTCTATTGATACTACAATACCGTAAGTCATCCTATTGTACATTCAATGTTTAACTACTTAGCACATAATTGGTACTCATAGTACCAGATACTACTTCGGAGGCTGAGGCAAGGGGATCACTTAAGCCCAAGAGTTTGAGGTTGCTGTGAGCTATGACACCACAGCACTCCACCCAGGGCACAGAATGAGATTCTATCTCAAAAAACATATATATATATAAATACATACATATCTTTTTTTCAAGGTCAAACATGTACAAATCTCATTGGGAAGGTCATAAGCACAAAATCACTATTCTTACAGGATATCTGCCACAATAGTCTCCCAAAACTTATTATACCCCAAATTAGAAAGGCTCATGCCAGTTCTAATTTGCTTAACTTTCCATTTTACCTTGACACTACTGTCTGAAGGATTTTTTTTAAAAAAAGAACTACTTCCCATATTTATTAAATCATTAAATAAAACTGTGAACATTTCTTACATTTGCATGCATACTTTTCAGACTATAAAAATGTTTCCAGATTTCATACTATATTTGTTCATTACACATACCTAAGAGGTTGATATTAGTGCCATGTCTATGAATTAGGTCACAGACATTCAAAATTAATTAAATAATTTTCCTCAGTTTCCACAGAAAATGAAAGATCCAGAATAACATGTCTTTTGACATCCATTTGATGCTGGTGCTGCTGCCCAACCACTGCTTCCAAGAGGTCAGCCTTTAACATGTCTTCCTACCTGAGCTCTGCTTCCGAATAAATTGTCAGTATTTCATACCTACAGTGTATCAGAAGCATGGCTGCCACAAAAGTATTCTATGTGTTCTATTTTAGAAAATGATTTTTGTTTATTAAAATTCCACTAAATCAAATTGTTACTATTACAGCCCAACATGTTCACTTACTCCCCATGATTTTTTTTTTTTCTCTTAAAATGTTCCTTGATGATCTAGACTGGCCAATTCAAACATAGTAACAGTTTTGAGTGCCAGATTTTGTCATTACATGTTCCAATTTATAAAAATCAAGTCTCCAAACTGCTTGCCCCTGAATTTCATTAGGCCTTTTATTACACATCCATATTTACCACAGACTCATGCATTTGGCTATAGATGAATCTGGAATAATTCTTTAATTTTTAAATAAACTTAACGTCAAATCCAAATGGTATTCTTATAACTTCTAAGCCTTATCATTTTGTATTATATTACACTGTCTTTTTAAAGGAATCTTGCAAATTAGCAGAATTTTACTATTCAGCAGCTCATTCTTTCCACATAATTACTTTATTAATTATGGCCTGATAATGTAAGAAAATAATTCCTTGTGGGAACATACACAGCTGAGAAAAGGTAATTAAAAGCATCCCTTTTATGTTTTAAAGTTGTCAATGCTTATATTTTAAAGTAATGATAAGAAAAGACAGTACCTCCAAATACAAACTTGGTTCTTTTGGTTTGTCGTGTCCTGATAACAGTACAGAGATTTTATCTATAAAATGTCATTTAAAGATAAATTAATGATAAAAATATTACTGCATTTTCAAAACATATACAAATGTATCTCCATTTGTGACTATTTCAGTAAAATAAAACTCATAGCAAAAAGAATTTCAGAAGGTTAAAGCAGTTTCAGGAAAAAGTTTATAGTATAAAAAAGGTGGCAAAAGAAACGTACTTAAAGGAATGGACAGTATATTTAAAAGGAATGGACATTATCTACTTGTGACCTTACCTATGGTGCATATTGCAAGGGTACATTGCAAGGGTCAAATCTATGAAGTGTAGAGTATCAATGTCTTAACACAACAATTAAGTAAGTGAGGTGAAGACTATGTGACCCAGCTTGATTTAAGCATTCCTAATTGTATATAAAATCAGCACATCATACCCCATAAATACATTACTGTACATAGTTATGATTTAATAAAAACAATAAAATAAATCAAAGGAATGGAAATTAAACCAATACCCATTATTGGTTTTTATTTTGTAATAGCATGTAATTAAAAATTTTAGATGTTTCCCCTAATTATAAGATTACCACCTCTTATAATTTATTTTCACAAAAATAAAATTGTCATTACCTATTTGCTTTTGTGTAGCACTTTCAACAATACCAATCGTGTTGGTATTGTCTCCAACTTCTGACTCTCTTGCTCCTTCCTATTGAGAAAAAGAAAAGTCAACTTCAGGAAATGTATTGATTCACTCACACATCAATCTGTTAGCAAAACAACACACATTCACTATGTTTATCAAGCATACGCACTACCTGGGAGAATAATTTGAACACAGAAACAGAAGACAGAGTCTGTCCTATATTTAAGTGGGTGTGGCAAAGATATATGGAAACAAATAAGAAAGGTAATTCATGAGTCTGTAATTACAGTAAATTAATTACACAAATGATACAATGGAGGAAGAGTCAGTTCTACCCAGGAAGCTTAGGAAATGCAGCAAAGATAGAGGCGTATTTTCAAAGACAACGATGTACACAGTGAGAGTGTGAAGGGCTTTTGGATGGGGAGAAGGGGCAAAAGGATGAGGAATGGAACCACAGGGCATATGAGGGCTATGAAGGTAATGCGGTAAAACTGCAACCTTGTGATAAGGAACAGGTTTCAGAGATGAAATGGGAGAATCAGGCCAAGCTACCAAAGACAGGTGGCAGAAGAGGTGCAAACTTTCCCTTTCCTGTAATGGGATCCACTCAATAAGCAGGTAAGTCAGGCCACCACAAACATATTTTCAAAAGGTCACCTTGGTAGCAATGTGAAAATAGATGAACACCTGACAAAATCAGAAAAGAGCTTTTCAAAATCATAGATCAGAAAGAGAATTATGGTAACAAGCTATGAACACTGGTAATGGTGAGTGACTGGATTGGTGATCTGCAGGAGAGATAAAGTACAAGATTTACACTAACTTAATGTTTCAGTGCTACTTACTAGATGTTATTTACTAGAAAAGAAAAATCAGATGACAAAATAGGGCACCAAGAGTCAAGGAAGTAAGGGAAGGGTTAAGGACAGTGTCTTCAGTCCTTAAAGTCCAATATGTCAACTATGAAGCATGCAAGGACATAGGAGATAAATCTGGATACATACTTTAGGAAGAGATTACTTACTCATGAAAGGAATATGGTGTTAAGAACATAAGTATGTGTAAGATATTCTAAACTGGCACACCTATGTAATGCAAATCCAACAGAACTCTGACATTTGGAAAATGAGAACAAGAGGAGAAAATAAAACCATAGGATTCAAATTTTATATTTTAACATTTTTGAAGAAAAATACACTTTCATTAATATATGCAAATATTTATTTCTTGTTATTGTGTCCATTTTTAAAATTGAAGAAAATGTTTATCTCAAAAAAAAAAAAACAATTCAAGATGCTACAAGAAAACTTTTTCAATAATTATCCCTACAAATTTTAACTTGTAGAAAAAAAATGCTGTTATGATTAGAGAATTACGAGGGCATTTTAAGTACTACTATGATGTAAGAAAGAAATGTAAAACCCTAGTTTAAATTTCACATGGTTTTCTTATTCTTCTGTCAACAACGTACTAATAACTCTGTCTATTGATACCTGATAGAATAGTCATTAAAAGTTAAAGAAAAGGGGTGTGGTATGTCTTTTATGGGTGGGACAAGGGTTCTTTTTCATTATTATTAAATTGTAGCTGTGTACATTGATATGATCATGGGGCATCATACACTAGCTTCATAAACCGTTTGACACATTTTTATCATACTGGTTGACACAGCCTTCCTGGCGTTTTTTTAGTTATTGTGCTAAGACATTTACATTCTACATTTACTAAGTTTCACATATACCCTTGTAAGATACACCACAGGTGTAATCCCACCTATCCCCCTTGCTTTATCCCCCTCCCCTCCCTTTCCCCCTTCCCCGTAAGTATCTCAAGAATCGAAAAAAAAGTACCCAATGTACTCAGCCCTACTATGAAACTAATTTAGGGCTTTCACATGAAAGCTATAACCCAGTTACAACCTAAGAATAGGGGGACAAGGGTTCTTATCTAACAAAGCAATCAATGTACGCTGGATTTGTGTACCCTCAAGGAAACCTCAACAACAACAACAACAACAACAAAAACTGAAGAAAGGATCTAGAATTTAAAAAACCCTATGATTATACATGTTGAAGATTTAGAAATCTCCCAGTATATCCATGATTGCCCAGCAGGAAGAAATGGACTAAAACATCAGGCCCACAGACTCTTGTGTTTTACTGATAAAAGACATTGTGTACAAGGTTTGACAAGCATGAATACTAAAGTTAATAATACTTCTTTAGAATAATAAAATGTTCGCATTCTGGACATATTTGTCAAATTAAGAAATGACCTTCCAGAGATAATTTTGTATACTATTTGGCAGTCTTTACTGCCGTATGCTTCTATAACTTTGTGTAGTTTATTTGATAATTCTTTAATCAAATCTGACTACATTTACTGGATGTGTGAACATCTGTGTCCATTACAGAGATTTCATGAGCACAAGATGAATGAGAAAAACACCAAAACACACAACTGACTAATTTGTTTAAGAGGTTTGAATTTAAAATATCTTTTCACATTTAATGGATACATAAATTTTAATTTTAGTTAACAAAACTATAAATGTTTATTTTGCCTTATTTTCAAAAAGTTCAGCTACCAAGAAATTACATCAAATAGTAAGATAAATTAGTTAAGTTGAGAATATAGTAAACACTGTTAGAAAACTTCAACAAAAGACAGAAGAGCCAAATACTAATAATTCATTTAATAATTCTAATAGAGCCTAAAAGAGGTTTCACTTTGTATAATCTGTGAGCATAGGTTTGACTAGATTAAATATGAGATGACATTTCATTAAATTGAAAAGAAATATTAGAAATGCTACCAAAAAATAGAGAATAGACCTTAAAAAGAAGATTGATGTTGAGGCTGTCATAAGCAATCAAAGGAAAAGATAACTTTGGGGGGTTGTTCATAAATGGAATACCCGAAAAAAGAAAAGATAACCACATAGAATAAACATGTTTTTTTCTAAAAAATAAAATAAAACTCCTTTATTATTATTATTTTTAAGACAGAGTCTCACTATGTCCCCCTAGGTAGGGTGCCATGGCGTCACAGCTCCAAGCAACCTCCAACTCTTGGGCATCAGCGATTCTCTTGCCTCAGCCTCATAAGTAGCTGGGACTACAGGGTCCTGCCATAATTCCTGGCTATTTTATTGTTGCAGTTGTCATTGTTGAGCAGGCCCAAGCCAGGTTTGAAACTACCAGATCGGATGTATGTGGCATGTGCCCTAAACACTGAGGTACGGGTGTCCAGCCATTTTCTAATATTTGTAATTGATACATAATAGGGGTCCATATTTGGGGAGTACACATGATAATTTCACACATTCATATCATCAACTGAGGGTATAAGGATATTCATCATCTTAAATATGTAAACATATACATTTTTATATATACATTTTTTTGGGGGGGAAATAGCTTTATCCTCTGTCATAACACAAACCAACAGACTTTGGTGTTGGCAAGTGAGGAAACACAACAGTAGAACCCGCTGCTCACTGAGAAGGAGGAGGATGAGTTACAAAGCCTTCCCCCATTTCTCATGCAGCTGAGATAAAGCCATAACCCTTATAAATAGATCATTATATTAAAAATATTTCCAGGGTCCACCTGGCTCTGCTCCTACACAAATAGGGTTAATCTCTGTAGTAAAAAGGGTGATATTTTGGGGGCAGAAATTTGGGGGGCTGGTAGCTGGAAGACAACCCAATGTGTAATGAAGGCTCTCCCAAACATCCAGAAGAGAGGGGCAAGGGGGCCCTGTCATTGGCTGAGAAGTATTCCTGGAGGTAGTCTCACTCCTGTCCTCAATCCCTGATGCTCTTGAGTGATCTGTCCTTTCAGACACCCCCCTGTTCCACTCTCAGAGTCTATTATTTTCTTGGAACCCACCTATTTAGCTCACCAACCAAGTTTTGGTGTCCCCTATTGCTTAGGCCTCTGAAGTCATCCCCTTTAAATCACAGCCCTCTCCTTAAATACAAAGCATGAGAAGACCTCAAGGGTCCTTCCTGCCAGGAGTATATTCCAGGGGTCAGCCAGTTTGGGGGTCCCCCCTCAGGCCCAGACCATGAATTAAATTGGCGCTGGGCCCTGTGTTCATTGGTGGAGACCTCAAAGACATAGGCAGGGCAGTAATTCCAATAAGACACCCGGCAATTCCTGGGTGTCTCTGTTTGTCACCACCGGGAGGATGGTGGAGTTTTCAAGGATGCTGTTCATCATGTATCATTCAGCCAGCTACTACAACTTGTGCAGGAAATACACCAGGTACTCCTAGAGGGGTGAGCAAAACAGGCAGTACACAAATCTCCGTCCTCCAGCTGGGCCCGCTCTGTCTCCACCTTCTCCACCACCTACTTGCCAAAGGAGCAGGCCTTGGAGGAGCACATGAGGGTCATGTGCTCCAGGCTCTCATACTGGCTGCTCACTCTGTATAAGGCACCACTGTTGCTGCTTCCACCATTGCTAGCCCTGGTCTTCTCACCATTTGGGCCCCAGTTCAGTTCTGCCAAAAACTTAAACAGGAAAAAGACAGGGATAGGAGGCATTGATCATCAGTTCCTGGACACCACCCTTTTCTCAGAGAATTTGTAATTGATCTGCTGGACATCCACACTCTTGAGTGGGGGTACTCCAGGGCTGGGGCAGTGCTGGCTGATGTGTACAAACAGGTGCCTCTGGTATGAGGCAGTTCCACACAGGCAGAGAACTCTACTAGCTGCAACCAGGAAGAGCCCAGGGCCCAAGCCTGCCAGGCTGGGGATAATGGAGCAAGTACAGACAGGGGTGAGAGGGGTTAAGTGAACCCTTACCCTGGTCAATAGATGGGGGAGTCAATGACAAGAAGAATGGCTTCACATCTGAAACTTGCACAGGGCTCTAGGGCCCCAGGCCAAAACTGGAAAAGCTCAGAGGCTTGAGGACCACCAGGACCCAGTTTGGTGAGCTGGGCCAATGACGTGGTAGCCATGGTTCGGAAAGCCTTGTTCTTGGAAACCTGGTCCTTTAGCTTGGACTAGATTTCTCTTGATTACTTTCAAGTTGAAACCTGGATGAGATTAGAGACCTGGTTGCAAGTTCAGACCTTCTCCAATCTTAGCTTGATGTAGCAGGTAATCATTTCATTCTAACCGTACATCTTGCCTTCAAAGGACAAGATGATTTTCTGACAACCATAGAACAGGTAGATGGCCAAGCTCTGCTCAGTATCTGGGTTCCAAACACCCTCTGCATCTGTGTCCACTTTCCTTCTAGTACTCTTCCTGCCTGTGCCACTCTCATCACTGCCGTCCTTAATGCTTGTCCAGCCATGGCCATCATCCACAAGGGACCCTAACCCAGGGTTCCCAATCACAGCCTCCCAGCCTGTAGCTGAGGAACCATGACCTTAGATATTTATCTTTCCTTCATGCTAGGAACTTATGAAATATCTTCTAGTTATTTGTAAATGTATACAAGATTAATGTTACTATAGCCATCATTAAGTTTTCTTTATGTTCCTTATTAACATCAGTTATAAGTCATTCAGATAAATCTGAACACGTTTTCATTACCTGGCTTTCTTTTTCTAAGTTATGTTTAAAATAATTTCTATTATATCTTTTACAGAGATCATGCCGCCATTTAACTCCACTATTTCCGTCGTGTGTTTATTTATTTATTTATTACTTTTCTTTTTTAGAGATAGAGCTTCACTTTTTCACCCATGGTAGAGTGCCATGGCATCACAGGTCACAGAAACCTCCAACTCCCAGGCTTAAGCGATACGCTTGCCTCAACCTCCTGAGTACCTGGGATTATAGGCACCCACCACAACACCTAGCTATCTGTTGTGTTTTCATAATAATCTCCCTCATTTGGACTGTCTTACTCAATGTTTATATTTATCTTGCCCTTCCTCAATCAATTCTTTCCCTTCATCACTCTCTTCCTCTCCATGTTTGTTGAGCTGGGGTTTTTTGGTTGCTTTATAGTACTTTCCTTCCATAATGATAAGCTTAAGCTTTGCTCCACTAGTTTTCCTAATGCTCAATGCTAAGCACATCTCTGGCTTGTCAATATATGATTTCTCTTATGATTATGAGGACTTTTTTTGTTAGATCTTTCTTATTATTATGAGAATCAGTGGGATGGTATGTGAAAAAAATCACATTGTATCCCATAAATGCATTAATGTACACAGGTATGATTTAATAATAAATAAATATCCTTTAAAAAAGGTTTTATGAAGACAACTTACCTCTGTATCACAATGGTTGACAAAGGCCATTCGAGGACCTGGTATGAATGGCTGGACTAAAGTGAAGGTGGAAAAATGGTTTTCAGCCATTTCTTCCTTTTGACAAACAGAACGCCTTTCCTTAACCAAAGTTGCTCTTGCTACAGTAAAAACAAGGTAAAGAATACATAAAAATATTGGTAGTTCATAATCAATAAATAACAGAAGAAGAGACAGTCTTCAAAAAGCTTATAATTTTCCTTGCATGTCTGAGAAGCAGTCTATAGACTTTTAAAATCTTGGTTGGAAACCCAAAAGGAAACGGAAAAGGAAGAAAAAGGAAACCAGAACAAAGGAGAGGTTGCAATCTTAATTTCAGATACAAGCAGTTTTAAAGCAACTAAAATTAAGAAAGACAAAGATGGAAGAGAGGAAAGGAGGGAGGGGGTGATGGGTCATGGTGTTTGGCACACCTCTTGGAGAAAAAACACATTTATAAGAGGGACTTTGCCTGACAAATGCAATTAGTGTAACTTGGTTATTTGTACCTTCAATGAATCCCCAACAATAAAAATAAATAAATAAATAAAATAAAAATAAAAAAAGAAAGACAAAGATGGACACTTTATACTGGTCAAAGGTACAATACAACATGAAAACATATCAATTTTAAATATTTATGCACCCAACTTTAATATGCCCATATTTATGAAACAGACCATGAAGGGTCTGAGCAATATGACATCCCAAAGACACCATAATAGCTGGGGACATTAACATCCCTCTCACAGAACTGGACAGGTCCTATAAATGGAAACTAACCAAGATACAAGGGACTTAAATATGACCCTGGAACAAAAGGGATTAATATACATATACAGAACACAACATCCCAAAGCAAAAGAATATACATTTTTCTCAGCCCATCATACATACTCCAAAATTGACCACATCCTAGAATACAAATCAAACCTCAGCAAAATTAAAACAATAGAAAGTATACCTTATACCTTCTCAGACCACAAGGCAATAAAGGTGGAACTCAACTCCAACTAAAATGCACATCTCTACACAAAGACATGGAAATTAAGTAACTTTTAGCTAAATGAGAGTTATGTTCAAGAAAAGATAAAAGAGGAAATCATTAAATTCCTCAAACATAACATCAATGAAGGAATAAGTTCTAAAAACCTGTGGGATACAGTGAAAGCCCTCCTATGAGGGAAATGTATTACATTAGATACCCACATTTGAAAAACAGAAAGGGAGTGCATTGACAAACTCAAGAACCATCTTATGGAATTGGAAAATACAACAATCTAATCCCCAAACCAGCAGAAGGAAAGAATTAACCAGAATTAAATCAGAGATTAATGAAATTAAAAACAAGAGAATCATTCAAAAAATTAATGAAACAAAAAAATATTTTTTATTTTATTTATTTATTTATTTATTGCAGTTTTTGTCCAAGGCTGGGTTTGAACCCTCCACCTCTGGCATATTGGGCTGACACCCTACTCCTTTGAGCCACAGGTGCCCCCCCAAATGATTTAATTTTTTGAAAAAATAAATAAAATAGATAACCTGTGGCCAGATTAACTAGAAACAGAAAGCAAAATCTCTAATCACATCAATCAGAAACAATAAACAGGAAATAACAACAGATGCCACAGAGACACAAGAGATTATCTCTGAGTACTACAAGAAACTCTATGCCTAGAAATTGTATAATGTGGAGAAAATGGATCAATAACAAGAATAATGTCCTCTCCCTAGACTTAAACAAGAACAAATAGATCTTCTGAAAAGACCAATCTCAACCACTGAGATTGAAGAAAAAATAAAAAATTTCCCAACAAAAAATGCCATGGTCCAGATGACTTCACACCAGAATTCTATCAAACCTTCAAGGAAAAGCTTATACTCATATTGCAGAAATTATTCCAAAAAAAAAAAAAAGAGAGAGGAAAAAGGAAGGAATCTTCCCCAACACGTTCTACAAAGCAAACGTTACCCTGATGCCAAAACCAGTAAAACATCCAACTAAATTGAGAATTTCAGACCAATTTCACTAATGAATATAGATGCAAAAATTCTCAATAAAATCCTACCCAATAAATTACAGCTACACATTAAAAAATAAAATCACAATCACGCAGGATTCATCCCAGAGATGCAAGCCCAGTAAAGAAAAAATGTACTTCACCATATCAACAGAAGCAGAAACAATGACCATAGGATCCTCTGAATAGAGGCAGAAAAAGCATTCAATAAAATTCAACATCTTTTTTTTCTAATAAGAGCACTTAAAAATATAGGCAGAGGTGGCATATTTCTTAAACTTATTGAGGCCATCTATGACAAACCCACTGCTAGTATTATACTAAATTGAGTAAAACTGAAAACTTTTCCACTTAGAACTGGAACAAACACAAGATTGTCCTCTACCACCACCACTATACAACACAGTGCTGGAAGTTCTAACCAATTCAATCAGGCAATAGAAGGCTATAAAGGGCATCTTAATGGGAGCAGAAGAGGTCAAACTCTCCCTCTATGCCAATGATGATCTTATACTTAGAGAAAACCAACAACTCAACCACAAGAATCCTGGAAGTGATCAAAAAATACACTAAGGTCTCAGGATATAAAGTTAATCTCCACAAGTCAGTAGCCTTTGTATATGCCAATAACAGCCAAGATGAGAAGCTAATCAAGGACACAAATGTCTTCACAGTAGCCTCAGAAAAAAATGAAATACCTAAGAATATACCTAATAAAAGAGGTGAAGGACCTCTATAAAGAAACTTACAAAATCCTAAGAAAAGAAATAGCAGAGGATATTAACAAATGGAAGGATATAACATGCTCTTGGCTGGAGAGAAAAAACATTATTAAAATTTCTATACTCCCAAAGCATTCTACAGATTTTATGCAATCCCCATTAAAATACCATCATCATACTTTCAAAATGTAGGAAAAAAAAATAATTCTGCATTTTGTATGGA
This sequence comes from Nycticebus coucang, assembly GCF_027406575.1. NCBI lineage: Eukaryota > Metazoa > Chordata > Mammalia > Primates > Lorisidae > Nycticebus > Nycticebus coucang. The sequence continues at coordinate 306,815 of NW_026515593.1, read as the reverse complement.
ACAAAAAAAAAAAAATGTTATAGCCAAAGCAATTCTTAGTAATAAAAACAAAGCCAGGGCATATCCCTACCAGACTTTCAGCTGTAAAGATCAAAACAGCACGGTATTGGCACAAAAATAGTCACTGACATTTAGAACTGAATAGAAAACCATGAAAGGAAACTAATATCTTACAGCTACCTGATCTTTGATAAAACAAACAAGAACATACACTAGGGAAAAGAATCCCTATTCAATAAATGGTGCTGGGAGAACTGGATAACGATATGTAAAAGACTGAAACTGGGCCCCCATCTCTCATCACTTACAGAAATTGATTCAGGATAGATAAAAGATCTAAATCTAAGGCACGAAACAATAAAAATCCTCAAACAAAGTGTGGGGAAAACACTTGAAGATATCAACCTGGGGAAAGATTTTATGAAAAAGACTTCTGTGGCAATCACCACAACACCAATAATAAACAAATGGGACTTAACTCAACTGAAAAGCTGCTATACAGCTAAGGGAACAATAACCAAAGCAAACAGACAGCCTTCAGAATGGGAAAAGACATTTGCATATTATGAATTGGACAAAACCATGATTACTAGGATGTATAGACAACTCAAATTAATCAACTAGAAAAGATCCAAGAATCCTATATATCACAGGGCAAGAGACATGAATAGAACCTTTCTAAAGACAGATGAATAGCTAACAAACATGAAATAATACTCATCATCCCTGATCATCAGAGAAATGCAAATCAAACCCACCATAAGATATCACCTAGCCCCAAAATGGCCCACATCACAAAGTCTCAATGTGGCAGATGCCAGTGTGGATGTGGAGAGAAGGGAACACTTTTACGCTGCTGCTGGGGATGCTAATCAATACAATCTTTTGAAAGGAAGTATGGATAATCCTCAAAGAAGTCAAATTAAATCTGCCATTTAATCGTGCAATCCCATTACTGAGCATCTACCCAGAAGAAAAAGAAATCCTTTTATCATAAGGACATTTGCACTAGACAGTTTATCGCAGCTCAATTTAAAATCACAAAATGTGGAAACAACCTAAATGGCCACCAACCCAGGAATGGATCAACAAACTGTGGTACATATATACCATGGAATACTATTCAGCCACTAAAAAAGATGGAGACTTTGTATCTTTCATATTAACCCACATGAAGATGGAAAACATTGTTCTTAGTAAATTATCTCAAGAACAGGGAAGCAAAAATCCAATGTGTATATTTATATTCTAATATGAAGGCAATACATGATCTAATTCAAGGGGTATGGTAGCAGAACGAGGTAGCGGGGAGAGGCAGAGGTAGAAGGGGAGTGGGGGACACAGTGTGTGGCACACCTCTTGGGGGCAGAACACAAGTATAAGAGGGATTTTATCTAATAAATGCAATCAGTGTAACCTAATTCTTTGTTTACCCTTAATGAATTCCAAACAATAAAAAGTGCACATTTTGATTTCATTGATTTTGATTTTTTTACTTTTTATTCTGATTGATTTTGGCTCTAATTTTTATTTCCTTTCTTTTGGTCACTTTAAGTTTCATTACTTCTTATTCTAGTTTCTTTTTTTATTAATATTAAATCATAGCTGTCTAGCTGATAGATCATGAAAAAAATGCACATTTTGTGTATGATTTACAATTTGCTAAAAACGAAGACTGATACATTGTTACAAAGTATTCCTTTGGGATCATACTTGAATACCAGAGTAGAATTAATAGTCATACTATTGGTGGGCTATTACTGCAGAAAGAAACTCTTACTTCCCTTCCTTTGTTTATAAAATGTAAACAAGAACAAGATCTATCAAAATTATTTGATACCTGTAAGGAGCTACTATTTGCAATAATCATAATCCTAAAAAACCCTACCATACTGACAGAAAATGTTATCATTTGCAGAATCAGTATCACGTGAGTATAGTCTCAAACTTAAAAAGATTGATTTCTGAAATGGATGAGGAGCACTTAGAATACAGTATAAAGCATTCCCCCTTATCTATTACTTGTGTGAGAAAAAACACACTCAACCTGTTTTTTCTTTGTCCTCACACCACCACGACACTAATCAACACAGAGGATTTATGTGACCTATGTGTGGGAATATTTTTTCACTCCAAAAATCCCACAATCGATTCTTCAGTAGACACCAGCTGGGTGTCCTCCCTTTTGATCCCAGCACCATCTCCTTGGTGACAGTATCAGACCCCACAGGGCTCGTCTGCCCCTCCCCACACCAGAACTTCTGACCAACAGCCTTCAAGCTGGGGTTCCCACAACCCCATCCTAGGGTTCGATAAATTCAGTAGAATGTTTCACAGAACTCAAGGAGACACTTCTGCCAGCTGGTTAATTATGGAGGAGATTATGAAGGATAGAGATGGTGAGGGACATAGGGCAAGGTATGGGGAAGAGATGCAGAGCTTCCAGGCCCTCCAAAGGGCACCACCCCCTAGGAACTTCCATATATTCAGCTATCTAGAAGCTCTCTGAACCCTGTCCTTTGGGGTTTTATGAAAGATTCATTACTTGGCATGCCTGACTAAAGGACTGGCCATTGGTGTCAAACAAACTTCCAGTCTCTCTCTCCTCCCTGGAGGTTGGGAAGTGGGTCTAGAAGTCCCAACCTTCTAATCCTACCATAGTCTTTCAGGTGACCAGGCCTTACTCTGAAGCTGCCTAGGAACTGCTGGACATCAGGCCAAAGATATCTCTTTTGGAGATCCTAAAGATTTTAGAAGTTGTATGCCAGGAAATGGGGTGCAAGATCAAGTATCACATTTTTGGCTTTGTGTCCTGTGGTTTCAATACATATAGTCAAAATGGTGTCTAAGTCTTAAATTGAAAACTCCAGAAATAAACAATTTATAAGTTTTAAATTATGTACTCTTCTGAGTAGTGTGATAAAAAATCTCAAACCATTCTGCTCCATTTTGCCCAGGATGTCAATCATCCTTCTTCTGGTATAACCACACTGTCTGTGCTGTACCCCAAATTCTCCCTTAGCCATTGATATGCTCTGTCCTCACATTCAGCCCTCAGCTGGGTGATCCAGGATCACTGGAAGGAGATGATCTCCTCCTTCTAATATGCAGTTGGAACATAAACAGCAGCCCAAACTGCATCACAGTGCCTGCCTCACCCACCTCCCTCATCCAGTCGTGTTCACTGTATCTGCCCCTGTCATCGCAAGGAGAAGTAGGGTGAGGAGAGTATGATAAACTGTTTTGAGAGATGACATTCACGTCACTTACAGTATAGCACGTTGTTAAAATTATTCATTTTTTATTAGTTATTTTAGTTGATCTATTACTGTGCCTAATTTATAAACTATCATAGATATGTGTTTATAGGAGAAAACATTTGCAGGGCAGACTAGAGACAGACTACAAATGTGCCACTCACGGGGAAAGTGGAGTTGCAGGTTGCTGCCTTCATACGGATCACTTGTCTCTGAAGCCACATTGTGAAATCACAGAGAAGGAACAGGGTACACTCAGTGTGGGGGGAAAAGGTGATAGGTGACACATTAAGAAGATTAGAGAATGTGAGGGGAAGAGTAGATTAGATTATGAAAGAATCATGTCAGCACAGCATGGCCTGAACTGCACGATGGCACCCAACACCCTCACAGACCTCTTATCTGCACAGATGGGGTACCGCCTGGAGTCTGTGCAGAACCCATGCAACAGACAACAGGCACTGTGGGGAAGCACCCTTAACTCTGAGGTGCACCCACACTGGTCTACACCAGGTCTACACTGAGCAGGGGAGGGAGCAGACTGACTTGTGGCTTCCCTTTGTCCTCTATAGATTCTAGTTATAAAGCTTTGGTCTGATTCAAAAAATGCAAATATCCTTTCCCATTGTGTAGGTTGTCTATTTGCTTTGGTTGTCGTCTCCTTAGCTTTTCAGATGAATTAACTCCCATTTGTTTATCTTTGTTGTTGCAATCGCTACAGAAGTCTTCTTCATACAGTCTTTCCCCAGGCCAGAAACTTCAAGTGTTTTTCCTATAATTTCTTTGTGGATTTTTATCGTTTTTTTTGCCTTAAGACTAGGTCTATTATCCATCTTAAATCAATTTTTGTGAGTCGAGAAGGGTGTGGTTCCAGTTTCGGTCTTTTACATGTCCTTATCCAGTTCTCCCAACACCATTTATTGAATAGGGATTCTTTCCCTCAGTGTATGTTCTTGTTTGGTTTATCAAAGACTAGGTGGCTTTAAGATGTTAGTTTCATTTCCTGGTATTCAACTCGGTTCCAAATGTCTGTGTCTCTATTTTTGTGCCAGTACCATGCTGTTTTGAACACTATGGCCTTGTAGTACAGCCTAAAGTCTGGTATGCTGATGCCCCAAGCTTTGCTTTTACTACTAAGAGGTGCCGTAGATATATGGGGATTTTTCTAGTTCCATACAAAACAAAGAATTATTTTTCTAAGTCTTGAAAGTATGATGTTGGTATTTTAATAGGGATGGCATTGAATCTGTAGATTCCTTTGGGAAGTATAGACATTTCAACAATGTTGATTTTTCCCAGCCATGAGCATGGTATGTTCTTTCATTTGTTAATATCCTCTGCTATTTCCTTCCTTAGGGTTTCGAAATTTCCTTTATAGAGGTCCTTCACCTCTTTTGTTAGGTATATTCCTAGGTATTTCATTTTCTTTGCAGCTATGGTGAAGGGGGTTCTGTCCTTAATTAGCCTCACACCTTGGCTGTTACTGGCATACATAAAGGCTACTGACTTGTGGACATTGGTTTTATATCCTGAGACATTACTGTATTTTTGGATCACTTTCAGGAGTCTTGTGGTTGACCTTTGAGGTGCTCTAAGTAAAAGATCATATCGTCAGCAAAGAGAGAGACTTGGACCTCCTTTGCTCCCATTGGGATGTTCTTTATTTCCTTCTCTTGCCTGATTGGCTAGAAACAGCACTATGTTGAACAGTAAAGGCAATACCTGGTAACCTCCTCTTTATTGACCTAAAAACTTCTTATTCCGTCCTTATGCCCAGTTTTAAGGTCAGGCTATTAAATTGTGATCATTCTGTCTTTTTGATTTAGGAAGGTTATTGATTTCCCACCAAAGAATGCTATGGCTGAGTCCCATAGATTATAAAAGCTTGTGTCCCCTTGTTTTTTCCTTATTTCACAATTTATTTTTAAAGTAGATCACAACACCAAGCTTTTGGTGCATTCTGCTATTGTACAAGCTCTAAATGCTGGCTCAGCAGCTGAAGGGCACTCTTTCATAGCATGTCTGAAATGTGAACAAAAGTCCATATAAAACAAATATTTAAACTTTTTCTATAGGAACACAGATAAAGGTAACCCCATATCCTAATCCTCTGAATTGCTTCATCTGTGCCAACCCTACTTTTACAAAAACATTTCAAAACTAGTAGTGATTCAGTTAAGTGTACCCCAAAATCCCTAATGCCAGCTAAACTCACAGTTAACAGCTACAGAATGATGTCTACACATTATTAATGGCTGAAGGACACACTGCTGGGTGACCTTTCATTTCACTTTCCCAAGTACAAGACACAGACAGAATGCTGACATCCCTCTCTTCTACTTCAGGTAGGATGTCAGGGTTCTGGTTTTGTTCAGTTGCCATATCAGTCCTGACATCATATAGTAGACAGTCGAGTAGAAGCAGCAGCTACAGTGTAAGTAGCCAGGATTTCAAGGAGCATCCAGAAACACACATGCATTTCAGGCAGGTCACAGCAGTCAACAATCTTATCAAGGCCATCACATACTCATCCCCAGAAGTAGATGGATGAATACTACTTCTCATCTGATTTAGGACTCTTGTGCAGAAGAGGCTTTCCATGCACATAATCATTAGGATGTTACCAAATGACCCCTACACCCCGTCTTCACATAACACAGACAGACTTATTCGCTGCACTCATCATCATCGTCATCAGAGCCTATCTGTTCCTTCAACATGACTTTTTTGGCAACAATATTAACTGCAAGCATGCAATGTGATGCAAAATACTATCTGCCTGGCTCAGCTACGATTTTCACTCCAGTGTCTGATGCAAAACACTTGTCCAACACTGGGCTGATTACACTGATGATCTCTTCCAATTTCAGCTTCACATCCTCACATTCAGGCAAACCACCATCAATATGAAGCAGTATGTGCTGAAACCAACCTTGGCTCCTATGTTAAAGACACAGCAGACACCAGAGACCACCTGCATGAAGGGCTCAGGATCATTACAGCAATTTCCTACATGGAAGATAATGCTGATAACATTAATATTTAGTGCTTTTTCTTATTCCACAAGAAATCTTCTGGTTTTGAGCATGGCACCAAATTTAGCAGAGTCAACAGGCTGCCTTGGAACCATCAGTGGCAACCAGCAAAGCCAACTTTGGCTTTGGTTGTGTTTTGGCAACTTTCATCAGCTTGACTGTGCTGTCCAAAATCATCATCTGGACTCCATTATTGGCAGCACACTTAATTGTAGACACTTGTTTACAGGGATTTGCATAGATAATCCTCTCTAGAGGTACATGACACTCTGCACCAATTGTATTTCAGTCATGCTAGCACAGTCAGATCCGGTCCCCAAGGAAGTGAGGATCTTCAAAATGACTCTGCAGTCATGACATTTGACTGCATAAAACGGAGTGACAGAAGAAGAAGCTTTTCGCTACTTTTGGGGTCTCCCCAAAATCCCAACATAGAAGGCATTATTCCCTTCAGAAGAAGAAATCTCATACATTTTTTGGTCCCAAATGTCCCTGGGAGTAAAACCTTGTGTTTTTAGAATCCCACTGTGCATCCTCAGATCAAAATGGAAATGTTCTCACAGCATCCAGGTGCCACGGGACAGCCCCATGGTCAAGCCAGGGTGCTGCTGTTCCACGTAGTCATCAGTGCCTCACTCCCACCCATCAGAGATGCCACCCAAGACGGTGTCCAAGCAGCAGGTACAGGGGCAGATGGCAGTGGCTACAGGGAATGACCTATGTTTCCCTGTTTTTCAAATGATTTCTTGATTTCCATCCTAATTTTATTTTTGACTCAATAATCATTCAGCAGCAGGTTGTTTAATTTCTGTGACTTTGCAAAGGTTTGAGTATTTCTCTAGTGATTCACTTCTAGTTGCATTCCACTGTGGTCTGAGAAGAAGCATAGTATGATTTCATTTTTTTTTTAACTTCTTGAGGCCTTTTTGTAGCCTAAGGCATGATCAATCTCAGAGAATATCTCATGCGCTGCAGAGAAGAATCTCTTATTCAATAGTTTTGAGGTAGAATGTTCTGAAAATGTCGTTAGGCCCATTTGATTTACAGTCTGCATTTATTTATACTCTGCTTTTATGATCTGTCTATCTCTGACAGTTAGGTGTTAAAGTCCCCAGTAAACACAATCCTGCCACAGTAATCTTCCTGCTCTCTGGAACCCATGGGGATGGTATATTCCAGATAAACGTAGTTTCTGTTTACTTGAGAATTCCTTTTAAAAATAGCCCTATCTCTTTTGTTCATAACATACCATACCATACCACTAACTCTGTATTGACTTCATATTAATATTGAAATACACTAGTTAAAAGCTAATTAAGACAAAGACAGACTTCACTTACTATAACACAGTTTTACTGTGTTATAAAACAGCTTTCTAAATGCAGTGTACAATTTTAGCTAAATTGAAGTCAAAACATTTTCTTTCTTTTTTTTTTTTATTGTTGGGGATGCATTGAAGGTACAATAAGCCAGGTTACACTGATTGCATTTGTTATGCAATCCCTTTTGACATCGTGTCTTCCCCCAGAAAGTGTGGCACACAACAAGGCCCCACCCCCTTCCTCCTTTCCTCTTTCTGCTTTTCCTCCCCCATCCCATAACCTTGTCATTAATTGTCCTCATATCAAAATTGAGTACATAGGAGGACTGAGGTTCTACTGTATTCAGGATTGTTGTAATTTCTTGTTGAAGTTCTCCCTTTACCATTTTAAAATAACCCTCTTTGTCTTTCTTTACCTTTGCTAATTTAAAATCCGTTTTATCTGATTTGAGAATGGCTATGCCTGCTCTCTTTTGGTTTCAATTTGTGTGGAATACTTTTTACCACACTTTCACATTGTATCTGTATGCATCCTCAGTGGCTCCAATATGTTTCCTGGAGAAAATAGATACTTGGATTGTGTTTCCTTATCCATTCAGTCAGACTACTCCTTGTGAGTGGTGCATTTAAACCATTAAGAGATACAATTGATATATAGGATGCTTTTCTGTTCATAGTGTTGGGTAATACCTTGTACCTTTTTTGCCCTTTTGTGCTATTGTTCTATAAGAGTTGTGAGCTTTACTTTTTTGGGTGATTTTACATTGGTGGCTATCAATTGTGCTGATTCATGTATAATGCAGTTTTGACTACTTTCTGCAAGGCAGGTCTGGTCGTAACAAATTCCCCCCATGCTTGTCTGGAAAAGCTTAATTTCTACATCAAATATGAAACCTAGTTTTTCAAGATACCAGATTCTAGGCTGGTAGTTGTTCTGTTTAAAAAGATTAAAGAGAAGACTCCATCCCTCTGGTTCATAAGATTTCTGCTGATAAGTAAGTTGTTAGTCTGATGGCTTTTCCTTTGCAGGTCAGTTATAGATTACACCTAGATGCCTGTAGAATTTTCTCCTTCATTTTGACTTTGGCCAAGTTGATTATCATGTGTCTCAGAGATGTAGCATATGCTATGAGACTTTCCAGAGTTCGATGACCATCTTGTATCTAGATGTCTGGATCTCTGGTGATACCATGGATGTTTTACTCAAAAATTCTCTTGAATAGATTTGGGTACAGCATGGAAATCTATGGATTATCTGAGATATCTCTCTGCCCCCTAAGAGTTTCACATTCAATAATCACTAAATCATGTTGACTATATGTCTTTTCTTCTTCTGCATATTTCTACTAATGCTGCAGGGTTAAATATTAAAACATTAAAATACATTGATAATTCCTAGTTTAGCGTGTGGTCTCAATGCATCATTCTCATAGGGAAAACAAACTACCAACTATCATTGTTATTTCATAAATAAAAAAATACTTTAAGACAAACAAATAAAAAAGTCATAATGCCAAGAAAAAGACCAACACTTAAAATAAAAAAAAACAACTAAGCTCCCTATTTTTCTATATTTTACCATAGATGGGTAAAACCTCATAATAGATTGATAGCAAGAATTGGTGCCAAGGTAACTGTGGTTTTGACTACCAAAAAAGCTTCCTTTGTCTCCTAATCACTTCACGTGGTTACCTTCCTCCTATCCCCTACAAGAGGCCTCAGAAAACTACAGACAACATATAAAAATTCATCCTGGTATGCCTTTATAAGTAACATTTATTGGAATAAATTCATATCTATTTGCTTACATATTATTGATGACTGCTTTCACAGAACCATGACAGGGTTGAGTAGATGTGACAGAGATAACCAGCTGAGCTAAAATATTTACTGTGTGGCCCTTTGAATAAAAACTTTCCAGTCCCTGCTTTACCCATAAACAGAGCTCTCTAATACTCAAATCTGACCTGTGACTTCCTTGCTCAAAATTCACCAATGAATCCCTACAGCAAACTTTACTGGCTCCATACCTAATAGCCATTCCATGTTCCCACTTGCTAGAGGAACACAATCCTATTTGGATATTTATAAACCCAAAACCCCTCCCAGGCTCCAAAACCAGAAATAATTATTCTAAGCTAATCTGCTTTCCCAGCGACTGGTTTAGGGATGAGCATATGATGTACCCCAGCCAACAAAATCTAACAGGATGTCCCCTGGAAGCATGTGAGTTTTCTCTCCATTTAACTGAAACATGAAGAAAAGCAGGCCTTCCAACCATGAGACATCACCTTACGGGAACACAATGTTTGGAGTTACTGCTAATTAGGCAACCAGGAAAGAAGACATGAACAAAACACAAGCAACAGCACAGCAGAAAGAGGGACAACAAGGGGGATGCTGAGGATGTGCACTGACCCCCCCCCAAAAAAAAACAACTCTGTTTTCTGTGGTTGTAGCCACCATTGGTTAGGTCATCTTCAACATGGATGGAGGGAGGGTAATTGGTGGGAGCACAACTACGGTGCATTTTACAAGGGTACGTGTTAAATTTACTAAGTGTAGAGTATAAATGTATTAACACAATTAAGAAAATGAGCTGAAGGCTATGTTAACTAGTTTGATGAAAATATTTCAAATGGACAATAACCAAAGCAAAGAGACAACCTACACAATGGGAAGGATATTTGCATATTTTCAATCAGACAAAAGCTTGATAACTAGGATCTATAGAGAACTCAAATTAATCCACATGAAAAAAGCCAACAATCCCATATATCAATGGGCAAGAGACATGAATAGAAGTTTCTCTAAAGACAACAGACGAATGGCTAACAAACACATGAAAGAATGTTCATCATCTCTATATATTAGAGAAATGCAAATCAAAACAACCCTGAGATATCATCTAACCCCAGTGAGAATGGCCCACATCACAAAATCTCAAAACTGCAGATGCTGGTGTGGATGTGGAGAGAAGGGAACACTTTTACACTGCTGGTGGGACTGCAAACTAGTACAACCTTTCTGGAAGGAAGTATGGAGAAACCTCAAAGCACTCAAGCTAGACCTCCCATTTGATCCTGCAATCCCATTACTGGGCATCTACTCAGAAGGAAAAAAGTCCTTTTATCATAAGGACACTTGTACTAGACTGTTTATTGCAGCTCAATTTACAATCGCCAAAATGTGGAAACAGCCTAAATGCCCACCAACCCAGGAATGGATTAATAAGCTGTGGTATATGTATACCATGGAATACTATACAGCCATTAAAAAAAATGGAGACTTTACATCCTTTGTATTAACCTGGATGGACGTGGAAAACATTATTCTTAGTAAAGTATCACAAGAATGGAGAAGCATGAATCCTATGTACTCAATTTTCATATGAGGACAATTAATGACAATTATGGTTATGGGGGGAAACAGAAAGAGGGAAGGAGGGAGGGGGTGGGGCCTTGGTGTGTGTCACACTTTATGGGGGCAAGACATGATTCCAAGAGGGACTTTACCTAACAATTGCAATCAGTGTAACCTGGCTTATTGTACCCTCAATGAATCCCCAACAATAAAACAAAAAAAGAAAATATTTCAAATGGTATATAAAACCAGCACATTGTACCCCATAATGGCATTAATGTACACAGCAATGATTTTTAAAAAAATGCCCATGACCTACAGAATAAGACCTACTCATTTCTATACTAGTAAAAAGGTTTTCATGAGCATGTGTGAGCCAGGTATTCACCTCATTCCCAGCATAACTGAACCTCTGAGAAATCCTGCAAGGCCATTTATGAACATCAGATTTTACACTTCCTCTTCCTTCTGACAAATATGTAATCTGGTTACATATTCCTTCTACAAGCATCATTATTTTGCCTCTTTCACTGGAAGACTGCTGTTCACTCTACCTGCTTACCTTATATCCTATTCATTCCCTTAAAGCTTTAATTTCTTTGCATGGACTTAAGGTGGCTGGCATAAACATGACATAATAAATACATAAGGAATGATATAAGCATGTGCTCACACACAGTAAACACTGAAGATAGTAGCAAATAATTAAAATGACAATGAAAATAACTAGTTCTTGACTTGGCACTACAGCATAGTGGTTATGGTGCCAGCCATATGCACAGACGCTGGTGGGTTCAAACTCAGCTACACAATGACACCTGCAACAAAGAAATAGCCGGGCATTGTCATGGGTGCCTGTAGTCCCAGCTACTTGGGAGGCTGAGGCAAGAGAATCGCTTAAGCACAAGAATTGGAGGTTGCTGTGAGCTGTGATGCTACGGAACTCTACCCAAGGTGACTTAGGGAGACTCTGTCTCGAAACAAACAAACAACAACAACAAAAAAAACTTCAACTAGCTTCTGATAGTATTTTTTAAAATATTTGTCTTCTATAACACTAGCAAAATGCTTAGTACATAAAAAGCACTTAATAGTTATTTGTTAAATGGGCAAAGGAATAAAGATTATTTCCTTAACAATTCTGTTCATCAACCTCAGAAATTAAATAGGAAATGATCTATTTGGAGCACCTTACAGGCCAAAACTGTGTATTCCATTTGTTTTCTTTGAGACAGTGTCTCACTCTGTTACCATGGGTAGAGTGCCATGGTGTTGTAGCTCACAGCAACCTCAAATGCTTGGGTTCAATTCATCCTTTTTTTTAATTTTTTTTTTGTTATTAAATTATAGCTGTGTACATTAATGCAATCATGGGGCACCATATACTGGTTTTATAGACCATTTCACACATTTTCATCACACTGGTTAACATAGCCTTCCTGGCATTTTCTTAGTTATTGTATTAAGACATTTACATTCTACATTTACTAAGTTTCACATATACCCTTGTAAGATGGACCGCAGGTGTAATCCCACCAAGCCTCCTCCTTCTCCCCACCTCCCCCCTTCCCTTTCTCCATTCCCCCTATTACCTCAGCCTCCTGAATAGCTGGGACTATAAGCACCCACCACAACACCCAGCTAGTTTTCCTATTTTTAGTAGATATTGGGTCTTGCTTTTGCTCAGGCTGGTCTTGAACTTCTGAACTCACTCATTCTGCCTGCCTCAGGCTCCCAGAGTGCTAGGATTACAGGCATGAGCTACTGAGCCCAGTGTACTCCATCTTTTTTTTCCACAACTTGAGAAACCTGATACAGAAGTTCTTTTAGAAAGATACACAACATTATATTTCAGATTGTATAATGCATTTATGTCACATTGAGGTAGCCTAATAGCACTTTTGTTACTATGAAACATTTTTGTACTTTTATTATACTTTGTTTACTCAGAGTTGGGCATTTGGAATATTTATGAGGCAAAACCTCTAGCGAATGGTAACAGTACCTTCTTCTACCACAATTATGGTTACCATGATAGTTACCTAGCACACAGAAGAACACACCTTATTCTAACCAAGTAAATATATCTTATTCAATTACAATTTTTGGTTAATGAAGTCAATAATAATAAGGTCTTGTTGGTATAAGAATATATAACTTGTGCTTCTCAACAGGGATTGCCTTTCTGACTCGCCTACTCAGAAGATACCATTAAGAAATATTCACTTATTGGTGTTAGCCCACACTGGATATGTTTCGTAGTTTTATGCCTATTTATGGTACCACAGAGGTATTGTTTATTGTTGAGTTCCCAGGTTTAAAGACAGTATGTCTTTAGAGACAGATAGCACTATGTAATACAGTTAGCCTTTCAACAACAGTGGTGTTGCCTGCAGCATCCACTTACGTGCAGATTTTCTTTCACCTCTGCCACCTGCAGACAGCAAAACCAATCTCTCCCCTCCCTCCTCCTCAGCCCATGTGAAGACCAGGAGGTGGAAGTCCTCTACAATGATCCACTGCCACTTAATGAACAGTAAATATACTTTTCAATTCTTTCTTTCTTCTTAATGAATTCCTTCCTCTATCTTTATTGTAAGAATACAAGATTCTTTCTTTATTGTGAGAATCAGGTAGATAACACACACAAAAATATGTGGTAATTGATTGTTTCATTCACTAAGGTTTTCAGTCAACAATAGGCTATTAATAGTTTGTAGGGAGCCAAACATTATACATAGGTGGATAATCCTAGCACTTTGAAAGGATGGGGGGATTGCTTGAAACCAGGAGTTTGAGACCAACCTGAACAAGAAAACAAGACTCCAACGCTATAAAAATTTTAAAAATTAGCTGGGCATGGTAGTATATGTCTGTATTCCCAGCTACTCAGGAGGCTGAGGCACGAGGACTACTGGAGCCCAGGAGTCTGAAGTTGCATTGAGCTATTGTTGATGCATCCCTGGCCAACAGAGGAAGATCCTGTCTCCCCCCAAAAATGTCGTATGTAAATGTTTGACTACAAACCACACATTTTTTGAGGGTAAACAGTAATTAATATTCTTTAAATGAATGTAAATCCCTTATTACAAAAAGTAAATGGAGGATTTATTTTATAAACAAGTTCAACTCATTACAGTGTGATGATAGAGGACATTTTGAACATTCCAACTTGCACATCTATTTTCTCATTTATACAAAAATCTCATATACGATTTTAGAGGCCATAACTAATTAAATGAATTGTTTTCAGACAATATTATATTGGATTCTAAGTTATCTGCAACTGACTTAATAAACAATTCTGAACTGTAGGCCTGGAAGGAACAAATGAAGAAAAAATACATAAAATTTACAATTTTTTTGGTAACTGCTCCTTTGTATTCAGAACTTACTACTCTTACTATAATAGGTCAACCCAGAGTAATTCACTATCAGAAGTCTTACCTTGTGCAGGAGTTATAGGTTTAATTTTTGCCTTGTATTCCAAAATTTTCTGTTGAATGCTATGTATAAAGAATAAATAGAATTATAGTTTTAATACTGATGTGAAATATATTTACCACATATATTAAATTATTAGACTATTTCAGAAAACATAAGAGCTGACATCAGAATGTTATCCCATACAGATCAAATTTGTAAGCTCTATGAATTTATTATACAGCTTCTAAAGAATAAAGTAAAAAAGCAAGGTGAAGTACTCATGAATTGAGGGAAGTACAGCTCATTACATTAATTAGAATTAGCTTGAAAAAATGGAAAACTTCCTGAACTCAGAATAAGTTCTACCTCTACAACAAATAGCTAATTGTTCGTGCCAAAACTGCTTCTTTAAGGATCAATTTTTTTTTCTAAAAATAAGGATTTTATGACCATCTTTAACTAGGTTATTATGATGCTTTACTGAGACAAAACTTTTAAATGCTCAGAGAAACAGGAATACAATGGAATACATTGCTCCTAAAATTTATTATTGAAACTGTCATAGAATCCCACATAAAATACCATCTACATTTTTCACAGGTTGTAATTGTTTTATTATTTATTTATTTTTTTTGAGACAGAGTCTCACTAAGTCACCCTGGGTAGAGTGCATGGTGTCACAGCTCACAGCAACCTCAGACTCTTGGGCTTAAGTGATTCTCTTGCCTCAGCCTCCCAAGTAGTTGGGACTACAGGTTCCCACCACAATGTCCGACTATTATTGTTGTTGTTGTTGCAGTTGTCACTGTCGTTTTGGCTAGCCTGGGTGGGATCCAACCGGCCAGCCTTGGTGTATGTGGCTGGCATCCTACCCACTGAGCTATGGGTGCTGCCCCACAGGTTGTAATATTCTAATGTTGCATTTTCCAGTACATGTTCATTAAGTCCTACTTTTTTGGATATTGGTTGTTTTCTACTGTGTGGCTTATAAATCAGGTTGATAGCACACAAAGCGAGAATAAGATGGAGTTAGTCAGGCTAGGGCTGAGATGACACAGACGGTCTGGATGGTTAGGTCCTTTGTGACCTCTGAGTATGTCCTATGTGACCTTTGCCTCATGTCTCCCATCCTTGTTGTCTTGTAAATATGGGTTTAACCTAACATTGTATATCTTGAATAGCTTAAGGCAATGTATTAAAGAGATTAACTTCTGGATTGGAATGTTGTTATATGGATCATGGGTTATGTCAATTATTGTTTGTTACAGATCATTGGTTATGGTGATTATTGTTATTTAAAATAAGTATTATTACTGCTGTTTAATATAAGGGTTAGTATGATTCTTTCTTTTAACATTTACATATAAAACTGATTTTGGAATATACCATATCAAAAGAAGCAAAAACAAAGACCTGATCCTCTCAATACATGCAGAAAAAGCATTTGATAAAGCCCAGCATCCTTTTCTAATTAGAACACTGAAGAATACAGGTATAGTTGGCACATTTCTTAAACTGATCAAAGCTATCTACCACAAACTCACAGCTAGTATTATACTCAATGGAGCAAAACTGAAATCTTTTCCACTTAGAAATGGAACCAGACAAGGTTGTCCTCTATCGTCACTACTAATTCAACATAGTGCTGGAAGTTCTAGCCGATACAATCAGGCAAGAGAAGGAAATAAAGGACATCCAAATGGGGGCAGAGCAGGTTAAACTCTCCCTCTTTGCTGATGATATGATATTATACTTAGAGAACCCCAAAGACTCAATCACAAGACTCCTGGAAGTGATCAAAAAATACAGTAAGGTCCCAGGATATAAAATTAATGTCCACAGATCAGTAGCCTTTGTATACACCAATAACAGCAGCCAAGGCAAGGAGACAATCAAGGACACACTTCCCCTCACAGTAGTTTCAAAGAAAATGAAATACCTAGGAATATACCTCACAAAAGAGGTGAAGAATCTCTATAAAGAAAATTATAAAACCCTAAGAGAAGGAATAGCAGAGGATATTAACAAATGATAGAACATGCCATGCTCATTGCTTGGGAAAATCAACATTGTTAAAATGTCTGTACTTCCAAAAGCATTCTACAGATTCAAGCAATCCCCATTAAAATACCAACATCATACTTTCAAGACTTGGAAAAAATAATTCTTTGTTTTCTATGGAACCAGGAAAAATCCTGTCTAGCTAAGGCCATCCTTAGTAATAAAAACAAACCTGAGTGAATCAGTCTACCACATATTAGGCTGTACTACAAGGCCATATTGATCAAAACAGCATGGTACTGGCACAAAAATAGACATATAGACATTTTGGAACCAAATAGAAAACCAGGAAATGAAACTAACATCTTACAGCCACCTAATCTTTGATAAACCAAACAAGAACCTACACTGGAGGAAAGAATCCCTATTCAGTTAATGGTGCTGGGAGAACTGGATAACCATACATAAAACACTTGAAACTGGATCTGCACTTTTCACCACTCACTAAAATTTATTCACGATAGATAAGAGATCTGAATCTAAGGCACAGAACAATAAAAATCCTTAAAGAAAATACTGGAAAAACACTTCAAGGTATCAACCTGGGAAAAGACTGTATGAAGAAGATTTCAGTGGCAACTGCAACAGCAGAATAAACAAATGGGACTTAATTAAACTCAATAGCTTCTGTACAGCTAATGGGACAACCACCAAAGCTAATGGACAGTCATCAGAATGGGAAAAGATACTTGCATACTATGAATTAGACAACAGATTTGTAACTAGGATCTACAGAGAACTCAAACTAAGCAACAGAAAAAGAGTCAAAAATCCCTTCTGGCAATTGGCCAGAGAGAGGAAGAGAACCTTCTCTAAAGAAGACAGATGAATGGAAAAATAATAAACATATGAAAAAATGCTCATCATACCTAATTATTCGAGAAATGCAGATCAAAACCACCCTGAGATATCATTGAACCCCAGTGAGAATGGCCAACATCACAAAGTCTCAAAGCTACAGATGCTGGTGTGGATGTGGAGAGCAGGGAACACTTCTTTTTTTGTTTGCTTGTTTTTATTATTTTTTTATTGTTACATCATAGCTGTGTACATTAGTTCAATCAAGAGGTACAATGTGCTGGTTTCATATACAATCTGAAATATTCTCATCAAACCGTTCAACGTAGCCTTCATGACATTTTCTTAGTTATTGTACACTTCTGCTGGGACTGCAAACTAATACAACCTTTTAGGAGAAAGTATGGAGAACCCTCAAAGAACTCAAACTAGACTTCCCATTTGATCCTCCCATTACTGAGTACCTACCCAGAAGAAAAAAAAAAATCCTTTTACCATAAGGACACTTGCAGTAGACTGTTTATTGCAGCTCAATTTACAATTAAAAAAAAAATGGAGAAACAGCCTAAATGCCCCCCAACCCAGGAGTGGATTAACAAGTTGTGGTATATGTGTGCCGTGGAATACTATTCAGCTACTAAATCAAATGAACACTATACATCTTTTGTACTAATTTGGATGGAGATGGAATACATCCTTCTTAGTGAAGCATCACAAGAATGGAGAAGCAAGAATCCAATGTGCTCAATTTTGATATGAGGACAATTGACAACCTAGTACATGTTGGGGGGTCAGAGAATGGGGGAGTGGAGAGAAGGAAGAAGGGGAGGTCACAGTGTTTCGCACACCTCTTGGGGGAGGAACACATTTATAAGAGGAACTTTGCTTGACAAATGCAATTGGTGTAACCTGGTTCTTTGAATGAAGAACCTCAATAAATCCCCAACAATAAAAAAATGTGATTTTGGAAATAGAAGAACAGGACAGTCTTGGAGAGGACACTCTCATCTTCTCCACAATTGATGGACTTCTGACAAATAAAGTTTGGTGCATCTATCCCCATCTCTGCATATTGGCTGACAGTGACAGGTGGCCAAACTCTCTTCATCCAGTAACAAGGTCATCTCAGCTGTTTCATAGTTTTCAACAAAATTTATTTGTAAGACATTAGTCCACTAAATTAGATAACATAAAGTAAATGTCCCCCATTATAATGGTAGAAAACTAATAGACGTCAAGACCTGGTTTGGATTCCTACTATTCTGTCTCTACCTAGTACCTAGTCAGAGTCTGAACCGGTAGATCCTTGTTAGAATGGTATTTAATCTCCATGCTCATCTCCAATTGATGTAGACGACAAAAAAATCCTGCTTCTTTAAATTCCATGAAGGAACGAGATCCATGTTGATACTTTCTCATTTCTGAAATACATCAACAACACTTTGCACACAACATCCCAAGTGTTATTAAGCTCCATCCTCATTTCATAGATCATCTTACACAAAATTTTTTTTAGAGAACATCACAGTTTCACTATTGGGTGCTGCCCATTTTGCTTTGACTCATACTATTAGAGTTTGTCAAACAATTCAGTCACCATTCAAGAACTACACAAAATATGGAATGTCTCAAGAAACTGTATGTGACCTTTGCACATGAGTCATGCTAATCTTCTCTGTATTGTTTCAATTTTATTATATGTGCTGCCAAAGCAAGCACAATGTTCTACTTTTGTATGTAACTTTTTTTTTTATTATTTTGGGGGCTTCACTGAGGATTTAAACAACCTGGTTACATTGATTGCTTTTGTCAGATAAAGACCTTCCAATAATAGTGTTCCACCTCCAAAACGTGTACCACCCCCTGTGATTCCCACCCCCTTCCTTTCTCTGTTCTCCCCATCCTCAACCCCCACACTGTGTGCTAGGTCACTAATTTTTCCCAATTGAGTACATAGAATTCTTGCTTTTCCATTCTTGTGATGCTTTGCTAAGAATAATGTCTTCCACTTCCATCCAGGTTAATACAAAAGATGTAAAGTCTCCATCTTTTTTAGTGGTTGCATAATATTCTATGGTATACATATACCACAGTTTGCTAATTCATTCCTAGGTGGGTGGGCATTTAGGCTGTTTCCACATTTTAGCAATTGCAAATTGAGCTGTGATAAACAGTCTAGCACAAGTGTCCTTAAAGTAAATAGATGTTTTTGTTTTTGTTTTGTTTTTTTCCTTCTAGGCAGATGCCCAGTAATGGGACTGCAGGATCAAATGGGAGGTCTAGTTTGAGTTCTTTGAGGGATCTCCATACTTCCTTCCAAAAAGGTTGTACTAGTTTGCAGTTCCACCAGCAGTACAAAAGTGTTCCCTTCTCTTCACATCCATGCCAGCATCTGTAGTTTTGAGACTTTATAAGGTGGACCATTCTCACTGGGTTTAGGTGATATCTCAGGGTGGTTTTGATTTGCATTTCTCGGATAATTGGGGATGATGAGCATTTTATCATATGTTTGTTAGCCATTCATCTGTCTTCTTTAGAGAAGATTCTATTCATCTCTCTTGCTCTATGTTGTAAAGGATTCTTGGTTCTTTTGTGTTTATTGAGTTATCTGTAGAGCCTAGTTATTAATCTTTTATCTAATTCAATATATGCAAATATATCTTCTTATTGGGTAGGTTGTCTATTTGCTTTGGTATTGATTTGTCATATAAATACAACTAACCTGTTCAGATTCAGAGGTTTACATCCAGCAGCTACATTCTTAGAATTTGACATAGAATTTGAAAACATTCTTAAATTTTGAGGTAGAGAACCAAGTAGCTTCAAAGATTTTCATAATTATGGAGGACAAATTATTTGAGGGCCAAGGACAAGTTGGTGTCCACTACTAGAGAAGGATATGGGATCTTTTACAGCCTAAGAAAAGGTGCTGCACAGGCTATAAGTAGGCTTCAGGGCATAGATTTGGTAACAAAGAAGAAACGGAACTCCATTCCTTTCCTGCATCATTATTTGGAACTCTCTGACAGTTTAGAACAATCTCAGCTACTATTTGCTAGACAAAAGGACTTTAAAGGAGAATGTACAAAGGATTATGCTAAGTCTAAACTAAAATGTGAGCTCCATATAAGCTCTATATAAGTAGGGGAAGGGATCTCTTTGCTCACTGTGTGTTTGTGTGGCTAAAGTTCAGAGGCCTAGCTGCCAGAGCAGAGAACAATGCTAGTGCTTTTGGGAACAATGGACAAGCATATAAGCAAATGTAAGTGAACCACAAAAAGTATTACTTTGAAGTTTAAGTGTGTTTGACCATGGAGACTGAGGCATCTGAATCAGCAAAGACTTCCTAGTAGCATAATTACCAGACTGCAGGACCAGTTTCCAGGCAACAATGCAGCAACACAATCAGGGGAAACAGAATGAGTACAAAGTCCTTCTTCTCCCCTTTCTGCCTTATAAAAGAGGATTGACTTTCTTGCACTTTAAAACCTGTTCAGTTCTTGAAAATTTCAAGGAGGAAGGTCTAGAGCACAACAGTACAACAGGGAATGGTACAACAGCTTCTACTAAAGTGGACCTTTCACGACCCATATAACTACTCAGAAAAAGCAGAGTTGTGACACTGTCTTTATCCCACGCATAGGGGCTGTACTTGTAATAAAACAAATAAAACTGAAATCCGTAGTTAAAGGTCTTAAAAGTCTTAAGAACCCTGCACTCATTACTACTTGTAACACCTCCATCCTTTGGATTTCTTCCGGCTATCTCATTTCCATTCTAAAACTTTCTGAAACAAACCATGAAATTTCAACTGATGTACAAGTTGCAATAGTTATAATTATTTTACACCTCAATTTAACATTAACTGGTCTTTTTTCTTTTTCTCTTTTTTTTTTTTTTTTGAGACAGAGTCTTACTTTGTCCCCCTGGGTAGAGTGACATGTCATCATAGCTCACAGCGACCTCAAACTCTTAGGATTAAGCAATTCTCTTGCCTAAGCCTCCTGAGTAGCTGTGACTACAGGTACCTGCACAATGCCTGGATATTTTTTTGTTGCAATTGTCATTGTCGTTTTAGCAGGCCCAGACCCTGTTCAACCCTGTCACCCCCAGTGCATATGGCTGGCACCTTAACCACTGTGCTAGGGTGCCACCCAGCATTAAGTAGTCTTTTATCGTGTACACTTACCTTTCAGAGTCAGGAAGAAGAAAATTATCTATAGTCCGTCCAAATAAATCTTCCGCAAAGACATTAATATTCTGCTCCAAAAGAAGATCCACTAAGCTTTCCGAATTACAAAGTACAGCAAGCATGAGCGCTGTTCTAAAATAAGAAAGATAACCCACACTTACAAACTCGAAAAAAGTTATTTATAGTACTAATTGGATATACTTTACCAATTCAATATCCTGCCTGTCCGTGCAGAATGTTCTTACAGACATGAACATCTTGGGTACTGAAATGTTCATTTTAGCCAATTTCCACTGAAGCTAAAAGGAAGCCTCTTAACCACTGGTATAACACAGTACAAGTTGCTAATTTATAGGGCTTTAATGGTCAAGAAACTATGCTGAGATCACTTATCTTACATAGTGCAAGATTTAGATGTAGAATTCTCCATTCCTTCCCTATCTAAATAGAATATATTTTCATTCAAAGTCAGATAGTGCTCAAATAAGTAAGAGCTACTTGCAGGCTTCCAATAACAATAATAATGGCAATAATTTTAGTCAGAGTACTTACAGATTTTGATGCTGATATTCACGTGCTAGGAACTGCATTAAATTATTGTGTGTGTGTGTGTATATATATGTATCTGTGTGTATGTGTGTATATGTCTCTGTGTGTGTACATATAAGACTTTACACACCATAAGCCTTGGCAGATTATGCTCCTTTTCAGATCAAAAAACACATCTGATGATAAATGATGTTCCTAACATCACACCTAGCAAGTGGAAAAGCCAGGAATCCAACCCAGGCTTCGGGGAATCTAAAGCCTCTCTGTTTACACTTTATCACCCACCTATGGCTTATTTTATTCAAGGAAAAGTTTATCCAGTTAAAGTTTTCATCCTTCTGCCCATGCCAATTAAAACTAAAACATCAAACTACACTAGAAGTAAAAATGGAAAAAAAGCTGATGAACCCACAGGATCTGGTAATAGCAATTAATAGTCACTTAAGGATAATCTAACGTCAATATTCTTTAAAGAAAACAACTTAAAGACTCACTAAGTCATTCAAAAGAGAAAATGAATCCCAGCTCCTATTTATGGGACACAGAACATTCTAAAGGAAAACCATATAAGCAACAGTGGTTAAAAAATACTATGAAAGAGTGAAGAATTTCATATTAAGTCATAAAGTAAACTACAAGTTTAAGTCCACATTTTATACAACTAACTAAAGCCTATCAGCTAATATATCACCAAAACACCAAATTACGAACAAATATCAGTCAATATTGAAAAAAAAGGTAAATCCTTCTGTATACTGTCCCTCATATTTCTCAGTCAAAATAACTGCTTTTCTGCGTAACTGAAGATCTGTGTGGATATTTTTCACTATACAACTATTATGAGGTAACGTTATTTTTCATTTAACATTTCTGAGGAGAGATACTATTGCCACTCTAGAATACCACTCAGGTTTTAAAAACAGAACGAATTACTATACCTCCTACATCCATCAACTAGATGTATATTTGCCTTATGCTTAATTAAAAGTTCCGCCACATCTGAATGGGTTTCCTTCAGAGCAAGGAAGAGTGGTGTGGTGTCTTTCTGCAATACAGCAAAAACAATTAATACAATATTGGACAAAATTATACACTTTTATAAGTGGAAAACTTTATATAAGGTCCTAAAATTGTACACATAAGGTAGAAAATAAATAAAAAGTAGACCCTTCCTTCTCATTACTCTGTGCTTTCCAATGTGAAACTCCTTCCCTTGGAAACACCTCTCATCTGCCTCTTCACATCAACTCAGGTTACCTCCAAAACTCAGTTCAGACATTTAATGCTTTGAAGAATCTTTGCTTCTATCACAGCATTTACCACAGTATAATACTTTATTGTTTCTCATCTAAACCAAGAGCTTCTTGTGGGCAGTGGCAGTATCTATTATTAATATCTCTATATCCCCCTACCCTAAGATATAGTAGTAACTATTTTCAGTATTTTTATTGAGTTAATGATCTAAATTATTACCCTTAGATCAGTATTTCTTACACTGCATTTCAAAGACTACTTACAAGTATGTACCCCTAACACAAAGTTTCCATGATCATCTATGCATAACAAATATTACCAAACTTTCCATTATATATCCAATATTAAAGCAATCTCTTGAATTTGCTTAAACCCTCTTTGGCAATACATTTTTGGGGCAAACCCTAACATTTGAGAAATGAGAGTTTCCGTGATACTTGAAAGCTTTCCAACAAAGGGGGAGGATTTCACCAGGTACACCAACTCAGGACTCTCTTCTATCGATGGTGACAAGACCCCAGATGCCAATTGGTCTGTCACTCCTGTTGCGAATGGTTCATTAAGGTTTTCTGAGTGAAAAAAAGCTAGACTTCAAATGAACTTTTCTTGCTTATCATTAAATGGCCCATGGGATGTCTCCTGTTATAAGATTATCAATTTTTTACTTAGGAGGCTGAGGCAAGAGAATCACTTAAGCCCAAGAGTCTGAGGTCGCTGTGAGCTGCGACACCATGGCAATCTACCAAGGGTGACATAGTGAGACTCTGTCTCAAAACAAAACAAAACAAAACAAACAACAACAAAAAAAAAAGATTACCAATTTTTATCTCAGCTGTTAGAAAGTTCACTGAGAAACATTATTCTCGATGAAAATGGTATATGGAAATCTAATGCATATTTAACTTTCTAATCCATTTTTTTCTGGTTTCTCTTTAAATTATGTTTTTTTTCGGCAAAATATAAAGCAGAAATATAATGGTTTCTTAATAAAAGTTCTAATACTGACTTACATGAATTGTTTACAGCCTAAGTAAAGGCACTAAATCATTTTCATTTTTAAGGGATGGTGCTGAGGCAAAACATATGTCATCATCTATCCAACTACAACCATGATTAACTTAAAAGGCTTATAGGTTTTGTAACAGGAAAACAATTATTTGATAGATGCAAAGACAAAGAGATTTTAAAAGCCATTTTTTAAGTTCTAAGATATGACCCCATCACTAAGGACTAATATAATTTTTTTTTTAAAAATTCCTATATGTATTCTAACTTCATGGTTTTCAGTGTTTCAAACTGAGATCCTGATTATGCTGAAGCTCTGTGGCCCTAAAAGATGTGCTAAGACAGTTCATATTACAGCTTCAACTAAAAAAAAAGGTAAAGGATTCGCTACTATTCTGATTGAGAAAACTCTACTTGTAAAAAACATTTGTTGACTTAATCATCTGAATGATAACAAAGAGGAAATACTAAAATGGTCAGTCTGCACTTATTGAAAGACTATACACAAGTAAATTTCTAAAATCCCTCTCAATAACAGTAAATGATTGATGGTTGAAAAGGATAAGAAGTTGCTCTGTAAGCTAACAGATACTGCCAGTAACATTCCTTTTACCCTCTTAAGCAGTAAAAGACATCATAAACATCAGTCTAATATTACTGGAAAGCAGAGATTGAAAGAGAAGTAGTGCCTCTAGAAATTTCTTACATTTTTGATACATGTGAATTCATAATTACACTTAAGTGCTCAGTGCATCAGTGTCTTGAAGAAATTGTGTTGTTCTTAGGGACAGTGTCAGAGAAAGTGTCAAGAAATCCTGGGTTGGTTCAGTGCCTGTAGCTCAGCAGCTAGGGCACTGGCCATATAAAAAAACCTGAGCTGGCAGGTTCTAAGCCAGCCCAGGCCTGCCAAACAATGACAACTACAACAAAAACAAAAAAATAGCCCGGCATTGTGACAGACACCTGTAGTCCCAGCTTCTTGGGAGGCTGACGCAAGAGAATTGCTTAAACAAGAGTTGGAGGTTGCTGTGAGCTGTCACGCCAAGGTACTCTACCAGGGGAACACAATGAGACTCTGTCTCAAAAAAAAACAAAAAAACAACTCCTGAGATTGACTGATCCTTCCTACCTCAGTCTCCCTCTCCCTCGAACATGTACCTGCCTTCAAGGAAATATTTTTAAATATATGTGCTTGGACCTTATTATATTTTCTGAATCAAAACCTTCAGGACAGAGCCTAGACTTCTAAATTATTATTTTACATTCCCCCCAGTTCATTGTGTTGCACAATTCTAGTGGAGAACTAATGCAACAGAAAACCACTTTTGTCTCATTGTCTACCTACATGGACAATTATGTTACCACTTGGGAATTTGGATAAAAAGAAGAAAGAGTAAGAGGTGGAGTCATTACTGAAAATTCCATTTAATGTTTCTAGGGAAGGGGAGAACAGGGACTAGTGAACTGAACATGCACCTTGATTTTGCTACGGAAAAGGTCCTTCTCCCCCACCTTCCCATCAAGACATTCTGGTCTTGAGAGTAGAGTTTACACTCTTACCTAAAAGTGGCTGCTTCTGCCAAATTAGGATGATCAGTTAATTATTTGTTCTTCCTTCTTTCTTACTTCATCATACTCATTGTCAATCTGGTTTTCTCAGAGTTCTCCTAAAATTGATGCCTAGACAAGTCTACCTCTCACTAACTCTCTCAAACTGAGAGTTATTATCCCTCAAAATAAAGAGATTCTGGTTTAAATGTTAAAAAACTGGACAAAACATGCAAAACACCCTCTTATTGGAATTTCCTGCAGTTATGTATTTTTTTAATGATTTTTTATTAAGTCTTTTGTATATAGATCATAAAAACATTTATGCCATTTTCAATGTGTTGATTATTTGAACAAATTGAAGTGCTTACATCATACTAATCAACATAGCTTTCACCTCATTTACCCAATCATGCAGTTTTTAAACTGGCCTGTGTGTTTCTGATCAGTCTCCTTTCCCTTTTCCCCATTTTCCTCTTTACCCCTTGCTTATGTGAGGCAAATCATGTTCCTAGAAATTATTTTTTAAGAAACCTGTCAACAGCAAGATTTCTATTTCTTGTAAAATACATTCCTTTTGTCGAAGTTTTAAGATAAAGCCTATTTCTAGGATAAATTGACTTTTCTGTGCTATTTTACAATAATTAGAAAGAAACAGCAGAATGGTAAAAAAATTGAAAAAAATAATTTAACCTTCAACAAATTCAGTGTTATCTCAAATATTTAACATAAATGCATAAAAGAAGATGTACTCTCTCATGCTCCTTCGAAAGTACCAATTTTTAAACAGAAACCTTTGACAATTGAGCTATTTCAAAATATTTTATTTTAGGGAATGCTTAAGTTTCCAAACTTGGAAAATTGAACTCTTACATATGTCAATGTTAAAACAAATGTATTTCCGATATTTTCAAAATAAAGTCAGTTAATCTATACCTTGTTCATTATCTCTGTAGCGGCACCATGTTCAAGGAGTTTTGTTGCAATCTCTACATTGCCGCTGTGGGCAGCATAGTGGAGAGCGCAGTTACCGTGGATATCCGTAATGTTGGGATCTGCGCCACGTTCTAAGAGGAGAGTGACGCACTGCCGTCTCTCGCATTGCACGGCCTGTCAGTTTTACACCAAGAAATAGATCATAAGTTCTAGGAATGCAATATACCTTTCACAGATTTTACTTATTAGTTATATTCAATTGAGATAAATTCATTTTTATTCTATGGGTTTAAATAAAATCCATCTCAAGCTGAAATCTGGCTACTATATACCTTTATCAGAGGTGTCCTCTCTTCAGCATCTCTGATGTTCAGATCGCAGTCCTTGTCGATCAACATAGTGGGTACCTTGGCATAGCCTCTTACGCAAGCCAAATGCAAAGCACTCCTACAAAATTGAGAGAGCCTTTTTAAAAAATTGTAGCACACTAACTAAAAACATGTAATCATTCATGTAGTTGTAAGCATTAAGTTTCATTTATTCCTGTTTTCAGAACAAATCCTTAATTTTCTTGTGAAGATAGAACGATATTTATTAACACTCACTGTGTAACAAAAGAACAGCCTATTGGAATCCAAAGACATTGGCCTTTGGATTCAGTAACTTCAGTTTGGGACACACTTTGGCTTAGCTTTTCTGTGTCTTAATTTCCTCATCGATAAAATGGAAATAAAAATAGTAAGAGCAGGCGGCACCTGTTGTTCAAAGGAGTAGGGCGCCAGCCCCATATGCCGGTTGTGGTGGGTTGAAACCCAGCCCCAGCCAAAAACTGCAAAAAAAAAAAAAAAAGAAAGAAATAGTAAGGACACCTTACAGGATACCCTTGTGATGCTGACCATTTTTAACAGTTCTTGGCACAAATAACAGCTCAGTAATTGTTGTTTATTATAACTATTACTATGAATGCTAAGAAAGATGACATTCTGATTAAAGTAAAATGATGCAATCATATCTACTCAGTGGTATGTTTTAAAGATTAGAAATACAACTGTATTATAATGTTTCTTTTTTTTTTCCATTATAACATCTCTGATTTAGGAATGCCACTTGTAATTCATGATTATAAGTATAATTGGCAGCATTTTAAAAATTACAGTATTGAACTTAAGATAATGGGGCATAGCACATTCCATGGTGGCTTTACAGTGAGTGAGATTTGGCACACACAGGTCTCTAGCATTTATTTTTATATGAATGACATTTAAATAAATTTTAGTTTTTAAATGTACTAGGACAAAAAGATGGCTGAATTAACAACAATTTTCAAAAGAAAGTTAATTCTCATTTTGATTTCAAAAATATTTAAAACAAAAGAAATGCAGAATTCAAATGAAAGTGTGGCTCATTATTCAGTGCTTAGATTGATTGACATGTAAAGGAGATATTTCCAGTGATTAGTATTAGTCATTAAGACTGTTATAAAATTTCAAAGGTCACTAAAATATCTTTTTAAATAATTGTTTAACTTTAGGAATTATTTTTATGCTAACTTTTATTCTCTTCAAAAGTAAAGGAATCTTTTTATCTGTGTTTAACAGGAGGGAGGAAAAACTGCATGTGAGATCAAGTCCTAATGCAACAATTTTAAACCTCTCATCTTCCTCAGGCTGCTCAGGTAAACATGATGGTTTAGGATGGAACGGTCCTGAAAGGCTATAGTATATGTCTCCTGCCAAAGAGGTTTCCAGCTTATGTTTGGAGAATAAATGGATTCAAAGGATGGATAGGGAGCTCAATTAAAAGAAAAAAGAAAAACTCAAGAAGTAAAGCAATACTTTTGCAAGATTAATAATCATTTATATTTGCCAGCTTTATTTTCTTAAGGGCACAAATAAAATGATGAATATATAATTATTTGTATATATAATAAATACATATGATGAAAACAATGTGCATAATAAAATGTATACGCAACAGAATATACATGCACAGATACAGGTAAAAAGATTCATTTTGAAGAGACTACAAGTTAGTAGAAGATACTAATTCGAATAAATGAATTAATAAAAAGTGGGAAATTATTTTTCTTGTGTAAGATTTATATCCCATAATCCTTGTGAACGGATTATTTCATTAATAATAAGCTGCTACTAAAACTTATACAGGTTCACTGCAGAAATCACAGGGAAAAAAAGAAAAATCTTAGTCGTATACCAATTTCTAACACTAACTGCTTTTGTCAAACTTTTTACATATTTTCAGCTAACACATTGCCATAGTCCATGTGTACATATCAGCAAATTGACATTTTCCTCACTGTATATCTTAAAAGTTCACCTCCACATGACAGCTGACACCTACCTGTCCATATGCCACCTTCATATGCCACTCTTACCTAAGTGGCTGCTTCTGCCAGATTAGGATTCTGTCACATATTGTACTATCCTATGGATGCATTGAAGTTTCTTTTTTTTCTTTGTTTTGTAGAGACAGAGTCTTGCTGTACCGCCCTCGGTAGAGTGCCGTGGCGTCACACAGCTCACAGCAACCTCTAACTCTTGGGCTTACGCGATTCTCTTGCCTCAGCCTCCAGAGCAGCTGGGACTACAGGCGCCCGCCACAACGCCCGGCTATTTTTTTTTGCTGTTGCAGTTTGGCCGGGGCTGGGTTTGAACCTGCCACCCTCGGCATATGGGGCCGGGGCCCTACTCACTGAGCCACAGGCATGTTATGTAGGTTCTCCTTAATACAGTGTTACTTTAAGCAGAGCTGAGAAAGTCAAATTTTATGAATTTCTAATTACTCCATAAAAATATTTTATTATGACTTGTTGGAGTCTATCTAAAAGGTCATAAGCACATAAAAGCATAAGTACCACCACATTGCATCTTTATAAACTTTGTGGATAGAAAAAAAAAAGTATTCCCTTTTTAATTTAAGGTCCTTGTCTTATCAAGAACACTAAATGTTTTTCCCAGGTCCATAGATCAATTGTAGATCAGTAAAGAAAAATGTACTTTGCAGAATTTTAGAATTCTTTTTTTTTTTTTTTTTTTTTGCAGTTTTGGCCAGCACCGGACTTGAACCAGCCACCCCTGGTTTATGGGGCCAGTGCCCTACACTTTGAACCACAGGTGCTGCCCAAATTAAGATATATTTTCATTTGATGTGTTGCAAATATTTTGTAAACATGTTTTGTTAATTTTTTTCCCCTCATATACGGAGGGTTTTAACGTTTATTTTGCTGAAACAATCTTCAGAAAGCTTGCTTCAGAGGTCATTCTCAGGAAGGGCTTCTTACCATAAAAATGTATCTATCTCAATAGGCATTTAGGTTTGTTCCTAGTACTTTCCTCATTTGGTATATTTAAAACTTTTAATACGTATTTTATTATGAACTTACATTTATTTATGTATTTATTTATTTGAGACAGATTCTCACTATGTTGGCCTGGGTAGAGTTCCGTGGGGTCACAGCTCACAGCAACCTCAAACTCTTGAGCTTAAGCAATTCTCCTGCCTCAGCTTCCAAAGTAGCTGAGATTATAGGTGCCCCCACAACACCTGACTATATATTTGTTGTAGTGGTCTTTGTTTAGCATGCTGTTCTTGGAACCCACCACCCCACCCCACCCCACCCCCACCCCCGGTGTATGTGGCCGGTGTCCTAACCACTGACCTGACGGTGCCCAGCCATGAACTTACTTTTGTGAATTAAAAATCTATCTACTTTATTTCCAGCTAACAGACACCTCAGTTATGAAAAATTCATTGTTCGCTAATAATATAAAATGTCACCATTATCAAGTTCTAAATTCTCCTATACATTTGGTGTATCTGGATTTTATATTTTGTGCCATTCATTCATGTGTCTTTTCAAATGTTAGTAAAAAATTTGTGGACCTTAATAGCACATTTTGATATCTAAATAGGCAAGTCTTTATTCACACCATTACAAATGTTTCTTAATATCATGACAATAACAAAAGACGGATACCATATGCAACTCAAAAATTGAAAAATTTTGGCATTTTTATTTGGCTGATTTAAAATTAATAAACATGGAAAGAGCTCACATTTTCAGGAAAATAAGTCTTCCTACTCAAGCACATGCAATCATCTTACCACTTTAAAATTGCTTTCTAAGACCCCCTCGGTAGAGAACGCAAACCCACAGCTGCACTTCCATATAAAATGGAAATTGGACTTGATCTAAAGATGTGTTAGCTCAGAGGTGGATATATTGTAGGAATTCTCTCATTATGTACTTTTCCATAATATACAGAACATTATGTTCTAAAATGTGTACATCAAAAATAAAATGCGGTTATACCTAATTTTCTTGGTTAAATTACTTTAAAATGGTCAATACAGGCTGGGCACAGGGGCTCGCGTCTGTAATCCTAGCACTCTGGATGCCGAGGCGGGTGGATTGCCTGAGCTCACAGGTTCAAGACCAGCCTGAGCCAGAGCGAGACCACATCTCTAAAAATAGCCAGGTGTTGTGGCGAGTTCCTGTAGTCCCAGCTACTCTGGAGGCTGAGACAAGACAAGTGCTTGAGGTTGTTGGGGAGCTATGACGCCACAGCATTCTATCCAGGGCAAAAAAGTGAGACTCTTGTCTCCAAAAAACAAACAAACAAAAAAGGTCAATACAGAGCTATATAAGGGGAATCTGGAGTGGAATGGAAACCAGATGAGGTTCAGCTTTTGCTCTGCTGCCCATAGTGGTGGCCCGAGTGGGGCGCGGGACCTCTCCCAGACTTCCCCATCTCAGTTTCTAAGGAGCCCTGGCGACAGGAGGGCTGGCCCAGGGAGCCCATGAAAGAGGGCGTCTCCCCCCTCATCCCTCACACCTGGAGCCCATGAAAGGGGGCGTCTCCCCCCTCACACCTCATCCCTCACACCTGGTCACCCCACCTCTCACCCCCCACACCGCCACCCCCAACCCCATCCCACCCAACCCCTGCCCCTCGCCCCAGCCCGAGCCACCCGGCTCCCTGTTCCTATTACCTCTTCTTCTTGTCATATGCATTTAACTTATTTCTTTTCAGATGGACCAGGTCCATCATGTCGTAGAGGTCTCCCTCGTAGGCAGCTCTGTGGAGAGTCTTGAGGTCCTTAAATTTGACCTCATACCCAGCCGTTGAGAAGACTGGGTCCTGATTCTGGTCTCAGTACTGGTGGACCAAAGGGGTCAAGGCTGTGTTGCCCATCTCTACCTGCAGCTAACAATTTCTTTTAGATAGAGATCCTGGCTCCGTAGACTCCCTTCCCCCACCCCCTCCCCTCCGCTTTCTCGCTCAGCGTAGCCCTAGGACGGTGTCCTAACCAGGTCTGGCAGCAACTCCAGGAAACAAGCCTGGCGGTTCCGTGGTCAGACCGGTACAACCGAAGGCTAGCAACCGCAGTGCGCGTGTGCAGGAAGACCCGCGCTGGCGTTCGGAAGTTGTGTGCAGCTGGTGCCTGGGCGTGCAGGGCGTGACTACAGAGCTGGACCTCGGGGCTCCCTGGGTGCACAGGGTCCTCGTACACTGCCCGCCAGGCCTGGCACACGTGCTGCACATGGTGCGTGCAGGAGGGATCTAGGGAGTTCTGTACCCTCTCAGCTCAGGCAGATATTTCCTGTCCTTGCTGCTGTTTGGACAGGGCCAGGGACTGTGGGGAGCAGCCCTGCAACTAGGAACCTGCCCGCGCTCCTAGAAGGAAGGAACAAGGCACCTGACACCTCAGTTGCAGTCAAGCCTGGCCAATGACCTGGCAGCAGCCGCTCAGCCAGACTGCCTGGTCGGCGCGGACCCCATACTCCCAGCATGGGCCCAGCAGGAGCTGGCCCGCGGAGTCGGTAGGGCCCTTGGGACACATGCTGGACACGAGTCCTTGAGCGCTGGACACACCGACCTCAGGGTTCAGCGGTGCAGCCTGTTCCGCCCCTGAGTGCTGCTGCTAGTGCCGGGCCCACCGCCCGGCTTGGCGCAGGCTGAGGCCCCCGCCCTTGCATCGGTGCTGCTGAGGGCGTCGCGAGATCTGGGATTTCTGGACAGTCACTGCAGGCACCTGACAACAGTTGCAGCCCCGGCTGTGGTGGCAGCGGGCTGGCAGCCTAGTCCCTGTCCATCCCGCCTACCTGGCCTGAGGGCCCACCCTCCTTGACCTGCAAATGGAACGTGGGGCAGCGATGCTGGACCTTGGACACAGCACTCTCCATTTTCAACACACAACCTCCCCCTCCCGGTTCTCTGAACACCAGCTGCCCATGGGCAGGCAGGGCTGGGACAGGAAGGTCGCACTCAGGGTTGGAATCACAGAACCCCTGTGTCCTGAGGGCGTCACGCTGAGGTGGTCGTCCGGCCTGGTCCCCTCGCAAAGGGCGGCGCTGAGGAGCTGTGTGTTCTGTCACAGCCACAACGCCCAGGAGCAGTCGCTCGCCACGCCGAGGTACCGTGCGTCCTCTACAGCCCGCGGCGCCAAGGGGCCCAGGCTTCTCTCAAGCAGGCGCGCTGAGGCCGCGCCGCCACGTGGTCCCACGCAAGCGCCCTCTCCCCCGGCGGGAGGCGTGGTTCGCCCCTCGCTGGGCGTGGCGGGCCTTACAGCCTCGCAGTGGAACCGGACTGCTGCTCCAGTTCTAGTCCAGCCACACTCCTCTCCTGGAGCTGTCCCTGTCCTAATCCCTAGATCCTGTGGGTGTTCCTGTACCTGTTGAGAGGAGCTTTGCATACCTGATTAATTGAAGGATTTTGAAAGGGGGAGGGGAGGGGAGGGAAGGGACCCAATGCCTGGACTTTTAGACTCCTGAGCTCCAAAACCATAACAATTCTAACAGATTTTGTGGTAATTTGTCACAGTATTAGGAAATCTAATACAACTTGCATTTGCTTCTCATTCTATCAAAACAGTAAAGTCTTTTTCTTCATTGCTTTAACACTTTATGAGTCAAAGTACTACAAAATCAGCACAGCTCTGCCCAGAGACATTAGTCAATTTATTCTTATTTTGTCATTGCTCTTAATTTTCTTTTAATTAATTTTAATTAAAATCATAACTGTATACATTTATGTCATGATTTGATATACAATGTGGAATGCTTAAACTGATTAATGTCACCATTACCTCGTTTACTTGATTTTTTGTTTGTTTATTTGTTTGTTGGGGGGGAGTTAAGACATTTAAAATACACTCTTAGTTAATTTGAAATACACCCTTGCATTGTGCACATTAGTGAGATTCCCACCAAATGCCCTCCCTCCTCTGGCCAATTGCCCTCCCTCCTTCCCCTCCCTTCTCCCTCCTCTCTCCTCCCCTTCACTAGACTATATTTGTCTTTTATCACACATATGAGTGTGTAAGTGTTTATACATTGGTTTCATAATAGTACTGAGTACATTGGACACATTTTTTGCCATCCTGGAGATACTTTACTAAGACAAATGTGTTACACTTCCATCCAGGTGAACAAAAAATGTAAACTCTCCATCTTTTTTATGGATGAATAGTATTCCATAGTATACATATACCACAATTTGTTCATCCACATGTTGGTTGATGAGCATTTGGGTTGCTTTCACCACTTCGCAGTTAAGAATTGGGCTGGAATAAACATCCTGGTGCACATATCTATGTGGTAAAACAATTTCTGTTTCAGGGATCGTCAAACTTGTTAAAGAGGGGACCAGTTCACTGTCCCTTTCAACCACAATCTACACTTTAGAGACTATCCACTTACAAATACTAGTCACCACAAGATATCTGCATTTACAAAAACAAAACATATGCCTATATAAAAACAACAACTAGACCAGTGATTGTCAACCAGTTCACCATGGCACACAGCTGTGCCGTGAGAGGATCTTAGGTGTGCCATGATAATTTTTAAATTTCATTATTTTCAAAAGAAGTTCAAAGTACAATTTTTTTTTTACTCTTTTTCTGATCAACATAATTTAAGTGTGCCACAAAAGTTTAAATATAGATTCATGTGCACCACGAGATAAAGAAGGTTGAAAACCACTGCTCTAAACAAATATCCACTTCTTCCCTCACAGAACTGATTACAGAGCCCACTATTCACACTGCCCCCTTTTCATCAAGAAATGTTTAAAACAGTCAATGACTGGGATTCGTGGACCACAACAGAGAGAAAAGGACAGCAAACTCCAGTTAGAACAATACATCCCTCTATCTTCTTAATTAACTGAGACTGTAAAAATTACTCAAAAGACAGACATTCTACCCTCCCATCAGGATAAAAATGTATAAAGTTATTTAATTCACATAATAATAAATATATCAAATTTTATTTAACAGTTGAGGTCCCTACACTATTACACATCTTGTACCTTTCATAAACCATATACAAAACATACAACACTCACCAGACACACCTAATAAATATACTCAAAAACTACATCTCCCCAACACCTGCCATAGTCACAGACACCCATTCATTTCTACCAAATATGTCTTCTTAACCATTTTATAACGCCCGCTATGACTATTAGTCTTAATATTCAGATTAGCCACTTGGCCTGCACAAAAGTCTTAAATAATACTTCTCAAGCTAGAAACACTGTTAATACAAAATGAAGACCACTTTAAAAAACTTAAAAGATCAAAGTACACTAAATAACACCTTAGTAAGTTATAACCATAAATGACAAAATTTCAGATACATATTATTTTGTCTAATGATGCCCAGTCAATTAAAAAATATAAACTATAAACCAAAACATTACTCAAAGGAAAAAATGCTTTAACACTAAAATACAAACACGATGGTCCTAACACAATAACCACGTTGGGAAGGGGGCTCCTCCTGTTACTCCTATTACTATCTATATTACTATATACAAAACATGCCTGCCCTCCTGTCTCTTTGCTCATTGTATTAATTTCCAACTAAAATACCTAATGATCCCAAATTAATACGTGAAATCATAGCCATTGCTCCCATGTCAAAAAATCCCCAAAATTCATACATACAAACCCAGAAACAAAACTAAAAAACGATAATGGATGCTGTTATCCTAAATAACCACTACATACTAAACACTAATAGACAAGCCCTGATGAAATCAGATAAGCCTACATGCCATTATCTAAAAATGATGTGTTCACTTCCAAACTCTACTATCATAGAGTTGGTAGACTCCATAATACCAAAGACAAAGGACACTCTATACATGCAATAAAATATTAACTATAAATTTAATCTAAATAAAAATACTTTAGAAATATAACCACTTTAACAACACAACAACAAAAAAATTTTTTGCATTTTTTTCTTTTCTTTTTCTTTTCTTTTTTTTTTTTTTTTGGCTGGGGCCTTTTTTCAACCCACCACCTCTGGTATATGGGGCCGGTACCCTGCTCCTTTGAGCCACAGGCACCACCCAAAACAACAAAAACAATTTTATTAACCTTAGAATCTATAGACAAAGAAATCTACTTAATATATACTATGCTAGTTAATAACATTACTTCTACTTTTACTATATATAAAAAAGTAACTTCCAAACACCCTCCCCAGAAGAACAGCTCTTTAAAAAGACATCCTTGCTGTTTGAAATTACTGACTTTTCTATAAATAAAAATAAAATATTTTATCTCTTATCCACTCTTCCATTATTTAATTTAAATGACAGACTCATTAGTCCAACAACAGCCACACTCACGCACAGGAGCAAATGGCAAAGCAACAGTTGCAAAGCAAGTGGCACTGACAAGCCTGAGAAGCAGGTGTACGCAGACTGCTGGGACTTGCACCTCCCTGAGCAGCCACAGGTGATGAAGAGAAGTGAGCCCCAGGATTGAACTGTCAGATAGGAACTGGATATTTCCCGATTTGGGAGTCAACAGCCGCCACCTAGGACAATGTCTCTGCTTTGGGTCCAACACCTGATAGTACTTTATGCAGTGGCCAATCTCACATAGCAAATGAAAGGCAGGATAAAGAACACGTTGTGCTGCTATTTTGAGTTCCCTAAAAGTATAAAATAATTGGAAGTAAAAGACTTTTTTTTTTTGAGACAGAGTCTTATTTTGTCACCCTGGGTAGAGTGCTCTGGTGCCATGGCTCACAGCAACCTCAAACTCGGGCTCAAGCGATCCTCCTGCCATAGCCTCCACCCCAGTAGCTGGGACTACCGGCATCTGTCACCAGCACCAGTAAGTAACAACTTTTACAAACAATCTTGTCAACACCCTGTCAGGAAAGCAGAGATGACATCAAACTGCGTTCCAAGGCCAAGCCTGACCCAAATCCAGGTTAGCACAGCTGGGGAACCAACAGTCTGATGTCACTTCAGTGTGGAAAAGCCACTAAGTGGATGTCACACCAGCGGACACTGCAACCCATGTGTGGAGGACCTCGGTGTGGTGGACAGTGTGGTCTCCGTTTCCATTTTCCATACGGAGACCCCCTCCTGGATCTCTAAACCTAACCTTCACCCTACGCCCCTAAACTTTATCTTGCAGGTCTCTCTGACCATAATTACCACCCAAAAAGGACCCTAACTTTAGCCACACCTAGGGACCCAAACCCTCTATCCCACAGGTTCACCTGAACCAAATTATCATCCAAAACGGAGCCCTGACCTGAGGGGCCTGAACTCTCTTCATGCCGCAGGCCCCCCAGACATCAACCATGAGGCAAAGTCAGGAACGAACCCAGCCCTCACTCCAGGGGACAGAACGCTCTTCATTCTGCAGCCACCATCCCCATCACCCATCACGCCAAGCCGAGCCCGAGCCAGCCCGATCCCCAGTGGCCTCTGCGCCCGGTGTGTGAGGACCTCGGACACAGCGCACTCTCCATTTTCAACCCAGAACCTCCCCCTCCCGGTTCTCTGAACACCAGCTGCCCCTGGGCAGGCAGGGCTGGGACAGGAAGGTCGCACTCAGGGTTGGAATCGCAGAACCCCGGTGTCCTGAGGGCGTCGCGCTGAGGTGGTCGCCAGGCCTGGTCCCCTCGCAAAGGGCGGCGCTGAGGAGCTGTGCGTTCTATCACAGCCACAACGCCCAGGAGCAGTCGCCGGCCATGCAGAGGTACCGTGCGTCCTCTACAGCCTTGCGGCGCCAAGGGGCTCACGCGTTCTAAGTAAACTTTTCTCTGCTCCTACATTGCTTAATGCTCCATGGCTTGCTTTTCTAAGCTATTAATAACAGGAACTAGCACAAAAAATATGGAGGATTAAATGAGTACTTAGCACAGTGAACAGCACACACTCCATCAAGATTAGATTTTAGCACAATTCCAAATGTTTGGGCTACACTCATCCTCTGTCCACAACCTCAGCCATGCCCATCTCCTGAATCCTAACCTTCCTGGAGCCTGTGTCCTAGCATCATCTCCCCTCCATGATCCTCCACATCTCTGGACATCCCCTTCGGCCCTGCACTGTGGCTACTGAAGAAAACCCTTGGTCCTGCTGGGCTAACGAAGGGGAATGTTGGGAACAAGGTCTACTTGGGTAAGGTTTTGCAGCTAAGTGAGCCCATCTCCTTCATGCAGGTGTATGATTTGAGTAGACATACGTAAATGCATGCTCATATATGCACACACGTGTGCATACACGCACAGCACACCCTTCAAGCCCCAGGTCCAGGCTCTAACCTTGAGCTTAGGGAGCCGTTTGATGGTCTTGAGGGGCCGTAAGACGCGCAGAACTCTTAGGGACTTGATGGTGTTGATGTCTTTCCCTTTGGATCCTCTAGAAGGGAGAAACCACAGATGCAGACAGGTGGAGTTGTGAGTGGCACCCATGCAGCCCCCCAGGCTCTGGCTCACACCCCTCTGTATCCAGAAGCAGGGAGGCCTTGCCCTGCAGGTACCACAGGCCACTTGGCTCTTCCCATGGTTGCCTGCCTGGGGCCTCATCTGAGGACAGGGGCCAGGCTGGGACCAGCACCAGGACAGCAGCACCTGGGGCACAGGGAGAGCCCAGAGTTCCCTCAACCACACTCTGACAGCCACTCCGAGCCAGCTTCAAGGAGCAGAGGACAGGGGGCCTGTATCAGTACTGTAGCCCTTTAGTACCGCAACATTCTGGAAGGGCTTTTCCCCTGCTTTCTCAGTCCTGGCAGAGGGAGGTAAGGGGGCCGTATCTGGCCTCTTCCTACAGTTCTCCTTGGCCACCCTAACACTATTGCAGATGACAAAAAGCTGACAGAAAAGAAGAGGGAAGTGGGGAAGGAAAGTAAGAAAGAGACGTTACATACATAAACCAAGAGTGAGGAAGGAGGGAGGGAGCCACAGACAGAGCAGTGGACAGGGAAACTCACACAGAGGGGAGCAGGGAGAAAGTCAGGGAAAAGAAAACTCAGGCACTAGAAACAAGCTCCGAAGTCCAGGGTTCATGTGCCCACATCAGGGACTCTCGCAGGAAAAGCCAGAGCAGACCTAGGTGCTGCCTCTGCTTGCCAGGGCCCCAGGAACTGGGCCTAGCAGGCACTGGGGGCCGACCTACTGACCTCCTACCAACTCCACCTGAGGGGAGGCCAGGCCAGGCTTCATGGAGAGCCTATTATCAGAAGCATAAAGCCCTTAGTCCATGGGGGCAGGAGTGGACAGGATGGAGTAGGCTTCATTCATACCTGGGGCTCTGGCTTCTTTACTCAGTGGGCAATGGCCTGCATGGGTGTGTGTGGTCCTATCCTTAGGGGTCTTCCTGGGCCCACTGGGTGGGGTGGGCAGAGTGTCTCAGGCCTTCATGGGGCTGGAGAGTTTGGATACCCAGTCCTCTGCTGCCCCAGCAGCAGCCTTCACCCCAGAGTCCAATTAAACTCCCCTGCAATGCTGAGTTTTCAGGTGGGCAAAGCCCAGCCCCTCTAAGTTGGCTATTTCCATCACTGCAGAAGCCCCTGAACCTGCTCTCAAACCACTCTCCTCTGCCAGACAGAGAAGGGAGGACAGACGTTGGCCTGGAGTGGGGCAGAGCAGGAGGAAGGCCACACTGCCTGTCTGGGAGGAGCAGCCCTCTGGCATCCATGCAGAATAGCCAGCTCAGGGCT
Organism: Nycticebus coucang; assembly: GCF_027406575.1. Taxonomy (NCBI): domain Eukaryota; kingdom Metazoa; phylum Chordata; class Mammalia; order Primates; family Lorisidae; genus Nycticebus; species Nycticebus coucang. Next base: position 267,062 of record NW_026515593.1, on the reverse strand, counting down.
GCCTCCCATTCTCTTCCTCTGAAGCCACCTGGCTGGGTCTCACCTCTCTCTTCCTGCTGGGACTGTCCAGCATCCCTGGCTTCACTGTCCTCATTGCAGGACCCTCCCAACACCCTGGCAAAGTTCTCGTTCCCTTTAACATGGAAGGAGGGTTCATTAAGACACCCAGAGGGGAAGCTGGGTATGGCTGGGCACTGATGTGGTCAGGAAGGAGTGGGGAGGAAGCTGCACTTCAAGAAAGGAGCCTCAGAGGAAGCGGCTTAAGAGGTCCAACATCCTGGGGCCTATGGCCACCGCTGGAAGTTGCCACCTCACTGCCTTCCAGCTGATATTCTCAGCCTCTAGCACGTGACCAGGACACCTTGATCTCTAGGAAATGCCGCAGCAAGGGCTGACCATGTCCAGCCCTAAGCCCCAACCCAAGGCATGACAGAAACACTGGGCTTGGGTACATGGCTCCTAGCAGCATGCAGCCCAGATGGGGAATGTGGGTGAGCAGGAGGCGAGGCTGGTGATGAAATGGTCTGGAGAGAGGCCACTGGAGCTGTGATGTCAGACACATGGGGGAGAGAGAGAGAAGCATTACCACATGGTGCTCCTACCGAGTCCAGCAACAAGGAGGCAAAAAGAGCAGAGTCAGTGACACTGGCAGGATAGGAGGGGCCTTTGTGCAGGTGCAGCCTTCCCAGTAGGCTCAGAGAAGGCAAAGCCCCCAGTGTTGCCTATCGACTGTCAGGGGCCTTCCTTGTCTCTGGCTCTCACTTCACAGTTGCCCTCTGCACCCACCAGGTCCCCCCAGGCTCTGACACTCTCCACGCAAGGCCTGACAGAGTTCTCTCTAGGCCCCACTCCAGCAGGGGGAGTATTCCCACAAAGGAGGCAGAAGGAACAGCCCAATACCCCAAGAGGGTAAGATGACCTCCAACTCTGGCTGGGAACAGCACTGGCCCAGATGCTCACCTCAGGTAAAGCTGCTCGTATGGGCCCTGTGGGGCTGCACCCAGTCCTAGAACCACCGGGTACCTGTGGGACGTCAGGGACAGACAGGCCTCGGGTCCCCTCAGGTCCCCTGGCCCCATAGAGCCCAGCTCCAGGAAGCTGGACCAGTTCCATATTGCCCACAGACATCACCCCATGCCCCTACACTCAAGGTCTTCTACTTGGCCACCCTAACACGATTGTACCACAGTTCTGGGGGCTGCACGCAGCCAGACCAGAGCCAATATGGTTACTTACGAGAAGGCAAACACCACCAGGGCCCCACTGACCACAGTGAAGTCCAGAATGTTCCACAGGTCCCGGAAGTAGGCTCCAGGATGAAGGAGCAGTCCCAAGTCAATCATCTTCAGGTGAGAAACACACATTAGCAAATATAATGTTCCAGAAAAGAGGTAGAGCCAGGTCCTGGTGTCACAGGGTCACTCCCTCTCAGCAAAGGTTCGCACATCTGTGACCTCATTGCAGCCTCGGAACATGCTCACATGCCCTCCCAGGGCAGAGGTCACAGTCCAGGTCATACCCTCTAAGGGACTCAAGGTCACTGACCCCAGTGTCACAGTTCATGACAGCCTGGCACCCTGCCTGGGCTCCCTGCCACCCTGAAGCCTGAATGAGACTGGCAGATCTGCCACCATGTGCTCTGCATGGCCATGCTCTGCCACACCTTCAGAGGGCCGGCTCAATGCAGCAGGAAGAGCAGCTGGTCCAGGTTATAGGACTTTCATTTGTGGCCTGGATCTGCCAGTCCCTGTGTGGGGACTTGGAACAGGTACCAGGACCTCTGTAGCCTCAGTTTCCTCATTTATAAAACATGATGATGTGCCGAGTGCCACCCTGAGAGTATGCACTGGGCACACATGCTGAAGTCACAGGTGTACACACACGTGTGCACATCCAACCACGCTGAGCACATGCCTGTCAGACACTGATAAGGGAACACTCATATCCACACGTAGAGACAGAAATGAAGGCTGCAGTGAGGCGGCAGACCCTGAGCCTGTTACCAGGCAAATGCCAGACCCCTTTTAAATTTGTGTCTTCACTGCCTACTTCCCACGGCCCCCCAGCTCTCTCCAGGCTTCTTGGCCTCCTGTCACACAGCAGCCCTAGGGAAGGAGCTGAACCCAAAGTGTCCTGTTCCAGGAGTGGAGTGCAGCAGGGACCCAGGCACTGCTGGGGAGGCGATCCTGCACAAGGGGTCCTCAATGAATGACAAAGCCTCTTGTTCTCAAAACACACCCCATATGCATGCAGCAGGTGCTCTCATGCCGCGGACCGCCGGTCGATGGGCCTCAGTCCGAGGGTGCTCAGGGAGAACGGTACAGGTTGGTTGAGAGGTCGACGCAGGAAAAATGACAGACTGCACACAGCACTTGGTGAAGTAAGCAGCTGTAAATTTTATTGAGTTTAGAAGTTGGTATTTATACATTTTCTTTCCAAGGTTCAAACAATGTAATCGTTATTTTGCTTATGCTTGTAAATTATCTTTGTGTCTGCATATGTGGTTTATCATGCATTACATGTTTTCAAGGTTTTTGTTTTGGGGAGGTGGTTTATCTTTTCAAGGTTTTTGCTCTAGGGAGGTGGTTTTATCAGTAACACCTGGTTACTTCCCCTTATCTAGGAATGTCAAGGCTTGTGACTTCTCTTAGCTCTGTAATTGTTCTCAGTTTCTTATAATTTCTTTTAAAAATAGCTGAACATATTCTTTTACGTATAATGCTTGACTACTTCTATTTTTTATATATTTTTACTCTTATTAGTAATTATACTTTGATTTATAATTAATTGTTTGTTAAACATTAAACTACTCTATTGATTTGTATTACATATGAAAATTAGTGAAGTAAGATGTTTTTCTAAGTAAAGTTTTACTGCAGGTGGTGATAGTGTATGTCATGTTGGAACATCTTGTTTGCTGTGCCTGCATTGTCTCAAGTCACTGACATTTATGGTAGGGACGTGCTGTTGACCAGGCTTACTTGGAGCCACTGAGTCTGACACAGCCATTCTTGCTGTGCTTAATTGTGGATCAGTAAGTCATTATGTTTATTCTTAGTTTCTCAAGACAAGCAGGCATTCAACTCAACAAACAGGTTTCAGAGCAAAGGTTTCTTAGGCTTTTATGCCGCACCTCGTGAGTCATTACGTTCAACAAAAAGTATGCTAGGCAACTTCTGCGCTGCTGTCGCATACTAGGGGTGCTGGGGGCTTCGCTCCGGGGAGCACAGACCACCTACCCATGCGTTTTACAACGCGGACAGCGCCACCTCGCTGCGGCTTGATGCCGAGGGTGCGGCACTCTCACATACGTATGCATATACTCACTGCTTACCCGCCCACTGTGCACCCTCACCAGAGGCTACCAGGAATGTGGCTTAACCCCCAGCCTTAGCCCCATCTCATATGGGAAGATGAGCAAAACACCAGGTAGCTGGGATGGCCACACAGCTCACCTTTATCACCATCTCAAAGGTGAAGACACCTGTGAAGATGTAGTCCATGTACTTCAGAGCCTGAAACCAAAAGGAAGGTTATTCCAAACACCAAGCTGGGGCCTGAGCCAGGGCTGCTGCAGGGGCTCCGAGCTCCTCTGAGTCACTGGGCAGACAGCCAATCTGGGAGCTGTGGGCTTGGGCATTAGGAGGCAGGGCTCAGACATGCATCCATCCCTTTGGGCTAGTCCCCTGGCTGTAGCCCCAACCCCTGCTACTCCTGCCTTCAGACGTTGGGCCCTGCACCCCTGAGGAGGAGACATAGCAGAGAGGGAGGATGTTAAGGGAGAAGCCAGCCCCTCTGCCACTCACATTGTTCCTGGGAGAGTCTGTCCGCACAGGGTCCTCTGCAGCCAGAGCAATGCTACTCAGGGCAATGACCACGAGGATGACCATCTCGAATTAGCGCATGGTCACTATGTAGTGGCAGAGGCACCGCAGCCTCTGGGGTGTGGGGATAAAGCATGGAGGCTGTGAGCAAGCTGGGCACACTTGGCTCAGCTACAGGCACCAGAGCCTTCTCCAATTCTCCTGGCACAGCAGCCCGGTGACAATGGTGGCTGAGGTACTCATGAGGGCAGCCCAGGACAAGGAGTGGGAAGGCTGCACAGCCCACAGCTCACAGGCTACAGCTCACAGGCCACACTTCCGTACAGCATAACCACTTGTGTCCACCTGGCTGCTGTCTAGAGAGGATGGATGTCAGCACTAGCATTCTGGCAGACGGCAGGCCTCTCCTGGCCTAGGAACCTTCCCAGGGCCGCCAGGAACACAAGCCCACTTGCTCACCTGCACTCACTCATGCAACATTACTGATCATCTGCTCTGCCAGCCTGTGCTGAACTCTGGGGAACATAGTAAGCAACAGGGCAGGCAAGTCCTCCACCTCAGGAAGTCCCATTCTGGCAGGAAAACAGCAGCAAACAGCGTGGACAGAAATAGGAGACTGGTGTGGACAAGTGCTCAGGGGGTTGGAAAGCCAATCTCTGAGTAGCGGACAGAAGGGGCAGCAATAGATGGGCTAGGTGGAGTGGACTGTCTCTCGTGCCAACACAAGGAACATGCTCTAGAAGCACCACCTCTACCTCCTGCATCCCAGGCACACTCTGCCCCTCTAGCCCTTCCAGTCTCTCCTCTAACATTGACATCCCAAGACCTTCCATCCAAAGACCCCCTTCTCTCTCTTCTCTGGAGGGAGCCCATGCACATCTTTTTATCCTCACCTGGCTCCTACCCTCACACCCATGGATTTGCCCCCCAGGTCTACCAACAGCCTGCTAGTTCTTCACTCCATGGCATTTCTCCCTCCTTAAAAGAGACACTTTTCCTTCTAATTCAGCAGCCTGTGTCTGGGTTTCTACCACTTAGACTCCGGGCTACTTGGCTACAAGATGTCTCCAGTTGCCTTAGGTTTTCTCATCCAGACCCTCAGCAGCACTGCTAGTCTTGGTGAGCACACTAACTTCTGCCCAGCATCCAGCAGAGCTTGGTGCTGTCCTTAACAACCCCTCCTCTCCCACATAGTACAAGTATCATCAAAATCTGCAGATTATGCCTCCAAAATTTCTTCTAAGAACTGACTTCCAAACCTCTCCATTCTGACTACTCCAGTCAAACCACCACCATTTCTTCCTAACACTTCAACCACCCGGCATCTCTGTCCATTCTCCCCATTGAAGGATCTTGCTGAGGTGCAGGTCGAGCATGTCCACCTCTCAGTGCTTTCCATCCCCAAAGGATGCCAGCAGTCAAGCCCTTCTCATCTTGGCGCTGCCCACACGGCCTGCAGCCTGCTGCCTCCCATGTCCACCCTCTGTCCTAGCCCACTACCTCCTACATCCTTCCTCCGCCCCAGAGCTTCTGCCCTTCGGGTTTTGGCACAGGTGCCTCTTCTGCTAGGAGAGCTTTACTAACAATCCACCTGCTCCCCAATGCCAGCATCTCTCCATTGAGATATTTTCATGCTGAACTTACTGGATGTTCCCTGCCCCTTGTGGAAGGGACCATGCCTCTGCACGTGCTGAGCTGTAACAGAGAGGGAGGAGGCAGGGAGATTGGGTGCTGGAGAGCCATGTGCAGACACCACTGGCTGCTGGGACAGCAGTGGCCGGGCAGACCAGCAACAAACAGAGTATAGGCCAACCTGCCTTTGCTGCCCTTGGACTGCCTGTCTACATCCCATGCACCCCCTGTACACCCTCCCTTCCACTCCCAACCTTCCATCTAACTTAGTACCTGGACAGCATCTCCACCCCATTTTGTGCTTCCTCCAGCACTATGCACTGTTGGACGTCTTATTACGTCTTTTACTTATTTGTTGTGCCTGGTGTCTGTCACTCCCACAGGCACATAGGCTCAGCAAGGACAGTGCCTTGGTCCTGAGCACCTCCAGTGCCTAGAGTGCTGTCTACCATGTGGACTTTAGTTGGACCGATGAGAGCACCAGACTGATGAGTGGATGGCAAATGCATGCCGGACAGACATGGGAAGGCACACAGGTGAACAAGTAAACAGATACTGCATGCATGCATACACATGTGGGTGACAGGTGCAATGGAAGGGGGTGCATGAAACCTGTGTGCACACAGGGAGATGGGCCCATGTGTGCAGAGGAGAGTGAGCATGTAGGGCTGAGCATGCAGGGCTGAGCAGCAGCTCTACAGCTGCTGGGTTCAAACCCTGCATCACCAAGACTGCTATATCAGGGCACCTAGCACAGAACCGTCTGTGTCCTCGTCTACATGAAAAGTCATGGGCATGTGTCTCAAGGGACTATGGCAGTGACCAAAGAAGCTCACGTAGCATAGGGTGCAATTGCGCCCTCAGGGCACCTACAGGCCATGCTGGTTCCTGTGTCTCTGCAGGTCATGATGAATGGAAAAGAGAGACAGCCACATGCTGGGGCAACGAGAGACTCACAGGTTGGTGGGGCTTAAGCAGAACATGGAGCTATATGGCACAATGGGTCGGGGGCCGCTCCTCATCACATCATCGGCTTCCACCTCCTTCTTCCCCTCCACTTGGCTCTCCGGGTCCACGTTACCACCTGTGAGAGTACAGAGCCACCAGGTAAGGCTGTGGTGTGCACACAGCCCACATCACATGATCTCTCCACCAGGAAGGCCTGACCAGGCAGGCTTCGCAGACATGGCTGAGGGGATGACGGCAGGCCACAGCCACAACCAAGTCCCTGAGCTGTGTGTGCAGAGACTCTGATAGGCCGGCCCCTCCTTGCATCTTGATTTGGCAGGGCTGGGGTGGGAACAGATTCAAGCCCAGTGCTGCCCACTAGGCTGTGCACTCTCCAAAAGGAGCAAAGCCAGCCAGGCCTCCCCACGGCCTCTACAGGACCCTTGGAGCAGTGAAATTGGACAGGCATGGCTGAACCTGATTCAGAAGCCCACAGGAGCTCCCTGACCATCATTGTCCAGTCTGAACTGACCTGGCATTTTCTCCCTCAGGATTCTAGATAAGGGCCCACAATGATAGGGGGGTCAGAAGGACCCACTGACCCAGGAAGGATTTGCTGACCAGTCTCTGCTCACAGCTCGCTCTTCCTTGGGTCCTTATGGGTCCTCACTTGGCCCCCACTCAGCACCCGACCTCCCCCAGGCCCACCCTCTGCTTGCTGAATGAGTACTCCAGCCCTGCCCAGTTTTGTTCCCACAAACCAAACTGCCCAGGACTGAGATGGCCATAACCTGATATGTCAGATAAAGCCTTCTATTCATGCATTTTGCTCACAACTCTGCATCTTTAATTATCCTAACATATACTTCAACTCTTGTGGGTGACAGAGTTCCTAAGACCTCAGGGACACCAAAGAAGATAGTACAGTGACTAGGAGCCCCCCCCACCTGCTGTATCTCCTTTTTACTTCTTTAAAGAAACATAAAAGCAAAGAGGATATTAAGAACAAAAATGAAGGTGCTTATCCCTACAGCCTGCTGTAGAGAACAAGCTCCAAGCCCTCCTTGGCCACTGACCACTCTGAAGTCCTGCAGAGAATAGCTGGGCCAAAAAAAGAACCTTGTGTGGCATGTGAGAACAGCTGACGTGGCACCAGGCAGCCAGCTCCCCTACCCACAGGCATAGGCATTTTTATAGTGACCACTTATGAAATAGGTATCATCAAATTTCTCTGCTGAAAACATAAATTATTAAATACACAGACCTCTGAGAAAGAAATCTGACAATACTTAATTAAAGCTTAAAATACTCTATTAATATCTAAGACATTATCCGCTAAGGCAATCAAGCATACACACAGCAATCTGTATTTACTTTGTTATAAGTTCTTTTACAGTAACAAAAGTTATGAAACACATAACCACAGTTTGACTAAGTAAAATATGAAATGTTTATATGAAGCACCACACTATTAATATTAAAAAAGCTTACACCTGGGCAGCACCTGTGGCTCAGTTAGTAGGGCGCTGGCCCCATATGCCGAGGGTGGCAGGTTCAAACCCAGCCCCAGCCAAACTGCAACAACAACAACAAAAATAGCCAGGTTATGTGGCGGGCGCCTGTAGTCCCAGCTGCTTGGGAGGCTGAGGCAAAGAGAATCACGTAAGCCCTAGAGTTATAGGTTGCTGTAAGCCGTGTGACGTCATGGCACTCTACCCGAGGGTGGTACAGTGAGACTCTGTCTCTACAAAAAAAAAAAAAAACTCACACCTGTTGTCCCAGCAATGTGGGAGGAAGGTCACTTGAGACCTCAAGTTTAAGTCTAGCCTGGGAAACATAATGAGAACCCCATTTCTATAAATAAATTGATTAAATTTAAAATGACTTCACAGATGTAAGAGGAAATTTATGACATGGTAAGTTAAAAGAAAAAAAAAGGCAGGCCACATACTTGTATACCCTACATGAGCCCCACCTGTAGAAAATAACACCCATGCAAGGAGAGAAATAACACCAAAACGTTAGCTGTGACCTCAGAAGGGCTGTTAGACCATACTTTTTGTTTTATTACACTTCTTTTGTCCTGCTTGTTTGCATGTCTCATAATTTTTTATTGCATGCTGCACGTGGTATATAAATGATACCAGATAATGTCTTCCACCAGTGAAAGTACCCTTTTGTCTATTAGGCTGATAGGTTGAAGGATTTATCACTTTAATTCAATCAGGGATTTATTTTAGGCTGAGTCTGCCTACAGCTGTGGCCAGAATCCTGTACCCATTTATATTATTTATGCTTATAAGGGGAGGCTCTGGGAGGATGATGGTGGACCCAGCTTCTGCACCAGTAAGACAGAGACAGCTGCAGATGGGCACTGGGTACCCAGACACATGGCAATGGAAGACTAGACAGCAAACATTCAGCATTACCATCATGAGTTCTAGAAGCAGCCCAAAGGGCTTGGATATCTACATATCACCTTTAAAGTAAGGAATACTTATTATTTAAAGCCACACTTCTTTCACAATAACAGCAATGCACAACAGGAGAAAAGACCCAATTGGGACTCAAGAATTCCCTTCACATCACAGCTATGTGAGTTCAGGCCAAGGCTGAACTTTCTTTTTTTTTACTGACAGAGTCTTATTTTGTCACTCTCTGTAGAGTACTGTGATGTCACAGCTCACAGCAACCTCAAACACTTGGGCCCAAGTGACTCACTTGCCTCAGCCTCCCAAGTAGCTGGGACTACAGGCACCCACTACAACACCTGGCTACTTTTTGGTTGCAGTTGTCATGGTTTAGCAGACCCCGGGCCAGGCTGGAACCCACCAGCCTTGGTGTATGTGGCTGGCACCCTAACCACTGAGCTATGGCACTGAGCCAGGCTGTTCCTTGAAAGCAAATGCCCACCAGGATCCTCATCTCACAGGAAAACAGGATTGAGTCTCAGCGTTTAAGGCTGCATAAATTTTGACACTGACCATAAATGCTAATAGAAATTAAACTTCGTGGGTGGCACCTATGGCTCAGTGAGTAGGGCGCAAGCCCCATATGACAAGGGTGGCGGGTTCAAACCCAGCCCCGGCCAAACTGCAACCAAAAAATAGCCGGGCGTTGTGGCGGGCACCTGTAGTCCCAGCTGCTCGGGAGGCTGAGGCAAGAGAATCGCGTAAGCCCAAGAGTTAAGAAGTTGCTGTGAGCCGTGTGATGCCACGGCACTCTACCCGAGGGCGGTACAGTGAGACTCTGTCTCTACACACACACACACACACAAAATAAATTAAACTTTGCTATTACTTTTTATCAGGACCATTCCAGTTTTTTAGTTTCTGGTTAAAGAGTTAAACAACTCTTGAGTCATTGGGCCCAACTCTACTCTTCCTACACCTCTACGATTTCTAGTGCAAGGCATTTTCGGGAGTGCACGTGTCAGGTCACACAGGACTGTCTGAACTTTAGGAAGAAAGAGAATCATTGCAAATGGAGGTTTGAGCTGTAAGACTAAAAGGTAAGCCAAAGAGCAGTGAGAAATCTAAAACTGGCAAATCTAAATAAACATGGTCTCTATCATGTACAAAGCAATAATAATATCTACTGTGCAGAATTTTTTTTTTTTTTCTAGAGACAGAGTCTCACTGTACCGCCCTTGGGTAGAGTGCCGTGGCGTCACACGGCTCACAGCAACCTCTAACTCTTGGGCTTAAGCGATTCTCTTGCCTCAGCCTTCCGAGCAGCTGGGACTACAGGCGCCCGCCACAACGCCGGCTATTTTTTTTGTTGTTGCAGTTTGGCCGGGGCTGGGTTTGAACCCGCCATCCTCGGCATATGGGGCCGGCGCCCCACTCACTGAGCCACAGGCGCCGCCCTCTACTGTGCAGAATTTTTAAAAAAGAGCTGGAATGCTATACAACAGTAACAAAGAAGTTGGGAAAAATGGGACTAAGTTACTATTCTAAGGTCTTAGTATTATTAAAAGGGAAGTTAACAATTATAGATTTTTACTGTGAATACAGGTAAAATTACAAATTTAATCACTAAAAGAACAGAAATAGAATCTATAGTTTTTAAACCAGGAGAAGGCAAAGTGGGACATGTAAGCAAATAAACAATCAAAATCAGTTAGTATTAAAAAGGAAGGAAAAAGCATATGAAAAATGGAATAAATGTCATAATCTAAGATGGATGAAGAAAGTCCAAGTAAATTACTAGTCATAATAATTATGAGCAGACTAATTTGGGCAATTAAATGACAAAGATTCAGCAGGACGTCCCACAGGACGTTCAGGTGCACAGAAGCTGGCCTTTTGTTCAAGGGTTGGAGAGAGTATATTCTGCCTCTTAGGGACAAAGCCAGAGGCCTGAACCCAGGCTATCATTTTACTGCCACTGGCTGGGCAGATCTGGTCCTGGAGCCTGTTCAGTGGGAGGCCTGGCAGCCTGGTCCCCATTGCCTAGGGAGACTGACAGGGCAGGTGTGGATAATGCTAAAACCTTGAGCTGGCTGACACCCAAGGGAGCCAAGCTTGGAGAAGCCTCACAGTATCCCATTATGTTAATGCTTCTGACTCCAGCAGTTGGAGCTACCCCAGGGCTGACTTCCTTGAACACATGGGCAGAGGTGAGCAGATTATGCCTACGACACCGCTCCATCTGTGGCTGCAGGGAACTGTTTGGATGGCAGAGTCTTCCCTGCCTCCCCACCTCATAGTCTGGCATAAGCTTCAAGAATTTGCCTCTACCACCCCCATGGGGATTCATCTCTCATACAGTTAGTTACCAAGCCCAGAATAACATCAATGAATCAGGAAAACAAGACTGGATCTCTTTGGCAACTAGCTGATAACATCCTACCTCTACCACATGCAGAATACAGAGTACTGGGTTTTTTCCCCCCCTCTTAACCAAGAAGTGCCACGTATTGTCATTAGGAAGAAAAGGTTTTTTCTTTTTCTTTTGCTTTTCCTAATCCTGGAGCATTACTTACGGACCATGCAATACATGTATTTTTGATTTTTTTCCTTTTTTTTTTTTAACTTTTTTGTTTTTTCTTTTTTTTAACTTTATACTATTTCTATTCTCTTCTCCATTTCTTTTTCTTTTTGTTTATTTTTCTACTTTTCTAATCTTTCTCTCATAAATCCCTTAAGTAACAATCAAGATAATCTCTCTCTTTTGAGTGTGTTTTGTGTTTGGTTTTTTGGAAGACCATTTCTAAGGCCTCCATGGCAGTGTTGCAGCAATGGTCTGGCTCATGGTGGCCTTCAACACCTGGATTTGGAAATCCCTGCTTTGACCTCCTGTGGAGTTGCAAAAGCTGTTCCTCACTAAAGTTCATGTTTTTGTTTGTTTGTTTGTTTTTTCCATATTTGATGGAAGTAGGGTGTCACTCTGGATAAGGCTGGTCAGAATCATCTAACTTTGGGTAATACACCTGCCCTAGAGCCGCCAGATCACTGATAATTGCTCGTATGCTTCACTATGCATGGCCTGTTACAATTATCATCATTAGCTTTCTTCTTTTTATCTCTCATTTTCTCATTCTTTTACTCTCCTTCCTTTTCATTTTTTAATCCTTGTACCAAAAGACAACTTTTTTATTTATTTATTTATTTTTTAGAGACAGAGTCTCACTGTACCGCCCTTGGTAGAGTGCCGTGGCGTCACACGGGTCACAGCAACCTCTAACTCTTGGGCTTACGCGATTCTCTTGCCTCAGCCTCCCGAGTAGCTGGGACTACAGGCGCCCGCCACAACGCCCGGCTATTTTTTTTTTGTTGTTGTTGCAGTTTGGCCGGGGCCGGGTTTGAACCCGCCACCCTCGGCATATGGGGCCGGCGCCCTACTCACTGAGCCACAGGCGCCGCCCAAAAGACAACTTTAATCTCAAAGCACAGAATCAAAGAGGCTTCAGGACAACTAGGAAGTGCGAAAAGTTAAGTAGGGGAAGGAAATAACAAGAAGTAACAACACATGCAGAGGATCCAACAAATAAAAATTATATCAACTTGAAAAACTAGAATAGACCAATCCTGCAAGGGATTACCAAGCTGCTGTCAAAGATGAAAAGACAAAAAGAATTTAGATTATAGATGTCCAAAGTGATGAAGAGAATTAAAGGGCCAGTGGAAAGTCACCAAACAGAAATAAAAAAAACTGACCCAAGAAACAATCAAAAGACATGATGAAATTAGAAAAGAGTTCAAAGTATTGAAGGAGTCATTCAAGGAGTTTAAAATGCAATAGAAAATTTCAATAACAGCATAAACCTTGAAGAAGAAAGAATCTTAGAACTTGAAGACAAGGTTCTTGAGCTAACTCACTTACTTAATGAGGCAGAAAAGAGGAGAGTAAAGGTCAGGTGTGATGGCACACACCTGTAATCCTAGCACTCTGTGAGGCCAAGGAGGGTGGATTGCTTGAGCTCACAGGTTTGAGACCAGCCTGAGCCAGAGTGAGACCTCATCTCTGAAAATAGGCATTGTGGCGGGCGCCTGTAGTCCCAGCTACTTGGGAGGCTGAGGCAAGAGGATTGCATGAGCCCGAGAGTTTGAGGTTCCTATTAGCTATGACACCACGGCACTCTACCTCAGGTGACAAAGTGACAGTCTATCTCAAAAAACAAAACAAACAAATCCAAGAGAGTAAAAGAATAGCAATCTTAGAGAATTATGGGATTTTATAAAGTTTAAAAACATACAAATTATAGGCACAGAAGACCTATTGGAGGATATCATAAATGAAAAATGTTTAAGTATTACCAAAGATTCAGAGAAATTCCTTTGAGAAATATCAAAGCCCAGTTTATCTCAATTCAAACAGAGCATCTTCTAGACACATTGTAAAAAACTTGGCCAAAATGAAATAGAAAATTTTGAAGGCCACCAGGAATAAGCACCAGTTGACCTACAAGGACAATTCCATCAGAGTGACAGCAGATTTCTCAGCTGAAGAACAACAAGCTAGAATAGATAGGACTGTCATTTTCAATATACTCAAACACAACAACTCCCTGCCTAGGATTCTGTATTCTACGAAACTAAGTTCCATATTCAATGGATACATCGAATGTTTTCCTTGCAAGTAAACGTTGAAGAAATTTGCCACTATAAGACCACCTGTCCAGGAAGTATTCCAGAGTAATATTACACATCGAACATAACAATGTACCACAAGCAAAGACACACAGAAATTAAAGGTCATAGCCTAACTTCCTCAATGGTACAAGTGATAAATGTAGGTGGCAACCTTCACAAAAGACAAACACAAATCCATCATAGTCAAGCCATAGTGAATGGCTTGAATTACCCACTGATGAGACACAGACCAGATGACTGGATCAAAAGCACAAGCCAACTCTATGCTGTCCTCAGGTAACATATTTAACAGCTAAGGACAAAACAAGACTCAGGTTGAGGGATTAGAAATCAATATTCCAGGCAGATGGAAATCAAAAGAAAGCAGGGGTCACAATTTCAAGATACACTGGGCTTCAAACCACAAAAGGTAAGGAATGATAAAAATAAAGTACTCTATTTTCTTGTCAAGGGAACAATACCAGAAGACATCTCAATCCTAAGTCTTTATGCACCCAAATTCATTAAATGTTTCCAGATTTACAAAATGAACTCTAACAAGTCTGAACAATATAGTATCCTATAACAGCATAATTTCTGGGGACTTCACACCCTATTGACAGAACTGGACAGACCCTCCAAACACAAACTGAGCAAAGAAACGATCGACTTTAACATGACTCTACAAAACATACCACCCCGATATTACCAAATACACATTCTCCTCAGTAGCTCATGAATAATTTTCCAAAACTGACCACATCCTAAGACACAAATCAAACCTCGCCTAATTTTAAAGAATAGAAATTATACCTTGTAGCTTACAGATTACTATGGAATCAAGGTCGAACTCATTTCCAACAAAACCTTTCAGTCCCCAAATCATAAAAACTAAATGATCTTACGCGAAAGACAACTATTTCAAGGAGAAAACAAAGGAGAAAAATCATTAGATTTGTCTAACAAAATGATGATGAAAAACCTCTGGGATACTGAGAAAGCAGTCATAAGAGGGAAATTTATTGCATTACATGCCCACAGCCAATAATTTAAAAAGCACAAATCAACAATCTAATGCATCATTTCTAGGAACCGGAAAAGAAAGAGCTATCCAATCCCAAACCTAGCAGAAGGAAAGAACCAAAATCAGAGCAGAAGAAAATGAAATTGAGAACAAAAGAACCATTCAGGAGATTAAGAAAACATAGAGTTGGTTCCTTAAAATAAATAAAATTGATAAAAATAAAAAAATTGATAAAACTTTGGCTAGTCTAGAAACAGAAAAGTAAGACCTCTAATAACCACACCGAGAAATGAAAGAGGGAAAATAACAATAGATGTCACAGAAATACAAGAGATTATCTCTGATTGCTACAAAAATTGCTATGCCCAGAAATTTAACATTGTGGAGGAAATGGACTAATACCTGGAATCATACTACCTACCTAGACTTAACCAGGAAGAATTAGAACTCTTGAACAGACCGATATCAAGCACAGTAATCGCAAAAATAAAATAGCTTCTAATAACGACAACAAAAAGTCCTGGACCAGATGATTTTACACCAGAATTTAAACAAACATTCAAAGAAGAGCTCATACCTATGCTGCAGAATCCATTCAAAAACATTGAGAAGGAAAGAACACTCCCAATTCATCCTCTGGAGCAAATATCTTCCTGATACCAAACCATAAAAAGGACCCATTAAGAAAAACACACGCACACCCCCCAATTTCACTAATGAATACAATCCAACAATACTCAAAATCCTAGCAAATAGAATACAGGTGTGGGACGGCGCCAGCGCCCGGCGCGCTGCGGCGGGTGTCAACGGTCCCCACATCAGTCTCACCTCACCGGCTGCCGTTGTGACAACCGCTGCGGCTCCCCGGTGCCTCGCCGCCTCGGCCTCCAGCAGCCCCGCGTCGCAGCCAAGTCTCCGCCTCCGTCATCCCCGGTGCCTCGCCGCCTCGGCCTCCAGCAGCCCCGCGTCGCAGCCAAGTCTCCGCCTCCGTCATCCCCGGTGCCTCGCCGCCTCGGCCTCCAGCAGCCCCGCGTCGCAGCCAAGTCTCCGCCTCCGTCAGCCGCGGCGCCAGCCCGACTGCGCGCCACGTGACCGCGTCACTGACCCAGCGCTGTGAGCTGTGCGTCTGGGACCGATCCAGCCAGCCTGACCGCGCGCGACGACAGTTCCTGGCGCACCATCCATCCCCCGCGCCACGCGCTGCCGTTCCCGATAGTTTGGCCTCCTCCTCCTGGTGGACCTTCAGTTCCCGAGCCCTCCTGCGAAGCCTCAGCTGGCGGCGCCGGACCCTCCAGCCTCCGCCGCGCCTCGTCCAGATAGATAGGCGGCCTGGGTCAGCGGCTGCAGTCGCTTGGCCTGCTGTAGCCGTCCGCCTCGGCCTCCCGCAGGGCCTGGCTCAGGTCGCGCAGCCGCCACACCAGGCACAGTACCGCGCGCACCGGCGCGCGCACTTCGCCTAAGCTGGGCCTGGCGTGAGTGCGCTGCAGCACCCGGCAGGCTCGTCGCGGGGTCCCGAACACCGCCTCCAGCCACTGCCGGTCGCGCAGTCTCTGGAGGACCACGTTGGCGTCGGTCCCCGGGAAGGGCCCGCACTGGGGCTGCGGCGAGCACCGCCTCTTGGCCCAGGGCCACTGTGGAGCCCCTGCTGTCCTGAGGCGCCTCGGCCGTCCGACGTGCGCGGGGACGCCGTCTTCCAGCGCCGGGTCACGTGATGCGGTCACGTTGTGCGCAGTCGGGCAGGCGGCGGCGCGGAGAGTTGGCCGGGACGCGGGGCTGCTGGAGGCAAAGGCGGCGAGGAAAGGGGGAGCCGCAGCGGTTGTCACCACGGCAGCCGGTGAAGTGAGACTGACGAGGGGATTGTTGTCACCCGCCGCAGCGTGCTCGGGCGCTGGCGCCGTCCCACACCTGTATTCTATTTGCTAGGATTTTGAGTATTGTTGGATTGTATTCATTAGTGAAATTGGGGTGTGTGTGTGTGTGTTTTTCTTAATGGGTCCTTTTAACCAAATGGGTCCAAATAACCAAAGAAGTGGTTATTTGGGGTAAGTAAGTGTTACAGTCTTTCTTGATCAGAAACCATTTTATTGTTTTGTATATCACATGGGCTGTAATGTCCATTCCAACTCAAAAGTTCAAAGATTCCACGGCTAGAAAAGTCCCTGAAAAGAGAGGTCTAGAGAGACACAGTGATGTGGTGGAAGGAGTTCAGGTTCGGCAGCAGGAAGACTTGTGTGCTTATCTTGCTCTGCCATTTATCAGCTGTACGCCTTCAGCAAGTTATTGATGCTTTCCAAGCCTCTGTTTCCTCATTTCTAATGTAGAAGTAATACTATTCATATTCCGGAGTTGTAATTATTAAACAAGATAAGAATATAAAGTAGCTGACACACAGTAGATGCTTACTTGAGAGTAGTTATTATCATCTGATACAATCGCCCAACTTGAGCTAGGATGACGTATTAGAGCTGTCCACCCCTGCCTGTTCATCCTATGTCTTGTCAATATGTGGCACACTTCAGGGGAAATTCCAGATTGTGTATGTTGACGAGGGCACAGAAGTAGCGAAAACAATCAGTGCATCACCAAATAGGTATTATCAGAAAGTGCTTTGCAGCCAAAATAAAGATGTGACTTGCCTACAGTTATAGTTAATTAGTATACCTCCAATCCAACCAAACCTTTTTTTTTCAATTTCAGATTAACATGAGGGTATAGGCGATTAGGTGACAAGGTTTGCATTTGTTAGGTAAGATCACTGTTGTAATTGTGTCTCGCATCCGGGAGATGTGCTGTGTACCCTTACATTGTGCCCATTAGGTGGGAGCACACCAATCTCCCTCCCCCCACAACTTGATTACATTGAGTTTTTCTCATGTGGGCGTGTATTTGTTCATCTACTGGCTTCATATTAGTATTGAGTATATTGATTACTTGCTTTTCCATTTTTGTGATACTTTTTAAGAAGAATGTGTTCCAACTCTATCCAGGTTAGTACAAAGGATGTAAAGTCTCCATCTTTTTTTTTTTTTATGGTTGAAAAGTATTCCATGGTATACATATACCACAGTTTGTTAATATATTCCTGGATTGATAGGCACTTGGATTGTTTCCACACCTTGGTGACTACAAATAAATTGAGCTGCAATAAACAATCTAATGCAAATGTCCTTATGATAAAATGTTTTTTTTTTCTTCTGGGTAGATGCTTAGTAATGGGATTTCATGATCAAATAGAAAGTCTATTTTGAGTTCTTTGAGGATTCTCCATACTTCTTTCCAAAGAGGCTGTATTAGTTTGCAATCCCACCAGTATTGTAAAAGTGTTCCCTTTTTTTCCACATTTGCACCAGCTTCTGCAGTTTTGGGATTCTATGATGTGGGCTATTCTCACTGGGGTTAGGTGATGTCTTAGGAGTCCAATCAAAACTCTTGTTGGTTTAGCCACTAAATCAAACTTTACTGTTCCTAAATTGAGTATTTTTCTTTGGTCATAACCAAGGAAATTCACCAAAGTTTTGTGAGTTTAGGTGGTTGTCTAGGAAAGATGCTAAGATAAGTCAAAACAGACATCACTTTATTTTGTCAAATTCTATAACTTGTATGTCTACAACCCTATGTAAAATAATTTTCAAATACAAAACTCTTTCAGCTGAATTAGAACTGAGAGAGATTGATTCTGATGGTAAACCCAGTTTGCCAGGCCCTCAGGGACTGACTGGAGAGATGTGAGTTCACAAGTGTTAGGTGGTGAACTGAAGGTTAGTGTATTTACACTGAAAATGATACTTCTCAAGATAAGGCACTGGCTGGCCAGTGCGTTCTGTCTGTCCCTCTTAGCAAAGGTTATATGGGTAGTCAAGTGACTATTAGTAGATTGTTTGGAAACATGGAGTTAGATGATCTCAATGGTAGATTCCAGAATTTGTGGAAGTTTCTCCATCCATCTCCTGTCAGCTGATTTGGTTGGCATCTTCTTACCCAGATAGTGTTGGTAAAAGATTGCCCTGTTTCCACACTCCCTGATGTCTTCTGTTGTGTCATGTATTGATTGTCGTCACTGGGACTCCGGTTCTTACTGACTTGGTTCAGGTGGACTGTGTCCAAGCATGCACCTCCTGGCTCCCTTGCAGCTCTGTGAAATTCAGTGATACGAAGGGGAGGTCTGTTGGTTAAGGAAGGTTTTTGATAAATCTTGATAGCAGGGGCTTTCAAGCAAAGACTAGGCAAGCATTTGCTTTTTTCCCTATTCATTCCCATTTCTTTTAGCTAGGAGGTGATACAGCTGTCTTGTGACCTTGAAGGTAATGACCACATGCTAAGTTTGGTGGATTAGAAGTTTAAAGGGAGCCTGGATCCTTATTTATTTTCTTAGGTAGCAATACTATCCCTTGAATAATGTGTAGACTTCTTGTATTGTAAGGAAAATTACTCCTGGTAAGTCATGTTTCTGCAGTCCTAATTGATACATGTTTCATTGAAACACACAGATGGCCCATTTAATGTTCACTTTGACATCTGTCCCAGTTCTTCTGTCTAGCTCTGAACTGTTCTGGTCCTTTCACTGAGTTGCTTTAGGTAACCTTGATGTTTCCTAAGACGGTATATTTTCAAAATACCCCTTACATGTGCTGCTTTTTCAGGTGGTGAAGATAGTGGACTTTATGTTAACTTATCTCGTTATGCTTTGAGCAGGCAAACTGTGCCTGACCGCCAGTTTTTGGAGTTTTTTATATGACAGTGATTTTCAACCTCTGCTCCATGGCACACTGTGAGAGGATCTTAGGTGTGCCATGAAACTTTCAAAGATCATCAATTACATTGTTGTTGAAAGAAGAAGTTCAAGCACAGTAAATATATTCCTTTTTTTTTTTTTTACTCTTTTACTCTTTTTGATCAGCAATTTAAGTATTCTGCGGAAGTTTAAGTATAGGTTCAAGTGTGCTGTGAGATAAAAAAGGTTGAAAAACACTGTTATATATTCACAATTTATGCTTGTTAGTTTCCCTCACTGAACTTTATTTCCTGGCACTCCTATCTCTTAAAATGCAGAGTCACCATATGTAAATCCTGTTGATGCCGCGGACCGCCGGTCGATGGGCCTCAGTCCGAGGGTGCTCAGGGTGAACGGTACAGGTTGGTTGAGAGGTCGACGCAGGATAAATGACAGACTGCTACACAGCAAAGTGATGAAGGAAGCAGCTGTACTTTACTGAATTTTTGAGTTGGTACTTATACATTTTTGACAAAGCATTACAAATTACAAAAGGTATTTTTACAACTTGCTGAGCCTTACAAGTTATTATCTAACCTTGTAGATGTGAGTATTCAACCATCCCACTTATACAATGTCCTGCCCACAGGGGGGAACAAAGGCCGGTGGTTATCAGTTGTGTCTTTTACTTTCCCTTATCTAAGTAAATGCTTTAAAGGCTAAAGTTTTAAAATGTGAAAATTCTTTCTTTATAACTACTAGTATTAGTAATAATTCACAAATTATTTACTTCTAATGTGCTGAAAAGATTTCATATATGTGTAAATTATGTAAGTGATTATAGTATTAGGAAATATATGAAATGTAAAGGTGTGTGGAAAGTTTTAAGTCGTGGGTGGCTGTGGGTGGTGTAAGCACATATCTGGATGGAACATCTTGTTTGCTGCTCCTGCATTGTCTCAATGCACTGTCTCAATTCACTGACATTTATGATAGGAACGTGCTCTTACATCGTTCCCCCTGGAGACATTGAGTCTTCACAGGCATTCTTTGCTATGTTTAATTATGGATCAGTAAGTCATTATGTTTATTCTTAGTCTCTCAGGACAATCAGGCATTCAACTGAACAGACAGGTTTCATTCACAGGCATTCCTCAGGCTTTTATGCCGCACCTCGTGAGTCATTACGTTCAACAAAAAGTATGCTAGGCAACTTCTGCGCTGCTGTCGCATACTAGGGGTGCTGGGGGCTTCGCTCCGGGGAGCACAGACCACCTACCCATGCGTCTTACAACGCGGACAGCGCCACCTCGCTGCGGCTTGATGCCGAGGGTGTGGCAGTTCCCCCTTTTTTGTTTGTGAAGCGTAATTCAAAGAGGTCTTGGCGAACAGCCTTTATGGAGGAAAACACACAACGCAAGAGACATGGTAACAGTAAAACGACACAGAATATTAGACATCCAATAATAGCTATAAACACAATGTACTGAATCCAGGTTAAAGGATTTAAAGCTTTAAAATTATCAGTCAGTGATTGAGCTAATGCATCCAGAGATGTGGTGGGTAGATGAGCTTCACTTATAGCTGTGATGTCTTTCTGGAGGGTGTGTAAATCATGAGTTATGTCATTGTCCTTTCACACACCCTGTAAATGTGCCTTTGTTTTTTCCCATGATGTAGAAAGATTGTAAGGTAAAGGTGTAACACAGATGGCTTGAAAAGCTGAGTGACACTTAGTCTGTAGTTTATGTTGTATGAACTTTATATCTTGTCCTAAAGCTAATACTACTTCTTCTAAGATATTTAATTTTGCTTCAAGTTTATTATCTATACTGGCCTGTGTCATCAAGGCTAAGGTAATATTGCTACTTAAAGAATTAACAAAATGTGCAGTATGTAATTCCTGCACTAAGGCAGTTGTAGCTACTGCAAACGTAGTAACTATGGAAATTAAAGCTAAGATTCCTAAAATTAATGCTGCTATAAATCTTTTAGGTCTAATTAATTCATTAACAGTATGTAAAACTTGTAAGGCAGAGTTATCATACCATGGATCATTTTGTAAATCTACAGGTAACATTACATAAGAAGGTCTTTTAACAATTAATACAGAATTAAACAGTCTTTCATTAAACAAATCAGTAGAAGTGAGACATGCAGTACAAGTTATGTGATAAGAATTTTTTTAACTGGGTAATGTTTAAGTATTTATTAGGAGCTAAAAGTAAGGCATATGGATATCCAACACAAACTCTTACTGATATTGCTGCGGGTTTGGTCATGCTAGGCTTTTTCTCTAATATCAGGTTAGATGCAGCAACAAGTCTAAACAAGTCATAATGTATTTGAGTCTTATTTTGACCTTGTGCTACCCATATGGGTTCAACTAAACCAGGTGTAAACCACCGTCGTATAGGTTGAGGAGCACCAGACCATCTATACCGATGGAATTTTCCAAAATTCCATACATGATCAGTACAAGAAGTAGGTGAATAATCCCAAATGATTGTTTCTGAATTTACAGGAAAATGTTTATTGACTGCATCTGGGAATCCACAAGAAAGCCAAGTAGGTGTTTTAGTTAAAGATGATTCCCAGAATTGATTTTTATCTCTATATTTTTCTTTACAATTAGGAATAGGCAGCCAGTTCACTGCTAAGCAAGTTTCATTATAATTAGATGTCCCAATAGTTTGTAACTCATATTCCCAAACATAACGCTGTTCTGCATTATTAGGATCTGGAGCATCAGTTAAGAACACTCTATAACTTGTAGGTAAACAAAAAGGAGGTGCTTTGCCTCTCAGGGTAAAGCAAATAGGTATTGAATCGGCTTTACCAGTGAAGTTAATTAACGCCGCAGCATGGCTTCTAGACTCTGAGTCTTGCAAGCCTCCCAGCCGGAGGGAGTCATTAGTGAGAATTTTAACAGGATCTTGATCTAACCAACCCACTGGGTGGAGTAGCGGTGGGTTAGGAATGTATGACCAATATGCTGCACCCTCCGCTATAGGAGTAGATATAAGAGATAGAAAAGCTATAAAATACATGGTAGGAGTTAAAGGATTATTCTGTGCTAAAATAAGTTGTTTAGCTTGTTTTACTAGAGTCCTGACTTGAGTCCACGTGATCTTGGGAGGTCTCGGCAGCACCTTCACTTTGTTCATCTGCTCTGTCAGGTTCCTCATTCGCCGTAGGCGTCGTCTCCTGTGTCTGATCCTCTGGGGGAGCCGGTTTGATGAGTCGGTCCGGAATCCAGATGGGGGATTCGGCATCCTGGGGAAACACACAAGCATAGCCTCGTCCCGAGGTTATCAATATATCGGGACCCTTCCATTGGCCTGATAACAAATCCTTCCACAGTACTTTCGGGAATGCAGCAGCTGATTTCGGCTGCCAATGAGTTAAAGCTGGTGTTTGATTATTAGAGTTAACATTTAGATGATTTAAAACAAACAAAGCATGAGCTAAAATATGATGAGGAGAGAAATACTTGTGAGCCTTTTGCAGGCGCTCAATTTGTAGTTTTAATACTTGATTAGTTCTTTCTACAATACCTTGACCTTGGGGATTGTAAGGGATCCCTGTAGAATGAGCAATTTTCCATTGTACACAAAACTTTTCAAATGCTCGCGAGGTATAAGCTGGAGCATTATCTGTTTTTAGTTGAAGAGGAACACCTAGCTGTTTAAAACAGCTAAACAGGTGTTGTACAACATCTTTATAGGCTTCACCAGTTCTTGCAGTGGCACAGATGTAATGTGAGAAAGTATCCACAGTGACATGTACATATGTTAATTTTCCAAAACTTAGTACATGTGTAACATCCATTTGCCACAATACATTGGGGCGAAGACCCCGAGGATTGACACCAAATTTTAAGGGATGATGAGTAAGAGGACATGCCTTGCATTTTAAGATTATTTGTCTTGCTTGTTCCCTAGTAATATGAAACATTTTTCTTAATGCATTAGCATTTTGATGATGCAAAGCATGACTTTCTTCAGCCTCCGTAACTGATGCCACTATGGTACGTGTTAGAAGATCTGCAGTGGCATTTCCTTGGGCCAAAGGGCCAGGTAATTTTGTGTGTCCTCGTATGTGGCCAATATAAAATTGATTATTTCTTTGTTGAATTAAAGTTTGTAATTTCTTTAATAAAGGTAAAATAGTAGAAGTGCCTGTTAAAAGGGCAGTCTCAAGGGCTGGAAAAAGGGAAGCAACATACTTAGAGTCTGTGTATAGATTGAACTTCTGCTTAAAGTTATCAAAGGCAGTAATCAAAGCCCACAATTCTGTTTGCTGAGCAGAAGCCTGTGTTACTTCCTTAACGAGAGGAGACAGACCTGGGCTGAAAACCACAGCCTTTCCTGTAGAAGAGCCATCTGTGAATAAGGTTATTGCATTGGACAGTGGCTGTTTAGAACACATAAGCGGAAACACAAGTGAAACTGTTTTTGTAAATTCAATTAGAGGATGTTTTGGATAATGATATAAAATTTGACCTGTATAACCTTGTAAGGCTAAAACCCAATCTTCATTATTTTGAAATAACTGATCAATTTGATTTTTATTGTAAGCAGTTACAATTACATGAGGGTCTTTACCAAACAACTCTCGAGATCTTTTTCTTCCCTTGTCTATCAGTAATGAAACTAAGTACGGATAATCTGCAATAATTTTAGCTTGCACATGTGGTAAATGAATCCACTCTAAAATTCCTTCCTGCCACAGGCAGGCTGTAGGAGTATATTCAGTAGAAAAAATAAGTAAAGACCACGGGTTTTGATAATTAATTTGTTTAACCCTGGCTTGGGTTAAAGCCTGCTCAACGAGTTCTAAAGCTTGTAAGGCCTCTGTAGTTAAATGCCTTGGGGAACGCGGATTTGAGTCCCCCTGCAAGATAGCAAATAAAGGGCTTAGAGTTCCTGTAGTAATTTTTAAGAAAGGTCGAATCCAATTTATTTCCCCTAATAACTTTTGATAATCATTAAGTGTCTGTAACTTATCTCTCCGTATCTGTACTTTCTGTGGTGTAATATAGTCTGAATGAATCCATTGCCCCAGGTAACTAAGTGGCTTATCTCTTTGAACTTTTTCTGGGGCAATAACCAAGCCAAACTTAGTTAGTTGCTCTATAGCTCTTTCCAAGATAAATTGTACTTGTAATAGCTGTGGGTGAGCCAATAAAATATCATCCATATAATGAATAATGTAAGCATCAGGAAATTGCTCACGTAGTGCTGCCAATGCAGCTGCCACAAATTTCTGGCACAATGTAGGACTATTCTTCATGCCCTGAGGTAAAGTTTTCCATTGATATCTTTTAAATGGTTCCCGTAGGTTTAGAGAAGGAACACTGAATGCAAAGCGAGGGCAGTCATCAGGATGTAAGTTAATAGTAAAAAAGCAGTCTTGTAAATCAATAATTATAAGTGACCATTTTTCAGGTACTGCTACAGGAGATGGGAGCCCAGGTTGAAGGGCACCCATGTCTTCCATAATGGCATTCACTGCTCTTAAATCTTGTAAAAGTCTCCATTTGCCAGATTTTTTCTTAATGACAAACACAGGAGTATTCCACGGACTACTGGACTCCTCCAAATGTCCTTTATCTAATTGTTCTTGTACTAAAATTTGTAATGCCTGTAATTTTTCTGTTGTTAGGGGCCACTGACTAACCCACACAGGAGTGTCTGTTAACCATTTTATTTTACAGGCATAGTTTTCTGCAGTGGCCCCTATGAAAAACATTGATCATTTAATTGATCAGTAGTAACTAACTTCATGTCCATAACATGCAAAAGATCTCTGCCCCACAAGGTATAGGGTAGAGAGGGCAACACATATGGTTGTATATAACCTTTCTTGTCTTTGTACTCCCAGGCTACATAAGATGTGCTGCGCATAACACCAGAAACCGAACACAAACCAATCAATGAAGAACCGGTTCTATGAACCGGCCAAGACTTTGGCCAGTCAGAGGCTGCAATACAAGTTACATCAGCTCCTGTGTCCATCAATCCTTTAATAGGCCTGCCTTCAATTTTTATTTTTAAAAATGGTCGATCATACAAGTCATGAATAAGAGCCACACAATCTTGATCAGTGGATCCAAACTGTCCTTGCCCTCTTGCCTCTTGCAAATGATAGTTAGGAAGTGGCACATATGGTAATAACAGTAATTGAGCAATTCTCTGTCCTTTGTGTATTTGAGTGGTTTCTACTAAGGCTTTCACCATAACTTTAATGGTGTTTTCAGTATCTGAGTCAATTACTCCCGGAACAACTTCAAAATGTTTAGTATAATTAGAACTGCATCCTAATATGACGCCAACTGTGCCTGGTAATAATTTACCTTTAACACCAGTAGGAATTAAAGTTACACCATCCCATTTAGACAGAATAACATCTTTTGAGCTGGCAAGATCTAAACCAGCACTGCCAGGAGTTCCTCGTGGGAGGTCATGAATAGTAAATTCAGGGGCTTGAGGATTTAAAGTAGATAAAGGCTGTGTTTCATTAACTACAGCCTGCTCTCCCTTGGGGTCTGGGCTGGGAGAATGCCCCTTTGCTAGTTTTTTGATCTCCGTACGTCCTGATCCTCAGGATCAGTGTCTCCCTTGTCATTCAAGGGGGTTCCATCCTTATGAAACCTTGATTTACATTTATTTTTCCAATGTCGCCCCTTCTTACAACGAGGGCATAAGCCGGGTGGGTCCCCCCTCGGCTTATTGGCATGGGACTGTTTACAGTCCTTCTGCATGTGTTCTGGCTTGCCACAATTGTAGCAAGTGTTAGTAGGAGCTGTTGGCCCCTTACCTTCTTTATTGAAGGTATTTTTAACATAGGCGCTGAATTTCTGTCCTTGCATTGCTGCAGCATAAGCCATACCCTGGGCTATAGCTGGTGAGGCATCCATGCATGCTTCTAACTGTTTGAGCAACAGTGATGTGCCCTCAGACGGGGGGAGCATTCTGTTAATGGCTTCTTCCAGCCTTGAAATAAAGTCTTGGTACGGCTCCTCCGTACCTTGCTTAATAAGAAAATGTATAAGCTCCTCCAACCGTTTGAGGGACACATTGAACCCATTTTTAACTAACAAACGCTGTAACATGACACTGAACATACGTTCCTCCTTGATCAATGCGTGCCCCATGGTACCTGCGGATTGCTCACACGTAACCGGTCAGCCTTTACCAGCGGGACTGCAGCTCCCTGGTGAGAGTCGCCTTCAACCTGAAAAGAAGGAAAGAAAGAAAAAGAAAGATCACCTGTCCTTCAGGTCCCTGTTCGAGGGCGCCAGCTGCCGCAGACC
Organism: Nycticebus coucang; assembly: GCF_027406575.1. Lineage (NCBI taxonomy): Eukaryota > Metazoa > Chordata > Mammalia > Primates > Lorisidae > Nycticebus > Nycticebus coucang. The sequence continues at coordinate 240,529 of NW_026515593.1, read as the reverse complement.
GCCAGTCGATGGGCCTCAGTCTGAGGGTGCTCAGGGTGAACGGTACAGGTTGGTTGAGAGGTCGACGCAGGATAAATGACAGACTGCTACACAGCAAAGTGATGAAGGAAGCAGCTGTACTTTACTGAATTTTTGAGTTGGTACTTACACATTTTTGACAAAGCATTACAAATTACAAAAGGTATTTTTACAACTTGCTGAGCCTTACAAGTTATTATCTAACCTTGTAGATGTGAGTATTCAACCATCCCACTTATACAATGTCCTGCCCGCAGGGGGGAACAAAGGCCGGTGGTTATCAGTTGTGTCTTTTACTTTCCCTTATCTAAGTAAATGCTTCAAAGGCTAAAGTTTTAAAATGTGAAAATTCTTTCTTTATAACTACTAGTATTAGTAATAATTCACAAATTATTTACTTCTAATGTGCTGAAAAGATTTCATATATGTGTAAATTATGTAAGTGATTATAGTATTAGGAAATATATGAAATGTAAAGGTGTGTGGAAAGTTTTAAGTCGTGGGTGGCTGTGGGTGGTGTAAGCACATATCTGGATGGAACATCTTGTTTGCTGCTCCTGCATTGTCTCAATGCACTGTCTCAATTCACTGACATTTATGATAGGAACGTGCTCTTACATCGTTCCCCCTGGAGACATTGAGTCTTCACAGGCATTCTTTGCTATGTTTAATTATGGATCAGTAAGTCATTATGTTTATTCTTAGTCTCTCAGGACAATCAGGCATTCAACTGAACAGACAGGTTTCATTCACAGGCATTCCTCAGGCTTTTATGCCGCACCTCGTGAGTCATTACGTTCAACAAAAAGTATGCTAGGCAACTTCTGCGCTGCTGTCGCATACTAGGGGTGCTGGGGGCTTCGCTCCGGGGAGCACAGACCACCTACCCATGCGTCTTACAACGCGGACAGCGCCACCTCGCTGCGGCTTGATGCCGAGGGTGCGGCATGTTGACATTTAAAATACCTAGATGTGTGTTCTGATGGTGAATGTGAGCTCTGCTCCAACCTTAACCTTGTTTGTTATGTCTGGCTCAGCATCCAGGACCAAATCCAAGCTTGTCCTTTCTTTTGCTTGTTACATGTTGACAGAGGAAACAGACTCCCCAGTCTTACCTTCAGGAACATGTAATCTTTTAGCTTAGGCCACATTTGTGATGAATGTTGAGATATCCCATGATCACTGCTCCAGTTTTTTTCCACACTTCCTTTTCTTGCATAAACACTTCCTGCATTCTCATCCTGCAAAAAAACATTACATGTTCAGTGTTTGTGATGGAAGACTACAAGGAAATTAACTGGTGCTAGGCTTTTAGGAAAAGTGGGTTCGCATTCCCATTCTGAACACGGGTACTACCTGAAAAAAGGCAACCTGAGGACTTGTGAGTAAATGAATTACAATTACAGCCACAGTAGCAAACCCTAAAGTAGCCCTTGATAGGTGCCGGGCACTGATGTAAATGTTTTACACGTACTCATGTAATTCCACAAAAACTCATGAGGAACGTACTCTTGTCCCACGTTTAGGGGTGCAGAAACCACGTCACAGGGAGGTTAAGAGTTTTGCTCAGGATGTTAAGGCTGCTGTGCGCTAGTTCTGTCTGTCTTGCTCCGGAATCCATGCATTTAACCGTGCATTTATTTTTAGAAATGACGATTATTTTGGGAATGGAAAAATAATAACTAATAAAGGTCATTTTAAGAGAGAGAAATTAAGGATAAATACAAGCTAATTTTGTTATTTAGAATAAAGACTGCAAAATCACAACAGAAAGCTGATGTCAACAAGGCTAGAATTTCACAGGGCCGAGTCCATAATTCTTCATCTCGACCCTGTCTTCCACAAGAAGCCCAAAGATACCTGGCACACTACTGACCTGGAAAAGTTAACGTGCCTTCACAATATGATGACAATTAAAAATACAAAAAATGATAAATTTTATTCAGATGTATTTTTGACATATCAGTAATATAATTTTTATGAAGATTTCGAAGAAAATGGTAAATTTGTTTTTTTACTGATAGAACCAAGTAGAAGGAGGAGGAGAATTCAAAATTTAGGTGGAGAGGGACATTTTAAAAGATACATATAATTGTGGAAATTCATCTGTGTAATATATCCCTTTCATTGGGAAATTACTGTGTTACCAGCCTGCAGGTACAACCTGCAGAATTGAGTGATGTGGTTCACAATGAAAGTCCTTAGTGATAACCCAGAGCTTTCTGCAGTCTGACCTCACTGCTCAAAGTCCTGATCTTAAGTGATCTCAAAACCAATGGGATAACTTGTGTACTTGCCTTTGTGGAGTTGTTTTTATTACATAGAACGTATCTTTATTACAAAAGTCACATCCTATGGAGAATGAGAGAAAAAGAGCAACCGGTAAGCATCCTCTCTCCTTTTGCCTCCCAATAATTCCCCTCCTGCATGGAGGATGGGATTTAGGTCTGTATGTGATGGCAGGATTCAGGCAGCCAGGTGAGGAGTGAAGCAGTGGGTGGGGGGCTGTCAGCATCTGGTGGGGAGTGTGCCCTTGTCTCATGCTCTGTCAGGGTACAAATGATTCCTGATTCGTCACTCTCATAGTTTATTCCAAAGTTCACCATCAATTCTTTTTTTTTTTTTTTAATTTTTTTATAAAATCATAACTGTATACAATGATATGATTATGGGGCATCATACACTCACTTCATAAACCATTTGACACATTTTTATCACAGTGGTTAACATAGCCTTTCCGGCGTTATCTCAGTTACTGTGCCAAAACATTTATATTCTACATTTACCAAGTTTCGCAAATACCCCTGTAATATGCACCACAGGTGTGATCCCACCGATTCCCCTCCCTCTACCCACCCCCCCTTTCCCACTTCCCCCTGTTGTTAAGTTGTAGCTGGGTTATAGCTTTCATGTGAGAGTCCCAAATTAGTTTCATAGTAGGGCTGTGTACATTGGGTATTTTTTCTTCCATTCTTGGGATACTTTACTAAGAAGAATATGTTCCAGCTCCATCCATGTAAACATGAAAGAGGTAAAGTCTCCATCTTTCTTTAAGGCTGCATAGTATTCCATGGTATACATATACCACAATTTATTAATCCATTCGTGGATCGATGGGCACTTCGGCTTTTTCCATGACTTAGCTATTATGAATTGGGCTGCAATAAACTTTCTGGTACAAATATCTTTGTTATAATGTGATTTTTGGTCTTCTGGGTATATGCCCAGCAGAGGAATTACAGGATTGAATGGCAGATCTATTTTTAGATCTCTGAGTGTTCTCCATATATCTTTCCAAAAGGAATGTATTAATTTGCATTCCCACCAGCAGTGCAGAAGTGTTCCCTTTTCTCCGCATCCACGCCAACATCTCTGGTCTTGAGATTTTGTGATACAGGCTAGTCTCATTGGAGTTAGATGATATCTCAAAGTAGTTTTGATTTGCATTTCTCTGATGATTAAAGATGATGAGCATTTTTTCATATGTCTGAAGGCCTTGCGCCTGTCTTCTTCAGAGAAGTTTCTCTTCAAATCCCTTGCCCAGCCTGCGATGGGATCCCTTGTTTTTTTCTTGCTGATGCGTTTGAGTTCTCTGTGGATTCTGGTTATTAAACCTTTGTCAGAGTTATACCCTGCAAATATCTTCTCCCATTCTGAGGGCTGTCTGCTTGCTCTGCTTACTGTGTTCTTAGCTGTGCAGAAGCTTTTTAGTTTGATCAAGTCCCAGTAGTGTATTTTTGAAGCTGCTTCAAATGCCCGGGGGGTTCTCCTCATGAAATTCTCACCCAGACCAATTTCTTCAAGGGTTTTCCCTGCATTCTCCTCTAGTATTTTTATAGTTTCATGTCTTAAGTTTAAATCTTTAATCCAATGAGAGTCTATCTTAGTTAATGGTGAAAGGTGTGGGTCCAATTTCAGTCTTCTGCAGGTTGCCAGCCAGTTCACCCAGCACCATTTGTTAAATAGGGAATCTTTTCCCCACTGAATGTTTTTAATTGGCTTGTCAAAAATCAAATAGCGGTAAGTAGCTGGATTCATCTCTTGGTTCTCTATTCTATTCCAGATATCTACTTCTCTGTTTTTGTGCCAATACCATGCTGTTTTGATCACTATCGATTTGTAGTAAAGTCTGAGGTCTGGTAGTGTGATTCCTCCTGTTTTGTTTTTATTTCTGAGTAATGTCTTGGCTATTCGAGGTTTTTTCTGATTCCATATAAAACGAAGTAATGTTTTTTCAAGATCTTTAAAATATGACAGTGGAGCTTTAATAGGGAGTGCGTTGAAATTATATATTGCTTTGGGTAGTATGGACATTTTGATAATGTTGATTCTTCCTAGCCATGAGCATGGTATGTTTTTCCATTTGTTAACATTTTCAGCTATTTCTTTTCTTAGAGTTTCATAGTTCTCTTTATAGAGATCTTTCACGTCTTTTGTTTGGTAAATTCCCAAATATTTCATCTTCTTTGGCACTACTGTGAATGGGATAGAGTCCTTAACTGCTTTTTCAGTTTGACTGTTGTTGGTGTATATAAAGGCTACCGATTTATGAATGTTGATTTTGTAACCTGAGACGCTGCTGTATTCCTTGATCACTTATAGGAGTTTTGTAGTAGAGTCCCTAGTGTTTTCCAGATACACAATCATATCATCTGCAAAGAGCGAGAGTTTGATCTCTTCTGACCCTATATGGATACCCTTGATCGCCTTTTCTTCCCTAATTGCGGTGGCTAAAACTTCCATTACAATGTTGAAAAGCAATGGAGACAATGGGCAGCCTTGTCTGGTTCCTGATCTGAGTGGAAATGATTCCAATTTAACTCCATTCAATAGGATATTGGCTGTGGGTTTGCTGTAGATAGCCTCTATCAGTTTAAGAAAAGTCCCTTCTAGACCAATTTTCTTGAGTGTTCTGATCATGAAGGGATGCTGGATATTATCAAAAGCTTTTTCTGCATCAATTGAGAGAATCATATGGTCTTTGTTTTTTAATTTGTTTATGTGCTGAATTACATTTATAGATTTACGTATATTGAACCAGCCTTGAGACCCTGGGATAAAACCAACTTGGTCATGATGTATAATTTGTTTGATGTGTTGCTGGATTCTGTTTGTTAGGATCTTGTTGAATATTTTTGCATCTATATTCATTAGTGATATTGGTCTATAATTTTCTTTTCTTGTTGGGTCTTTTCCTGGTTTGGGGATCAGGGTGATATTTGCTTCATAGAACGTGTTGGGTAGTCTTCCTTCTTTTTCTACATTTTGGAACAGGTTGAGTAATATAGGTACTAATTCCTCTTTAAAGGTTTGGTAGAATTCTGACGTGAAACCATCTGGTCCCGGGCTTTTCTTTTTAGGGAGGTTTTGTATAGTTGATGCTATTTCTGAACTTGATATGGGTCTGTTCAACATTTCCACTTGATTCTGGTTAAGTCTTGGAAGGTGGCGTGCTTCCAAGTATCGGTCTATTTCCTTCAGATTTTCATATTTCTGAGAATAAAGTTTCTTGTAATATTCATTAAGGATTTTTTGGATTTCTGATGAGTCTGTGGTTATTTCGTCTTTGTTGTTTCTGATGGATGATATTAGAGATTTTACTCTTTTTTTCCTGATTAGGTTGGCCAGAGGTTTATCTATTTTATTGACCTTTTCAAAAAACCAGCTTTTTGATTTATTGATCTGTTGTATTATTCTTTTGTTTTCAATTTCATTTAATTCTGCTCTAATTTTGGTTATTTCTTTTCTTCTACTGGGTTTGGGGTTGGAATGTTCTTCCTTTCCCAGTTGCGTGAGATGTCCCATTAAGTTGTTAACTTCCTCTCTTTCCGTTCTCTTGAGGAAGGCTTGCAGTGCTATAAATTTCCCTCTTAGAACTGCCTTTGCAGTGTCCCAGAGGTTCTGATAGCTTGTGTCTTCATTGTCATTTTGTTCCAAAAAATTGGTGATTTCTTTCTTAATCTCATCTCTGACCCGGCTATCATTCAGCATAAGGTTATTTAACTTCCATGTTTTTGTATGGGTATGCAGATTCCTGTTGTTACTCAATTCAAGTTTTATTCCATGATGGTCCGAGAAGATGCATGTAATAATTTCTATTCCTTTAAATTTACTGAGGTTAGACTTGTGACCTAAAATGTGATCAATTTTGGAGTAAGTTCCGTGGGCTGATGAGAAGTATGTGTATTCAGTTTTGTTGGGATGAAATGTTCTGTAGATGTCTGCTAAATCTAAATATTGGATGGTTAGGTTTAAATCTAAGATTTCTTTGCTCAGCTTCTTTCTGGAGGATCGATCCAACACTGCCAAGGGAGTGTTGAAATCTCCAACGATTATGGAGCTGGAGGAAATCAAGTTACTCATGTCTGTTAGAGTTTCTCTTATAAATTGAGGTGCATTCTGGTTGGGTGCATAGATATTAATAATTGAGATCTCGTCATATTGAGTATTACCCTTAACAAATATGAAGTGACCATTCTTGTCCTTCCTTACTTTTGATGGTTTAAAGCCTACTGTATCTGCAAATAAAATTGCAACACCTGCTTTTTTCTGATTACCATTTGCCTGAAATATGGATGACCATCCTTTCACCCTGAGTCTGTATTTGTCTTTTAAGTTGAGATGTGACTCTTGTATGCAACAAATATCTGGCTTGAGTTTTTGTATTCAGTCAGCTAACCTATGCCTCTTTAGAGGACAGTTTAAGCCATTCACATTGATGGAGAGTAAGGATAAGTCTGGTGGAATTTTGGGTATCGAGTTTTTCAAAGGTCCAGTGGACATTTTTAATCCTTTCGCCAGTGTGGAAGTTGGAGTTTGATCCGAAGTTTCTGATTGAGTTTACTTTTTTGGTATAGGATTGGGTTGGTCATTGTGGAGGATAGGTCTGAGAACATTCTGAAGAGCTGGTTTACTTATGGTAAATTTTTTCAACATATGAATGTCATTGAAGTATTTAATTTCTCCATCATAGATGAAACTCAGTTTAGCTGGATACAAGATCCTGGGTTGAAAGTTTTTTTGCTTTAGGAGATTAAAAGTTGATGACCAGCCTCTTCTTGCTTGAAAAGTTTCAGCAGAGAGATCTGCAGTTATTCTAATATTCTTACCTTTGTACGTTATAGTTTTCTTTCGCCGGGCTGCTTTGAGAATCTTCTCTTTCATGTTAACTTTAGTGAAGCTAATTATGATATGTCTGGGAGATGGCTTATTGGGGTTGAATCGTGCTGGGGTTCTGAAGCTGTCTGCTATCTGAATTTCAGATTCTCTAGGCATGTCTGGAAAATTTTCTTTCATAATTTCATGTAGAAGGGCCTCTGTGCCCTTGGCTGCCACTTCATCAGTCTCCGAAATTCCTATAACTCTTATGTTATTTTTTTTTCGAATTATCTGAGAGCTCTCTGAGTGAGTGATCCGTTTTTGCTCTCCATTTCTCTTCCTCTTTGAGAGATTGGGAGCGTTCGAAGACTTTATCTTCAATGTCAGAAATCCTTTCTTCTGCTTGCTCCATTCTGTTACTGAGGGATTCTACTGTATTTTTCATATCTTTGAGGGCTGTAAGTTCTTGTTTCAGTGTGTCTAAGTCTTTGCTGGTTTTGTCTTTAAATTCGTTAAATTCTTGAGACAGTTTTTGAATTTCTCCTCGAATTCCTAATTCCATTTTATTAATCTTGTCTGCAAACCAAATTCTGAATTCGACTTCTGACATCTCAGCCAGTTGTTTATGAATGGGATCTTCAATCACATCTGCCATATCTTTTCTTGGGGGGGTTGATCTATTCTGGTTATTCATGTTACCAGAGTTTTTCCGCTGATTCCGCCCCATGGTTTACTCCCTTTGGTTTTTCCCCTGGGGTTTTATCGAGGGCCCGTACAGTTTTGTGGCCTGAGAAACTGGGGCCCTGTCTGGTGTGGTGGAGCAAAGTGGTTCTGTCTTGTTTTCAGCTGGTTTCTGTTCGATCCTATTGCAACTTCTACTCTGGCTTGAAGTCTCAGCTGTGTGGAAAAATCAGCAATTAAGTCACCCCGCCTGCCCACCTCTGGCCCCAGTTGGAAAAGGAGAATCAAAACTTCCTACAATCGCACACCCAGGGTACCGCCTGAAGAGTCCTCAGTCTATTAGCCCAGTTCAAAAGGTCCGAATCAACTGTCTCAATCGGCACTTGTCTCGGGTGGAAGGGTTCAAGAGGTCTCTGGGAACTGGATCACAGGGGCCTGGTGACTCCTCTGACACAGCTCACCCCAGTGCAGCGTGGAGTCAGGAGGAGCCACCCAGCAAACAGAGCAGTCTGGGAAGGTTGACGTCTCCTTCCCCACTTTGCCCCTCCGTCGGACCCAGTCACTGGTATCTCTGCAGATGGCTAACCCAGTTGCCTGCAGTGAACAGACACTCCAGGGGTTTGCACCTGCCTGAATCGCAAGGAAGTCTGCCAGGCCCCCGCAGACTGCCGCTATCTAGCAGGAGGAGATGGGGCCTGACATCTTTGAGTGTTTGATGCAGGTGATGGGAAGGAGGTGTTCACTCAGGCTTAGCCCCGTCCCTGATGGATGCTGCTAACAGAACAGAACAGAACAGACAACTTTGTGAGGTTCTGTCTCTGTTCCTGTCGTCGCCTACAGGAGACGGGCTGTTTTGAGTTCAAACATCTTTGCTGCTGGAGAATTGCGTCTGAACACCTCTCTGGGTCGGCCCCGCCCTGGAGGCTTCCGGGTTTGTGAGCCGTGTCACCGGTGGCCTCCTCTGGTTGCCCAGGGAGACAGGGGGTGTGGCCTCAGAATATCCAGAAGTGAGCGTTCTTTTGTTTGCGTCCTTGTGATCACAACTTGCCTCAGCGGTGTTGATGTGCGTTCTTCAGCCTTCTCTCTTGGTGAGGCTCAAGTCCACCAGGATACTTACTAAATTCCTGTCCCTTAACTCTCCTTCTGGACGGGAGCCTTTGTTGAAAGCTGGCTTCAGTCCGCCATCTTGTCTCCCCTTCACCATCAATTCTAAGTGAAGATCCACTGACCTGTGATAGGAGTGAAATCAGGGAGCAGAGGACAGTCTGGCTGGGAGCTTCCTGTTGGGTTATCAGAGGGTCTGACAGTAAGCTCATGTTTTCTCTCACTAGGAGAGAAAAATTCGCCTTGTTGAACTTCAACAACTCAAATGACAGTAGCCTTTATAAACATGTAGCAAAAAAATGTAGGGAAGTTCCACATACAGATGTTTTCTTTTCTCAGGCCTAATAAACCTGATCCTTTCTCCCTTTAGCAGTCTCCGCTGGGCTGTGCGAGGCTGATGCTCAAATGAGTAAATCTGTGAGCCTGAAGGGTGGGTGAAGTAGGAAGTCATACGACTGCTTCCCTGGTGGTCTGCCCTGATGCAGGTATTAACATTTTTAGGATATTTCTCAGGAATATACATGGTTTATGCTTGACTGTCACCAGAAACTGAAGCAGATACTTCAACTCCAAACAAATTGTGAAATACTTTAGACATACAGAAAACTATGATAAGTGAAGATTCAACATTGGTATCACTGATGAGTACCAGAGAGCTAGTCTTCTGTATTCATTGAAATAAAGTACAGATGCAGGGGAGATCAAGCTCTTCACAATTGTTGAAATAATGCTCATTGATTTGAGTTGCATCGCTCAATGATTTTTGCTTATCTAAGCAGGTCTGCCGTGTTCTGGCTTACCAGTCATTCTCAAGTGTTTCTGCAGCATAGTGAGCAACACAGAAATCCCACAAGCATCTAGGAATAGGAAACCCTGAATGAAGTGCAGGCTTGGTTGTCATCCTGTGGAAACAGTTATTAATGGAATATTATTTGGCCTTTAAAAAGAAGGAAATCTTGTCATTTGTGACAACATGGATGAGCCCAGAGGACACTAGACTACATGATTATGCTTACGTGTGGAATCAAAAAAATTTGAACTCGCATAAGTAGAGAGTAGAATTGTGGTTATCATTGGCTGGGGAAGTGTAGATCAAAAGATACAAAATCTCATTTAAATAGGAGGAATAAATTGAAGAGATCTGTTGTATAACATAGTGACTATAGATAGTAACTGTATTTTATGCTTGGTATAAATTATTTTTTTAATTTTAAGAAAAGATGTTGGTTACTTTCATTAATTAAACACAAATAATTTTTTTTTTATTTGAATGAATAGTCCTAGTGTTTCCCTTTGGAAATGTTTCTCCGTGAAAGAAATATTTGTAATCAGAATTTAAGGATTGTTATTGAGTATTAAGCTTTTATTTTCCCATGGTCTTAGCCTCTAAATTTTTAGTTTTACTGAACATGGAAAATTTACCTAACTTGGAAAATGATAACTTTTATTAGCTATCAGTTTCGAGAGTGGCAGGTATGCCAGGGTACTCTGGTTGCCGGCAACAGAAACCAGCTCTGGTTAACTTGTACTGATAGAATTTATTATACATTAGAAGGTGATGGGTTAGGGTAAATGTTTGGAAGGCAAGTCCAAACATTAGACTCAAAGAGGAGGGAGTGGACCACTGCTAAAGGAATCTTGGTGATAGAAACCAGTGTTCTCTTTTTTTTTTTTGTAGAGACAGAGTTTCACTTTATGGCCCTCGGTAGAGTGCCGTGGCCTCACACAGCTCACAGTAACCTCCAACTCATGGGCTTAAGCGATTCTCTTGCCTCAGCCTCCCAAGTAGCTGGGACTACAGGCGCCCGCCACAACGCCCGGCTATTTTCTGGTTGTTTTGCATTTTGGCCAGGGCCAGTTTGAACCCGCCACCCTTGGTATATGGGGCCGGCGCCTTACCGACTGAGCCACAGGCGCCGCCCCAGTGTTCTCTTTTTGATCCAAGTCCAGAGTTGGACATCCGTGACCCTCAGCAAGGCCTTCCCTGACCATGACCCCTGTTTTCCGAGGACCCAGTTCCCCTTTGAATACTTTATTTTTCCTCACTTCTGACATCATCATGTCTATATTTTGCTGTTTACCTTGTTCCCTTTCTGTTTTCACGAGCATTTCTAACAGTGGCTCAAAGCAGGTGATGGCAGAGGTTACTGTAAGAACACAGAGTGCAGCTCTGCACCCGTAGTTCAGTGGTTAGAGTGCCGAGATACTGCATGTAAGTACAATGCAAAGTATAAATGCCTTACAGCCGCCCAAGGCAGTGGTTTCTGTCTGTTTTGTTTGCTGCCAGTGCTGAGAATGGTGCCTGGCACTCAGAAGGAAGGTGCTTAAACATTTTTATTTAATGAATCAATGACCAAAAATAGCCATTGGGATTCCTGTCTGATATCAGTTATAGATGAAATTGTCTGAAAGTGGTAGTCCAAAATAGTTAAGGTAAACAAGAGGATCATTTATAAAGATAGATTTGCTAGTACAATTTCTGAATTTTTCTTGAAGGCATAATAGTGTTTTCTAAAAAAAATCTGAAAACTGTGTTTCTACTTTCCCACCCTCCAACTTACAGAATTCTCATGTCTTCTGTGAGGCTATGCAAGACTATTTATAGTAGTTTGTTGGTTCAGCTTTACTTTAGCTATATGTCAGCATAGCCAAAAAAAGTTCTCATAGCAATTAGTGACTATAATTATTAATAGAAACTATAATAACTTTTAAGTTCTTTTCCCAGAAACGTCTCTGCACCATAAATAAATTTGAAGCAATTTCAATGAATGGGTAGCTAGTTTGTATTTAAATTTTCATCTGAATGGGAATAAGTAATGGGAAGGACAGAGACCAAAATAGCTTGGCTCTTTGCTCCACAGATAGGTGATAACCTTACCGAAAACACACAAAAATGGAATGACAGGGTTAGAGGTTCCAAACTGTGGATATCAGCATGAATGTTTCCAGTAGTTGTTAATGAGAAGTGCTCAAATTTTTCTTTTTTTTAATTTTTTTTTTTTTTGTAGAGACAGAGTCTCACTTTATGGCCCTCGGTAGAGTGCCGTGGCCTCACACAGCTCACAGCAACCTCCAACTCCTGGGCTTAAGCGATTCTCTCGCCTCAGCCTCCCGAGTAGCCGGGACCACAGGCGCCCGCCACAACGCCCGGCTATTTTTTGGTTGCAGTTCGGCCGGGGCCGGGTTTGAACCCGTCACCCTCGGTATATGGGGCCGGCGCCTTACCGACTGAGCCACGGGCGCCGCCCCATTTAAAAATTTTTAACTGTTTGACATTTTAGGTGTTTTCATTTACAAACAGTATGATGAGTATCTTTGAATGTGTTTCAAAGTCTGATAAAATTATAAGTTTTGTTGTTTTTTACCCTGAATTTTTATATGCATATCAAGTTAATTTATGAACAGGTATATCTTTGCTTCTTTGTTCTATCAGACTGCTTTTCTGTTCAGAGTCTTAATCAGATACTAGGTAAATTTTCACATAAATATTTTCCCTATCTCATATTTTAAATTGTGGATTATAATAACTCATGAGCACTGTTGATCGGCTGATCTCATTTGTTTATGTTTCTTTTCTCGTGCAGCAAGGGGTTCCCGTAGGACCACACTGGCTCTCTATGTCCTTACAGTAAACTCTGCTATTACCTGCTTTGTCTGAGCCGCTGTTGGAAATGCTGTTGAAACAACTGTTTGATGCACCATATGGACTGATTATTCCTACTGATTGCTGTGGTTGCCAGGCGCCTTTACTTAAGCCTTCAGGGGACCTTTGCCTCCTTCAACAGGTTTATACTCTTGCACAGAATTCTTTTTGGGATTCTAATATTCGCAAAATTGTAAAACCCAGCTGGATCAGAGTAACTGCTGACATCATGAACGTACTCTTTTGCCGAAGATACCTCTTTTGTGGTGTCAATCATAAAAGCATTTCTGTCTAATCTTGTGGCATACACTCATCAGCTGTGTGTAAAGCATCTATGTTGTTATTAAAGAAAATATTAACAAGCAGAAAGGAAACACATAGGAAATGCGAACCGGGCAGTTCTTCCTAATTGAGCTCTCAAGCTATGCTGGTCTGAGTTCTCATCTTATTTTTTCCTGAGAGCCTCTGTCTAAGAGTGATGCTGTATCTCATCCTGGTGTTCTCTTTTCCTAAGTCTAGTGATGTCGAACTTCAGGAATCCTCAACAGATGATGGCCCCTCTATTCCAGACAGAAACCAGGTGACCAATACCAGTGTGATCAGCTCATACCTGGGCTGCATTCCAGCCCTGTCTGTGCTGTGCAGAGGGTCGGTGCCATACCTCTTTGCTCTGTAATTCTAAGAAATACTGTAGATTTTGTTTGGAAGATTCTAGAAGTTATGAGATCCAGTGAAATGTTCCGATACAGTCCTCAGGACTGAGCCCTTCCAATGCGAGGGAGGAAACCAATCTCTAAATCTAATCTCTTACTTGTGAGCAGTCTGTGTTTTTATGTGCACACGTACATGCTGACGTGAGTGTAATGAACTATTCAAACTGCCGCAGTTGGCTTTCTTCACTTTGCTATGTCTTCAGTGTCTTTCCTGGCCAATAAATGCAGAGCAACATCTTCACTTAGTGCTATTATACAGTGTATGGATGTACACAGATGGACTTAATCCCTCTAGTATTCAAGTTTTGGATAATATATTCAATATTGCAAGACATTTAAAAATTTATGTTCATTATTCATTTATCGATGCCCAAATACATTCATAGGATAAACTCCTAGAACTGAAATTCCCATTTCAAAATTTATTACTACATTAAGGCTATTGATAAGGCTATTGATTAAGGCCACATTGTCCTTGAAAAAGGTTACATTAGTTTACATTTTGTACAGCAGCATGTTTGCACGTACACAACGAAATTCTGGGCAATATCATTCTTTTTAGTTTTTGATATATCTGTAGTTTTTTATGAGGTATTTTATAACTTTTATTTTTACTGTATTGGTTACTGGAGAGGTTGACTACTTGTGTCTCATTACTGATTTTGTGTGTGTTTATAAATTTTCGGTTCAATCCTTTACTTACAGTTGTCATTGTTGTTTAGCTGGCCAGGGCTGGGTTCGAACCCACCAGTCTCAGTGTATGTGGCTGGCTCCCTACCCCCTGAGCTACGGGTGCCAGCTGGGAATGCTATTGATTTTTACATATTTTGTATGTAGACATCTTATTGAACTCTCTGGATGTTTTCAAAAATAATATTGGGGGTTAATTTTCTATATTTTTAATAAGTATTTTTAAGGCACAAAATGAATAGGGCAGGAGGGAGAAAAGGGCAGATTGTATACAAACCAGAAAGGGGCCACAAAAACTTACTTTTACGTCTTTTTTTTTTTTTTAGAGACAGAGTCTCACTTTGTCACCTTTGGTAGAGTGCTGTGGCATCACAGCTCACAGCAACCTCTAGCTCTTGGGCTTAGGCGATTCTCTTGCCTCAGTCTCCCGAGTAGCTGGGACTACAGGCGCCCACCACAACGCCTGGCTATATCTTTTTGAATAAAATCTGTTTCTAGCAGGTCATAATGGCAAGAAATTTTAGAATAGCTTAACTGGTGGAGTTAAAACCCCCACTAAGGGCTGGGTGTGGTGGCTCGCTCCCATAATCCCAATACTTGGGGAGTTCTGAGTCAGGAGGATGACATGAGCCCAGGAGTTTGAGACCAGCTTGAACAACATAGACCCCATCTCTACAAAATAAGAATTTCAAAAAAACCCTCACCCCAGCTTATTTATCTTGAAAGCGTATCTTTTGTGAATGCAGAAATGCCCTCCATTTTCTGGAGAGGAATGCAAAGATGGTAGGAATACTCATTACAGACGTGGTATAACAGCGGCTCAGTTTCTGGTGATTGAGCTTTCACCATGTGTTGGCCCTATCTTTTAACTTCTAAACCCTTTGTGGAATTAACTCATTTTGGGGAGAAACTTGTGAGGGAGGTGTTAGCATTATACTGTCCTTTTGACAGAGTGAGAACATGGCTCACTCTGTCACTCAGGCTGGAGTGCAATGGTGCAATCATAGCTTACTGCAGCTTCGAACTCTTGGGCTCAAGGATCCTTCTGTTTCAGCCTCCTGAGTTGCTGGGAGCATTTACCACCACACTAGGATAATTGTTTTTCATTCTTTTAGAGATGAGAGTCTCATTACGTTGCCCAGGTTGATCTTGAATGCCTGGCCTCAAGTGATCCTCCCAGCTTGGCCTCCCAGAGTGCTAAGATTACAGGTGGGAGCTGCTGCTCAGCCCATATCAAATTCTTTTAAATGTTTTAAAGTTGTATTTTTAATTTTTTTGGTGATTATTAGGCAGGGTTAAAAATTTAACATCCTTGAGTATTTTTGCATGATCATTAAAAAAGATACCATTTTTTGTGGGTTGGGGGGACGACAGAGCCATCTCTCACTTGAGCCCAAGAGTTTGATTTTGTGTGAGCTATGATGCCAGGGCACCTTTTGCCTCAGCCTCTCAGGTAGCTGGGACTGTAGGTTCCTTCCACAAAGCCCAGCTATTTTTAGAGACCAGGACTTGCTCTGGCTCAGGCTGATCTTGAACTTAAAGAGTTCAGACAGTCCACCCACTTCTGCCTCCCAGAGTGCTAGAATTACCGGTGTGGGCAACTGCACTCGACCATAAAAAGACATCTTTTCATGGGTTCTGTTTCTATCTTTTCTAACTGGCTCCTAGTAGTCTAGTGCCTCTCATTTTTATTTGCAAATAGATTGTAGGAATAGCTTAGAGACAAGAATTGCGAGATGGTTAGATTAGATTTGAATAAGGCGGCAGTAATAGCCTTTGTCTTGTTGGATCTTAAAGAGATTTCTTTTTTGTTCGGGTCTAGGTTTGAACCTACCACCTCCAGCATATGGGGCTGGTGCCCTACTCCTTTGAGCCACAGGCGCTGCCCAAGAGATTTCAGTCTTCATTGAGAAGATTTCATTTCTTTTTCATACTTACCTTTTAAAATTTCTTTCATGCTTTTAGTTTCCCTTTTTTCCCTCTCCTCTCTTCATTATATATTTATTTTAAAGGTGATTCTTCAACTTTTCCTTGTTTTCCATCTTAATAAAACATACAATTTTGGATTAACCGTATTAAGAAAGAAAACTCTATAGATGTAGAGACTTTGTCCAAGTCATCCTATGGCAGTGGTTCCATCTCATCTTGAAGAGCTTTGATTAGTTGTATGAGGAATGTGTTTTTGGTGGCTCTGCCTGCACTGGTTCTCTGCTTGAACTTCTGAGAGTGGGACCATTTGCTCATTGCTGTCACATAACGGGTTCCTCTGGTCCTCCTTAGTCCTGTCTCACAGGCCACCAACTAGTCTTCAGACTTGGACGTCAAACCAGTTGCTGCAAGGACACTCAGATTTCCTGGTGTATCTCTGAGATAATCCAATATACTCTTCTTCCAGTTCTATTGTTTCTGAGTTCAAGTTAAATGGAATTTTCTTGTTAATTCATTGGCACAAAAATATAAACAATTTAAAGGAGGGGATAAATTCAACAGTTTGTTGGTTTTGAGCCTTGGTTAAGTTGTTCCACAAGTGAAACAAAAACAAATCAAAATTTGTGGGCGGCGCCTGTGGCTCAAAGGAGTAGGGCGCTGGCCCCATGTGCCAGAGGGGGCGGGTTCAAACCCGGCCCTGGCCAAAAACTGCATTAATAAATAAATAAATAACTTAGTATTAAAAAAAAAATAGTCAGTCTCAAAAAAAAAAAAAATTGTCCTAGGATTCAGATCGAAAAGAAATACATACAAAAAAAAAAATTGTCCTAGGATTTAGATTGAAAAGAAACACATATCAAAATATTTCTCAGATGGTAATTGCCAACCATAACTTCAAGATTTAATTTAGAATTTTTTTAAAATTTAGAGTATGCAAAAAAGATAACAGCTTAGGAAAAAAATTGATTTTTCATATTGAAAATCCTAGAAGAATAGTTGTAGAGTATCTTTTAAAAATCTGTTTTCTCTCACAGTTGACATCATTTACCTTAGTTAGCCATGGACATGGGAGCCTATAACAGCATGTCTTCTGTTATATTTCTTGCACAAGCAACATTTTAAAGCCCCGAATTCATTAGCACTTTGCTGACCAAACACACTGTATGTAGTCCCACTTAAAGAAATTCATCTGTTCTAACAATTTACATTTCCCTCTTTGCCCACACTCCTCCAGGAAACACTAACCATCCATTAGAGCTTGTCCGAGCTTGTTAGTGATTTCTGAAGACTAAAATTAGCTTATCTGTGAGCACCTTAACGCGGTGTTACATTGCAGTTACATTGACTTTGCCATTTCTGATCTTTGGAGAACAGTTTTGCGGTACCTTTTTCCATATACGTGTATGAGGAAGGATACGGGGGCCAAACCAGAGCCCACTAACTTTGCTTAAACACAGGCGTCTTCACGGCCGATACACGCATGCATATCCATGGGCAGGAATAAATCACTACATATGGTCGGCACATTTAATATAAACTTTACTTTTTTTTCTTAACAGTCACTCTTATTTAGAGAAGATTCTATAGATTTCTTCATTCTATCACCAAATATGCCAGATATTTGTAACCAAGATGGGAGGATTCAGAAAATAAGAAGATAAATAAATACATGGCATGAGTTAGGTGAGATCAATAAAGCTAGGGAGGAAAAGAAAGCAGGGAAGGCGGCCAGGGAGTGTCAGAGGTAGGGAGGTGAGGAGGAAACCCCCTTCCCTCAAGAAGAAGGTGACATATGAATAAAGATGTGAAGAGATGCAGGAGAGGGCTGTGCAGCTATGGGGGGTAAGAGTTTTCCAGGCAGAAGCACAGAGAAAACTGCTTCTATTTGAGTGACAGCAAGGGTGGACAGTGTGTCTGCATCTGGAGGGGGCTGTGGAGGAAGGGGAGGAAGTTGGGGAAGGACAGTCTCATGCACCTTTGCATGGACTTGAGTGAAAGGGAACACTTTTGAAGGATTTTGAGCCAAGAAGTGACATCATCTAATATTCTGTTTTTAAAAACATCATGGTGGTTGCTGAATTGGGAATGAACTGCTGAAAAAGAATGGGTGAGGGACGGAGGCAGAGAGACCAGGTAGGAGGCTTTTGTAACAACATAGTTGGCAGATGATGATGAGTAGGACCAGGTGCTATCATGTGTGAACTTGTTGAAGGAGGGTTGGGTAGGGAGAGAGAGGGGAGTTAGGCTGGCTTCAAGGGTTCCAGCTTGAGCAACTTGGGGGTGTGGGGCTATTCATTGCAATGGGGAAAACTGCAAGGCAGAGGGTTAGGTGGAATATGCCATAGGAGCTCAGTTTGGGGCATGTTTAGTTTGAGGGAACTGTTGGACATGTGAAGATTTCCGGTTGGCAGTGGGATGAAAAGTCTGGAATTCTGGGGAGATACCTGAACTAGGATATAAATATGGGCATCACCTGCGTGTAAATGTGCCGAGGGGAGTGGCTGGGAGAAGGAAGTCCTGCGAATTCACTAATGCAGGAGGGAAGAAGCAGCATATGATCATGAAATATTACTGGACTGGGTGTTTGTAGGTTTCTGGGACTTTGAACAAATCTCTGTGTTTACCCTTAATTTTCTTATCTGTAGAGTCGGGGGAAGTAAACAGCCCCAGGCATCCCTTCCTGGAAGCAGGGCTCTGGTCATTTCTAAATATCAAGTCTAATGTTTGTGATTATTTGGCAGTTTTTAGTTTGTCAGTGGAGAAGGTATAATACTTTCATCTCTGTTTAGTAAGATTATTTCTGAGAGCCACTGTATAATTAATCATTTTACGGGTAATGACAGATACTATTTCTGACCCTCTTCTTTCCTTTGTTCAACACAAGTTCTGATCAAAAGTACACACATACAGGCACGCACGCACGCACATGTGCACACACACATACAGACACGCATGCACGCACATGTGCACACACAGGCATGCACGCACACGTGCACACACATAGGCATGCACGCACATGTGAACACACAGGCACCCACACACACACGCGCATGTGCACACACACACAAGGCACACACATGTGCACACACACACGTGCAGACAGTTGTGCATAGACCTCACAGCAGAGGAGATCCTGTCCCTTTGGTGAGAGGGGAGTCGCCTGAGTGGCTGAAGACAGTGAGTGGCAGAAATTACCCCTGGGGTTGCTTCATTCACATGGGACCAGAAACGTTCTGGTAGGTATGTGGATTTTCCTTAAACGTTCGGGAAATCAGTCACAAATCCCTAACCCCTGTTTCAGGAATCTCAGCCCCTGGATCTTACGATCTTTCCTTGCATAGGGAACCGTGTGCTGAACCTGCACAAAGCTTTTGGTTGCAGAGCGTGACAAGTCCTGGGTCCTGCCTGTGGGAGCTAATGCGCTCCATCACCAGCTGGTGGAGGGGGACTTGTTCCCAGGGAAGAGGAACGTTCACTGCCTACTGAGTCCACATGGGCACGTCTGGGTACTTCAGGAGCGTTATCCCGCTTCACTCCATCCTTTCATGCCCACGTGTAGCCCAGGACTGAGGTGCAGTCACTTAAATTCCTTGCCTTAGGTCGCATCAGCAGGATTGGTAGAGGTGGAGTTGGGAGCTAGCTGTCACACAGCTCTCCAGGGCCCCAGAGCACATGTGTGTCCTGTGACACCCACTGTGTGCTGGCCAGCAGAGCTGAGTGTGGGGGAGGTGGAGTCCACCGCGGGGCATCTGCAGGGGTCCGAGCCTGCAGCTCAGCACTGTCCTCTGGTGAGTGCAGCTCTGTGTTCCCAGTGCTCAGGAGATAACTGGGCAATCTGTTATTATCCTTCAGAACATTACCAATGCTTTTTCAAATCCGCTATTAAGGTACATATTTTGCCTTCATGAGGATTTTCTGCGGATTTAATGTGTTTCCTCTCTGTCTCACAGACATGTGAGGATTATGTAGCCAGCAATCCAGGAATGACAGAGAAATCTCAAAAGCCCACTCTGAAGATATTCAGATACATGTAAAACTAGCACATTTCTGCTTTCTGTCTGTTACAGTTGAGTAAGGGTTAAAGCGGACACAGAACAGTGTTTTATAAAGTATCCCACACGTGTTCAAGTACTGCTGTTGTGACTGAGTCAACCCCCTTAGAATTAGATAACTTTTTATTGTTAAAATCCAGGGCATTTATTTTTCTAATTTCAATCCCTGAGGTAATAATTGCAGTTCCACTTTTTCGTGATCAGCAAACTTGATATAAAAAGAGTGATTTGTTTTCCTTCATATATTAATTTTTTTCTGGTGTGCTGAGATGAGTTGAAAAAGTCTTTTTACAGTTGAGACAGATTTCCACATAGTTCTCTCTCTCTCTTTTTTATTTTTCTTAACTCAAGGGACCTAAGTTCCAGAAATATTTCCCATGAGAATGGCTTTCTGAAGCCAAGGCAAATACCCAGTGTCCCTCTAATTATTTATTTGCCACATGGGTCATTTGTCCTTCCCTGTTAACTGCCAGTTTTTGTCTTCTTCTTTATGGTAAGATTCTTAGTCTCTTGTTACCTGAGCTTATGCTTTCAGTTCCAAATATGAAGTGTTAATCTTGTCTTTGGCTTAGAGAATCCCAAGACGCCAGAAACATGCATTCATCCCTCCCCTGCTTTTTTCTTTTTCATGGTCCTCTGTGACTATCATTTCTAAGCACAAGTTGTAAAGTTGCCAGGCTGGTTCTCTTTTTAACACTCCAGTGATTTCCATTCTTTATTTTTTGTCCAGGACAACAGTATTTGCCATCTACAGCTTCATCCTTAGCATATCTACTTCTGTTTCAAGTCTACATGGAAATTTTTAGCACTTCTAAGCCTTCATAAATCCTTGCTAAGAATCCCTTTGGGGAGAATATATAAACATGTTTTTGTTTTTGTTTTTTATTTTTTTAGTATAATAAACTTTTACATCTTCTCCCTGTTAACCAAGCTTCTATCCAGAGGTTATAGTATATCAATATGATTCCTAATTAAAAAGTTTTGAAAATTAGCCCAAAGCAGAGATTTTTCTCCTAAGAGTATTTTTTATTATACCCAGAAGTCATGCTAGAAGGAAATACTTTTCCCTTGTACTGATTAGAACTCATTCATATGTTTTGTCATGTTTCTTAAATTCTGTTTGGCTTTATCCTGGCCTTTCTTTCCTTTATAGGAGATTAATCCAGCAATTTTGTTACTTTGTTTTTTATTGAACATTTAACATTAAAATCTGTTTTACTGTAGTTGTAAATTTTTCATGGAAGCTATTCATTTTAGATAGTGGCTTTTCTAGGCAAAGGGAGACTCTCCTGCCTACCATCAGCATAGTAAGTCAAGCTGACATTGCATCTGAATCTTTGAATGTGCCCAAGTGACTGCCTGGCGTGTAGTACTTTATGGTCTATGAGGAACGTAGATACAGCCATAGATAAAAGGTGAACTAACATGAGAAAACCCTGTTACAGCTTCAAACACATTAAATGCCAGGTAAAATATGACAGAAATTTTCTCAAAGTGCATAGTTGAGCTCAAAACAAATCAAAGGAAATCTTTAGATGCCAGGGGAGAGGAAGAACCCAAAGACGTGATAGTAGAAAGAATGGAAGCTAAAGAAGCCTGCAGTGGCATCTGAACCTGACATGCCTTAGGAGATGAGATTTCTAACATCAGAATCAAGGCTTCAGGCCCCTACACATGAAAGAGAAATGGATCTGAGCTCTCAGAGCAAGGGCTGAAACTGGGAGGGGGATTTCTTCATGAGTACCAGAAAAATCTCTGCCCATCAAATTTGCCATGTGACACGGAAGTAGGCTTTTTGTTCTAATTCTTGGGCAGAATAAAAGGTGACCTGAGAGAAACAAAAACCAGAGTGTTTTACACGTCGGTGGGAGCCTTCACGTGTACCACTTACCATCAGAAACCAGAACCAAGAAAGTGAGAATAGCAACACTACTATATCTAGCCCGCATTCTAGGGTGCAGTAGAGAAGCAGATACAGTATTCAAAGGCGTAATAGCAGAGCATTTGAGAAAGTCCTAGGATTGAAAATAACATTGAGTAGGATTAGTTTGGATGGTATAGGATCAAAAGAAATTACCAAGTCACAGCCATTCCTCTGCCACTGGAGAAAATAGCCTTAAGTTCTGGTGGGAAAATATTTTTTTTTAAATTTATTATTATTATTTTTTTTTAGAGACAACATTTCACTTTGTCACCCTCGGTAGAGTGCTGTGGCGTCACAGCTCACAGCAACCTCCAGCTCTTGGGCTTAGGTGATTCTCCTGTGTCAGCCTCCCAAGTAGCTGGGACCACAGGTGCCCACCACAGTGCCCAGCTATTTTTTTGTTGCAATTGTCATTGCTATTTAGCAGGCCCGGGCCGGGCTTGAACCCGCCAATTTCGGTGTATGTGGCCAGTACCCTACTCACTGAGCTACAGGTGCCAAGCCAGAAAAGATTTTATTTTTACTCATTTTTAATTTCTAGAGGAAGGGATTCAAAGCCTGCAGGGAAATGTATTAAAATATCTCTTAGGAATGCCATAGATCATAAGAGAATTTTGAGCTGAAAAAAATTTTGTATGTCATTGAATCTACTTCTGTGTTACAGTATATTAAACTGAGGTCCAGAGAAAGTAGTTGTGTGACTCAATGTGTCATGAGTAGGCACAGCTAAGGCTGGAACCCCAGCTTCCTTCTTAATGGTTATTTGTTTAAGAATGAATAAATAATGTGCCAGTTGAAAAATGTAAGTGATTGATTCCCATTGTATCTAGCTGTGAGGTCTGAACACAAGGTTTGAGCTCTTAAAAGATGGGCTCTTGATATCCTTTGGCCTCTGGCCTTTGGCTTTCCTCTTAGCTAAAACCTTTATGTTTTTTTGTTTGTTTGTTTGTTTTTTTGATTTGCTAATTGAGCCTCTTTAAATTTCTTTCTTTCTTTTTTTTTTTTTTTGTGGCAGTTCAGCTGGGGCCAGGTTTGAACCCACCACCCTCGGTATATGGGGCCGGCGCCCTACTGACTGAGCCACAGGCGCCGCCCTAAATTTCTATTCTGTGGCTTTGAACAAGTGTGGTGGCTCATGCATATAATCCCAGTGCTAAGGGGATTGTGGCCAAGGTTTGAGGCCAGGAGTTTTAGACCAGCCTGGGCAACATAGTGAGACCTCGTCTCTGCAAAAAATAAAAAAAAAAAAATAGCTCACCGTGATGGTATGTGTTGGTAGTCTCACTACTTGGGTGGCTGAGACAGAAGGGTTACTTGAGCCCAAGAGGGTCAAGGGTTCAGTGAGCTATGGTCATGTCACTGCACCTGGGTGACAGAGCAACACACTGTCTCTAAATTTTTTTTTAAAAAATTACTATACTTAAAAAAATCAGCATAAAATATAAATGGCAACATTTACTCCTGTCTCTGTGCTTCGAAGTGTTGAAGATTTAGGTTGTATCCAGATTAATAATTCCTCATATTTTCTGCTATGGCTTACTAGAACACAAAATCAGATCTTGCCTGTCCAGATTTAAATACTATGTGAAAGGTTCCGTACCCAAAGGTAAAAATCATTCCAACGCACAAGGCGAAAGGAAAGCGGAGATCCAATTTGTGCAATCAGAGTAGCTTTTATTCCACCTGGAGAGCAGGTGGGGCAAGATTCCTGACTAGGGAGAAATCCACACATGGGCTATGGGGGACGGGGATTTAAGTGGTTAGGGCAGCCAAGATTGGTCTGTCCATAGCTTTACCTGGGCAGGTTAGGTGGGACAGGGTTAGGGAGGTCTGGATTGGTCTGTTCTCTATTTCCTGGGAGGGACATGCTTCCCAGGAAAGGGGTTGGTAACCTGATTCTATCACTTTGTTTTTTTTTTATTTTTTTTAGAGACTGAGTCTAATTTTATAGCCCTTGGTAGAGTGCTTTGGCATCACACAGCTCACAGCGACCTCCAACTCATGGGCTTAAGCGATTGTCTTGCTTCAGCCTCCGGAGTAGCTGGGACTACAGGTGCCTGCCACAATGCCCGGCTATTTTTTTGTTGCAGTTCGGCGGGGCTGGGTTTGAACTGGTCACCCTCGGTATATGGGGCCAGTGCTTTACCGACTGAGCCACAGCTGCTGCCCGATTCTATCACTTTGACAATCTAATTATAACATTTGTTTATAGTATGTTAATTTTATGTCTGAATGTACGTCTTATAATGTCCATGTTGAACTTGGTCTCAAGAGTATTTTGGAATTCTAGTATCTCAAGTCTATTTCATTCTGTATCACTATTGCTAAAACCTTAATTCAAATGGCTTACAATTGAGAAACGATTACCAGTGAATGACCAGGCAAGACATATGAAGAAAAGCTATTGAAGTCTTTTCCCATTAAAGGGAAATGGGAATAAATAACTCATGCATACCCATACACACAAACACAATCACAATATACTCTCGTTCACACACATACTCTCTATTTCACGCCATTCTCTTTTAAAGTGTTTGATTAGGAAACTCTCCCCACAGCATACTTGGCATCTATACTTAATAATTAGAAGAGATAGAAGCAAGATGCAGGTTACGTAAGGCCATAAATTTTATAATTTATTTTTTACCAAAACAAATTCATTATAACTACTAGTTGATTACATCACCATTTGGGTTAAATTGGCATATTTAATACACATTCTACCAAACTCTCTTTGTGTATTATATATACCCGTATATGTGTCCCCTAACCAGGGCCTAAAAAAATATTAGCACTGCCAAAATATAATTTGTTAAGAGCACATTGTAACTGCTTTGAGTGAAGCTGTAGAGAAAACTGAGTGTTGCTAGTGATTGAATCATATTATCTTAGTTGCCCTGAGTCCTTAAGATGTTTCGTGGCAAAGAGTACAACAAGCTGTGCATGTGGACGCAAAACCAGGTAAGGAATGACAGCCCTTCCACTTATTGTTGTGAGTTTTAGGCAGGGCAGTAGTTTAGCTTTTTCAATAATCTGCAGTAAATATGGATTCAGGATACTTTCAAGAGTTTATCTTCCTTGGGAAGCCTTTCTTGCCCTGATTTTTTTCCCCTATGGTGCTGATCTTGGAGCGGAGATCTCTTTGAAGTCAGCAGGAATCTTGACACTTGAGTCACCACACAGCATGAGAAAAAGAAAGGGAGGAACCAGGCATTGGTGGGTAGTTCCCATCAGAAGGCACATTGGTAGGTGAATGCAGGGGTGGCTGTCACATTGTAATGGAGTATAACATCATCTAACAAGGACGGAATGAAGGAAATACCTTTTAATAAGGCCAGAGCCCATTTCCATGTTAAAATATCATTTTTCCTGTTAGGAAAGATAGAATTAAGAACAAAAAGCAAAAGGCATTTTATGAGACTATTTTTTCATCTTTCTGTGAATGTTAGACAATACTTATAGTGTTGCTCAGTATCCTCATGTTTAAACAGTATAATGATTTAAAAAATAATTTTCTGACTTTTGAATATAAACAGGTCTATAAATGGGTTTTTAGTGAATATCTCCTTAATCTTTTATATGGGAAAGAGACTATTTGAAGTCTCCATTTACTTAATATGGGTTTATACATTTGGGGTCATTTCCAGTGACATATTTCAAGACCCCAGAGACTTTCTTACAGTATCGTATTTACTGAGAGGGAGAGAGAGAGGATTTAAATTAAGGTTTAAAGCAAGGTTTATATAATGCATCAGGAGGAATGTAGATTAGTTGGAAGTTGAAAATGAAAGTTGTGAACTAATGATTAAGTACCAAAAATATAACATTTTAAAATCAATGCAAGAAACAAATATTTTAAATAAATTCATTTCAAATGAATATTGTACAGTGTATCTGCGAAGTCAACACTCGTAGAGAGTGGTATGTGGCATGTAGCCGACATACTGTCATTTTCCTGTTTCCTGACTTAGTAGAATGAAGGGCGAGGTGAAGAATCAGACTTCAGGCTCTCACTGATTCTTGTGCTCTCCCCTTCTTGCCTTAAGGTTCACCAAATAATTAACAAACAAAATCAAAACAAAATGGAACAAAGACAAAACCACTGGCTTTAAACAAACCCTAAAAAGCAGTACGTATCAATAGTGCATAGCCTAAATTATCTTGGGGGGACTAACTTGGCAAGTGTCATAATGAAAAGATGTTTGCCTTCTCAAATAAGAACTGATATCTGAATATAAGTCCATTAGATTTTTATTTCATTTTAATTTTATTATTATACTTCTAGACATGATCACGGCTCACTGCAACCTAAAACTCCTGGGCTCAAGGGATCCTTCCACCTTAGCCTCCCTAGTAGCTATGACTACAGGTTCATGCCACCAGGCTGGGCTAATTTTTTTTAATTTTTGTAGGGATGAAGTCTTACTGTGTTCCCTGGGCTGGTCTGGAACTCCTGGCCTCCAGAGGTCCTCTTGCCTTGGCCTCCCAGAGTGCTGGGATTACAGGTGTGAGCCACCCAACCAGCCACCATTAGACTTTTAAATTTAGGGGCTCAAAAGTGAAGGAAAGCATAGAAATAAATGATTATAAGAGTTAATTCGTGTATACACAAATGACATAGTGAAAATATTTTCATGGCAAGGGATGTTGGAGGATTTGATAAGAAAAGTTTAGGCTCACTCAACTGCATTGAATCATGGAATGTTAGACTGAAGGGAAGATCTCCTTAAAGCATATGTCTATAGAAAAAAATTGAGATGAACATAACTCCCACCTAGCTAAGTGTGTTTTATTAGGACTACGATTTGGTGACAGGTGCAGTATCCAAAGTAGTCATTACATAATGACAATTATAAAACTTAAAGAACATGGTATTTATTTCCCTTCAAAATATCATGCTTATTGTCTTTTAATTATCTCCTCCTATTTTTGTTCACATGTAATTCAAAGGCAATATGAATATGTTATTTGTTTGTAATTAAATGTACTAAACTGTTAACAACTTACAAACTGGTTAGTGCAAATAGTGTCAGATTTCTAGTAAAGCTAATTGCTGGTAAACTTGAGGGAGGACTGGGAAACCTATTGATTTTTTTTAAAAAGCAAAAAAAAGCAATTATAATGACAAAGCACTGAGATCTTTTTATGCTGAATTGCATTTCAGTGTTATTTATACAAATCTTATTTTCAGTAGTGTGTCAGTAGTCTTTTTAATACAGAAAGGGGCATAAATTATCATGGCATTATCCAATGTAGGAAGGGAAATGTCTTCATGAAAACTGACCTTTAAGAGCCAAAGTTATGTGTTAAAAAAAAATAGAAAAGATTCAGAATGTTCTTCTGATAGTAGATGGCACTAGGAAATATATTTAGATAACTAAAGTGGATGTTAAAATCACTTAGTAATATTTGATTGATGCCTGAAATGTTTTCTATTTATCTTAAGTTTATATGTTTGCATAAATATGGGCAAACTCTCAGGAGCCACTTTAAAAATCGTATCTATATTTAGTGTTTAATATGCCTTTTTGATATTAATATGGCTGAATTTCTCATCTTAGTGTATCATGAATTATTTATCATGGATTAATTTATTAGTAGATTTACTTCTATATTAATATATTTCTTGGAATTTATTTTAGGATATAGTATATTTTACAGAATCTCATTCAATTATAATATTAATTATTATAAATTTGACTATTCTAGAGAATATGTACAATGGTCTGAATGTTTGTATCCCCCTAAAATTCATATATTGAAATCCTAATCCCCAAGGTCATTGTATTGGGAGATGGGGGCCTTTGGGATGTGATTAGGTCATAATGATAGATCTCTCATGTATGAGATTAGTGTCCTTGTAAAAGTGACTCCACAGAGCTAGCTAACCTTTCTACCATGCAAGGATACACCAAGAAGGTCCCA
This sequence comes from Nycticebus coucang, assembly GCF_027406575.1. Classification (NCBI taxonomy): domain Eukaryota; kingdom Metazoa; phylum Chordata; class Mammalia; order Primates; family Lorisidae; genus Nycticebus; species Nycticebus coucang. The sequence goes on along the minus strand of NW_026515593.1, from coordinate 212,752 downwards.
TCTAGGAACCAAGAAACAGGTCTCCATTGGACACTGAAGCTGCCAGAGCCTTGATCTTGAACTTTCCAGCCTCTAGGACTGTGAGAAATGAATTTCTATTGTTTTTGAAGTACCCTGCTTGTGGTATTTTGTTACAATAACCTGGAATAGACTAACATGGTTTCCTTTAAGATACATATGCTAAAACTTTATATGAGTTGCCTTATTTTGTATTTTGCCACAAAAGTATGAATTCAGTCCACTGAACTTAATGATTATAATGGTTATGGGCATTAGAAGCACTAAGCATTAATGCTGGTAGACATCTTGGTTGATGCCTTTGTATGTCTGTTCTGAATTTGCTTTACTGGAGAAAAAGTAGTTATTCATCTGATGAAAATTATATTTTATACTTATTGTTTGTTGTAGTTTTGATAACACACAGAAATTAGTTTATTTTGAAAGAGGAAAAAGGTCATTTCATGCTAAAAATCTTTGTTAATGTGAAAAGGTTATAAATTTCAGAGGACCAAGTGCCATTGCTACTATAACTCTCTAAAGTATCATTGACATTGTAAGATGTAACTTTTCATAATAAATAACATATGATAATTTCTCATGTCAATGTACTGCATGCACCAGAGTCAAATTGCAGCCGTACTGGAAAAATACAATTTTTATATTTTACAAATGGAATATTTCTTTCGTGGCACACAATGTTTTACTACGTCACTACATTCATTGGCTGGGCCTGCTGTAACAAGGCATTAGAAACTGGATTGCTTAAAACCCAGAATTTATTGTCTACCAGCTCTGGAGGCTAGATGTCCAAAATCCCGGGGCAGGTTTGATCCCTTCTGAGGGCTGTGAGAGCATGATCTGTTCCAGGCCTCTCTCCTTGCCTGGTGGATGCCTGTCTTTTCCATGTTTGTTCATATCGAATTCCTTCCACACATGTCTATCTCTGTGTTCAGATTTTCCCTTTTTTTAAGGATACCAGATTTACTTTTACTTTATTACCCTTGAAAAGACCCTATCTCCAGGTAACATTACATTTTGAAACATTGGGTTTAGGACTTCAACATCCAAATTTTGGGGAAGACCCCACAGTTCAACCCATAGTAGTTAACCATTGTTTAGTATATGATGCCCAAAGGTATTTCATTGCTACATACAGTTAAAGGAACTGAATATGTTGTAAGATATAATGAATCACAGTTAATTTCCTTGAGATTTCTAAATGATAGAGGATATGTAAGAATAAAATTTTATGGCTAGTATTGAATTTTTAAATGCCAATGTTAGTTTTAAACTGCCTGAGAGGACTTGGAATGGTTTGATTCATTTGCAGGGAGATTATTCTATCGCCATAGCTAGTGTTTAGAAGATTTACTAGACCAACATGCAAGCACTAATATTTTGTATTAACTAAAATGACTTTGGCAGACCACTTAACATTTGTCTAGGGGAATTCATGAAAGCCAGATTTTTAGTAAGCCTCTACAAATCATCATAGATGAAAGGCAATCACATCACACAAGCACTTACTTTTGTTTATCATGAATGTTTGTTGCCTCTGAGATAAATGTGTTGAGAATCTTATCCAAAGCTTAATGCATTAGAATCATATTTTCCTCTAACATACAGATCACTGTAGATTCCATAAGCAGAATTCTAAGAAATATATATTAATTCTGTTGTTATTCAGTTGTAAGACATACTGGATTGTAATAATTTCAAGAGACTAGAAGCACTAGCATTAAATATTAAACATTTAAATGAGGAAGTACTGATTAATTCATAATATTCTGAGCAGCTCATGAATGTTTAATACTCATATCTTGCCTTGATTGGACATTATTTAACTGAAGCCATGGTCACTGTAGAACTGCTTAGTTACTATTTTTAATTGCAGGTTCACTTTACAAAATGACTAATTTTACTTTAAGTAAATATGATTTTGAGTTTCTCACCATTTCTATTCACTGTTTCATAAGCTAGAACAGAATGAAAAATTACAGGTTAACAATAACTGTTAACATTTAAACTATAATTAGCTTTAAAGGTGATGGTTGAGATTAAATTTGTGTCGTAAATAAACTGTAAGTACCTGAGTGGTGACTGTACATTGATTTTAATTTTTAGGTGGTCTGTAGATGTGACTCAACCCTATTATGTGCTCAGCCCTGGGGAAACAGCAGCAGTGAACAAGGCATCTCAGTGCTTCGTGAAGCTTAGGAGGGATTTAGAGACTGAACAAGTAATTACAGTCATGAATCACTTGGTGAGGGGGATATGTTCCGAGAAATTCATCATTAGGCAATTTCGTCATTGTGTACACACCTAATAGAGTGTAGTGTCCTTATACACAGTAGGTGTCCTTACTGCTCCCAGGCTGCAAACCTGTAGAGCATGTTACCATGTTACACAGTGGTGTTTGTGTATCTAAACCTAGCTTAACTTAGATAAGGTACAGTCAAAAGACAGAATTATTATCTATGTCACCTGTCATATATGCATTCCGTCACTGACTACAACATCATTGTATGGCACGTAACTGTACTCAAATAATTACTTAATTACAATACAGTAAGTGTTAAGCAGGAAAAGTGTGAGATTTTGTGAGAACATTTGATGGAATTTGTAATCTGATCAGAGGGGTTAGGGAAAGCTTTATTGAGGGAACACAGTTATGATGTGGCTCATAAGCAGTGACTGAGCACCAGCAGAGGGGCTGGAAGGAGGAGCTTCTCTGCAGAGAGGACCATCCACCTTAAGGACCATCAGTCTTTGGAGGGGAGGACACTGAACCCAGTTTAAAGTCCAAACTAGTATTACAGATGAGAATTGATTTTCTTTAGAGATCGAATTGGTTTTCTTTAGAGATCAGGATTAGCTGTTGGGGGATATGTCCGGGAGGCCTAGAGAACCAGAAGCGTGATCTCAGTTTGTGATAACTGACTTCCTTAATTTTGGTCAACTTTTGTTGTACTTAATTCTCTGGTGGGCTGGTGGAGTTAGTTCTCAGGCACGTCTTCACTTGAATGTGGCCTCAAGAAGTTCTCGTTAAATTTCCATTGTTGTACCACTAACCATCTCTGTGACTTCCTTTTCATTAAATCTCAAGCACAAGGCTTTACATTGCTGTTCTAACTGGCTGATGGTCAGGATGGAAATGTTTTTCTGGCTCAAGACAGCTGTCACAATTTTAATCCAATTGTGTCCCATCTTATCTCCACCTTGAATCCACCGCTCTTGCATCCATATGACCAAGGCTAAACCTACCTTCTTTGGATGAAGAGCGTAGCTTTTCTCTTTTGAGAAGGAAAACTAGAATTGCAATGATATGATTTAGTTCTTCTTTTCCTATCCCATATTATGTATTGTGTTCAGTTTAGGAGAAAGTCATTGTCATCAATAAATCATATTATGTGTACAGTTACTACCGACCAAGTCTTCACAGTGACATTGAAAAATGTAAATATGTTTCCTTGAGTTTTGATTCTTGAAACAGTCCTCCTTCCCAATTCTGTTAATTAAGAGACAAACCAGTGGTTCTCCAACTTTAGCGCTTTTAAGAATTATTTGTTATATTTATTAAACAAGCAGTCTCTCTAGGTCTCTCTCTGTAGGTTTTCCTTCTGCCACTCCCCGTATCCTGCCTGGAAATTCTGTTTCTTAGATGTTTGGTTGGGGTTGAAAATCTGCATTACTACTAAGTCCTCGAAGTGGTTTCTACACAGGTTGTATTCTGTAGACTGCATTTGGGAATCATTGAGTTAAGAAATGTGTCTCTCGTTCAACTAAGTGAAACAGGTGAGGCAAACAAAGACAAATACCACACCATCCGATTTATGTGGGGGCTCCAGGAGAGTAGAACTCTAGAATAGGAGGGTAGAGTGGTGGTTTCCAGGGACTGGGTGGGGACGGAGGAGCGGGAGAGATGTTGGTTAAGGATACAAAATTCCAGTTAGGAGAAAGAAATTCCGGAAATCTATTCTATGGCATGGTGACTGTTAATAATAATGTTTTGCAGGCTTGAAAATTACAAAGATAGTAGATCTTAAATGTTCTTACCACATATGAAACAATGGGGTCTGAGGTGATGGATATGTGAATAAAAGAGAAAGAAACATGTCTCTTAATTTATTGTTGCAGGCATAAATTTAGTCTTTGCTTTTGAAAATAGCAAAGCATATAAGCTTAGCATATTTTTGTAAAGTAATATAATAAATATAATGATATAATATATAAACTAAATTGTATAATATAATAAATATGGAAATAAATATAATAAATTGTATAAATATACAATATAATAAATTATATTTTTAACCTTAACTATGCTATTTGAGTAAAATACTTCAATATTAGTGATCATATATTTATTGCCATATAAGTATATATAATTATTATGTAATAATATACTGATCATATAATATTTTAAAATTAGTATGTCCACAAATCGCTTTACTTAAAGAGATTTTGCTACCTGGAAAGTTGTCTCTTTTTCTTCCAGTGGTCTAAAGTTCTGCAGATCCCTAAAACAATCTGATGGTGTCATCAGTAGACTCATAGCCTGATTTATAATTTTTAGTTTTAAAGAAGTCAGAAGTTCTTTGATTACCAGAGAAGTAGTAGACAAATATCCTTTGGTTAAATGTTATAGTTATATATATATATTTGGAATAAAATGTTGACATCAGAGATTTCTAGATAAAAGTGTTTCAAGTGATTTTATCTTTTTTCTAAAACACTACATTTTTTTTCAAAATTTTAAAATGAGTAGGCATTACCTTTACAATCAGAAAAATGTAATTTAGTTTCAATAATTGAAAAATAATTCCCATTTGGCTAGGTGTGGTTGGAGAAAGATATTAAAAATAATCAATAAAATCAAATGAAAATAAAATGAATTATCCTTCATGCATCTTTCTTACTAGATTATAGGTTATTTTAGGGCAAGAAATAATAACTTGTTGTGCTCTGGGCTTAAAACAACATCTTATACATATGTTGGTCCATAGTAAATATTTATTGGCTTTAACATAAATTTATGTATTCATTCAAAGAACATTTTGAGCAACCAGAAATAGGTTCTCAAATATTATACAGTTACCACAACAGATAACTTGCAGTCCTTGTTATCACATAACTCATAATTGTATAGGGAACATCTGAGAAAAACATGGGCAGTTTTTATGGATGACATCTTATTAATATATTAATAAGTGCCAGTGAGTTTCACAGTGTAAATAAGTGTGAATAAAAACAAAGAAATCAGCTCTCGTTGGGAGTTTGACTGAAGGGGAAAAAGCCAGTGTCTTTTAAAAGGAAGAAAATAGCTTGAATTCTTCTATGCCTTTTGGACAATCTTGACAACCTGCGTTTGTCTTCATAAGCTCCAGTTTGTCTAAAAACATTTTACCTACCACTTAGAGGAAACCCAGGAGGGTCTGGGATTTATGATCAGAGTAAGTGTAGTAGAAACTTCAGTACATCTTCTTTTTTTTTTCAGCTGTTAGCACACTCACTGAAGGTGAGAGTTATGAAAGTCTGATCTCTTCTGAGGGGATAGTATGTCCTAGACAAATTGTACCAGTCTAGTTTTGTCCTGGTGGTGTGAGAGAAGGAAGGGAAGGGGAGGTGCCCAAGGCAGGTAATAATACCATTGAGGGAGGAAGATTTGGATTTTGAATGTTTATTGAGTAGTAGCTAACCTCAATGCATTCTTGACCTTTGGAAGTAGAAGTTATTATTAATTTACAGTGAAGTTGCCAGGCTCGGGTTGAATCCAAAATGTCCTTCAAAGTGTTAGGTAATAGGCAAAGCTTAGTAAAGGAAGGAAATGGTACCTACAGCTGATAGCCTATGAATTTACTTCATCAACAAAATCAACTGTGGAAATTTTTGGTTTCTGTATTTCTTCTATGAATCTGTTATCTAATGCATCACCCACACAGCTACCTCGAAATGAAGCGATTTCATTGAATCTGGAGGCAAATGAAGGCAATTTGCCTGTCTTTAAGGTTTCAGATATGCTTGTCTTTTCAGGGATCAGATGGGAAGTTTATGCCTCAGGAAGCTCCAATGCTGTTCCAGGAACTCTGTGGGGTGCTGTGAGGAATGAGAGGTGCCAGTGTGGAAATTATGGCAGCTGCTGGTCAGCAGAGGCAGTTGTGGGGCATGGGGGTTGGTACTGTAGTATGGTAGTCCCTCTAAATTTTTAGTGATTGCTTGCAATAACCTCATTCTCAATAAGAATTTAAATCCTATTCAATGGTAATTTTAATAACAAATCTAACAGTTTGAGCACAAGTACCAGAAATTATTCTAAAAATTTTATATATATCATCTAATTTAATTCTTAAATCATGGTAGTCCCAGTTGACATTCTTTAGAAACTCAAAGAGGTCATATAGCCCCAGACAACCCAACCAGTAAGTAGTGAAGCTGTGTGTCTGTTCTCAAGATAGGCCTTCTTCCGACCTGAGTTATATGGGTTACCAAGGCAAGTGCTGGGGAGATTCACATTTATTTTGTCCATATTTCTCTCCATTTGTTTGGATTGGGCATATGTATGAAATACTATAAATCAACCTTTAACCAAGTGCCCTATTGATGTATGTCATGGATATAGAAAAATAGCAAGTAGCTTAAGCGTATAGCTTGTTGAATTTTCACAAGCTAAACAGATCTATATAACCTTCACCCACACCAACAGCAACAACATTTATAAAGCAACATTCGTGAATATACTTTTAAACAAAATTGGATCCTACTGTAACAAGAGTTTAGCCTCCTACTTTTTCCATTTAACATTTTGTTGTCAAATATTTCCAATGTTAATACACATTATTCAAAAAGCGAGCTTTTTAATGGCTGCATGATAGATGTTCACATGGGTGTATAATAATTTATTTAATGATTCTTTGGATATTGAACATTTAGGCTACTCTAGTTTTTCGACATTGTAAATAGCAGTTTATAGTATTGACCATAAATATTGGGTTGTATCTTTGATTATTTCCTTAGGATACAGTTCTAGAATTACTGTAGTAATTGTAATTACTAGATCAAATAGCATGACTATCTTAATGCTCTTGACACATATAGAGAAATTATCCCACAGAATGGTTACACCAAGCGACCAGTGTTCACGGGTGCTCCTATTCCAATACTGAATCTTCTCCTCACGTGGGAATGGTGAGGATGTCTGTGTTTGTTTTTGCCTTTTTAACAGAAAGTAATTACTGTCTGAGTACTGTTTGGGTTTTATCAGTGAGGTTAATATGTTTTCATATGTTTATTGGACATGTTACTGTATTTTCTATACTTTATATATAGAAAATATATACAAGATTATTCATTACTTATTCTTAGTTTCTTTGGGAGATAAAAGCTTATTGGACAGAGATCCAGGCTTCATAAATCTTTAGGAGAGAGGCTGAGGTGGGGCAATCACTTGAAGCCAGAGTTTAAGACCAGACTGAGCAAGAGCAAGGCCGTAGCTTTACAAAAGAATGGAAAAATTAACTGGATGTGGGGCATGTGCCGATAATCCTAGCTACTCAGGAGGCTGAGGCATAAGGCTTGCTTAAGCCCAGGAATTTGAGGAGGCTGTGAACTATGATGATGCCACGGCACTGTAGCCTGGGCAATAGAGTGAGACCTTGTCTTAAAAAGAAAAAAAAATTAGAAGAATCTCTTATGTAGCTCCTAAAGTCAGAGGAAAGTAATGGAATAACTTTCCCCTTCATGATCCCCTTTTCAAAGCGTCCATAGAACTATTTTCGAGAAAGGTATGTGTCCACTTCCAAAAACTGCTCTAGAAAGATCTGTATGACAAGTGAGTCTTAAATGGTATGTTTACTTAAAAGCCATTTTATACTTTTGCCTTGCAAGTGCCTGTGGTCTTATATGGTAACTCACTTCTTCAATAGTCTCAGACTACTGTTCCTATATTAAAGAAACTATATTAGAAGGCAATATGTATTTGAATAAGTGAAACAGCATATTTAGGTAATTTGGTTATGATGACTAATTTGGACATCCCTATTTATAATATTCCTTATTTGTAGAAAAAGATTGGACTAGGTTTTAGATCGCTTTTTACCTTTTGAGACATATGAATTTGAAATTTAAGGATTATTGTAAACAAAATTAGAATGAAAATGATACACATCAAAGGGTAATTAGTTGACTATTCAGTACGTGGAAACATTTTGATATTAAGGTTGTCTTTAGGCTTTAAAGGTATATTCAATTTTAAAAACATTTGGGAAACATAGAATATAGGAAGATTTAATAATTTCAGGAGCTAAGGTTTTACTAAAGTAACTTTTACATGAGGGGAATGGAAATTTAATAAAATAAAGAAGAATTTATTCAGAGAAGTAAGAGTTAGTGAAAATAGGGCAGGTGGTCTGTTGCTGTGTGTATCTTCATTTACCTCTGGTTCCGTCCCGAGCCTCATTACTGAGATGAGGCTGCCAGAACTGGCAGATTGTGCCATCTCTTATGTAATGGTGACCAACAACCTGTAGTCCTGAGCCTATTAAGATGAGGCTGTTTTAATACATGTGTTTTAATCTCTGTTAGAATTCTGATCTCCAGATGTTATACGCATTAAGCTATCCTTTCCTCTTTTATAAGTAAATTCACCGGAATATTTTCTATACTTGAGAGCACTTGGATGCTATCTCTGAGCTTTACCTTTTAGTATTGTTTGCTATACAATTTGATGTCAACTAAATTCAGTCCCCCTCTATCATTCCATAAGCAACTTTTTCCTATGTAATAAAGGCATAGATTATTTTTACATTTGGAAGAGACCTTAGCGATCATACCATCCTTTAGATCTTCAAATCCACGTGCCTTCTAGAACAAACAATAACTATGTGACGTTATTCGGGCTAGGGATGTGATGGTGTCTGCGCAGACTGCCACAATAAACCTCACTTAAAGGCATTAACTTCAAAAGTTTGTTCACACATGTGCTGTCCTAATAAAACGTGTCCTGTCTGTGGGCCACATTTGGCCTGTAGGCGTCTGAATTTCAATCTCTGTAGTCTTCTCGTTTTAAAAATAACCTAATCTTCCTAGTACACTTCCTGTGAACAGGGATTAGAGATCAGGTTTTCTGACTTCCAGTTAATTCGTTTAATATCTGTTGAGAGCCCACTTCCATCAGATATTTTCATATATTTACTTCATTTATTATGTACATGCCACCTACTTACAAAAGCATATTTCAGGCTAAAGACAATTAAGTGCACACACTGACCTATCCATAAGGAGGATAAAATAAAGATGGGATGCTAACTTGTTGACATTAGTTGGTTCACAGATACCCTTGGCAATAGTTCAAAGTAAGAATATAGATGTAAACTGAAAGAACATATGGACAGGGAAGGCTTAGCTGCCACAGTGGCAGAAGAAATAGAATTTTACCAGGCAGAGGTGAGTATGTACATTGGAACGTTCTCAGGAAACGAAATAGCTGGTATATAGGTTCTGTGATTTGGTAGAGAGAAGGTAAACGTGGCTAGAACAGACAGGGCAAGATGAAGCTGAGCAATCAAGAGTGTGGGGGCCATTTTTTAAGGATTTTTGTCCTATATCCAAAGAATGCAGAGATGCTGAGGAGAGATTTTAACCTGGGAGTATGAGTGGGGAATGAGGGTCCTATGATCAGGTCTGCCTTTTGCAAAGACCACTCAGACTATGTAGGGAAGCAGACTAGAGTGAATGCTGAAAGACCAGGTAAGAAGCCAGGGAAGCAATTTATGCAAGATAGAAGTTTGGAATGGAACTTGAGATACGGACAAACATCAAATATATTTAAGAGATAAAATTGGCAGTATTAGGAATGGATGTGGCTGGGAGTTGGGACAGTGACAGAGATTAAAGATGATTTCAATCCTTGGATTTTGCATTTGTTTGGATGGCTGTGCAATTTAGGGAGGTGGGGAGCACTGAGAAAGGATCAGATTGGGGGTAGGGGAATGGAGAGTTTTCATGCCTCATGCAGTCAGGGGCACAGTCTTATTCACAGATGTCTTTGAGCCTGGTACACAGTGGGTACTCAATAAATGTGACAGTGCCTGGTACACAGTGGGTACTCAACAAATGTTGGTTATCTAAATGAATTATACATTCAGGTTTAGACAGATTTGAGTTTGAATGTCATTGAGACATTCAAGTGGTGATGTGAAGTAGAAGTCTGGACTTGGAGCTAAGCTGGAGCCGAGAGGAGAGAGACTTGAGAGCCACTAACTTGTAGGTGGCACAAGGTGCCAGGACCAGCTGGGGGTAGGACAGCATAAAAATAGGAACAGAATACGAAAGAGCTGTGGGCAGAGACCAAAGGATATTCCCAGCCTTTACACATTAGGAAAGGTGGTCAGTAAAGGATGAAGAAACACTTTCAGTTATGTGGGAGAAAAACTGTGGGCTCCCGGAAGTTAAGGGAAGAGGGAATAGAGCAATAAAGAGGAGTCTAGTAAGATGAGGACGAAAAGTGCTGCTGGATTCAGCAACAAAGGAGCCATTAGTGACTTCTGCGGAGTGCTGCTCTTGGGGTACATATGAGGTGGAAGCTGGTTTGGAATTGATTGAAGAGTGAAGGGGTGGTGAAGGAAGAAACATATTTGATCACTAATAGAATATGGTTAGAGACCAACTAAAACCCCAGGAAATCCAGGAACCTGCAATGTACTTTCATACAAATACTTGGGGTGCAGAGAAATTTCATTCACCAAACATTTACTGAGCACTTTCTGGTGCCAGGTCTCGTGCTCGAGGAATGCATCGCAGAGATGGCTTTTCCTTTTGTGTATAGCCACTGTGATTGGAGATGTCTGCAGCTCTGTTCTTCAGCTGCTCGTTGTTAGAGCTGGTGGATAGGTGCTACCTCCACTGCCAGGTGGAATAACAGGAGCGTTGCTGCCAGACAGCCTGGTTGCCTAGCAACAGGAGCAGATGCTATTGTCCCTCAGTTTGTGAGCGCAATATATTCTAGCCCAAGGTGCTTGATGAACACAGTCATTACATGAACCCTCCACGTCACCTTTGGAAGTTGTGGTTCTGAGACTGGGAAGTCAGACTGTCTTTGGAAGCTGCATTTGCAAGAGAAAGAGGCATATAGGATATGATCATCTGGCTACATAGATAAGTATTGAAAAACAGGATTTGGGTTTCTGGCTATGGCTTAAGCTACAAGAATAATAGGCTCCTGGGAAAGGATAAAGTATATCTCATGAAACAAAAAATAATGTGTCTGGCAGGCGTGCGATTCTCCCTGAATCTGAGGAAGTGGGAGACAAATGCCTGGATAATCTGAAAAACAAAACATAGATTTCATGGAGGATACCAGGTGTGAAATAGAAAGAACCACAGTGGGAAAGGACACACAGAGTGAATTTCAAATTTTAATACATGACAATAATTCATTTCCTAGCTAGTACTGAGACTTGGAAGTTCAAGGTGAGTCCCTTTGTGGTCAAATGACTATCCTGAAAGGGATTGGGACAAATTCCCCACTGTCAGAGTGTGGATGAACAAATAGGCATTATTAGGAACACTTAAAGAAAAAAGGAGTAAGAAAAATTTGAGGTTTTTGCTATTTCTCATCATCCCCATAGAGAGGTGGGCAGGGACAAGGGCTGCTGCCGAGCACTTTGTTTGGGTCTGTGTTCCAGTGAAAGGCGGCTCCCCACCCTCATGGTGTTCCCTTTTAACAGAGAAAGTAGGAATAAAAACAGTGGGACTGGGGGTAATCAATCTTTGTGGGTCCAGGTAATCTTATCGGTGGGGGAATGATCAGTCTATGTGTGGCGAGGCAGTCAGAAACCATAGTTGTCTGGAAAGTCAACCCAGCCTCTGGGGCCTATGGAGTGTTGCAGTGTCCATGGGGGGAGGTAGCCCCCATTTTATGGGAAGCTCAGCTTTGCTGCTACCCTCTTCTTTTGCAAAATGGAGGACCCATCTCCAGCTAGCTTCCAGGCACCCCAGGCTTGTGGACAATTCCGTTTGTTGCCCCACATGGTAAGATAGAATACGTGGTTGGAATACAGCATAGAAAGTGTACATTTTGTTCAAAAAGAACAGGTAGTGTAACAGATACTTTAGTGTATATCCCTCATATTCAATCAGTTTATGAATGCTATTGATTAAATTTGCAGGTATTTTGCAAGACAGCTGTTAAACAGTGATCGTTAAAAATTAAATTATGGGCCGGGTGCAGTGGCTCATGCCTGTAATCTTAGCATTTTGGGAGATCAAGGTGGAACTGTCGCTTGAGTCTAGGAGATCATAGTGAGACACCCTCCTTCTCTACAGAAAATAGAAAACTTATCTAGATATGATAGCATGCACCTGTTGTCCCTGGCTATTCAGGAAGCTGAGGCAGGAGGATTGCTTGAGCCTGGGGGTTTGTGGTTGCAGTGAACTGTGATGATGCCACTGCACTCTAGTCTGGGTAAATGAGACCCTGTCTCAAAAATAAAAATTAAGCTATTCAAAATTAAAATTAAATAAATCATAATAGAAGCAAAGGCAGTACATGCCCCAGACTAATCATCTCACTGCATTTCACTGCTGTTTGCCCAGTGTCTGTAAGGTGGAGGTGCTCCCACAGGATAATGGCATCTCGTCCACTTCATTGTTCGTGAGTTAGCAGTTGGAAACTTGATTCTGCCATGCAGGAGTTTGTAATATTTATAAATACATTGCCCACATCCCTTGAACTTTGACATTTTGTTCATTGTGCTCCAGCCCAGAAGCTCCAGCCTGCTTCTCTCTCGGACTGCCTGCATCTCTGTACCAGAGGCTTTCTCTGGAAGGTCACTTTACACCTGCCCACGTGCATTGCTGGCAGGAATCAGCTTCCTGCAGGAGCAGCCCTCAGCTTATCCTTCAAGTGGGATGACTTTGAGCAAGTGTTCTACACCATTTCCTACTACCCACGATGGCAGTGCATTTCATATTGTACTTTTATTAACAGATATCTGCCCTCCCTTCCCTGGACCACTTCTTTTCCTCTGTTCTGGTGTTCACTCTGCTTGCCTCAAGGTCTACCTCTGAGTGAGGCATGCTGTGGATGTATATTGGAGAACTTTGGGGCAGGATTCGGGGTAGCTCGTGAGAAGTGACAGTGACCCGTGCAGCCAGGCTCAGACATGGATGCTGATTTTCTAATAGCTATCACAAAATTAGCAGAAAAGCAAGGCTGGTAGTCATGAGGGACTTCAACTGTATTTACCTAATTTAAATCCAAGTTCTACTAAAAGCAAAGCATATCTGCTTTAAAACATTTGCTAATAACCTAGTGGGGACTCTGCTGAGTGGTGTGGGGACGCGACAGTGAATAAGCCATTGCCAATGGTAGTGATAGCATATTAAGGGTTATCCGATGTGCACACAAACACAAGGGTAGAATGTGGTCATTTTCACAGAGCTGAGCGCGAGTGCAGCTTGTCGGGGAGGAAGAGGCTTGGAGGAAGGAGGACAGTCCTGGAATAGCTAACATTTAGCTGAGATGGTGAATTGGAAGGATTTCAGCAGGGAGAGATGGAGAGGAAAAGAGTTGTGGGCAGTAATACTGGTGAGAAGACAGGCCTGAAACCGAGAAAATGTCTTGGACAGGGAGAGGTATTTAGGGGCATGGACTCAGAGGAAAGTCTGGAAAAGCACATTAGAGGCAGGGTGTAGAGGCTTGGGTGGAATCTGGGGCATTCCCAGTACCTGTCTAATATAATAAGCGCCTAGGATGCAGAGGACTGTAGAAGGGGTCTGATTTCCTGGCCATGCTAGAGCTCCACAAGAGAATTCTTGAGACTCAAGAGGGAAAGTGGTCTGTAAATAGTCAATACTAATTATGTTATAACTTGTTATAAGAGCGTTCTGATCAGCTTAGATTTCAGAAGCATTTAAAAAGACACTGAACCAAGAGGCATGACTTGGAGAATGTCTTTGGGAAGTCCAAGCCTGCAGTAAACTAAAGCATGGGGGAAAGCAGTGTGCGACAGACGTGCTTGGTGTTACGGGCTGTGGGCTGCCCCTTCCCCAAATGCCTGTGTTCAGGCCCTAACCCCAAGTGCCTCCTAATGTGACTGTATTTGAAGATAAGATCTCTAGGGAGGTTAAAATTCGGTCATTAGGGGGCTCCAATGCCGTATGACTGGTGTCATTGTAACTAGAAAAATTTGTATACAGACACGAGTGAGCATAGAGGAAGGGCTATGTGGAGACATAGGGAGAAGGCGGCCAGCACAAGCCAAGGAGGGGGGCTTCAGAAGAAACCAGACCTGTGGATACCTTGGGCTCCAACTTCTAGCCTCCAGAACTCTAAAAAAAAATAAATAAATTTCTGTTGTTTAAACCACCCCGTCTGTGGTACGTTGTCAACAGCAACCCTAGCAAAGTAATGACTTGGCATGAGGAGAGCAATGAAAGGATGGGGTCTTTGCCTTGGGGCAGATAACATAGTTGATCCTCATTATTTGCACGTTTTTATTTGTGACTCCCATTACCCCCAAATCCATGCTGAACTCCATTTCATGGTCACTTGAAATTGTGCACAGAGCAAGTGCTGGACAATGTGAACTGGCCAGTGCTCGTTTACCAGGTGAGGCCAAGGGCTCTGCCTTCCTGCTGTAGCTCTCATACTGTAAACAGTCTGGAGGGCATAGTTTTAATTATTGTCCTTTACTTGGTGATTTCACTTTTAAAACAGCCCGCAGGTATAGCACTGAAGTGCTGAAGGCTGAGATATGCCTTACAGAGAAAACATGGGTGTTAGATAAGCTTCCTTCAGGCATGGGTTTCAGTGCTGTTGGCCATGAGTTCAGTGTTAATGAATCCACAACATGTATTGAATAAAGTCGTCTTTAAACAGAAAAATGCATAAAACAAGGCTATGAATTGATTGGTTGATGAAAAAGTTGTGACTAGGGATTCACAGGACTCTAACTCCGTATGTCCTCTAGGAGCTGTGTTTCAATATTTGCTAATTCAGTGTTAGTAGTGATTTTATAGAACGTAACTACTGCAAATAATGGGAATCTGTTGTATCATGTTGCAGAGTGGCTGTTGGAAAGTCGACCTATGCAAATCCTGATTCCACCTTCTCCACCAATAAGGTTATTTCAGATTGAAAAATGTAGAACACAAATACCTTTAGACGAGAGTTGAAGCTCAAGGTAGGTAGAGAAGTAGTGGAATTACTACCTAGACATTGGAAGTGAGATTCCAGCAACAACCATTTAACTCGATGTTGATTCATGAGTAAATTCAAGAAATTCTGATGGCCTGATAGCAAGCAGGAAAGAAAGGGGTACTCCCTTACATTCGGCAAGGATTCCCTACAAGATATGCTAATGAAACTATAATATCTATGTAACATTGGCTAAATGTTCTTTAAATGTTCACCTGCCAAATTCAGGACGTATTCACTTCTGTTGTGAGTTCGCAGTCAGCACTCTGACATTGCTCTTTAGAGCTCACCCCAAATCTCCTGCAACCTTGGCTGCTTCTCCTCATTCTGTTTCGTCCTCATCAGTCAGAGAAAATTTGCTGGCACATGTGAGGTCTCCTAAGAACAGGTGTCCCATTACATACTTATCTTGTTAAACATCATTTGCACTAGGAGGAAACTGCGGTATATTAAAAGGCAAAGTGGCTTTTTACTGTAGTTGAATTCTTAATGTGGTCTCAATTCAGTTCATTTGTAATTTTTAGTCCCACGGATAGCCTTCGTTGGAGATTCTGTTTCCCAGGAGCTATGAATCTGAAAGTTTTGCTGTCACTGGGACTTGTCTGCCCCAGGACCACCGACAAAATGTACTGAGCTGACATTGTTAAACATGCTGATTCCTGGGCTTTATCCTAATAATACAGAATCAGAAGCCCTGGGGGAGCTGGGAATCTGGACCTTTTTTTTTACAGACATGGTTTCACTTTATCATTGTCTGTAGAGTGCTGCAGTGTCACAGCTCACAGCAACCTCCAACTCCTGGGCTCAGGTGATTCTCTTGCCTCAGCCTCCCAAGTAGCTGGGACTACAGGCGCCCACTAGAACGCCCGGCAATTTTTTTGTTGCAGTTTGGCCGGG
Organism: Nycticebus coucang; assembly: GCF_027406575.1. Classification (NCBI taxonomy): domain Eukaryota; kingdom Metazoa; phylum Chordata; class Mammalia; order Primates; family Lorisidae; genus Nycticebus; species Nycticebus coucang. The sequence goes on along the minus strand of NW_026515593.1, from coordinate 196,659 downwards.
GCCAGGTTTGAACCCACCACCCTTGGTATATGGGGCCGGCGCCCTACCCACTAAGCTACAGATGCCGTTCTGGGAATCTGAATTTTAAAAAGCTTCTTAGGTGATTGGAAGTTTTACTTATAAAAGTGAAATAGTCTTTGAGAGAATTTAGTTGTTCTGCCAGATACTGATTATTTGACACAGAATATGAATCCACCTGTATCCAATAGATATTTTAATATTTTCAATTCTGTTTAGAGCTATATCTTGACCAGAGTGCAGTAGGTCACGTCTGTAATCTTAGCACTCAGGGAGGCTGAAGCAGGTAGATCACCTAAGCTCAGAAGTTGGATACCAGCTGGAGCAAAGTGAGACCAGTGTGTACTAAAAATGGAAAAACTAGCTAAGTGTTGTGGTGGGTGCCTGTAGTCCTAGCTACTGGCAAGGGTGAGGCAAGAGGATCTCTTGAGGCCAAGAGTTTGAGGTTGCTGTGAGCACTCTGCCCAGGGTGACAGGGTGAGACTGTGTCTCAAAAACAACCAACCAACCAAACAAATAATATCTTTAGCATTTCTGTGTAGCAGTAATTGCAAGCAAGAAATACATTGATAAAAATGTATCTGTATGTTATCTATGTTAGTTTGCCTTTCATCAAATTTTAGTTTTCCAGGCCAAGTCTTTAACTTGAGAATTTAGATCAGTTCTCTAAAAACAGTTTGACAAATCAAAACCCAAACATATACTAAAGTTAGATTAAGATTTTCTTGGAAATCATGGACCAGAAAATGAGAATTACCACAATTGCAAAAATTACTTAGTACTTTTTCAAAATTCTTTCATCTATACACTCTTTAGGTAACTAATCATTGGACTTTTTCCTATACTCCTAGGCCTCAAAACATTTTCTGATGATTATTCACATCTGGAGTTTTTCTTTATCCTTATCTTTGGAAAAATGGTCTCATGGCTATATGGCTTTATTGAAAATGCAAATTTATACTTAACTGCAAGAGGTGTTTTAATTTTAGTGATGATTCTAAGGCTCGTACTAAGTGCCATGTTGCAATATAAAGGGTACAACATTTTCCATTTTTAACTATAGGAGAAGTATTATCTAGAGTTATAATTTAATATTATGCAAATTAGTTGTTCATTTATTTCTTGTGTAATTTACCAAATAACTATTCGATGCCATCTGTCAATGTAATGTCATTTAAATTACATTCCTAGTGATAATTTTAATCTAAAAATTAAATAAAACCTTTCACTTATAGCATATTTAAAGAGCAACTGGCTGTGCTGATACTTAAAAATTTGTCAGATCATTTACTTAACATTATCTTGCGAATTTCATTGTTAGCAATGGAATTTTAGGGTTTTATGAATTGAATTTTGAAACATGAAGTAGAGATTCTTCTGAAAGGGACAGGAACATTTATTCAAATGTTACTTTTGTAACTATACAGAGGGTTCATCATTATATCCTCAGTATCAAGAGTAGTATTTTATAAATATTTGTTTTAATTGAATAAGTTAAGCAGTACACAGTCTGATCTTATAAAGTAAATGAAAATTTTAAAGTTTGCCTTACATAGAGTTTTATAGTTAATTTATATGCATTCCATATGTGTAACATACTCAGCTTATACCTAAATAAATTCTTTTGATGTTAGGACAGTAGCTTATAATTAGTTTAAGTATATTGAAATGAATACTTGGAAGTGCCAAAAGAGAATACTGTGGAAAACAGTATTAAAAACAGTATAAAAACAGTATAAAAATAATACTGGTATTATTCAGCCTCATATACATGAAAAACAAGGTTAGAGATAAATAAAAAATACCAGTAACTCTTGGCTATAATTCTCCATTTATAAAGAAAAAAAATTTTGATTCTAAAAACTAAACAATTGTATCACTATTTGTAGGAATTTTTTAAAATTAAGAATTAAATTAAAGCTGAAAATGGTTGACAAAAATGGAATCATTCCTATTTTAAGTGCAATCAGAACTAGAAATAGGGTAGAGTATTGTAAAATTATATTTTTCTTCTTGATAGCCGAGATCAGTAGTTATGGAATTTGTATTTAGGATAGATTGGCCAATCTTCAGGGGATTTCAGAAATATACTTCAGGACCTCATTTAGGTGCTTTATTCTAACATAGGACTTCAAGTCCAGAGAGTCTAGAGAAAGGATTTTATCCTAAGGTTAATGTTTCAGAATGGAGAAAGAGAAAGGAAAGAGGAGGAGAGAGAGAGAAAGAAAAACAAACACACCCGGGTCATAAAAAAGAGAAAACAGCAATGTGGAGGGATGAAGAAACAGGAAGATTTATAGTCACCAAATACTGTCATTTAAACTTTCTTCCAAGGGGCTTAATTTTAAAATAATATATTCACAAGCACATTTTATCTCCTGTTTTATCTCCTAAGAAGTACTATATCTATCTATCTATCTATCTATCTATCTATCTATCTATCTATCTATATATATATATATATATATATATATATATATATATATTAAATCAACTGTGTACATTAGTGCAATCAAGGGGTACAATGTGCCGGTTTCATATAAAATCTGAAATATTTTCATCAAACTGTTTAATATAGCCTTCGTGGCATATTCTTCTTAGCAGAGTATCTCAAGAATGGAAGAAAAAGTATCCAATGTACTCAGCCCTACTATGAAGCTAATTTATACCTTTCATATGAAGGCTATAACCCAACTATAGCACAAGAATATGGGGAAAGGGCCAAGGGAGGGGAGGGGAGGGGGGAGGTTGGGGTGGAGGGAGGGTATTTGATGGGGTCATACCTATGGTGCATCCTAGAATGGGTATAGGTAAAACTTACTAAATGTAGAATACAAATGTCTACATACAAAATCCTAAGAAGCACTTTACAGAGGGAAAATCTTAGTGAATCTCCTTTTATTACTGGTGGTGCCAGAAGATAAGACTTAGAGACTACATATGGTTCTTCTGAATTTTGAGTTTATGATAAGTATAATAGGATTTACTAATAGGGTACCACGAAGATGCTGGATCCCTCTTCTTGCTAACAAATAGTGTTTTTCAGACTCTAGGAAGTGTTTTAGTTTATCTTTAAATGTTGCGTAGGATGGGTCTTCTGCACCTGCCCTAATTCCAGAGTCCTGTTTGGTTTGCCCTCCCCTTTTAGGTGTAGACGAAGGTGGTGGGCGTTTTCCAGGGCATTGGCCCTGCTTTTCCACGTGGGCTGCCTCATCCAGGGCTCTTTGAACTTGCTGTTTTGATCTTCAGCTTAGTCCTCTATCACACTGCATTTAGTCCTCCCTGGGGACCATTTCTCCTCCTTCCTTTGTCCCCCATGGAACTGTACAAATCTGTATAAAATTAAAGAGAAACATAATACTGATGATCATAAATGGCTTTGATAATAATTGGTGCAGCAGACATCAGGTTAAGTGCATTGTGCAGGGCAGCCTGCTGGGCATGCTCCCAGGAGGTTGCACCCCTATATTTGGAGCTTGGGAGCACACTGTACCACTGCCTTCTGAGAGAAGGTGGAGCCCCTGTCACTTTCTCAGCACCGCAGGAGACAGAGGCTGTGCTATGTACTTGGCAGTCGGTTGAGGATGGGGAACACAGTTCCATTTCTTAGAGCCATCTTTTACATGCCAGTTAAGGTACATTATTTGGCCCTCTCCCCATTTTATTTCAGCTTTCTCATGGCTACAAAGGATGTAATAATAGTCCTTGTCTAAAATGGAGATTAAATAATACCTATAAAAGACTTAGAATGGTACCTGGACTGTACTGCTCAAATATTCTTTAGCTGTGTTACTATTAAGGAGAGGTCTGTTAAACTGTGAAGAGCTCTTAGGGATGATGTGGATCAGCCAAGGAATGTGGGTGGGTATGGTACATTCAGCAGTGCTTCTCTGGAAATGGGCAGGTGGACAGCCACGTCCTTCCTCATCATGCCCCTTATCTGTTTTTGGGATAAATAGGTAAAGCAGAAGCAGACGGCTGATCAGAGTCCCATTTTTTCCTGATCTAATTATTTGAGATCTCTGTTCACTACTGTGGATTCATATCCTCCATCAGTGAATCATGACCCACAGTGATTGCTTTTATGTATTTACTGGGCTGATTTCTTTCTATTGCTGTTGTTGGTTTGGTAATGTTATTGTTGAAATGCCTGACTTAGTATTTGAAAATCACATAAAACTATGTCAAAATGGAACAAATAGATGCAATGAGAAGTAGTTCAGGGGTCATGTTCTTCTGGAGGTTTGGAATGGAGATTGTAATGCTTTTTTTTGATGATGTTTATTTGGTACTCAGAGCTATTGGTACTTTAAAGGCGAGTCAGTAGTTGAACACACAGTGTTGATGAAATTTTGCAGCAAATAAACTCCGTTTCTTTCATTTTCAAAGAAAGACATGTGTTCCTTAGGCTATTTAATCTGTATTCAAAAAGCAATCGAGTTCTTGTTCCTAGGCAAGATGCTGTGATGATTTTAAAAATATTGACAATATTAGATTCTGCTGGTGTTTTTTCGTCTTCAAAATATATAAAACCAAGAAATGGAAACTGTGCAATTGATGCATAATCACTGATACTTAAGTCCTAATTTCAAAATTTGTGTAATTTGTGTGACGGTTGTCATCTTAAGAAATATGGAAACATTTCAAATATTGTTTGCTATGTTTATTTTCTGCACATATTAAAAGCCTTTTGTATAAAATAGTCCTGGAATATCCTGGAAGTGATCAAAATTTAATAGACCATAGAGCATTTGTAGACCAGAAGCTTTAGGATGAAATGCAAACAGCATTAAATGTCTAAATTTATTTTCTTCCAGACTTTCATCTTACAGTGATTTTCTGCAAGAACAGCATTAGAGCCTTGTTCGGAACATTTAATAGAAGCTGTAACAGATAATCACTGACTCTGTAATTAGTCATCTCTACGGAGGTGCTCTTTGAGCCACTGATAAGAATTGGATTGTGTTGCTACATCATGTTTTCATTCTGCTGTCACAACCCAGCCATCCATATTTATAGTCTCCTGGCGCTAAGCTCATTGCCAGTTTAACACAGATGTGAAGAGATACGCATAACCTCCGCCTTCTGATCCCTGATGTTTATTTTAAGGAACTGGCTGAGTAACTTTACAGTGAAGATAATAGTATTAGGTACCTTAGTGACAAAGCTTAATAGAAGATTAATTTGGTTTGTACATAAAGTATGTATATGTTTATGCACAAAATGCAGACACACAAAAGAAACATAGTTAAATGTAAAATTCAACCAAAACTTTTATAGACATTTCTGATTTTTGGGTACTATAACAAAATACCACATTATTTTTTATTTTCTTTTCAGGGGAAACTGTTACGTATCATATGAATAACAAACTCTCGCCCTTTTTTCTGTTGAAGGGAAGTTAGATTTTACGATGCAAATAACATTGACTGCAATCCATTTCTCCGTTATATTCTTTTTTTATCCTTGTATGTTATTTTATGTTGGAACAAATATTTCTGTGTGGTTGAACTGCACACGTGTTGGTTGAGCTCCTTCTTTGACCCAAGCTCTGGGGAAAGCAGAGTGTGATCAAGTGCCCTGCAGTTTCCCAGAGCTCTGTGTCTCTGAAGTGGGTGAGGAGGCTTTCACCAAGGGATCTGTCTTCATGAGAGAGGTGGCATTCAAGCCTGTGCCTAGAGAATGGGTGGGGTTTTAACAAAAGGTAACAGGGGGAGTCATCCCGGGTGAGAAGGCCAGGGAGGCGGGGAAGTGTAAAACATGTTGTGATTTCACTGGATCCAAGGGTGTTTTCAGCTGAAATGGAGAAATTCAACCACAGAGATGGGTGATGGCCACAGCTTGAAGGTCTTTGAAACCTGCTGAAGAGTTAGGGTTTTAATCTGTGAAAGTTAGAGATGTTTACTGAACAAGGGAATGGTGATCTGGTAGGACACATTGCCTTTCTGATTATAGGTAATAATATACATGCCTTATTTGCCCCCCTAAAAATGTACCGGCAATTTGGAAATACTATTTGCAATCTATAATACTTATGTTTTTCCCATATAATTAAAGTTATTAGTTCTGTTTACTATATTTTGATGCAAAACTATGAAATATAAAAATTGACTCCAAGGGGGAAAAAGTACCCTGGAAAAGAATTTTACAAATTTTACCATGAAAATGTATAAATCCATGAAGAGAAACAGATCGGGGGGAGAATGGATTGTATAAGTAAGTGTTCAGCTATTTAAAATTGTTTGATGATTTTACATAAATAAAACTTTGGTATTGGAAATGAATAGCTCATGGTTCCTATCCCACAGGGGTGATGCATTTTAATTTGTATAAAATAGCTGGAATTGACAGACTGTCAGAGTTTATAAACATTGTTGTCAAGGGGGGACTAGTTATAAATGTCTCTTTTTAACTTCTAGTTAGTAAAACCCAAATTCCGGTGCTTACATGGTTCTCTGGCTCTTACAGAAGGTGTCTGTCAATCAACCAGTCATGCGCCTTGCTCAGTTCTTGAAGTCTGAATGTGTTATGTACCTTCTAGCATGTTTTATTGTTTGGGCTAGTTTGCTTTAGTGCATTTATGATAAATTTCTTCCCCCAAACTTTTTAATATAAAATTTTTGTAAAATGAGAGTTAAAATACAAGTACCACAAACATCTGTATACCTACACCTAGATTTGGCAATTATTCCTATAATAATTCTTCAATAAACTCCTTTAAAAGTGAATTGAATGATGCCCCATGATCATATCAATGTACACAGCTATGATTTAATAAAAAAAAATTAAAAAAAAGTGAATTGACACTTGGTAAATACTATTTGTTCCCCATCTTAACATTAAGTAGAGCATTTGGCTGATGATCGTGGAAAAAACATGAAGGGTTTGCTTAATTAACTGAGCTTAGTTAGATATCAGTTAGACACATGCAGCCCAACAACTGTTTATCTTAAAGGTAGTTCAAATGTAAACATTTTGTGAAATTTTTTCCTATCTTAATGTACTCAAATTTGTATCTTTTAACTCTAACTTCAACTTATGCAAAGATACTTCATAAATATTTTTATAGGAAACATTTTAAAATGGCAGGAGCTATAGAAACATTTAAACTATGTAGTTGGTACTATATAACATTTTTAATCAGATTATCAGAAAATTACAAGAATATCTGTAGTGGGAATTAGGACTGTGTATTTTACGTTCTACAAATGAGTATATTTAGATCTACACACATACATATAATCTTACGATTCATGGATAGTTCATTTAAAATAGTAGATAACAGTTTTCTGACTTTAGCTAATGAGCCTCATCAGTAGGCTAACTATTGTAGGCACCATGAACGTTTTAAGTTTACCTTCTAGTTCATGCACATATTAACACAATAGGCCCTCCATAGTTGATCACTTCCTTACATTGACCAACTCTTTAAGTTGACCTAATTTTCATAGATTGGACGTGCAGCACATGTACGTATCAGTACAGTAGACCTGGTTCCTTATGCTGACCACCTCTGTATGTTGACCAGTTTGTCACAGTCCCTTGGGTGGTCATCTTACAGAGGTTCTCTTGTAATTTAATATTCACAAACATGAATCTCAACTTTTTTCTCATGAGGCATATTGGTTTTAAGCTTTTCCTTTAATTTATCATAAATTACTCTTCTGCTTTCAAGATTATGCCAGTTGCCCAGATGGCAGCAGGTTGTAGACAGGAGTGATGAGTAGACTAGAAAAACTAAAGTAGTGCTTGAAGGGTGAGTCCAGTGAAACTGGAGGAAAGGAAGTCAAGGCAGGGCACACAGGAAGGACAAGAGCTTGTGCACTGTGGGAGTCAAGTGCACTTTGATGAAAGGGAACTGGGAAGACACTAGAGGGCAAGATGTGGGGAGAGGCCCTACAGGAAGCCAGCCTGCAGGGGTGAAGACGCAGGGCTATGCAGGTCACAACAGCTGGGGCGTCACAACAGCTGGGGCATGGGGACACAGCAGCCAGAGAGCGCCGCCTGACACTGTCCATGCTTGTTTACTCTGACAGATTAGCCAGGGGCTGTAAGTAGAGATAAAAGAAGGGTGTTCCTGATGCAGTTTCAGAGTCAGAGTGCCTTGGTGTAGAGTCTCAGTGAGCTCCTGTAGACTGCTACTCACGGCCAGGGCTCTGGTCAGTAAGAACAGCGGGGACATCCTGAAATGTCCTGTGTGCTAACAGGGAAGTGCGAACTGTGTCTGGTGTTCTTTAAACACAGAAATTGGACCCGTTTTCTTGAATAAAAGAGCCTGGTGATCAGAAAGCTATGTCTTAAGTTGCATGCAAGTCTGGGCAGGGCTTCCTCTTTCTAAAATAAAGAGACTAGTTGCCAGTTCACGTATCTATTGTGCTTCTGTCTCAAGGAGGAAAAGAATGCTTATTCCATACAGTCAAAAGAGTAGCATGTTTCCAAAGGGAAACATTGTTTTTCCTAAAAAATAGTTTAAATTTCCAACTCTAGCATGCAGAGAGATGGGTTATAATCACTTTGTTTCATATAAGGAAACTCGCTTTGCATGGCTCTTGTAAACACACAGCATGTGAGAACTTAGGGGTACTTAAGCTTTTTTCCTAAGTGCCTTTAGCTGGTCCCTTGGTCAGTTTCTCTCTGCATTGATCTGTCTTGTGCTCTAGAAAACATTTCACATGTTTAAATAGCCAACTTTTCTCTGCCTTCCTTTTATTCGGTGTGGCTTTTCCATGCAGGATTCATCTGACACATAAAGTCTAGGATTCATAATATTCTCTGGAAATAAGTTGAAGATAAGACAGCCTCGTACTACTTTTGAATGAACGAGTTTTTAACAGCTCACTAAATGTTTATTGATCACTTAAATGTGCCAGGAATCTTTCAAGACATTGAACAGAATACTCAAGATACCTGCCTTGATGGAGATTACATTCTATAGAATGAGACTGACAATAAACAAAAATATTGTATGTAGATATATCAGTACAATGTGTTAGAAGGTGATAATTCTAAAAGGAGGGGAAATAGAGTCAAGCAAGGGGGACTGGGAATGTGGGGACAGTGGGAGCCAGTGTGCAGGGTCTGTCTGCAAATTTAAATAGTGTAGTCAAGGCAGGCATCATGAAGAGGGTGACGTGTGAGGTGAAACATGAAGGAGGTGAGGACCCCTTCAGTATCTGGAAGAAGAGAGTCCAAGGCAGAGGAAATGGCTGGGGCAAAGGCCTGATGTATCTGCGCAATAGCAAACAGACCAGCGTGCTACAGTGGAGTGGGCCAGGAGGAGAGCAGGAGGCGGCGAGAATAGAGAGGGAGCAGAGGCAGGTCATGCAGGACCACAAGGCCACTGTGGAGACTCTGAGCATTTGAAGAGCCACTGGAAAATTGTAAAGAGAGAAGTGACATGATTGTTTCAAAAGCTTCCCTCTGACTCACACTGAAAATATATTAGAGAGCTGAGGATAGGACTGGGCAGACCAGATTGATGTCTAAAGAAATAAATAATCCGCGAGTGTGAGGCTAGTCCCTCCGACCAGGCAAGGGGTCACATTCTGGATAGCCTCTAAAGGCAGAGCCACCAGGATTCTCTGAGCCCCTGGAAGCAGCCTGTATGAGAAAGGCAATCCCCCAGTTGGCTCAGAGGTTTTTTGCCTGAGCAACTGGAAGTCTGCAGGAGAAGGTTTGGGAGTAGGGGTGATATGGGCATTCCATGTTGGCCATGTTGAGGTTGAGATGTCTCTGGGACAGCTTGATATACGTCTGCATCTTGCGAAGAGGTCTGGACTGGAGATGGAAATTTGGGAGTAGTCAGCTTATGGATAATAGGTATTTAAAATGGAGAAATAAGTATTTTTCTTAGAAATTCTATTTTTATTCTAAGATTCAATGTTTAGAAATTATTTCCCACATATTTAAAAACACTTAGCAATGAGCTTACAGAGTAATAGGTATTTGTATCAGTGCTAGGAATAGAAGCAAGCGATAGAAAAACGTGCCAAGGAGGAGAGACAAGATGGCGGACTGAAGCCAGCTTTCAACAAAGGCTCCCGTCCAGAAGGAGAGTTAAGGGACAGGAATTTAGTAAGTATCCTGGTGGACTTGAGCCTCACCAAGAGAGAAGGCTGAAGAACGCACATCAACACCGCTGAGGCAAGTTGTGATCACAAGGACGCAAACAAAAGGTACAAAATCCACCACCAAGCGGACGGGAGTCCCCCTCCCCCATGAGACCGGCTCTGTAGCCCCACAATTGAACAAGTGGGCAGAAATTAAAGCCCCTCCCACTACACTCCACGGGAGAGACCTTCTAAAAACTGGACCTACCTCCCCTACTGGGGTGCCGCGGCGTTCTCCTGCCGGACATAGGGCTGAATAAAACTTTGGGAATCCTTTGCCGGCAACCCTGAATCCCCGGCGCTCCCCTCCCGCCCACTGAGGTCTGGAGGCCTGTCCCCCAGGACTTCGGATCCTTGGGTGATTTCTCAAGGGGAGTGGACAGTCCCCGAGTTGCGTCTGGTCAGCATTGACTCTGAGGCGCGCCGAGTGAGGAGAGGGCACCGGGCTGAGGGGGAGTCACGCCTCGCGGCACTTCCCTGCGGTGCAGTGCACCAACCCTCCCCGGGCATACGGGGCCCAAGACTGAATCAGACTCTGGCCTCCCCGCTGAGAGCTGAGAACCCCTACTCTCACTCGGGGTCTGAGGGCCTATCCCCCAGGAGTTCGGCTCCTTGGGTGATTTCTCGAGGGGAGTGCACAGTGCCTGAGCTGCGTCAGGTCAGCGCTGACTCTGGGACACGTGAGCGAGGAGAGGGCACTCCGCTGAGGGGAAATCAAGGCTTGGCGGCACTTCCCTGCGGTGCAGTGCACCAACCCTCCCCGGGCATACGGGGCCCAAGACTGAATCAGACTCTGGCCTCCCCGCTGAGAGCTGAGAACCCCTACTCTCACTCGGGGTCTGAGGGCCTATCCCCCAGGAGTTCGGCTCCTTGGGTGATTTCTCGAGGGGAGTGCACAGTGCCTGAGCTGCGTCAGGTCAGCGCTGACTCTGGGATACGTGAGCGAGGAGAGGGCACTCCGCTGAGGGGAAATCAAGCCTTGGCGGCACTTCCCTGCAGTGCAGTGCAGGAGCCCTCCCCGGGCACAAGACTGAATAAGACTCTGGCCTCCCCGCTGAGAGCTGAGAGCCCCTACTCTCACTCGGGGTCTGAGGGCCTATCCCTCCGGAGTTCGGCTCCTTGGGTGATTTCTCGAGGGGAGTGCACAGTGCCGGAGCTGCGTCAGGTCAGCGCTGACTCTGGGATACGTGAGCGAGGAGAGGGCACTCCGCTGAGGGGAAATCAAGCCTTGGCGGCACTTCCCTGCGGTGCAGTGCAGGAGCCCTCCCCGGACCGTAGTATTGCGTGAAACTGAATGAAACTCTAGCTTCCCCCCGCCCCACTCCCAATCCGGGTCTGGGCGCCCATCCCCCAAGAGTTCTGATTCTTGGGGGATCTATTAAGGGGTGTGGACCCAGCACAAACTGCGGCCGCTCAGTGCTGACTCTGGGGCGCGGGACAGAGGAGAAAAGGGTCGCCTGAGTGCCCACACCAGAGCAGCAGTTCCCTGGAGGTAGATCAACAGCCGTTTTTTCTTTAACGGCAGAACGCTCACTTCTGGATATTCTGAGGCCACACCCCCTGTCTCCCTGGGCAACCAGAGGAGGCCACCTGTGTCACGACTCACAAACCCAGAAGCCTCCAGGGCGGGGCCGACCCAGAGAGGTGTTCAGACGCAATTCTCCAGCAGCAAAGACGTTTGAACTCAAAACAGCCGGTCTCCTGTAGGCGACGACAGGAACAGAGACAGAACCTCACAAAGTTGTCTGTTCTGTTCTGTTCTGTTAGCAGCATCCATCAGGGACGGGGCTAAGCCTGAGTGAACACCTCCTTCCCATCACCTGCATCAAACACTCAAAGATGTCAGGCCCCATCTCCTCCTGCTAGATAGCGGCAGTCTGCGGGGGCCTGGCAGACTTCCTCGCGATTCAGGCAGGTGCAAACCCCTGGAGTGTCTGTTCACTGCAGGCAACTGGGTTAGCCATCTGCAGAGATACCAGTGACTGGGTCCGACGGAGGGGCAAAGTGGGGAAGGAGACGTTAACCTTCCCAGACTGCTCTGTTTGCGGGGTGGCTCCTCCTGACTCCACGCTGCACTGGAGTGAGCTGTCTCAGAGGAGTCACCAGGCCCCTGTGATCCAGTTCCCAGAGACCTCTTGAACCCTTCCACCTGAGACAAGTGCCGATTGAGACAGTTGATTCGGACCTTTTGAACTGGGCTAATAGACTGAGGACTTTTCAGGTGGTGCCCTGGGTGTGCGATTGTAGGAAGGTTTGATTCTCCTTTTCCAACTGGGGCCAGAGGTGGGCAGGCGGGGTGACTTAATTGCTGATTTTTCCACACAGCTGAGACTTCAAGCCAGAGTAGAAGTTGCAATAGGATCGAACAGAAACCAGCTGAAAACAAGACAGAACCACTTTGCTCCACCACACCAGACAGGGCCCCAGTTTCTCAGGCCACAACACTGTACGGGCCCTCGATAAAACCCCAGGGGAAAAACCAAAGGGAGTAAACCATGGGGCGGAATCAGCGGAAAAACTCTGGTAACATGAATAACCAGAATAGATCAACCCCCCCAAGAAAAGATACGGCAGATGTGATTGAAGATCCCATTCATAAACAACTGGCTGAGATGTCAGAAGTCGAATTCAGAATTTGGTTTGCAGACAAGATTAATAAAATGGAATTAGGAATTCGTGGAGAAATTCAAAAACTGTCTCAAGAATTTAACGAATTTAAAGACAAAACCACCAAAGACTTAGACACACTGAAACAAGAACTTACAGCCCTCAAAGATATGAAAAATACAGTAGAATCCCTCAGTAACAGAATGGAGCAAGCAGAAGAAAGGATTTCTGACATTGAAGATAAAGTCTTCGAACGCTCCCAATCTCTCAAAGAGGAAGAGAAATGGAGAGCAAAAACGGATCACTCACTCAGAGAGCTCTCAGATAATTCGAAAAAACATAACATAAGGGTTATAGGAATTTCGGAGGCTGATGACGTGGCAGCCAAGGGCACAGAGGCCCTTCTACATGAAATTATGAAAGAAAATTTTCCAGACATGCCTAGAGAATCTGAAATTCAGATAGCAGACAGCTTCAGAACCCCAGCACGATTCAACCCCAAAAAGCCATCTCCCAGACATATCATAATTAGCTTCACTAAAGTTAACATGAAAGAGAAGATTCTCAAAGCAGCCCGGCGAAAGAAAACTATAACGTACAAAGGTAAGAATATTAGAATAACTGCAGATCTCTCTGCTGAAACTTTTCAAGCAAGAAGAGGCTGGTCATCAACTTTTAATCTCCTAAAGCAAAAAAACTTTCAACCCAGGATCTTGTATCCAGCTAAACTGAGTTTCATCTATGATGGAGAAATTAAATACTTCAATGACATTCATATGTTGAAAAAATTTGCCATAAGTAAACCAGCTCTTCAGGATGTTCTCAGACCTATCCTCCACAATGACCAACCCAATCCTATACCACAAAAGTAAACTCACTCAGAAACTTCGGATCAAACTCCAACTTCCACACTGGCGAAAGGATTAAAAATGTCCATTGGACCTTTGAAAAACTCGATACCCAAAATTCCACCAGACTTATCAATACTCTCCATCAATGTGAATGGCTTAAACTGTCCTCTAAAGAGGCATAGGTTAGCTGACTGGATACAAAAACTTAAGCCAGATATTTGTTGCATACAAGAGTCACATCTCAACTTAAAAGACAAATACAGACTCAGGGTGAAAGGATGGTCATCCATATTTCAGGCAAATGGTAATCAGAAAAAAGCAGGTGTTGCAATTTTATTTGCAGATACGGTAGGCTTTAAACCATCAAAAGTAAGGAAGGACAAGAATGGTCACTTCATATTTGTTAAGGGTAATACTCAATATGACGAGATCTCAATTATTAATATCTATGCACCCAACCAGAATGCACCTCAATTTATAAGAGAAACTCTAACAGACATGAGTAACTTGATTTCCTCCAGCTCCATAATCGTTGGAGATTTCAACACTCCCTTGGCAGTGTTGGATCGATCCTCCAGAAAGAAGCTGAGCAAAGAAATCTTAGATTTAAACCTAACCATCCAATATTTAGATTTAGCAGACATCTACAGAACATTTCATCCCAACAAAACTGAATACACATACTTCTCATCAGCCCATGGAACTTACTCCAAAATTGATCACATTTTAGGTCACAAGTCTAACCTCAGTAAATTTAAAGGAATAGAAATTATTCCGTGCATCTTCTCGGACCATCATGGAATAAAACTTGAATTGAGTAACAACAGGAATCTGCATACCCATACAAAAACATGGAAGTTAAATAACCTTATGCTGAATGATAGCTGGGTCAGAGATGAGATTAAGAAAGAAATCACCAATTTTTTGGAACAAAATGACAATGAAGACACAAGCTATCAGAACCTCTGGGACACCGCAAAGGCAGTTCTAAGAGGGAAATTTATAGCACTGCAAGCCTTCCTCAAGAGAACGGAAAGAGAGGAAGTTAACAACTTAATGGGACATCTCACGCAACTGGAAAAGGAAGAACATTCCAACCCCAAACCCAGTAGAAGAAAAGAAATAACCAAAATTAGAGCAGAATTAAATGAAATTGAAAACAAAAGAATAATACAACAGATCAATAAATCAAAAAGCTGGTTTTTTGAAAAGGTCAATAAAATAGATAAACCTCTGGCCAACCTAATCAGGAAAAAAAGAGTAAAATCTCTAATATCATCAATCAGAAACAACAAAGACAAAATAACCACAGACTCATCAGAAATCCAAAAAATCCTTAATGAATATTACAAGAAACTTTATTCTCAGAAATATGAAAATCTGAAGGAAATAGACCGATACTTGGAAGCACGCCACCTTCCAAGACTTAACCAGAATCAAGTGGAAATGTTGAACAGACCCATATCAAGTTCAGAAATAGCATCAACTATACAAAACCTCCCTAAAAAGAAAAGCCCGGGACCAGATGGTTTCACGTCAGAATTCTACCAAACCTTTAAAGAGGAATTAGTACCTATATTACTCAACCTGTTCCAAAATGTAGAAAAAGAAGGAAGACTACCCAACACGTTCTATGAAGCAAATATCACCCTGATCCCCAAACCAGGAAAAGACCCAACAAGAAAAGAAAATTATAGACCAATATCACTAATGAATATAGATGCAAAAATATTCAACAAGATCCTAACAAACAGAATCCAGCAACACATCAAACAAATTATACATCATGACCAAGTTGGTTTTATCCCAGGGTCTCAAGGCTGGTTCAATATACGTAAATCTATAAATGTAATTCAGCACATAAACAAATTAAAAAACAAAGACCATATGATTCTCTCAATTGATGCAGAAAAAGCTTTTGATAATATCCAGCATCCCTTCATGATCAGAACACTCAAGAAAATTGGTCTAGAAGGGACTTTTCTTAAACTGATAGAGGCTATCTACAGCAAACCCACAGCCAATATCATATTGAATGGAGTTAAATTGGAATCATTTCCACTCAGATCAGGAACCAGACAAGGCTGCCCATTGTCTCCATTGCTTTTCAACATTGTAATGGAAGTTTTAGCCACCGCAATTAGGGAAGAAAAGGCGATCAAGGGTATCCATATAGGGTCAGAAGAGATCAAACTCTCGCTCTTCGCAGATGATATGATTGTGTATCTGGAAAACACTAGGGACTCTACTACAAAACTCCTAGAAGTGATCAAGGAATACAGCAGCGTCTCAGGTTACAAAATCAACATTCATAAATCGGTAGCCTTTATATACACCAACAACAGTCAAATTGAAAAAGCAGTTAAGGACTCTATCCCATTCACAGTAGTGCCAAAGAAGATGAAATATTTGGGAATTTACCTAACAAAAGACGTGAAAGATCTCTATAAAGAGAACTATGAAACTCTAAGAAAAGAAATAGCTGAAAATGTTAACAAATGGAAAAACATACCATGCTCATGGCTAGGAAGAATCAACATTATCAAAATGTCCATACTACCCAAAGCAATATATACTTTCAACGCACTCCCTATTAAAGCTCCACTGTCATATTTTAAAGATCTTGAAAAAACATTACTTCGTTTTATATGGAATCAGAAAAAACCTCGAATAGCCAAGACATTACTCAGAAATAAAAACAAAACAGGAGGAATCACACTACCAGACCTCAGACTTTACTACAAATCGATAGTGATCAAAACAGCATGGTATTGGCACAAAAACAGAGAAGTAGATATCTGGAATAGAATAGAGAACCAAGAGATGAATCCAGCTACTTACCGCTATTTGATTTTTGACAAGCCAATTAAAAACATTCAGTGGGGAAAAGATTCCCTATTTAACAAATGGTGCTGGGTGAACTGGCTGGCAACCTGCAGAAGACTGAAATTAGACCCACACCTTTCACCATTAACTAAGATAGACTCTCATTGGATTAAAGATTTAAACTTAAGACATGAAACTATAAAAATACTAGAGGAGAATGCAGGGAAAACCCTTGAAGAAATTGGTCTGGGTGAGTATTTCATGAGGAGAACCCCCCGGGCAATTGAAGCAGCTTCAAAAATACACTACTGGGACTTGATCAAACTAAAAAGCTTCTGCACAGCTAAGAACACAGTAAGCAGAGCAAGCAAACAGCCCTCAGAATGGGAGAAGATATTTGCAGGGTATAACTCTGACAAAGGTTTAATAACCAGAATCCACAGAGAACTCAAACGCATCAGCAAGAAAAAAACAAGGGATCCCATCGCAGGCTGGGCAAGGGATTTGAAGAGAAACTTCTCTGAAGAAGACAGGCGCACGGCCTTCAGACATATGAAAAAATGCTCATCATCTTTAATCATCAGAGAAATGCAAATCAAAACTACTTTGAGATATCATCTAACTCCAATGAGACTAGCCTATATCACAAAATCTCAAGACCAGAGATGTTGGCGTGGATGCGGAGAAAAGGGAACACTTCTGCACTGCTGGTGGGAATGCAAATTAATACATTCCTTTTGGAGGGATATATGGAGAACACTCAGAGATCTAAAAATAGATCTGCCATTCAATCCTGTAATTCCTCTGCTGGGCATATACCCAGAAGACCAAAAATCACAACATAACAAAGATATTTGTACCAGAATGTTTATTGCAGCCCAATTCATAATTGCTAAGTCATGGAAAAAGCCGAAGTGCCCATCGATCCACGAATGGATTAATAAATTGTGGTATATGTATACCATGGAATACTATGCAGCCTTAAAGAAAGATGGAGACTTTACCTCTTTCATGTTTACATGGATGGAGCTGGAACATATTCTTTTTAGTAAAGTATCCCAAGAATGGAAGAAAAAATATCCAATGTACACAGCCCTACTATGAAACTAATTTGGGACTCTCACATGAAAACTATAACCCAGCTACAACTTAACAATAGGGGGAAGTGGGAAAGGGGGGGGTGGGTAGAGGGAGGGGAATCGGTGGGATCACACTTGTGGTGCATATTACAGGGGTATTTGCGAAACTTGGTAAATGTAGAATATAAATGTTTTGGCACAGTAACTGAGATAACGCCGGAAAGGCTATGTTAACCACTGGGATAAAAATGTGTCAAATGGTTTATGAAGTGAGTGTATGATGCCCCATAATCATATCATTGTATACACTTATGATTTAATAAAAAAATTAAAAAAAAAAAAAAAAAAAAAAAAAAGAAAAACGTGCCAAGTCTGACATAGCAACTTAATATATTTTAATATGTTGGGAATAAAATACAGAAGTCTTTACTTCTGGGCTGTTCTCATTAGACCTTGCTGCTTTAGCATCCAAGAATCTATATCAAGGAGAGAACTGATCTGAAACAGGTTTTTTGGTGTGTGATGGAGTAAAAATAAGAATTTGTTTCATCCTCTGAGGCAGGAGAAGTCTGGCCTGCCCACTGAGAGGGTGAGAAGGGGTCTGGTGAGGGGTTAACAGCTTGGCTGGATGTCTGCCAAGTGATCTTGGTCATCTCAATACCCAAATGAGTCACAGGCCTTCCAGGCAGCTTCCTGGAGGCCTATCTCTAAGGGATTAAAACATCACTGGATACGCACAGGCTACCAATGAGTTCAAATAACAATGCTACACTAGACTGGCAGGGCTTCTGTTTTGCTGGGTGGGTTGTACCCATTTGGGACAAGAGCTGAGTCTCTGAGGGGCTGCCAAGGAAAGAGTGAGAGCTGCCTGTTGTTCTCGTTCTCGGCCCATCTCCAAGAGTGGTTGGCTTCTGTTTTTAATAAACCCTGAGCAGGTACTTAAAGAATATCCTTTGGAAGGGAAAACAAATTAATAACAAGCTGGAGATACTTGTTCTGGATGCACTGAGATCACAGCTTAGACTTGGTGAGGACCATGGTCAGAGGGGAAGTGGCGGTGGGGAGGGTGGAGGCAGATGTAGGACTCAGATGTGGACAGTTCAGTAACCCTACGTGCCTAGGCCCTGGGAGGTAGATGCCCAGAAATTTGTGGGGACTCCTGGTCTCAGGAATTGAAGGAGCTCTGGGTCTGAGAGAGGACAGGAAAGGGGGAGGGGGGAAAAGGAAGGAAAGAAGGAGGAGGAAAAGGAGGAGAGAGAGATACTAGTTCTTACAACAGACCTCACAGTATTATTATTCCCTTCTGTGAATGAAGAATCTGAGACTCCCTCAAGGTCACCTACTGATCAGAGGTGGATAGATAGGTGGGATTCAAATTCAGGTTTGCCTCCCTTCCAGACCTGTGAAACTCTAATCTCCTCCCCCCCCCCCCCCAGAATTTGGGAAATAGGAGCCAGAGCAAAAGCAGAAAGGAATAGGGCAACACCCACAAGCCTGTGCACCAGTACAGCATTGCTGTCTCTGAAAGCGGATTGGGGTGGTGTGAGCTGAGGGGACTCCATGGGGCCACGATGAGGCTCTGCAGATTGAGTGTGATCTGCTGTGAAGGATGATCTGAGACACAATATTAAAGTCTCATGGTCACTATGGTGAATCTAATAGGAATTAAATTAATTTTAAACCCTACTTGGAGCACTGAAGCAATTCAAGCACGTTCTGTCTTGGTTAACTTGAACTCATGTTTCAAAGGGAGGAAGCATTCCCAGAACCAGTTGTGGGAATCTGAGATCAACAAAACAGGGTGGGCGACAGACAATTAGATAATTACCCCGTAGATGTGGAAATCAAGACTGAGAGAGATGAGCTGGCTTACTCAAGAACACCCAGCCAGCAGGTAGCAGATGATGGCCCAGCGTCCAGGGCTCATCCTTCTTACCCTGAGGCTTGTCTGCCATATCCTAGAGGACATCTCCCAAGAGCCTTTGGCTCTCCTTCTAATAACCACGATACAAACTCCTGATGCTTTCCTTTCCTTTTTCTTTAAATATTCTTCCTCCATGTGAATAATCTGGGGAGGGAGCGATTGAACAAGAATTTGGCAGTGATCTCTTTGCCACTTTGGGATCTGGGCTGAGCAGAGGGAAAAATAGGGGAGAACCCACATAAACAACATCAGAACATTTTAAGATGATAAATGGTGCTGGCCAAGGTTCTTAAATGGCCGTAAATTCCTCATTTGTGTGCTGGAAGAAATAATTGCACCCCTGCTGTGCTTTTTTCAGTTAAATGAGATAATACATGTAAATACCTTAGGTAGGTGCCCAGGGGAGTGGTTTACATGTGGATTACATGTCAGTACTCAAAAGTATTAGTTATTATTTCCTGTTAAAGAATGGTAAGGTAATTTGTTCTAAAATCCAGTCCCATTTGGGGGTTAACATAGTATCATGGTATCAGACACCTTATATATGTATCTTGTTTTATGGTTTATAACATGAATGTTCCAGACCATTCAGCTTCGTTCAATGGATTTCCTGGAGTTTAATTTAAAAATTGTCTTCAAAGTTTATGTGACTCTGGCCATCCTCCTTTTTTTTTTTTTTTTTATTGTTGGGGATTCATTGAGGGTACAATAAGCCAGGTTACACTGATTGCATTTGTTAGGTAAAGTCCCTCTTGCAATCATGTCTTGCCCCCAGAAGGTGTGGCACACACCAAGGTCCCATCCCTCTCCCTCCTTTCCCTCTCTCTGCTTTTCCTTCCCCACCCCATGACCTTAATTGTCATTAAGTGTCCTCATATCAAAATTGAGTACATAGGATTCACGCTTCTCCATTCTTGTGATGCTTTACTAAGAATAATGTCTTCCACTTCCATCCAGGTTAATACGAAGGATGTAAAGTCTCCATTTTTTTTAATAGCTGCATAGTATTCTATGGTATACATATACCACAGCTTGTTAATCCATTCCTGGGTTGTTGGGCATTTAGGCCGTCTCCACATTTTGGCGATTGTAAATTGAGCTGCAATAAACAGTCTAGTACAAGTGTCTTTATGATAAAAGAATTTTTTTTTCCTTCTGGGTAGATGCCCAGTAATGGGATTGCAGGATCAAATGGGAGGTCTAGCTTGAGTGCTTTGAGGTTTCTCCATACTTCCTTCCAGAAAGGTTGTACTAGTTTGCAGTCCCACCAGCAGTGTAAAAGTGTTCCCTTCTCTCCACATCCACGCCAGCATCTGCAGTTTTGAGATTTTTGTGATGTGGGCCATTCTCACTGGGGTTAGATGGTATCTCAGGGTGGTTTTGATTTGCATTTCTCTAATATATAGAGATGATGAACATTTTTTCATGTGTTTGTTAGCCATTTGTCTGTCTTCTTTGGAGAAGTTTCTATTCATGTCTCTTGCCCATCGATATATAGGATTGTTGGCTTTTTTCATGTGGATTAAGTTGAGTTCTCTATAGATCCTAGTTATCAAGCTTTTGTCTGATTGAAAATATGCAAATATCCTTTCCCATTGTGTAGGTTGTCTCTTTGCTTTGGTTGTTGTTTCCTTGGCTGTACAGAAGCTTTTCAGTTTAATGAAGTCCCATTTGTTTATTTTTGTTGTTGTTGCAATTGCCATGGCCGTCTTCTTCATTAAGTCTTTCACAAGGCCAATGTTACCTCCCCCTGCCTGCTTCCTGCAAATGGCATCATATTGGCCTTATAAAACCTATGCAGGAGAAAATTTATCATGTCAAGCAGGAAATTATGATCAATTTTTAAGATGGTGAGCAAGAAAAATGTTAAAAACCCAAACCTGAGTCGCATACAGATACACTTAATTTGACCCTTTTCTTCCCAGGAACATCCCAATTTTTTGGTTATGGAACCATTTGGACCCCTCCTGTAGACTTTGTTCTAAGACTTAAAGCATGCAGTGGCCTTGGGCGGCGCCTGTGGCTCAGTGAGTAGGCGCCGGCCCCATATGCCGAGGGTGGCGGATTCAGGCCCAGCCCTGGCCAAACTGCAACAAAAAAATAGCCGGGCGTTGTGGCGGGCGCCTGTAGTCCCAGCTGCTCGGAAGGCTGAGGCAAGAGAATCACCTAAGCCCAGGAGTTAGAGGTTGCTGTGAGCCGTGTGACACCACGACACTCTACCTGAGGGCAGTACAGTGAGACTCTGTCTCTACAAAAAAAAAAAAAAAAGCATGCAGTGGCCTTCACAAGAAGAAAAGGGCTGCCCTCATGCAAATTAGTCTGTTTTTGTTGGAAACCTTCAGGGAATTTACCTGTGAAATGGAGACTCACAATAATAAATACAGCACATCTTACTGTTCCGCTTTCAGCCAGTGTAATATTGTTTCCCACAGCATGGAATGCTTAAAAAAAAGTGTTTCATCCCAGCGCCAAAACTCCAGCCATGGCTTTGACTGTCTTCAGGGGTGGTAATGGAAGTGGGGAACCATCTTTTCAATACTGTATTATTTTCAGATTATTTTCCACCTACCTGGAAATGTGTAAATGAATGCAGAAAGGTTGAACTGAGATACTAAATTTAGGACAGGCAATTATAGACGCTGGAGTTCTGAGCTTCCTTTTGCTCCTCGGTAACTTCTGGCGTAAAAATACTAAGTGTGGATAGTGTAAAAATAATTTGTTAATAATGAGCAAAGATCGTTTTGACAATGTCTGACATTTCAGAAATCTACTGCATTGTTCTGACTGTATTAATTGACACTTCTTTCTTTTCTTTTCCTTATCTATCAGTGACAATTTCAACAAGCACCTTCTTTGACGGCTTGCTGGTGACAGGGCTGTACATGTCCACAAGTGTCCAGGCTTCACAGAGCATTGCAGGTTCCAGTGCCTTTGGATTTGGTAAGCTGCCCTGACAAAAGAAACCAGTAGTAGTGGCTATTTTATGCAGTTGTAGGTCTTATTTTTTGAAATTATCTCTTTTAAAAGTAATGAAAATTGACTACTTCAGAGAAAATAATCTGAAGTGACTTGTGTGTATTTGCTTGAAGCTGGGCGAATTGAAGTAAGTCCTGCAAATGTGCAGCCAGCTTTGATCATGATGAGCTTTCTCTATCTTTCTACACCTGCCGCCACTGTTATTCTGGTCCTGTGGGGTTCACGTAAATTTCTGGGTTCCTTCACCAAGGCTGCTGGAATTAGCTCTGATGCCCATGCGATCTTTCAGTAATCTGTTCTCATAAATAGTAAATAAAATGTGTACATGTCAAGTTTGACAAGTAATCATTGTATAAAACAGAAGATAGCAGTGGTTGTTAAAATGATTGAAGTCTATGAGTATTCATAAAAGAATGCTATTTAATGTTTACGATATTTATTTGGAATCTTTATCTTTAAATCAGAGACCTGTCAGGTTACTTATTGGAGAGGCAGAAGACCACATGGTAGCCATTAATCCCAGAGGATTCTCAATTTGGAAATCTCTGGTTTACTCATAACGCTATCAACATGCCAAGCTGGGATTAAGTCAACCTTTCACAGCATCAAAAAATGCAAATATAACATATCAGTTTATGTAAGACATGAAATTATTGATCTTTCTCTCAAATTGGAAAACTATACATGACTTCATAGACGTTAAAAGGATAGAATTGTATTATCAAAGGCAGGTGTATGTTCAGTCTTTTTTCCTGTTGTATTTATAAATGGTTTTATAAATTTATAAATGGAAATAAGTGGTTTTTACCTGTTTTTTTTGTATATGAAAGAGCCCCCTGCTCTGTGTCGAGTCCCAGCAGTAGCTCTGCCCAGGTGACTCATTGGCTATGTTGATGCTGCCTTCTCTCTCTGCTTGCCCCAGATGAGGTCCACAGCCCTAGGGCTTAAAGGAGCCTCAAAGTCATTTAATTCCTAAGTCTTAGACTATGAGAATTAAGTCCCATAGTTTTAGACTATGAGAATTTACCTATATTTAAAAAGTCATAGATGAGATTTTATAATGTTTTGGTAACGACTTCTAGGTCTAAACCTCAGGGAAAAAATTTTCTCTTATGTCTAAAAATACCACATCTTCAGACCCACTCTTCTTACGCGCTGTAGAGATGAAGAGTCAGGTTACGATCATGTATAAATGCGTAAGTATATTGCATACTATCTGTTTTGTTATAAGTAGGGCTGTCAGATTTAGCAAATAAAATACATTACAGGGGGTTAAATTTAAATTTTAGATAAACCACTAAATTTTGTAGTATAAGCATGTAATATTTGGAATAAGAACTCTTGGGCTCCACCATAGCCCGGTTAAATCAAACCTCTGGAGCCGGGCCTGGGAATTGGTAACTTTTAAAGCTCTCCAGTTGGTTCCCAGTCCAGTAACATCAGCAACTCTGGGAAGTTGGAATTGCAGAGTTCGGGGCCTCACTACCGACATGGTGATCAGTAGAGGGTGGGACCCACTGGCCATTTATTTAATACTCCAGGTGATGTTGATACATGCTGAAGTGTGAATAATTCTAGTAGAAAGACAAATATCGATGAAATGATCAGGTAAGTGGGGCTGACAAATACACTGAATGCTGGGAAAGGGTCTCACAAGAAAACTAGACCTAGTCTTAGGTAAGGTGGGGTGTACTTTGGAAAGGTTTTCCTGAGGAAATGGTATCAGAGTGGAGATCTGAAGGAGCAGGAATTATTTGGCTAAAGGCCTGTGAAAGGCAGGGCATAGCATGCCCAAAGGAAAGAAGGGCAGTGCAAAGGCTTAGAGTGGGAACAGGCTGGCCGTATCCTAGATAAAGGAAGGGACACTGGTGTGGCTGGGCCTGGAATCCAGAGGGAAAATGATAACTATGGTTGGATAAGAGACCAGGAACAGACTATTTGGGATGTTGTAAGATTTGGGTCTTCATTCCAAGAGCAAGGAAAGCCATTGAGAAATGTAGGCTGAGGAGTGACTTGAATAGCCTTTGATTTTGAAGAAATCACTCTGGGGTCAGTACTGAGAACAAATTGTAATGGATGCCGAAAACAGTTCTGAAGTGTAATTAATCTGTACTATGTTGGTGGAGATGATTTGAGAGAACTTGGCTGAATTAAGTAACTATCATTTGTTAATTTGGGGGCTTTAAGGAAAGTCATTAAAGATCATTCACAAGTATGTTACAAGTACATTTGAAGGAACATATAAAATATACGTATCATATTGTCTCCGATTTTAGCTGGAAAGACAAACACAACACTAATAACAAAATTGTTAAGCATGATTTAAGAAACCCAGGCATCAAGACATTTTTTACAGTGACTTTGAAAGATACGAAAAATCAATTTTTAGTTGAATTATTATCTATTTTGGGGAGCTGAAATTGCACTTAGGCTTCCCATCACTGTCAATCCTGTATCCTTGGTTTAATGATCCAAAGAGGCTTCCGAATATAAACAGAGTCCATTGATGATAGTTTGACTTCCACAGCCAAGTGCTCAGGTCTTGAACTAGATATTTTCCTTTTTTATAGAACATAATTTTTATATGGATGGATAGGTCGATTCCAATAATATCCTAATAATTGTATGCTTGTTTATGTGATACTGATAAATAACTTTAAAATGAAATTTAATAGTATGCCTGAATATTACATAGCAGAGTTAATCTTCATAAATAATGTTTAGAATGGAAAGCAGGAGGTTAAATGTCTTTTTAGATAAAATGGTCACTTTTGAAGTAAACTGTATTGTTCTTTGGTATTTGATTTAAATTAAACATATTATTTAGAATATAAGAACAAAATAAAAAAGATTTAATTTGTTTAGGGTACAGGTAGGAAAGTAGGGGAAACTTATAGAAGGTAAAATTCAAAAGAATTGCTGCTTTTTGGTAGTTTAGAATTTATATGAGAATCAGGCTGAAGTAATATGGCATTCTTTGACCTAGAACAAAAGAGTTATTGAACACTGACTCCATTGTTAATCTCTGACCTTTTTAATGGAATGTTAAGCAAACCTAGTTTGGCATTTTTCCAAATCCTAGCATGATTGTGATATATTTAGCTGTGACAGTAAGGCAAAATAAAGTATATGATTGAGTCGAAATAGGTACTTTGGAAAGTTTTTTTTCTAGAGTTGTTTGAATTGTACTAATTATACTATGGTTACAGCCACTCTCTTTTGAATATAAAACGTGTATATGACCATCCAAAATAAGTCCATAATTATTCTTAAGATACTGTGGTAGGAATGTAATTGCACTAACGTAAGTACAGCTTTTTATGCAAAACCAGAATTCTATAAAATGCATGCCTCACCGACCAAAAATAGACAAATGCCTAATAGCCAGAAATACATTAAAACAATAGCTATGCAAAAAAATGACTGTAAGCCAGCAATGTCTGATTTGTAATGCCTCATTTTGCTTGTCAATATAAGAAAACATGCTGCCCTAGGAAAGTGTGATGTTTAATTATGGATATCTCTTTGTGTGTCCCAGAAAAAAAATGCTTCTCTCTTGTCTTTGGCTTTGAATTCCAGCTCATTCATGTAAATCTTCAAGGCTCGTTGTGGTTGCTCAATGAAGAGCGATTTGAATATCCTTTCATGCAAAAATTGTTCCTGTTCCAGGGCTGAAATGCATTTTACTCAATATTTAGTATTCTGGCTCTAAATGCTAGAGATTTTACTCAATTTTTAATATTCTGGTTCGAAGACCTGAAAATCAGGTTTGCAAGTCTGATAAATACCAGCCACAATTGTTAGACCTTGCATAAATTAAGGTCTTTGCAATTCCTAGATAATCTTGCTTAACTAACCCATGAGGCATTTTAGCAATTTTTCAAAACTTAAAGTTTTATAATTTCCTACTTGTTTCATATTTTTGTTTTGTAATAATTAGGCATTCTAGATCCAATAATTTAAGTAATAAAACTTTTAAAATGGCAATTTTTGATGAAATTCAAGAGTTTGGGATGGTGATCTGATGAACAGGTCTAGGATTATTTTTTTCTTTTTAATTTTCTCTCTTAAACATTCATGTTATGTTTTTAATAGAGATTAAGCAATTAACATAAAATTAATATTTTCAATGTTATCTTTAAAACACAGTATTAGAATTTTTAACTTGATATTATTTTTTTAAATGTGATTTGACACTCTAGATTGGGTATATTTATACAACAAATTACTTAAATACTTTCAGAAGGACTTCAAATTTTAGTAAATCTTATATTGTCCCTAGTTAGTAAAAATGTGTACTTTGCCAGTAGATTTAGATGGTATGTTAATGTTTCATCACCAGAATGCAAGCTTTTACTACTTTGTTTTATTTTCACTAAAGATGAACCTACAGGGTTGGCTGGGCATAGTGGCTCACGCCTATAATCCTAGCACCTTGGGAGGCCAAGGTTGTAGGATCACTTGAGGCCAGGAGTTTAAGGACTGCCTGAGTAAGAGTGAGACCCTGTTTCCACTAAAAATAGAAAAAAAAATGGGCCCGGTGGTGTACACCTGTAGTAACAGCCACTTGGCAGGCTGAGGCAGTAGGATGCTTTGCGCCTGGGAATTAGAGGTTGTAGTGAGCTGTAATCATGCCACTGCCCTCTATCCTTGGCAAAAGAGTGGGACTCCATTTCCAAAAATAAAAGGAAAGAAAAGAAAAATACAGGGTCTCTTTAAGCTAACTGTTTTGGTTATCATGTTAAGACTAAGTTGAACCTTTTATGACTTTGCTAATTATCATTAAGACTCCCCCCCCCCAAGCATTAGCTACAGTTCAGTCCTAAGGGTCTTGTTTCTGTCTGAATACATGAGCATAAGAAATTAATGTCTATAAAGGGGGGTAGCCCCTACTGACTTTATTAAATAGGATCTGTTCTGGTATTTACCAGTCCAGATTAAGCTTACTATATTCAGGATGATCTGGATAAATTTGTCTTGTCTGTCTCTTTACAAGGAAATAAAAAATAAATGCAATTGAAATATACTTGAGGAATTCAAAGGCATGACCTTTTACTAGGTATAATAAATGATCTAAAATTAACAGGAAGACTCAATTAAACAAATTACTCTGGTCAATGGTATAAGGAGCACAGCTGACAAGAGGTGAAATTGCCATTATTTATTTATTTATTTTTATTGTTGGGGATTCATTGAGGGTACAGTAAGCCAGGTTACACTGATTGCAATTGTTAGGTAAAGTCCCTCTTGCAATCATGTCTTGCCCCCATAAAGTGTGACACACACCAAGACCCCACCCCCCTCCCTCCGTCCCTCTTTCTGCTTCCCCCCCATAACCTTAATTGTCATTAATTGTCCTCATATCAAAATTAAGTACATAGGATTCATCCTTCTCCATTCTTGTGATGCTTTACTAAGAATAATGTCTTCCACTTCCATCCAGGTTAATACAAAGGATGTAAAGTCTCCATTTTTTTTAATGGCTGAATAGTATTCCATGGTATACATATACCACAGCTTGTTAATCCATTCCTGGGTTGGTGGGCATTTAAGCTGTTTCCACATTTTGGCGATTGTAAATTGAGCTGCAATAAACAGTCTAGTACAAGTGTCCTTATGATAAAAGGATTTGAAATTGCCATTAATTTTTCCTGTTTACAGAGTATTAACTTAAATTTGGTCTTTATTTATTCTACTTAGGTATGCCAGCATTACCTTCATTAAGAAGTAGTTTTATTTAGTTTATATTTGACATACGATAAAGAATTCAGGGATATTTCCTAACTTCTAAATAGCCAACTTGAAAAGAATCACTTGCTACAATAGAATAGTGGGCATAGTCCATATACTGTTGAGTTCATCAGTCAACAAATTGCTTATGCGTATGTTTAAGGCCATGAGATTTGAGCCAAGACAGAGAAATTGGTTGGTAGAGAAAGGTAACTCATTGTGAATGGTTCATCACATGACCTCCGGAGCTGGCAGTTTAGGTTTTGTGCCTGGCCCTGCTTCTTGCTAACCTAAGCAATAGACTTACCTTCCCCAAGCCCTAGTTTCTGTATTTGTAAAATGAGAATAACAGTAGTGCTCAGTACAGAGAGTTATTGGATGGAGTAAATAAAATTACCATTCAAATACAAAGTATATTACATGTTCCAAACAGGTATTATTTAAAGACTCAGAAAGAAGCAAGAATTATTTCTTTGAGAAGGGCGATGGAATGGGAGGATTGTTCAAGAAGGTTTAAAAGGAGAGAGTTTGCCTCTGATTCTGGGGGGATGCACTCTGTTTCTTACCCATAGAATTTTGAGCGGGAATGGACCTCCAGGAGAGTCTGGCTCAGCCTCTGTCCAAATGTCTGGGTAAGGAAGCAAAATTTGGGAAGGCAAGTGGTGACTCTTATGTGAGCTGGTTAAGTGTGAGGACTAAAACCAGGTGTTCTAGTGTCACATCCAGTTCCCAGATATTTAAAAAATATAATAGTATAAAATTGACCGCTTAAAGGATATATTTCAATGATTTCCTGTATATGCACAAGACCAGGAATTCCAGAGTGTTTTCATCACCTCTAAAAGAAACCCAGGACCCATGAGCAGTTATTCTCCATTCTTTCTTCCCCTCAGTCCCTACGCTTATCTACCCTCTGTATAAATTTGCTTATACTAGACAGTTCGTGTAAATGGAATCATAGAACGTGTAGCCTTTTGTACCTGACTTCTTTTCCTTATCATAACTTTTTCAAGGTTTACCATGATATAGCTACATCATTCCTTTTTACATCCAAATAAAAATTCCACTGTATGGATAGATGTTACTTTATTTAGTAGGTGGATATTTGGCAGTTACCAGATTTTTATTATAAAAGGACGTAGGACTGTGCAAATTGAAAAAAAAAAAAAAAAAGAAGGAAAAGAAAAAACAGTTTAAGGAAGATGCTGAGCAGTAGGATCACCAAATTCCTTAAATATTTATCATCAGTGGCTCAGAATCTCTAAAGACTAAAATTGTTTAATCTGTTCTATGGCTGAGATATGAGAATTTTCAAACTTCGGAATCAAGACAAATTCCTCCTCGGCCTTCCTTTTCTGCCAGTCAAGAGAGGTATGATGGCATGTTTTTAGCCTAACCCTTGTCGAGTTACGTAAGTCGAGACTCACCAATCCCAGTCCCCAGCATTTCATAAGGTAGACCCATGGAGCATGAAAACATTCAGGAGTGATGGGCAGCCGCCCTCAGCAATGGCTCAGAGGAGTTTTGAGCAGGGAAAGGAGAAGGTGAGAGTCAGAGTGCTGAAGTACTGGAGCGTTCTAGGCTCCTATTTTTCTTTTTTTTTCTTTTTTGAGACTGAGTGTGGCGTCATCATAGCTGACAGCAACTTCAAACGCTTGGGCTCAAGGGATCCTCTTGCCTCAGACTCCTGAGTAGCTGGGACTACAAGTGCCCACGCAAAGCCCAGCTAGTTTTTCTATTTTTAGTAGAAACAGTCTCGCTCTTTCTCGGGCTGGTCTTGAACTCCTGAGCTCAAACAATCCACCCGCTCAGCCTCCCAAAGTGCTAGGATTACAGGCGTGAGCCACTGCACCTGGCCTCCATTCTCCTATTTTAGGATTATTTTGGGGTTCTAAGAAATGATAAACATAGCTAATATACCAAGCATTTGGTATATGCAAGGTGTGTTGCAAGTATTAACTCATTCATGCTAAAAAAAGAAATCCTACTATCATTCTTCTTATTTTGTAGATACAGAGCTGAGGCACAGAGAGGATAAGAAACTTGCCTGAAGTCACACTTGCTTAGGGAGTTACAAAGCCGTAATTCAGACCAGGCTCTCTGGCTTCTCATTGAGCTTCCCTGGCAGCCCAAACCAGTTTGGATTGGTTTCTGTTACAGCCAAAAGAAATGAAGGAAAGGCCTTCTCTGCTCTAGCCCCATCTCTTCCCAGCCTCCTACCACCCCTTTCCAGATACGCACTCCCAGCACACACACACATACGTACCCATGAACCATTCAAAATAACCCATGCCTGGTTCCAAAGTCCCAGCTGCTTTAAAACTTCTGCTGCCCTGGTTTATGGCCCTTGGAATTCCTTCTGGCTCTGTCTCCTGGGGGAACATGAAAATTTATGTGAGAAAGGTCCTGAAAAATCCCCAAATCTTTGAGGATTCACGGGCTATTTTACTACTAAATACATGTGTATGTGCCAGTGTGTGGATATGTATTGGCTGTGGGGAATATTACATCTCTAGACATCCTGGCAACTGCTCTGTCCCTTTTTCTACTGTGGCTGATGGGTACCAATGCTCTCAGATAGGACAGTGATTGATTAAGAAGATAGAAATAACTTTAAGAGATTGCCCAGTGCAGCCTCAGCTCTCAGAGCAGGTTAATGTCATGGTGGTACACCGTAGTTCTTATTTCCTCTCTTGTATCTTCCCAGAAATGATAACTCTGCAGTTTCCTAGGAACATATTCTAACATTAAGTCAAGTCAGATAATGAAAGATTTCTTCTATAAAAGTTTAATCCTTTGCTTTATCTTCAGCATCTTTCTCATCTAATTTTTCATGTAACTGAAAATGGTGTTTGTCAGAAAGTAATTGTCTCTTGTTTTCTTTCCTTTACAGAAACAAAATTCCCAAAACATACACTTCACAGATGTGTAAGAGTCATCCACTTCCTAGCTCTAAATAATTTACTTGTCAGTTTTCTCTGGACACTCTACAGATTGCAGGTGGAGGAATTTAGTCCTGATAAGACATGTACCCAGAAACCACTGTGGATGGTTTAAAAATGTATCCTGAAGAGCAGTTCTTCTCTTCTTACTTCTGTTCAAATGAATATGCTCAGAATCATATAGAAAACTGATATATATATATTATAAATCATACAGAAAACTGGTATGTATATATAAAATTATGTAGGAAATTGAAATAGAGGGCTAAGAAGTGCACATTTTAGAGCAGGTTCTGGTGGAAGTTATAAGCTATGACTTCGGAAAATATTCTATCATTTGCCAGCTGGTGTTAAAAATGTGTGAAGGGCTTCTTCTATCTTGGCAGAGCTTATTCCTTTTATTGAAGAAGACATTTGCCCTGGTTATTGAGCAAACAAACAGGAATGGAGTGGAGGTCGTTACTTGAGGTACTTTTTCATGGGCCAAAATTGTTAAGAATAATTCTGGAAAGTGACTTTCTGTAAATGAACTCTTAGCCCTCACTTGATGAGAACAGAATCAGGAATACTTTCCTCTCTCTCTTTCTTCAATAATAGTGTTTAAAAACATCTAGCAATTGTGGGTCTTTGCTGTTAAAAGGCGCTGTTCTCCAGGAGAGTGACACTTCTCTGAATAAGCCAGACTGTTCACATTAACAGGAGAGGGGATGGAAGCACATGCTCCAGGGAATGGACTTCAAAGTTTGACTCTGACCTAGCAGCTGTTTTACTTACAGTGTGGTTTAATCTCGATGTTTTCCAGTCCTTTTTTTTGTTTGTTTCCAGATAATGGTAAATGAGTTTATGTTCCACGTACACAGTAACTTATTTATAAATACTGTTGGATGAATTTGGCTTCTCTTTCTTGGCAGTTACATCTAAGAAAAGCTTAACAATGATTTTGTAATGTTATTACTTCTTCGATATAATTCTGATTTTATTTTGAGATAAAAAATAGTGAAAGTAAATTCTTCTCCCAGAAAATAGTTGTGCATGCAACATTATAATTTGAAAATAGATGTAGGAGTCCAACAAAGGCCCCTCACCAAGTGCTGGTTTTGTTTCCACTCCCGTCTTCTGTTTTGTAGTTTTTTTTCAACCCTCTGATGCAGAGTTTTGCATTTAGCCTAATAGATGTGTAGGCTGCTCTCTGAGGCAAGCACACAACTAAATTACTGTTTTCAGGACTCTGAATTGTCTGGATGGAAAGATACTTGTTAGTGTGGGCGTTGCCATTTTGGAAAACAGAACAGCAAAAATTGTTAATATGTTGGTAAAAGTTCAGATTGAACTCCCCTCCTGCTTTTCTTCCTGCACGTTTTCATACAGCAGAACCATGTTGTTGTTATTATCTGGTTAATTATGTTATTTCTGGTTCTCTTTCAGAAAAGTTCCTCTCCACTTGAACTCCTGTAAATAGCAAGTTAAACATACAATAAATGTAGCTATCAGAGATATTATTCTGGGAATATGTTTTATTTATCATTTGTTTCCTTTTTAAAATAATTATTTGTATTATGAGACGATTCCTTTTTAACCTGACTTGTAACCTGTATGATCTGATAGCATTTCTTACAACAATAGCAAAGATGGAGAGAAATCTGTTGCTAATAAGAGAACTCAATTGAGGGTTGTGCTTTCTGTGTCTAGAGCATGGAACAAATGGCCAGCTCTGGAATCATTATGAGGCTGGTGAAGTTGATCCCTAGCTTTTCTCTTTCATTCTCATCCTTGTCCCCCTTTTCAGCCAGGAACTCAGATAGCCACATTTTAGACTGAATTTTAAAATGTTGTGTTAATAGCAGCTTTTTCCCACACTTCACTTCTTGCAAACATTACTGCCTCATGATATATTAATAAGTCTAACATGGAGAAGGGGCATTGCCATATAAAAAGCTGGGAATATTCTGGTTAAAGTTAAACAGTACTTCTTAGAGTTTTTAATGTTTTTTTTTTCAGACATAATTCACATAACATAAAATTTACCATCTTAAGTGCAATTCAGTTGTTCTGAGCACAATCACTATGTTAGGCAACCATCACCACTAATTTTGAAAACATCTTCGTTAGCCCCAGAAAGAAACCCTATTGTCTATTAGCATCTCAAATTCCCCTGCCAATCACTCAACTGCTTTCTGTCTCTGAGTTTGCCTCTTCTGGACATTTCATATAAAGAAAATCATACAAAACGTGGCCTCTTGTGACTGGCTTCTTACATGTTTTCAAGGTTCATCCGTATTGAAGCATGTATTAATATTTCATCCTTATTTATGGCTTAATAATATTTCATTGGATGGATATTCCATATTTTATCTATTAAATGTATTGACAGACATTTGGGTTGTTTCCACTTTGGACTATTGTAAATAATACTCTTATGAATCGCCTTACAGGTCTTTTGTGCAAAAGTATGTTTGAAATTTCTCAGGTATGTGCCCAGAAGTAGAACTGCTAAGTCATAGGATAATTCTTTTTAACTTTTTGAGGAGCCATCCAACTGTTTGTCATAGAAACTGTGCTATTTCACATTGTTACTGGAAATGTATGGGAGTTCCAATTTCTCCATCTCCTTGCCAACACCTGTTTTTTTCTGTTTAATTTATTTATTTTACGATAGCCATCCTCGTAGATGTGAAGTGGTATCTCACTGTGGTTTGATTTTCATTTCCCTAATGACTGATGACACTGAATATCTTTTCTTGTGTTTATTTGTGTGTCTTCTCTGAAGAAATACCTACTTCAGGCCTTTTCCATTTTTTTAATTGTCTTATGAGTCTTTTTATTGTTGAGCTGTGAGTTAAATATACCTTTGCACATTATGAATTTTTAACAACACCATATAGTGAGCATTCTTTCAAAAATATATGTTAACATAAGAGTTCTTTTTATTTCCCCCAAAGAAAATTTGTTTTGTATCTTAAAGAACTAGTTTTGTGCAGGACAACTTGGAAAATCTCATAGTGTCTAATAGTTTTCTTCTTTTTTAAAAAATTTTCTGGCAATGAAAAAGTATTGCTTGTGTGTTAAAAAATTAATAAAATGAACAAACATCTTGCTGTAGGTGTAAAGGGATTATTAAGCCTTTGTACAATGAAACCAGTAACCTATGTCTTAATAGAAAATTATAAAAATCTCAGACCATTTACAAAAAAAAGAAAGACAAATGTGCAACATATGTGAACAAAATATTCAACTTACTAATAAACATACATAACAGTAAGAGGTACTTTTTTTTAATTTGGCAAAGATGTTTAAAATTCTGCATATTTAATAACTAGTATTAGTGCTAGAAAATAGAATAGGTTTTTATTATTGATGTGTATGTATATTGGTTACCTAAAAAGCAAACTGATGGTACCTAAAAAGAACCATTAAAATGTTTATATATTTTGACTCTGTTCTTTTACCTTTGGACATCTATTATAAATTAAAAAAAACAAACACAGACAATTCGATGTACACGATTGTTCACTAGGCACTATTTATGATAAGATTTTGAAAATTTTCTAAATACGGAAATATATTAAGTTAGCATTCAGGAATAGAATGCTGTAATTAAAATTATGTTTTGCATAATATTTAATGGTTAGAGTATAATTGAAATATGTATACAAATACACACACACGGAGTTTAAAAATTGACCTTGCTTCTCCAAATACTTACACATTCGTATCCGTACTAAATTATGTAAAAAAAAACTACAGGAACTCTGTTATTTGACTTGATCAGTACTAGGAGTGAGGGAGTTAAAACAAATCGGTTAGACATGCTTGATATTGATTTTTCTATGAATAATTAAGCAACAGTTTCATTAGTTTGTAAAAGGTGAATCCCGTGGGGAGGAAAGGAAGTGGCTAGGGATAGGTAACAGAGTACTTGTGTGGGTTTGTCCGGTCTGGGCTCTTGGTGCACTGTTGTCCTGGGTCTTTGGCTCCTTGCTTGGAAGCATCACAAGCAGAGCTGGTGGAGGGAATGAGCTCAGGCAGGAAGCAGTTCCACACAAACAGCTTTTATTGTCGAAAAGAAGGAAGTTATACAAAGTGGAGAGAGAATGGGTCAATCTCTAAGAGCAGAGAAAGAAATTAAGGACTCTCAGGTGGTTTCCTTTTATTGGGCTAGTTCTGGACAGGGGTTAAGGGAAGTGTGGATGTTACCAGGAGATTGAGATACGTGACTGACAGGTGTTCTGTGGTTTCCTGCAGCCCCTGCCCCTGATTGGTCCCCGTCCCCTAGGAACCGCCCTCCAGATTTAGTTCCTGCCTAACCCGTTTGGGTATCAAATAGGATGGTTGGTAATAAAGTTACCCTTTTCAAAGTTTATCTAAGAACTGTTCTTTAAATGTGGGCCCAGTGATTGGCACGCCACTAGGGTTTTGTTTTGTTACATAAACCACTTTCCTACTTTTCGTTTCTTTAAAATGGAGCAGAAACATAAACAGACTTGTGAAGAAGTCTGAGTACAGAATTCTAGATATTTATGATTTTTTGTTTTGCAATCTTTAACTGGTACCCTTTTCATCATAATCTAAAGCAACGTTTCTTTAGCTTCTTTTTGTCACGTCTGCCTGAAACATTCAAGTTAGTTTATATATGAACTAAAACTCCTTTTCTTATGCATACAGGCAGTCCCCAAGTTACAAACATCCACTTTAAGTACACCTTGCACTTATGAGAATGGAGGCTATTAGAGTGAGTCCCCAAGTTATAAACATCTAATTGGTGTATAACTCACACTTATGAACAGAGACTATTACAAGTACTATGTAAGA
Source organism: Nycticebus coucang (assembly GCF_027406575.1). Lineage (NCBI taxonomy): Eukaryota > Metazoa > Chordata > Mammalia > Primates > Lorisidae > Nycticebus > Nycticebus coucang. The sequence continues at coordinate 160,788 of NW_026515593.1, read as the reverse complement.
GCAAATTTACCTGTTGTAAACTTATATACAAATTCAGCTTAAGGGCAGACCTACAGAACCTCTCTCATAAGCTGGGAACTGCCTGTATTCATTTGTCATCAATTTATATACCATTTGATGAGATTACATTACGATAATATCAGGTTCAAATGGGATAAACAGGTTGATGGGCACATACCACATGCATACCCATATAAGCGAACACCAGGTTGGCACACTGGTAGAAGGACAGATATTGAACACAAAAGCAGTGGTACCTGCTCTCCTATCGCAACGCTGATGTGACAAAATGAACTGATGCTTTGTCAACAGTTACATTTATGTGGCTTTACATTATATGTAGCGATTCACCTAGTGAACTAATGTTATTTTTAAAAGGAATTTAGTAGGGATTTGATTAAAGTCATATCAATCTACTTTTTAACACATCATTATAATTTTTAAACAAATATCAAAATTGAAAGAATCATACAACACCCATTGTGTTGGTAACGTTTATATATACAATGATCTGCACACATTTTAAGGGTATATGAGATGAGATTTCACAAATGTACACAGCTGTGTAAACCCCTATAAAAAACATAGGATGTTACCGTCACCTCCTGTTTCCCTCATGCCTCTTCTCTGTCAACTCTCACCCTGCTTCCCAGAGGCAGCGCTGTTTTGATTGTCCATAGATTAATTCGCCAGTTCTAGACCTTCAGATGAGTGAGGTTCTCTCACTCAACATGACGTTTTTGAGATTTATCCATGTTGTATGTATCAGTAGTTTTTACAATTTTTTATTACTGTGTGGTATTCCTGTGTTTGTTTTTACATTTTCCTTGTACTGGATACCAGGGTTGTTTCTGATTTTTGGCTATTGTGCACACAGCTGCTATGAACATTCTGCAAGCCTTTTTATGAATACCTGTTTCATTTTCGTTGGGTAAAAACCTTGTGGTGGTTTGGGTTTTTCTTTTATGAGACTCTATAAGATGTTTTTTTCAAAACAGTTATCCCATTTTACACTCTCACCAACAGAGCGTGAAAGTCACAATTTCTCTGCATCTTCAACACAGTCTGTTTCTAATTTTGGCCATTTTTGTGAGTGTGTGGCGGCATCTCGCTGTTGTTTTAATTTGCATTTCCCAGATGCCTATTGGTGTTGAACACTTTTTCATGTGCTTATCAGCCACTTTTGTCAAAGTCTGCCAAATCTTACACCCGTCTTAAAAGACAGAGTTGTGTTTTTATTGAGTTGTATAGGAGGACGTGGCTATAGTCTTCTACCAGATTTATGTTTTGTGAATGTATTTCCCGCTCATGGCTTGTCTCTTTTTTTCCCCTCAATGTTACTATGTGATGACTATGAGAAATTCTAATTTATCAACTTTTTCTTTTGTGGTTATCGCTTCCTGTGTCCTGTCTAGCATACCATCACATGACTCAAGGCAAATCCTTTTTTAATGAGAGCCTAATTATTGAAAAGTAGCTGTTTTTCATTATCATAAAATCATGAAAACCTTTGGGTGATTGGAAAGCAGACACAGAATTTAATATTCGATGTTTTGTAAAGTTCCTTTTTAAACATTGCTTCCCTGTTTTTAAAAATCAGGATGCTGGGTGGTGCCTGTGGCTCAGTGAGTGGGGTGCTGGCCCCAGATACGGAGGGTGGTGAGTTCAAACCCAGCCCCGGCCAAACTGCAACAACAACAACAACAAAAAAAAAAATCAGGATGCTTTTCGTCAGGTAGCATCATTTTCACACTTAATAAGTTTTTCATTCCACATGTGTAAGTGTCTGACTTTATGAAAGCGCCACTTTATGAAAGGCCAAAATTACTTCAGACCCTGGATGACACTGTGATAAGCCAAAAGGGCTTTGGGGCATTCCCTTCTCACCAGAGGCACATGCCAGAAACCAAACAGATGGTAAACAAGGCAAAAATGAACCTCGGCATTCTCATTAGAGCAGTTGGGGAAATTTTAATGGTCCCCTGTTTGCCTTGTGCTATATCTAATACCCTTTGAACTACCACTTTTTTTTCTCTTGTTACAAGTCAACAACCACTATGTATATTTTAATAAGGATTATCAAACACAATTTGCCCAGAAGATGTACTAGTCAAGTTTAAATAATCACTGAATTCTGGGATAATTGAAAAGAAACACTGTTTTTCTTGCCAGTGCATAATTACTAATTAACAGGAAGATAAAGTATCAGTGTAGCAGTCATATCATGAAGAATCTGTTAACAGTTAATTAACTGATGAGTTGTTGCCAAGTTGATGTTAGTCAAGACAGTTTACAGATGAAGTTCTTCCGTCAAATAAATAAATAAGCAAACACAGACACTACATGAAGATTACATTGTGGAGCCAGAGCAGAGCATGGGTGGGGTGAGCCTGTGTGATTTTTGGCATTGCAGGGCTTACGACAGTGGGTCAGGCCATTACATTAAAGACACAGTTTCTGTCACTGTAGGTACTGAACACATCAGCTGCTTTTTGCTCCTGTGCTGCTTACACACCAAATTTGAGGCTTCATTAATTTGCTTTCCTCTTGATCCCAATAATTGCATGGGCTTTCTCAGCCTGACATTTTTCTTCTGAAATCGGGCCACAACCTCCTCTGTGTTTTTCTGCTTATTAGAGTTAAGGCTGGAGCACCTGAAATGGGGAGCTGGAGATTCACAAAGAAGCAAAAAAGTCTTGAATGGGCAGGCAGGAATTCTTTGAAAGTATATGAAAACACATATGTCAAGCCATCTTTTAAAACTTAACATTTTTATTACCACTTAGCATGCTTTTAAATCTATTTTTAATTTAAAAATTTAAACTAATGAGGGAATGGGTATGTCAAGTATTTAGTACACAAGAAAATCTAAGTGTTTTAAAATTGCTTTTGTTTGGATGTCTTTTAGTCATGGGCAAAAAGTAAAACTTCAGTTACTTGTTTATGAATGTATATGTTATTAAAACTTTTTTTTTCAAAATCTTACAGCAGTGAAGGTTATATTGTAGGTCAAAAAATCTCATAGAATTTAGAAATTTTGTTAATAAGAAAGTTACTAATTATTCAAGAAATAAGAAGGTGGTAGACAAACTATGGTTTCATAGATTATTAAAATGAAGAATATTTTTAATAATTTCTCTTGAAATAAGATAAAATCCTAGCAGTCTGTGGAGGCCAAGGCAGGTGGATTGTTTGAGCTAAGGAGTTTGAGACCAGCCTGAGCAGGAGTGAGACCCTGTCTCTACTAAAAAAAAAAAAGTAGAAAACCTAGGTGGATGTCATGGAGGGGTACCTGTAGTCCCAGTTACTCTGGAGTCTGAGTCAGGAGAATGTCTTAAGCCTAGAAGTTTGAGGTTGCTGTGAGCTAATATGCCACAGCACTCCACCCAGGACAACAGAGTACAACTCTGTCTCCAAAAAAAAAAAGAAAGAAAGAAAGAAGCTAAAATGCATAATGACAAATTTTTAGCAGGAAAATTTTGATTGTTGTTCATACAATCAAGGGTGTCCAACCTGCATCCTGGGAACGACATTCAGGTTATTTGAGAACTGTTTTGCTTATTTGTGGTTTTGGTTATTGCAAAAAGTATGCATAGACCTTTTCTTTTATTCATCAGCTTTCTTTAGTGTTTGTGTATTTAATGTGTGGCCCAAGAAATCTCTTGTTCTTCCAGTGTGCAGCAGAAAAGGAAAAAGGTTGGACACCTTACATTTAACACACTGAAAGTTTGGTAAGAGTTATTGAAGTGGAAATTTAAATAAGTTATAATTTATTCTCTTGTATTCAGACCTCATCCATACCTGAGAGTAGTTTCTCTTCCAAGAAAAGAAAGGAGAAACAGTGCTGCATGATTGTTTAATTCATTTTGGTCGTCTACTCTTCTGATGATGAGGAAATCAGCCAATTTACTGATTCACCCTATGCATCCCTCTGTCTTACTAATCTGCAACCTTGGGGAGCTATGTAATATTCTGTAGTTAATGCTTAAACCATGTTGTGACAAAGTTTTCTGTGTCCTTGGTTGCAAAATAAAAACTGTATTCTCTGCTCTGGATGGTGTATTACTCTCTTACAGAGCTGGACAAGATCCTCTAAACAGAAACTAAACAAAGATACAAGTGACTTAAATGTGACCCCTGAACAACTGTGCTTGATAGACATATACAGAACTCTCTATCCCAGAGCCAAAGAATATACGTTCTTCTCGTCGGCCCATGGAACATTCTCCAAAATAGACCATATCCTAGGACACAAATCAAACCTCAACAAAATCAAAGGAATTGAAATTTTACCTTGATTTTCTCAGACCACAAGGCTATAAAGGTGGAACTCAACTCCAACAAAAATTGTCATCCCCACACAAAGACATGGAAATTAAACAACATTATGCTGAATGACAGTTGGGTCAAGGAAGAATAAAAAAAAAAAAAAGAAATCATTAACGACAACGATTGAATATAACAGCAATGAAGGCTCAATCTACCAAAACTTGTGGGACCAGCAAAAGCAGTCCTACGAGGGAAATTTATCCCATTAGATGTCTACATCTGAAAAACAGAAAGAGAGCATGTCAATAACCTAATGAATCATCTTAAAGAAATGGAAAAGGAAGAGCAGTCCAATCCCAGCTGCCATTCAATCCTGTAATTCCTCTGCTGGGCATATACCCAGAAGACCAAAAATCACAACATAACAAAGATATTTGTACCAGAATGTTTATTGCAGCCCAATTCATAATAGCTAAGTCATGGAAAAAGCCAAGTGCCCATCGATCCACGAATGGATTAATAAATTGTGGTATATGTATACCATGGAATACTATGCAGCCTTAAAGAAAGATGGAGACTTTACCTCCTTCACGTTTACATGGATGGAGCTGGAACATATTCTTCTTAGTAAAGTATCCCAAGAATGGAAGAAAAAGTACCCAATGTACTCAGCCCTACTATGAAACTAATTTGGGGCTCTCACATGAAAGCTATAACCCAGTTACAACTAAACAATAGGGGGAAGTGGGAAAGTGGGGGTGGGTAGAGGGAGGGGGATCGGTGGGATCACACCTGTGGTGCATATTACAGGGGTATTTGCGAAACTTGGTAAATGTAGAATGTAAATGTTTTGGGACAGTAACTGAGATAACACCGGAAAGGCTATGTTAACCACTGTGATAAAAATGTGTCAAATGGTTTATGAAGCGAGTGTATGATGCCCCATGATCATATCAATGTATACAGTTATGATTTAATAAAAAAAATAAAAAAATAAAAAATAAAAATTAAAAAAAATAAAAAAAATAACCAAAATTAAATCAGAATTTAATTTAATGAAACAACAAGTTGGTTCTTTGAAAAGATAAATAAAATCCGTAAAAAGAATTTGAAAATTACTCACTGCCATAAGAGGTCCCTGACACCGTGTGGTTGCTTAAGTGTGCGCGCGTTTATGTCCACCTTCCTTATACGTTAGAATGGTCTTTGGCATGTAAGAGTTAACATTCAGTTTCAGTGACTAGTAAGCCTCCTCAAAGAACAAAGTCATGTAACAGCCTGCAATGTGGCTAACATGCAAATTGGAACAACACACATTTCAAGCCTTCACGAGTGGCCTCTCAGTATTCATGCTGCAAGGCAGTTTTGTGTTTCTCTAGTTGTTTTCATGCAACGAGGAAGTGACAAGTATTTTATTTCCTTGCAGAAATTACCATACAAAGGGAGTCGAGTGTTAGAACTGGACATGGACATAAAAAGACACAGAGGAGTCTTAGTCTGGATACTCAGATTCCTGAGCGTCCAAGCTTGTGGCACCACTTGAGGGCTCTGCATCCTAGAGGAATTTCTGGGGGTTCTGCCTCTCTCTGGCTCAGTGCCAGCGTGTCTGTATTCCACCCTCATACAGAGTAACCTGTGAATCAGCTTTTGGAAGCAAGAAAGAGAAATCTTCATTTTTGTCTCTTTTCCTTGTGCAAAATGTTTTCTCCTTTGCCCTTATATTTGGGCTACCCAGAGAATTCTTTCTGGCCCTTTTAAGACTTTCTACATGTTCAACCATAGAAGTCCATCCCAGGTCCACTCTCTTCTATTTCAAAATTCAAAATTTATATGTTGGGCTCAGAACTAAAGACTCCTTTGGCTAAGCCATCAGTTTCCTGTTACATATCTAAATATGTCATAGGGATTGATGACAGGTATGTTCTGAAATGTTATTCCGGCAGGCACACAGGTAGTTCCTAAAGTGATCTCCATCTGAGAATGATACCCAGGTGTCCCAAAAGTCACCCCTAAAATCACCAGACATAGACAAAAATGGGAAACTGTAGCTAAGTGTACCTTTACTGATGATGCAAAATATTCATTACAAGATTTTACAAAATATTCTCTACATGTTGACTTTCTTTGTAAAGGAAAATTCTTACTTCCTTGTAAAATTTAATAATGAATATTTTGTAAATAAAGGTACATTTAGCATTAATTTCCCTTTTTTTTATGTATTGCAACATCAGGGACAACTTTTGGGACACCCTGAAATATGAGTCTGTACTAGAAAAGGCAGTATTATGCTGGGAAGACCTAGTAATTTTAGCTTTAAACTAGACACTACCTAGTTTATATGCTAGTGCATGAAAAAAAATAAGCAAAATGAATTATAGTCTTGAAGGACTACAGAAATTTGGCAAAGTGAAATCACTTAGAAAACTGAATATGTTAATTTCTAAGGGGCATTTTTATAAAAACAAAAAATGTTATCTAACTTATTTTTTTTTTATTTTTGAGACAGAGTCTCATTATGTCACCCTCAGTAGAGTGCCGTGCGTCACAGCTCACAGCAACCTCAAACTCTTGGGCTGAAGTGATTCTCTTGCCTCAGCTTCCCAAGTAGCTGGGACTATAGGCACCCCTCACAATGCCTGGCTATATTTTTGTAGTAGTTGTCATCATTGTTTACAGGCCCAGGCCGGGTTTGAACTCACCATCCCTGGTACATGTGGCTGGCACCCAAACCACTGAGCTATGGATGCTGAGCCTCTAACTTAAATTTTTACAGAATGGCGTGGTCCCAGAAATTTAAAAAATTAAAATCTTAAATTACCTTGTAAATAATCAAAACACATACTAATATAAGAGTTGTTTTAAGATTTTTATTTTTGATTATTATGGGTCCATAACAGTTGTAAATCTTTGTAGGGTAGGAAAAGTGTCTCTCCCTGAGATGGACATGTTGGCATTTTCCCCCAGGGCTTTGGCAGGAAACAAATCCCTAGGCAAAAGAAAGGGTGCTGGTCAGTGTCAGTGGGGAGGGCAGGTTTTTGTTGTTGTTTTTGAGACAGAGTCTCACTGTGTCTTCCAGGCCACAGTGCAGTGGCATCATCATAGCTCATAGCAACCTCAAACTCCTGAGCTCAAGCAATCCTCCTGTCTCAGCCTCCTGAGTAGCTCAAACTACAGTGCCCACCCCAAAGCTCAGCTAACTTTTTTAATTTTTAGTAGAGGCAGGATCTTTCACTTGCTCGGGATGTTCTCAAACTTCTGAATTCAAGGGCTTCTCCTGCCTTGGCCCATAGAATGCCGGGATTATAGGCGAGAGCCACTCTGATTTGCCACCCAGAGAAAACTTATGACAGCACGTTGAGATGTGGCCATAGAAGTGGCAGCTTGAGGTGAAAGACTATAGTTGTAAGTCTTCATCAGATTATAACATAGAAAAAAAGTTTTTAAACTATATTTAAAAATTAAAAGTATACTATAAAAGCATATTATGGTGCTCACTTCGGCAGCACATATACTAAAATTGGAGTGATACAGAGAAGATTAGCATGGCCCCTGTGCAAGGATGACACGCAAATTCGTGAAGCGTTCCATATTAAAAAAAAAAAAAAAAGCATATTATGAAGTCTATGTTAAAATAAGAAATACTGTAAAAGTATATTTTAAAATAAAATTATGCTATCAAGTGTATTATAAATTATATTTTAAATGATTGAATTAGATGTTATGCTCTCTGTAATTGCTCTTTCAAATGTATGAAATATATTATGAATCATAAGCTACAACATATTACAGATGTGTTAGCCCTATAGAATTGTTTAGCTAAAGACTCAGACCTGAGCAGAACTGGTTGTGGTCTTCAAAAATGTTACCCAAATTCCCTAATACTTACGTGGTGTGGTGGGAACTGGATGAAATGATAGAGGAAAACCTACCAAGGTATAACATGTTCTCAGTAAATGTTTTTCATCTGCCTTTCACCCTTTGAGTCTGTTCGGAAGTAAGTTGGTACTATCATATATATGTGCAAAATTTCAAAGGCTTCAAACAATAGGACTTGTTTTCTCACTTGTATATCTAGGGTCACCTCATGTTCTGCAGGGCTTAATTCTCTACGTGTATATAGCGAGCTTGACGACGTGCATCTAAAGGGCATTTGTGTTCCCCATAGTAGGGTGCTGTGGCATGAATCCCAAAGATATCTCCTATCATTTAGTGGACACAGCATGCCACAGTCGCAATGAAAAGAAATAACAGTCTCCCTGCACTAGAAAGAAAATTATTTTTAAAAAGTTCTGAGTGCCTACCCTCGATGAATCCCCAACAATTAAAACAAGGGCCTGAGCACCTAGACAGATTTAAAGCAGGAGTAGCTGCAGTGTCAATGGTGGAGACATAAAGGATGTAGGAGAGGAAAACCAGAGGCAGACTGTAAACAACCACGGAGGCTCCATGGGAAGGGCCCAAATGAAGGAAGTCAAGGAAACATAAAAGAGAGGAGGATGTGAACAAAAGGTCACTGGCCAGGAGGAGAATTGAACTGGGGGTAACTATGTGGCCGGAACCCAGAGACATCCTCACTCGCAGTGCCAGCTAAGTCAGTTTTGGAAAGGTCATGCTTTTACCTGGCACAAATTCTGTGTTGTGTCTACCTGCTTGGATGAGGCCGGGAAAATGTTTCTAGAGTCTAGTCTTTTAAACAAGGATTTTAGGGTTGGTGCTGCTTATTCTCTCCTATGAGGAAGTATTTGGGTCTTTGTAGCTAACTACAGAAAACTGAACTCATTCGGCGGTCCTTCCTGGTCTTTAGAGTGTCATCCCCTGTTGTTGCCTCAGTGTCTCTGCCCTCCTCCCCCCCTCCATAATGTGTCTCTGTCAAGTGGAAGGAATGAGATAATCCTGGAAAGGATGTAGAATCTTTTGAAGGAACCTGTGACACCGTCTAAGCTGGTTCTATCAACAGTGATTGAAATGTGAAGGGTGCCCTTCAGTGGCCTATGCCAGGCCTACTAAATCCTCAGGACTCTAAAAAGTATAAAATTTCATAAAGCTTTTCACACTTTCTATGAGTTGTGGACTTTAGCTCATAAGTTGCATATTAAGTGGTTGGTAATATTCTCAAAGAGAAATAAGTGTTCTGGCCTTTAGTCCTCTGCTGTTAACACTCTCGGTGGTAGCATTGGCCATCATCTTGCTACCAGCATTCCCAAAGAGCACAAGAGCTGCCAGCAAAGCTCATCACCTCCAAAAAGTGTGACATCAGAAAAGCAAGAGTGTTTTACTTAAATGACAGGAAGTATAGATTGTTTTCACATTCTAAACCAGCCTGGGATCTCAGTGCTTGGAATAGTTAAAAGATAATGTAAACTGTGTCTCTGCTCTGGATGCTATCAGGTTTGATAAGCATAAGTTTGTATAATTGGCTGTTTGGGCCTCTGTGTATTCTCTCTTGTCAGAAGCAGAACTGGATGACAAAAGGTCAGAACAAGGAGCTGTAACTCATTAGTCCTCAGCATGCTGAGGTCTTAGGTTGGGGGCAGTGGCCAGCAGGCCAAGTGAGGATGTTGGGATGCTCCTGGGATCCAGGACCAGAGAGCCAGACTGATAAGGAAGGGTCAGTCGGAGTGATGCAGAGATGTGCTACTAGTGGTCAGAGCCTGGGAGCAGGGCTGGGGGAGGGCAGAGTCATGCAGTTAGTGCTTTACACAGAGCCTCCTGGAGTGGGGCTGGCATCCGGCTCATGCTGGCTCACCAGGTCTTGTGTTTGGTGCAGAACTGTGTCTGCCAGGATCACCAAGCTGGGGTACCATGTGGCTTCGCCTATGGGAGATAACTTTCTGCTTTCTACAAAGGCCAACAGTAGGCTAGTAGTCACTCTGCCAGGGGGTCTTCTTTACCACACTTTGAGGCTGTATCTGTAGCAAGATGCTAAATAGATGGTCTTTAAAAAACGTGTTAAATGATTAGGCGGGATTAGGAAATGGCAGATGTTGTTTTAAGTATAATAACATCAGGGAAACATAAGCACTAATGCAGTTTCTGATTCCACTTTTGGGATTTTCTATGGCTTTTGGTGGCCAATCTCAAGCCCCATCTGAGAGAAGAGGCTAATGAAGACATCTGGTGAGGTGGAGAGAGCAAAGCAATTTCTGTGATTCCCCTCCGGGTCTCTCCATACCTTCACCCCATAAATATTTATTTGAGTCCAGGTTCTCGGGTTATATAATCTTTTCTTAAAAGAGCAAGTATAGAAGAGCTCAGATCCAGCTGTCATTTTGGGAGCCAGGAGACTTTATATAGGGGGAAGAAAGTTTGAGATTTGGGACCACAACAGAAGAAGAGCTCAGAACTCTTCTTGAGTCCTGGGGTATCTGAAGCAGTAGAAAACCTCTGTGGGGCAGGATAAGGCAAGGAAAATGCCAGCAATTTGAGGGGAGTAAATGTTTTTTCACTAACTTTTGGCAGGAAAGAAGCACAGTGTATCCATGTTAGAGTTTTCCTCTGAACCATCTGGACTAGTTCCTATTACTTTGCCATTTTATGGCTATGAGTAATGAGAGATGAGCACATTCTCCCCAGAACTCCTCTGAAAATGTCAAATGCTAAGGCAAGGAAATGGAAGAACTTTCCCAATTCTGGTGCTTCTTCATTAAATCCAGCCATTCTTCTTGCTTCCCACCAGTGACACCCATGAACATACCAAAACAATTTAATTAGAGCAAAAGCAGAGTCCCTCCTCTCCATGGGACAATTCTCGAGTGCCCTTCTTGTCTAGACTATAATGTTCTCATGTCTAACCACAGAAACCTCTTACTCATGTAACATCTAGCTCTCGGTTCTCCGTCCCTTCCTCCCATCCCATCTGTCACAGCCAGAGTAGACCACAAAGCATGGTCATGCTACACCATTAATTTTTCTTTTTTTTTTTTGCATTTTCTTTTGCCATTTTATTATTATTATTTTTATTAGTATTAAATCACAGCTGTGTACATTAATGCGATCATGGGGCACCATGCACTGGTTTTATAAACAGTTCGACACATTTTCATCAATCTGGTTAACATAGCATTCCTGGCATTTTCTTAGTTATTGTGTTAAGACAATCATATTCTGCATTCACCATTCATTTTTCTTTTGCTTTTCAGCATTTTGGATGTCCCTTACATAATTTTCCTTTCAGTTGCCAGTATTTGAGTTAGCACCTTATTTCCTCTCTCTTGCAAATCTTTTTGGTTTGGTCTTGTTTACTGTACCAGGAACAGACATCTTCACTCTGTATACCATGTAGGCAACTTTCCTCTGGTCACCTTGACTCACTTAAGACCCACTGCAGGGTATTCAACTAATTCTAACTTCTGTGTAACTTAATTGGCCAACACCAAGATTGGTGTAATTTATGAGGCTGTCTGGAGTGCCAAATACTGAATTTGGAAGATGAGGTAGTTTCTACATTCCCCCAAACTCCCTTTCAGCAACTGCCTTTTGTCAAGGTGGGCATGCTTTGTCTTTGGAAATTAAATTGGCAAAATTGACCCAAGGATGGGAACAAGCAGAGATTTTGGAGTAAGTATTCTGTAATTTAATAAAGATCCCTCAGTAGTAATCTGGATATAAAAACATTTGTGTGAAGTGAAAAATCACCTTGCACTGGTTCTCACCTTGGCCTTGTTATTGTTTTGCCTTTATTTGTATGTTGTCCTACGACATGTGTTCATTTGTTCCTATTCTTAATTTCCTCTTGTCCACTGTAAATCACCACTAGATTGCTAGTAAATGAATTCAAGGGTGGAAGCTTTCTAAAAATACAAACTTTGTGGCACCTGCTGTGAAGGCAGAATCATTTTTGATATGGAATTATTATTGGTGATAAGATACATTCTTACAATGACTGAAAAATAGGACATTTTAGTAGGGATAGATAAGGTTAGGTGACCTTAATTGTTAACTCAATTGTTAGTTTGCAAACAGCTATTCTTATCTCGTAGCTGTTTCCTAGATAAGATTATAACATTATGGGATTTACTTAATTAGAATGAATTTTTTTTTCTGTTCTGAATATCAAGATGACTTTCATGTTCTCACAAAGCAAATAACTCAATGTTGCTTAAAATCAAGATGTGCATTAATGTGTACATGAAAGATAATCCCTTGATTAAAAAAAGGGTAATTGGGGTTAGCTTCAGCTGGTACAGAATCATGAAATAGCTTTGATAGATTTAGCATATGGATAAATCCTTTCTCCAAACTTCCCATGATGAAGACTATCTTTCAGTTGGATCCTTTAAAGAATTTGACGCATAAAGAAAAAAATCTTATCAGGCATAAAATGTTTGTCCATTTCCTCTTGATATAAATAATGAATTCCCTATCCTATTAACAAAGGTTGAACTGATGTATACAAAAGAGATGGGGTTCCAGCTTGGGTTTTGTCCCCTTTTCTTTTGCCTATTTATTTCATGTTGGCTTTCAGGCTAACAAAAACAAGTTCAGATTGCTTCCTCACTAGAGTCATCATCTGTCATCTATTCTTATGACACTGCTCATTAATAAGATTTGTCAAATAATAGGTTCTAATGTTTAGTCACTTCATGGATATCATTTTTAAAACTGATTTCCTTTCACTGTTACAAATAATATTTATTTTGGGAAAGAGTAATGACAATTGAAATAATTACCATTTTATTTAACCTATTTGCCCTGAAATTAAATGTTTCATCTACAAAAAGGCTTCATTAGACATATCAGGACTTGGAAATGTAACTATAAGACTCTCAATACAGCATTATAATCATAAGACATTTGACTAATACAGAAATGGGGTAATGTGAGTCCAAGCTAGCATGAGGGAAGAAGGAGTTTAAAGGAAAGGACGAATCACCAAAAAAAATTTACTAAGGCAGGGCAGTGCCTGTGGCTCAAAGGAGTAGGGCACTGGCCCCATATACTGGAGGTGGCGGTTCAAACCCAGCCCTGGCCCCCCCCCAAAAAAAATTACCAAGGCAAATTGGTCTAAACTAATAATAAGGTGGAATATATTTGTAGGGAGAAGAAGGCAGAAATCAAAGCTGACTGAGATTTCAAGAATGAACAATGATCGTAACATAGCCAAAAAGATCAAATAGGACCCTGGTATAAAGGTTGGTAAAAAGTTTAGGTTTGGCAGAAGAGAGAGGGACATACTTCAATGGAAATATGTAGTAGGAAATAGAAGTGAGACTGTAGTGATAAGAGCAGATCAGAGCTAGAAATTTAGGTCGGTAAGTCCCTCCAGAGACATGAATTTACTTAGCATTCATTCTTCTCCTTATCTCTCCCTTTTCCCCATTTTGTTGGCTTCCACGTTCAAAGAAACATTTAATTAAATTAAAGGGAAAAGACTAACTTTAGACCACTTTGACTGATGGACTGGCTCATTAGTTGACTGGTTGGTTGGGTGGTTAGTTGACTAATCATTCATGGGGGCTTCATAAACCAGAGAATTGTTGTTTTCAATACAGTATTCAACGAAACATGAGTCTGCCTTTGAAGAACTTAAAATCTAGTGAGTTTGGGGTGTTTTGTCTATCTATTGCTGCCTAACAAACATCCCAAAACTTGGCCACTTAAAACAATAACAATTCTTTATTTCCTCATGATTCTGTAATTTTGCCAGGGCTCTATAGGGAAGCCTGTCTCTATTTATGAAACCTCAGCTGAGGGTAGAATATTAAAGATGACTTCTTCAGCCCCTGTTGAGACGGCTTGAGAAGAAGGTGATGCTTGAGCTGAGTTTTGAAGGCTAAATACAGATAAAATGTGGAGGGAGGAGAGAGAACCTAAGAAAAAGACGTGTCTTCTGGAAGGCTGAGAAGCAGGATACAAGGGGTGCATGCAGGGATTTGGAAGTAGGTCGATGGCATAAAAGGACTGGGAGAGAGGGGCAGAAATAGAAATGTGATTAATTGGAGAGACCGAGTCTACAAGAGCAAGCAGGGGCCAGATCACAAAGGGTCATGTTTGTTGAGCCAACAAGAGCCGAAAGCTCTTTTTCTGCCTCCATTGATGATGCCAACAGTTCAGGAGGTGAGGAAGAGGAGTTTTCAGGAATTCAGAAGGAGCAGGCTCAAGAAGGTAGGAAGAAAATCAGGAGAGAGGGTTATCACGTGAATTACAGGAGACGAGAGTTTTAACAAGGACAACCTGACCAACAGGGTCAATGCTCTCTCTAGTGAGGTAAAGGAAGACGAGGAATGAGTACATCCACTAGATTTGGCAGAGAAGTGGTAGTTGGTGGCCACCGTCAGACCAGTTTTAGTAGAAGCAGAAACCAGACTGTAATGGATTGAGCACTTAATAGTAATTAAGGAAATGGAAGGGAGGAAAAACAAACAGGAGTTAAATGAAGTTGGAGAGAATCAGTTTGTTTAAGATGGGGAGGCCTTGGCATACTTTTATATTTATGTTAGAAGTAAATGATAAATAATAAGAAGTACCTTATGGAGTGCTTATCGGGTTCCTGGATGAAGACATGGAAGCTCAGAGAAGTTGAGCAACTTGTTCCAGGTCATAGGGCTAGGAAGGTCAGGAACAGGAATTTGAACCTAGGTCCCACTTAACACAGCTGTGCTCCTGACCACTGTACCTGGTGACGATGACGATGATGATGATAAGGGAGGGGCTCTTACACTGGATTCCAGCTAATGAAAGGAACATTAGGTATACACAACCTATAATTATTGGTGCCTTAGTTTTCTCACGTTTAAAGGAACAGCTTCATAATGGCAGTTATTCATGAGCTATATCACAAATGAGCCAAAAATAAAGGAATAGCTAAAATATCTTTAAAAAGAGATGTTTTCTGTGTATAAAATTCTATTCTGTGTTTTAAACCTTTGTCAAGTTCTAAGGAAAAGTTACTAATAAATTACACCTAGAACGTGTAAGCTTTTCTACTTTAATGTGCCATGCCACCATTCTGCTTGTGAAGGTGGATGTTAAAATTACCTGTTTCTTAAGTCAGCCCATCTGTTTTAATCTGGAAGTTACACAGACAAAGAGCAAGTGTGCTCTGCCGTGGCTACCATGAGGAAGAATGATTATATTTTTGCATTTTTTTCACTTTAGAAAAGGGGAAATGTCTTATTTAAACACACTACGGTATTAAACCCAGCTTGTGAAAAATGCTTACAAGCAGATTTTGTGATATTTTGATGACGGTTACACTGATATGGAGGTGAGAAAAAAGCCTCAAGGGAAAGGAAATTAATGATGGCTGGGAAGAAGCCAGCTGTATGATTATGTGTGTATGAGATCAGTTTTCAGAAAAACGTTTTTATTTTTCCTACCAGTGTCTTCAGTTGTCAAATATTAAAAAATAGAAATATGTCCAAAATAAAATTGGCCTGTGGGAAAGACAGCAGTTAAGGTTATCAAAACAACAGAAAACACTGAGTTATCTCGCCTTCTCCCAGCACCTGTGAGAAACCGCTGGCAGATGAAAAGGCCTATGTTGCCAGCTGGGCCATCTGTTCCGGCTGCTGGCCTGGTCAGTGTTTGGAATGGAGACACCTGTCAGAGACATCCACGTGTTGTGGGAAGCTTAGTGGTTGGTGTTTTGGCAGGTCATTCTCTTCTCTTTGAATCATAATGAAATGAATGTTTTGACATCTAAGAGGACTGCATATTCCCTCCAGTGGAATATGGAAGTGTGGTTTGGTTCTCTTATTGTGGTGGGTAATCCTCTAGTAATTAATGCAAACATCGTAACTTACAAAACTGAGAGATGTTCCCTCTGCCCTTGCTAACTCCAGTAATCGCTGCCTGATTTAGAAAACATATAAGAGAGAAGGATGAATAGCTAATTAAGGTAGGTAATATTTGTAGCAGGTATTATGTTAAACTCTTTGTGTATATTAGTTCAATTATTCTATTTAAAACACTGTCAAAGAATTGCCATTCATATGGAAATGAAAACCTGGAGAGTTTGAGTTACCCTAAATCATATAGATAGTAAACTGAGATTAGAATCTGGATTTCTCTAACTGTAGAACTGAGCCTTTTACCTATAAAGTTACACTTTCATACTTCTGAAGAGGATATAGTTAATAATATCTTACAAGTCATGTCTTTTGTCCTTGGTGAACATTAGGGCCTCAGCCTGAGGTTCACTGTGTTAATAAAAGCCTGAGTTATGACTTAACTCCTGAGTTTGTGTTTGAAAATTGACCAAGAGTAAAGTCAACCTCTGATCATCTGCCTGCCCGTCAGGAAAGGCGTAACTCATAGAAAATCAATCTGGGTCTGGTCTGCAGTCAGAAGCATAGATTCTTCTGGAGAGAGATATTTGGACAGATATTTTTAAAGAGGACCTTGGTGATCTACCTTTCTTGAAGACAGGAAAATAAATTTGATGGTGTTTCTCTACTGACTGTTAGTGTTTTAATATTGCACCCCGTCACAATGACTGTGTAACTTTGATATACAAAGTGTAACTTTGAGCTGTTAGAGCTCAAAAATTTCAAGCAAGACCTTGAGTCTCACAATTCCAGTTGTGCCCCAGCGCCTGCCGCTGGAGAGGCATTCACAGGCCTCTATCCAGCACCTCAGGTGGGGTCTCTAGTAGACTCACCCACTCTTTACAGTGGGCAGTGACTCCTCTGTCACTTACTGGATGAGTCATCTCCCAGGAACAGTTCTGAAAAATATGTACCCGAAAGTTGGGAAAGGGAGTAAACACCAACAATTGATAAATATCCAACAATTTGATAAATATTTACCAAAGTAGACACCAAAGATACGTTATTGAATAAGTCCCAGTCCTAGAGTTTTGGTGAACTGCAGTTGGCTGTGTAAAGGGTGCCGGGGAGCAGGCGAGAGGGGCAAAGTTTCTTCTTAGCTAAGTTTCATCTTCACACCCACAGATGCTTAATTGCAGGTGTGAAATGGAGGGCTCAGGAAAGAGAGAGGTGCTCTAGAAAGAGGGACCAGCACATGGCAAGGCCTGGAGGACAGAGAGATACTGCAGTTTTTTGTTTTTTTTTTTTTTTTTTTGCAGTTTTTGGCCAGGGCTGGGTTTGAACCCACCACCTCTGATATATGGGACTAGCGCTCTACCCCTTTGAGCCACAGGCGCCGCCCGAGATATTGCAGTTTTAATAACTGGAAGAAGTTTAGTGTGACGGAGAGGAGATGGAAGGTGGGGGGCCTGAGAACAAAGCTCGTGTCAGACTTTGATGGTCTCATGGACCATACGAGGGAGTGGGACCTTGAGGGTGTGTCAGCAGGGAATTCATGTGACAGATTTGTACTTTAGGAAGATGATTTGGGGAGTAGGGTATAGAGAATTGGGTGGAGAAAGTCAGGAATGGAGGAGGGAGACCCTTGGCAGTAATCTGGGGGGAAATGATAAGGGCTGAGCAGAGGGGTGACAGAGGAAAGGGAGAGCAGTGCATGTGCTTAGGAAGCTTTATTTTTTATTTATTTATTTATTTTATTAAATCATAGCTGTGTACGTTAATGTGATCATGGGGCACCATACACTGGTTTTATGGACCGTTTGACACATTTTCACCACACTGATTAACATAGCCTTCCTGGCACTTTCTTAGTTATTGTGTTAAGACATTTACATTCTACATTTACTAAGTTTCACATGTACCCTTGTAAGATGCACCGCAGGTGGAAGCTTTAGAGACTCAAAACCTGTGAGTTTGGAAATGAAATTGAGGAAAGCGATGGGTTGAGATAATGTTCGGGTTTCTGATCTGAGTATAAGGTGATCGTCTTCACTCTGACAAGGAACATACTAAGAGCAATAATTGAGTCCAACATGCTGGAATATTCAAATGGCAGTGTCCAATATGTGACAATAAAGAGCTCAATGCAAATGAATGCTTTCACAGATGACAAACAGGAGTGGAGGATTTCACTCTGCAGCAGAAAGTGTTAACAGAGGTATGCATTAAACCCTGAGGTGTACCAGTATTTGTAGGAGGGACAGAAGAAGAATTTGCAAATGACACTGAGAAGAGACAGGTAGGAGTCAGGAGACCCTGGGATTGGTGGACGGGGGTATTCAGGGGCCAAGGAGTGGAGCATTTCCAGAAGGGTGAGGAAGTCAGCAGGTCAAAGGTGTGGAGAAATCAGGTGAAGTAAAAACTGGGAAGTGTCCATAGGATTCAGCAACATAGAGGTTGTTGGTGACCTTGAATTTGATTTTCTGTAGAAAGTAGTAAGTGAAAGTAAATAGCCTTTTTTGGATTTTTATTTTAAAGTCTAAAGTAGTGGTTTTTCACCTAGGGTTTATTTTTGTATTATTATTATATTATTATTATTATTAGACAGATTCTTGCTCTATCACTGAGACTAGAGTGCAGAGATCATAGCTGACTATAACCTCAATCTCCAAGCAGTCTTCCTGCCGCAGGCTCCTGAGTAGCTGGAACTACAGGTGCTACTCTACCTAGCAAATTAAAAAAAAAATTTGTAGAGACAGGGTCTAACTATGTTGCCCAGGCTGGTTTTGAACTCCTACTCTCAAATAATTCTCCCACCTCAGCCTCCCAAAATGCTGGGCTTACAGGCCACCGTACCCAGCTTGGTCCTGTCTTTTTCAATAGCAGAAGTTTTGCCATGTGATTTGATAATTTTTTTGTTTTGAATCAATTTATTTTTCAGTTAGCATTAAGCATCATGTGATGTATTTCTGAAAAGAGCTCTCATTATTGAACTTTTATGGTGGAGATTAGTAAGTCTCATATTCATAAGTGAAAATGAAATCAGCCATTCACCAGGCTTTATCCGGTTAATGTTCAGTGCAATTATAAAGTATTACTGATGCCAGTAGAAGGTTCAAGAGCAATAAAAGCTTAATGATAGTAATAACTTACATTTGATAGTATATGTTTTGTACTTATCTATATATTTAAGAATGAATAAAAGCTTATAGACCAATAAGTCCTTTTAGAGGGACAGGAAATAACTATGATTAAGTGAAAAAAGTAATTTACGTTCTTTTTTTGCTTTTGACAATATATAGTAATCCCAAAATTAATACTGCATATCTTTATCTTTTTTTTAAACTTTATTCAAATTAATATGAGGGTACAATTTTTAGGTTATGTTGTTCTCACTTCCAGGGTGCGTTCCATTTGTAGAGGAGCTCCTCACCCAGGGAACGTGTTATACACCCTCACAAGGTGCACATTAGGGCGATCCCACCTCATGCCCTCCCTCTCTCTGTCATCTGCGCCCCCCTTCCACAGCTCTGTTTTGTGTGAGTTTGCCCTTGTGTACAACCTTTCACAGGTATATGTATTCAGAAGATGAAACAAAATTTATTTGGGGGGATACAAAAGATATATTCTGACATCTTAATTGAATGCCTTAATGAAATGCCTTTCTTTCCATCTTTCGGCACAAGTTAATCCTAAAAAAAGTATCCGTAATGGCCAATTGTCAGAGCAAGTGAAAGACAGAAACTAGACTCTGTAGTCCTTTAGGAGCACATAATCAAACAGAGAAATAGCTATCCTGCACCAAGAACATGATGGTTACTCTGGGAATTCGGGTTGCTTTGTTGTCTTTAGATTGCTTCCTCAAGAATGCTTGCAGGAAAGTGGCTTTTATGTGGCGGTGCAGGGACTCTCGAGGGTTGTCTCTCACACATACTTAAAATATGAATTATGCCCTGAGTCTCTCAAATCTCCTCAGAATAATGTTATATCAAGGAAATTTCATTCTCTTGAATTTCTTCAGAATCATCTCACTCCAAGGAAATTTTATTTAGCAGGTCCCAAGGTGATTTCCATTCATCAATTATAAAAAAGAAATCCAGGCGGCGCCTGTGGCTCAGTCGGTAAGGCGCCGGCCCCATATACAGAGGGTGGCGGGTTCAAACCCGGTCCAGGCCAAACTGCAACCAAAAAATAGCCGGGCATTGTGGCGGGCGCCTGTAGTCCCAGCTGCTCGGGAGGCTGAGGCAAGAGAATCGCTTGGACCCAGGAGTTGGAGGTTGCTGTGAGCTGTGTGAGGCCATGGCACTCTACCGAGGGCCATAAAGTGAGACTCTGTCTCTACAAAAAAAAAAAAAAGAAATCCAGGGTTTTGAGTTTTCACTGGGTTGCAATCTTTTGATGTTTCCAGACTATGCCTAGAAAAACATTCTTAAGTCTCCTGTACATTTTCCTTTGCTGTGATCATTTATGAAGTAAGCCATAGGTTTATGTCCACTTTGTAGTTTTAAAGAGGCATTTTAAGTTTGCTTAGACTGTGATTAATCTCTAGCATTTGGGGGGTATAGTAACAATCTGTAGTTAATGTTTGAATAGTCTTTCAAGATGTGGTCTGCTAAGAATTGGAATTGGAAATTTTCTATGCAAAATTATGCTTATTCCTTGTGCTCAGAATGTAAATGATAAATGATTATATGAATAATTAGCATTGTATCTCATTGGTTCAATTTTTGATATTAGTAAAGTGGATATAATTTCTAATATGGACACTAGTGTTTGAAGCCTCTGGTAGCTCTCCAGAAGTATGGAAATGTTGAAATACATCCATCAGCGAGTGAATCAAACTATCAATCAGGGATTGCCATCTCTTGTAAAGGTGAAATGATAACTATGTCAGTGAAACAGGTTGCTGACGTGTTGTTTTGCTCTTCTCTTTCTCTCAATCCTAGTCTACTCTTACTTCATATTTGATGCATAAAATAAAACGTTTCCCACAGGAGTTCTTTGTGACCCTTTGCAGTCCTTGGCTTGATGGGCCAGGACACTCCCTGCTGTCCCTCTTCTTCCCACCAGGGTCTGTGGTGGAGCAATGAACAAAGCCCGACACTGAGACAAAGTGCTCTGAAGCCATTGACCTAAAAATAGGTGTCTGTTCTATGGTAATATGACAGATAGAGCTTTTTGCTTTGGAAATAAGTTCTTTGTGGCTAAAGATTGTGTGGGGCATCCGTTCTGTGTATCACTAAAAATAGTTCATGTGATAAGTAGTAAAATATAGATTGGGTTGTTGTTATTTATTTATAATTGTAATTTTCCACTTATGAAAACAATTTGAGACTACTTACAATGGGATAATAGGTAAAAAGGGAGTTCCCATAGTAAAGAATGAGAAGAAAACACTTAGGTAGAAAGAGAGCTAGAGATGCAAATTAAGTCGAGTTAATTACTCTACCCTGTTTCCCCGAAAATAAGACAGTGTCTTATTTTAAGGTGTGCTCTCAAAGAAGCGCTAGGTCTTATTTTCAGGGAACGTCTTATCTTTCCTGTAAGTAGGTCTTATTTTGGGGGGATGTCTTATTTTCAGGGAAACAGGGTAGTTGAATACTAGGTTTAACTCTGAGGCATTTCCCCCTTAGCCATGATGAAGTACTGGTACTTGGATAGATAGCTCACCTTAATCAATTTTAAAACTGGACAAAATATATGTAGATACTGTTTTTTTTTTTTCCCTTTTGCAGTTTTTTGGCTGGGGCTAGGTTTGAACCCGCCACCTCTGGCATATGGGGCCGGTGCCCTACTCCATTGAGCCAGAGGCATCACCTAGGTGGTTACTGTTTTTATGTACAGGCAGTGCAATATGGAAAGTGAGCTGTATGATTGCCTCAGTTTTCTGCCTGAGAGTAGTTTCTTAACTGCGGAGCAATGAGTTGGTTTCCAAGAAGAGCACAGTGGTCCTTCTGAGACCAGGAGGCAAAGACCTGAGTTTGGGCCAGGTGAATTGGCCATCTGTAGGATGGGGAGCCAGGGGAACTGCTCAGAGGTAGGGCTGCAGAGGTCTTCATATAGTTGCTCATGAGTATTGGATTAAGAGCTAAACTGTACACATGCAGGAAGAGACCACATGCTGCTTTTCAGACTGTGGTGCCCATAAGGTTGAGAACAGAATAGAGATGCTGGAGGGTGAGCAGGGCTAGAGGACATTGAAGGTCTGGCCTTACCAGAATGAAGAGATGTCTAGGCACCAATCTGGGATACCAGAAAGACCAGAAACGCCATGCCTTAGCAGTAAGGACATAACCATGAGTAAGACCTCCTCTAAAACCATCAATCCTTGATAGAGATCCTCAAGGAGGATGGAGTTTGGATGCTGAATCCAAACTCAGCAATTTAAAAGGACTTGGGAAATTCCCTGGGCATTCTACAGATCTGCCCTAGCAAAACTTTTATAATGCAAGTCTTACCCAGGTACCTAAGTTTAAGATGGTCTTCCAGGTAGTTGAATTGCCTACCCCAAAATAATCACATGCACTCTCTAATAAATCAGAACTACCTGACAGGGCACACAGGAGCAGAGGGAAGCAAAAGTCATTGGAAACCAAGAGGGAGGGGCATGGAAGGAGAGGTGTACAATGCCTATTGGGTACAATGAACAGTATTTGTGTGATGGACTCGTTTATAGCCTGACTCAAGCTATGTAACAAAAACATTTGTACCCCCTTAACATTTTGAAAAACAAAACA
The DNA here is from genome assembly GCF_027406575.1 of Nycticebus coucang. Taxonomy (NCBI): domain Eukaryota; kingdom Metazoa; phylum Chordata; class Mammalia; order Primates; family Lorisidae; genus Nycticebus; species Nycticebus coucang. The sequence continues at coordinate 138,074 of NW_026515593.1, read as the reverse complement.
AAACAAAAATCTCTTCAGAGAAAAAGAACAGAAACCAGACTCTCTGCAGGGTATCATCAGCAATGTGTATATGGAAATAGCAAAACAGGACCTATTGTCAAGCAAAGAAAAAAAGAATTCAATAGAAACCAATCCTGAGATGGCCCAGATGTTGGATTTAACAAAGACGGCAAAGCAGCTATTATAAAAATATACCAAAAAAGGTACAAAGAACTAAAGTAAAATATATTCAAAGCACTAAACGAAAACATAGCCACAGTGAGTTTAATATGTAGAGAATGTTGAGCGAAATAGAAAGAATAATAGAAGAACCAATATGAAACTTTAGAACTGAAAAGTATGATGTCTGTAATGAGTAATTCATTGGATGATCTTAAGTGCATAGTAGAGATGGCAGAAGAAAGAGTCAATGAACTTGAAGACAAATCAATAGGAATTATCCAATCTGCAGACCAAATAGAACAAAGTTTGAAGAAAAACCTCAGGGACCTGTATGAAAAAATAGGATTTCCAGAAGAAGAAGAGAGTGAACAAAATTTGAAAAACTAATGGCCCCACATTTCCCAAATTTGATGGAAAACATTGATTTACAGATTCAAGAAGTTTAGTAAATGTCAAACAGTGTAAATATACATTTGTAAATAGGCATCCTGTCATAAGCTAGAAAGCAAAGGGCGGCGCCTGTGGCTCAGCAGGTAGGGCGCCAGTCCCACATGCTGGAGGTAGCGGGTTCAAACCCAGCCCTGGCCAAATTAAAAAAAAAACCCTTTAAAAAAAAAAAAGCTAGAAAGCAAAGATAAAAAGAAACTAAAGCAGCCAGGAGGAAAAAAAGACACCTTCTGTGTAAGTGAAAGTCACTGCTTACCTCTTATCAGAACAGTGAAAGTTGAATTACATTAGTGATGCTTTGGATGGTAATATTAAATTGCTGAAGGAAAAAAAATCTGTAAGCCCAGAATTCTATATCCAGCATAAATATCCTCAATTTAAAAATTAAAAAGTTATTTTCAAATAAACAAAAGCTGAAATATTTCCTTGTTAGACCTATACTGTGGGAGATTCTAAAAGGCAATATTTCCATACTCTGTATTCTCTTCATATCATATAAATTGTTCTCCTTTTACTAATAGACATTATTTTTTTAAAAAGGAAATAATAGGAGGAGGAATCCTGAATCTATATGTAGTAAATGAGTTGTAAAGAAGAGCACTGAAAAATGTATAAAAGTGGGTGACAAGTGCCCGTCGATCCATAAATGGATTAATAAATTGTGGTATATGTACACCATGGAATATTATGCAGCCTTAAAGAAAGATGGAGACTTTACCTCTTTCATGTTTACATGGATGGAGCTGGAACATATTCTTCTTAGTAAAGTATCTCAAGAATGGAAGAAAAAGTATCCAGTGTACTCCACCCTACTATGAAACTAATTTATGGCTTTCACATGAAAGCTATAACCCAGTTACAACCTAAGAATAGGGGGGAGGGGGAAAAGGAAGGGAGGGAGGGGGGATGGTGGGCACAGGGAGGGAGATTGGTGGAATTACACCTGCGGTGCATCTTAAAAGGGTATATGTGAAACTTAGTAAATGTGGAATGTAAATGTCTTGGCACAATAACTAAGAAAATGCCAGGAAGGCTATGTTAAATGAAAGTGAGTGAATGTCATGTATGATGGGCTTTTTCTCCTTGTAATTTCTTAAAGAAGAAAACACAATTCTATTAAAATGTGAGGTTTAAAATCCCCGTTTATTGTACCAGTTCACACCTGACCCTTTACACATGCTTCCTCACCCTTCCAGGTTCTTACAATTTTATACTTCACATTCTATACTTTACAAAATTTATGAGGTTACTATTTACCCTCAAGCCTTTGCACATAAAGGACAAAGACTTAATTAAAAAAAAAAGAAAAAAAGGTGATAAACTTAAACCCAGCCATATCAACAATTATGTTAACTGTAAGTAGATTAAACACTACAACTAAAAAGAAGATTTCATCAGACTGTATATAAAAACCAAAGATCCACAAAATCTTGTCATAGGAAATGCAGTTTAAATAGAAAAAGACAAACAGGTGGAAAGCAAAAGGATGAAAAAAGATATACCATGCAAACAATAAGTATAAAAATGGGTGTGACTATATTAATATGAGACAAAATATTAAAACTCATTAAATATTCTTTATGAACAACAAAAAGTGGAATTCAATAAGAAGTTATAATGATACTAAATATTAATTAACATATATGTGTGACATTTAACAGGTTCAAAATTCATGAAGCAAACCTGAAAGAACTAGGGAGAAATAGACAAAGCCCAAACCATAGTGGAAGATGTAACACTGAGTTCCATAGCATACCAAGCAAAAAGAGTATCGTAATTTTTGTCATTTGGTTCTGTCTGATTAGTGAAGGGTGATCTGGATGTGTAGACTTTCTCTAGGACTAAATTCTGGGATGGATTTATGGCAAAAGACAATGTCTTACCAGATCAAGATTCTGAAATAGTGTAGAAACAATCTTGAAATGGAATTTCTTATCTTTATTTTCTATAATAAAATTAATAATGTATAGTAAATTCATTTCTATATGGTGGTAGGTTTTGAAAGCATTATTTTACTGCTCTTTTAGTTTATTTATCTCAACACAGAATTAGAGTCTGGGAAGCCTAAAAATATTTGACATGGCCCTTAGAAACTTTCTTTCGACATCCAGTTTTTCAAACATGCATTTAACTCAGTGAGTTTGAGGCTGAATTTCCAAATTGGTTCCTGGTTCCTGACACCCTATTTTACTGATTGAAAAGAAATCCATGTGTTTTAGGTTACAGATATGCAGGTGCCTTTTCATTATAAAAATCCAGTCACTGTATATTCATGTCCACGTGGAGTACCATCCACTTAGGTATGGAGGGGGCCTTAAGCGGTGCCTTTGGGTAGGGCCAAATTTTTTCTCAAAATAGAGCTTTAAATTTTGTGAAGCACTTGGATAGAACAGGAGGGCACTTGGCGCCAGGAGGAAAAAAGACTTTGGAAAGGGAGGTGGGGAGGACAGAGTGGACGGATTTGGCTGACTTCACAGCGTTGCCTGGGGTCTACTCTGGTTTGGAATATGAATTAGGTGGTTCGTGATTGGTAAACATTGTTTTATCACATACAGAAAATTGGTAGTTTTTTTCCCTCTCTCATTATTCTATAAAATGAAATAAAGAGTATATGCACTTGTATGATTACTAAACATTATACCCTCCTGCAGTCAAGGAGAGATTAAATTTCAGGATGGCACAGAAGGAAATAAGCCAAATCAGGAACAGCACCAAAGATTTTTAAAATAGCATATTTGAAGGTAAGAATTCTGACCCAAATATTAATTTAGTTACTTTAGGTGAATAAATACTAATTTTTCTTCTAGGAGATATTTCCAGATATTCCCAGTTAAATTTTTGTCCCTTTCTTTCTTTCTTTTCTTTAAATTTTTGTCCTTTTCCAATCTAAGTTTAATAGTTACATAGACAGCTTAGTGGCTTTGATCTACTATATTTTAAATAGTTGTAATATATATTCCAAAACAAAAATTATCACACAGAATCTTCTTTGACATAATATTTTTATGCCCCAAAGACACATATTAAGCCTGTATGTATTTTTTATTTTTTATTTTTTAGTAAAGCAATATAATGAACTAATCTTTATCTTAGGGGTTGACATTTTGGGGGACTATTATCAAACTGGGAAATATAAATTGTCTACTTTAACAAGTTTTTTAAAAAATGAAAGTACTGCTTCATGGTCTGAATGCGCTGTGTGCAGCATAAGAGTACATAAATAATTTTTATTTTGTAACAAGATCCACACAGAAATGTTTAAATTGCTTCAGGTAAATGTTAACTGTCATTTATTCAGCTGTTGTAGAACTTGTGTACCATCAATTCAGTTATGCTTGTGGGTTAGAAGCAATCTGTTCACTCTTGCCTATTCTTTCTTTCTCTTAAGGTTGCCTAATTTTAAACTGTACAACTATAATTTACATATCTTCCTCTTTGGTTTGATACACGAACTATATTGATCTTTTAGGGCAGTAAACAGGGATGGCTAAGGATTCTTTCTGTAATTACTTAATGAACAAAGCACCATCTAGTTCTGTGACTCTAAAGTGTTTGCATTCCATGGTATACATATACCACACTTTATTAATCCATTCATGGGTTGATGGGCACTTGGGCTTCTTCCATGACTTGGCTATTATGAATTGAGCTGCAATGAATAATCTGGTGCAAATATCTTTTTTGTAAAGTGATTTTTGGTCTTTTGAATATACTCCTAGCAGAGGAATTGCAGGATCCAAAGGCAGGTCAATTTTTGGATCCCTGAGTGTTCTCCAGACTTCTTTCCAAAAGGAACGTATTAGCTTGCACTCCCACCAGCAGTGCAGAAGTGTTCCCTTTTCTGCACATCCACATCAACATCTGTAGTTTTGGGATTTTGTTATGTTGGCTAATCTTACTGGAGTTAGATGGTATCTCAAAGTGGTTTTGATTTGCATTTCTCTGATGATTAAAGAAGAGCATTTTTTCATGTGTCTGTAGACCACGCGCCTGTCTTCACCACACCTATGACAAGGGTACAAGTCAAATCTGTCAAGTGTAGAACATAAATGTCTTAACACAATAATCAAGTAAATGAGGTGAAAGCTATGTTGATTGGTTTGATCTTAACCACGTCAGATTGTATAAAAAAAATCAACACATTGTACCCCACATACGCATAAATGTATTCATGATCTATGTGTATTTGACTTAATAAAGTGTTTGTTTGTCAGGGGGTAGGGAAGGCTATAGAGATGTCACAGAGGGCTGACACGATGATCCCCTGGATGGTGTAAGGAAAATGTTAGAACTTCAATTTATTGTTAGTTTTATCATTATTCTATCCTTTCATGACTTCTAATTTGGGGTGTATTTTATAATGTGCATGATCTAATAGAATAGCAATGAGAGCATTGTTTTATAAAGTGAAGACACACATCCTGAGGTACACATTATAGAAATATTTTGTTAATAGAGATGCCTGATTGTTTTTTTTTTTTTCAGACAGAGTCTTACGCTGTCACCTTGGATAGAGTGCCATGGCGTCATAGATCACAGCAACCTCTAACTCTGGCTCAAGCGATCCTCTCCCCTCAGTTTTTCTATTTTTAGTAGAAGGGGGTCTCGCTTTTGCTTAGGCTGGTCTCAAACTTGTGAGCTCAAGCGATCCATCCACCTCGGCCACGCAGAGTGCTAGGATTATGCACTCAGCCTAGGATGCCTGATTGTTGATCTTAATTATAATACCTACCATTTTGGCTTTAAGTTATGAAAATTTGAGAAAAATACCTTCTGAGGGCAGTTGAGGGATCTCACCTAATGTGCACAACGTAAGGGTGTTCAGCACACCCCCTGGGCGAAGGGCTCAACTGCAACTTGAACTTTACCTTGGAAATGAGAACAATGTAACCTAAAAATATGTACCCTGATATTAATTTGAAATAAAAAAGAGAAATTCAAATGTATATATAGTTATCTATAGTTCTGTATATTCAGAATATGTGTGTGTTATATGCTTTGCAAATATTTTCCCTATTTGTGGCTTGTCTATTTATTTAATGAATAGTATCTTTGATGAGAAAAATGTTTTGATAATCATAACATTTTATTAATATTCAAAAAAAGGAAGAACTCCTGAGTACATGATTTTATTTTGGTTACTGAAATGATTTACTGGAGGCTCAATAATTTCAGGAGTAAAAATCACACATGTCTAATTTTTAAAAAATATAATGAGTTGAATAATTAATAACTTAGGGTGGAAAAGCTGTACCCGTCCCTACAGAGAAGCCAGCTCACACTTTCTGTCAAACATGCCCTACAGCAAGTCCTAAAATTCCACTTTAACTTGATCTGGCAAAGTACCCACAAAGCAAAGCAAATGTATTTTGATTTGTTTTTCTTAACTTTAATCTGAGTTTTGTATTGTTTTAAAGCTGTAATGTTCTTTTGTATACAATGAAATAATAGTCATCACTTGGCTTCTAGTAATAGGCTAAGGAGTTAATCAAACTACCAGGACCAATTCCAAGACTGAAACTGATATTTTTAAATAACAATTCTTACATTTGTTATGAATTTTCAGTTTACAAATTATTTTAACTGACATTCTCTTGTTTGATCCATACAACATACTGTGAATACAAGATTAGTAATACTAGCTCATTTTGCGGGTAGACTGAAGGTAAGCAATTGGGTAAGTTGACCAAGGCCCAGTGGCTTTCAGACATTACTGTAGCTAAATCAGAGCGTCTTGACTCAGAGTTTAGGGTTTTTCACTCTTTGCCTTTCAAAACAAACATTTTTCAGTACTATTTTGAATAGATACAGTGAGAGAGTAGGTATCCATGCCTTGTTCCTGATCTTAGAAGAAAAGCTTTCAAACATGGTATATCACATTCATTGATTTGTGTTCGCTGAACCATCCTTGAATCCTGGGAAGAAAGCCCACTTGGTCATACTTTATTGATCCTTGTAATGCTGTTGAATTCCATTTGCTAATATTTTGTTTGAGAATTGTAAACTAAGAGTTTGAAAATAAAATCAAAACTCCTAGTTTTATTGATTTTTTTCTATTGTTCTGCTCTAATCTTTGTTATTCTTACCTTCTGCTAACTATAGACTTAGTTTACTCTTTTTATAGTCCTTAAAATATGAAGTTTATTTAAGAAAATTCTGTCCTATGCAGTAACCTGAATGACATGATGCCAAGTGAAATAAGCCTGTGACAGAAAGACAAATACTGCGTGATTCCATTTACATGTGGTCTCTACGAAGTCAGACTCATGAAAGCAGAGAGCAGAATGGTGTTGCCAAGGACTGGGGACAGAGGGAAAGGGGAATTACTATTCAATGGGTATAAAATTTCAGTTAGGCAAGATGAGTGAAGTTCTAGAGTTAAGTTCTAAGTTGTACATACTTGTACAGCCTATAATTAACAAGACTGTGTTGTGCCCTAAAAACTTCAAGAGTGTAGACCTCATGTTAAATGTTTTTACCACAATAAAAGAATAAATACTTTTGTTAGTTTTTTCATGATACATACATACAGGCCTGAGATGACACTAGCTTTGAGATCCTGGGCTAGTCACTTAGAATTGTATCATGTATGTGTTTAAATTATGAGACTACCTCTATGGTTGAGAGAGACAGAAAGAAGAATAAAAAAATCAGTGATCCTAGTGATTCCACCCACTTTCCCATCCAAAGAGTGCACACCTCTGGGTGAAGGTCAAAATTGAGATGTGGATCTACTCTTCCTTCACTTCGTCTGAGTTCTTGTGTGGCATCAGTGGGGCGAACATCCCCCCCAGCTGAGTGGAGCTTTATAGTTTAAAGATCCATATGTTTTGTACAACATGTCACCTGCCTGCAAGCCAGTTACATTCATTTGGTGCTCATTCCACAAAACAGTGCTTTCTTCGAGTGCTGAGAAACTCAAACGAATTTTAAAAGAAAAGTACTAATTACAAATAGTTTTACACTGTGTGAAATATAAGATGTGATTCCAGCATATGGTCTTGGAGTGAAACTTTCTTATCTGTAGAAGGTGCTAATAATGTCCACGTCACCAATGTCAGAGGAGATTCAGGTGAGAAAATGTACAGGGAAGCACCTTGAAAAAATCACTGTGCAAATATAGGATGTCAGTGTTGAATGGTCTGTTCAGTGTAATCCCACTGGCACAGTTGATGCCACCTCTGCATTCCACAGTGGAACTGGAGTCCTCTGGGTCATCCTTAAGATCCCTAAAGTTAGTGTCCCATAAAGATGAGATGAAGGAGGCCGTTTAATGAACTGCTCTCATTCTAAGGATGCCGGATCTTAAAATAGCCTGAGCTTTGGAGACCTGAGTTCCAGTCTCTCCTGTCTCCCACTGATGACTTTTATGACTTTGGACAAATCACTTCACCTTTCTGGGATCCAGTTTTCTCACCAATAACAAGAAGAGATTAAGCCAGGGGCCCCTTCCACAGGTCTAATATTCTGTGTTTTTTTCTTTAGGTGTATGTGTCAAAATTGTCTTTCGGGTAGATAATGATAATTGTTCCTTGATGCTTTGTGCCATCTCTCTCAGACTCATACTTTTCAGTCTCTTTTGCCTGCCTTTATCTTTTGAATAGCAGGTGACTGTGTTCCTAAATCTTTTCTTTGTTCTGTCTTAGTGTTTGACCTGTCTCACTCTCCGGATGCCCAGCCTGTTACAGATTCTGACCTCCAGTAGCTGTTGATATGAATTTGAATAAATGTTCATTCTATATGTGACTCTCCCTAAGTAAATCACTATATTTCTTTATTGGGAGAAAATCACTATATTTCTTCCTGCCTATTTTGGAACAAATAGAGAATTTTTGCCATCCCTTAAACCATCTGCTCCTGTACCCTAACTGCTGGAAGAGAGCATCCTGGCTGCTGCTGTGTTGCCAGGCTTAGATTGCTGGTCTTCCTTGCTTTTCTGTTTCAGTACTCCTGCCCCCTTCTGCCTTGCAGACTGATCCTTTCCCCCATGGACTTTTTTTTAAGGAATCATCACAAATGGTTGACTTTTTTTTATAAATTAAATTGAAATTTTTTTGTCCCCCTTTTTTTATAAATTAAATTGAAATTTTTTTTGTCCCCACTCTTGTCACTTTAGTTCACCTGTTTGACTGTAGATGAAGAGTCTCTGGAGTGAAGTTTAAATTCTTTATTTCAGTAGTAAGGTATTGAGCATCCAACATGTGTCATGCCCAGGAGATGAAAATGTGCCATAAGTTAGAGAATTTCTTTTTGAGACATACTTTCACTTCGTCACCTTCTAGAGTGTCATGGTGTCAGAGCCTACAGCAACTTCAAACTCTTGGGCTCCAGCAATGATTCTCTTACCTCAGTCTTCTGAGTAGCTGGGACCACAGGCGCCTGTCTCAACACCAGGCTATTTTTAGAGACGAGGTATCATTCTAGCTCAGGCTGGTCTAGAACTCCTGAGCTCAGGCCTCCCAGTAGTTAGAGAATTTTTAAAGGTGGAAAGATTAAAGAGGAATGGGGAAAAGTAAGAGAAATAGGCATTAGAGTGAAGGGAACAGAGAGGTGGGGTAGTGAGCAGATGAGAGAGAGAGATTGAGAGGATGGATGGATGGATGAATGGGTGGATTGTCTAATGAGGCATAAATGGTGGAGACCAGTACCACAATACCAAAATTAAAAATGTATGCCCAGCTGTCACTGCCTTTTATACACCTGAAGACTCTGAACATGTATCAACTGTAATCACACACAAATACTCAGATAATGCTGCAATATTTCAAATTCACCAGTTTTCACATCTATGTACTGAAAGGTCAGCCTTTCTGTACTACCCAAATAATCTCAGCTTTTTCATTCTTCAGTCACAAAACTTATGCTTGTTTTACTCTAGTAAAATTGCTTTTTGAATTTCCTACATGTTGACTTCATCCAAGAGATTACACTATGGCTGGGGTGGGCTGTCATTGATGGGCGGCCACTGAATTAATTCCTGAGTCCTCCTCTGGTAAAGTCTAGACTTCATCTTTGCATATCTCTATATTTTTATTTTTGATCTTTTCCTCTTCTCTGCTTTTTCTTAGCTTACAAACATGCTCAGAAGTCTAAAACCAAAAAATAAACCCAGTGCTTTATCTTACCGCACCTACAAACTATCATCCTATCTCCCACCTTTGCTTTACTGCCAGATTTCATGTGAAAACATTGCACTTAACAAATTTCACTTCCTTACTAATTCACTACTTAAAACACAATTACAAAGCTTCCTCCTCCCCCCAGACTATTGGCTTTATTTTCATAAAAGTCAGTGGTGACATTCTCTTAGCCAATCTAATGATCTATTTTTAATTTCTCCTTTTTACTGGTCTCTTAGAAGTTTTTGACACCATTGACCACTTTCTGTATGTGGAACATAAACCAGTTTTTCCTGGTGGTGAGTAGGAGTTTCTGTGATTCTACATGGTCAGTATTAACTACAGCGACTGTATGTTACCTGAGATAGAGTCAGGCAGGGTGCTGCTCACTAAACCAACAAACAAACGACAACAAGAAAGCCTGTGGTTGAGACACCTGAAACATAACCTATGTCCAAATGTTGTTATTTTTTGGCTTTGGCTCTGACACCCTCCAGGGTTTTTGAAGTCTGACTCCTTCCCTCCCATCCCTGGATGGGAAACAAGGCAGTGGTTTGTAATTTGTTGCATTCTTTTTTAATGTGAACCCCAATAGTCTGTCTGCATACCAGGGACTTGAGACAATTGTGTTTTTAATTTGGATAATGTTTGTAGTTTCCTGAGATGAAAGAATTCCTAGACAATTGAAGGCATATTTGAAACCACCTTCTAGAAATCTATTCTCACCTTCAATCATAAATGTACACATCAGAGAAAAATGTGCTATTGTTTAAGAAGGCCTTCCTCATTTTAAGCAGGAGGAGAAGAGAATATCTTCCCTTACATTATTTTAGCATTTATAAGTTAGCCTTTCTGTCTTGTGCTTTGGTATTTGTACATCGCCTCAATTAGTATATAAGATCTTTGTTATTAGGAACTTTGCATTTCACATATGTATTCATGATATTACCTTTTACAGTGCTAAATACATAATTATCCTTGGGGGATACAAAACTTTCATATCAAAGTTATGCTATTGATTACTTGGAGGAAGTTGGCATCGTGTTTGTTTTGGAATTATGATTGCTACATTTCCCAGGAAATATCAAGCTATCTTAAGTGAATCACCAAATATGGTCTTCTGTATGAATTAAACATCTCTATAAGGAAGTTTAGTTGTTACTGTGAAACGTTGGGTGCTACATCCTGGAATTATCCAAATGGATCTTAAGTCTGCTTAAGAAATGTGCACAAGGACAGCTTGACTCAAGAAACAGATACTGAGGATTGGTAATTTCTACATTTTCACGTCTGAAAAGAACTTGTTTAGAAATCCTAAGGAAGATGGTCATGAGTGAATTTTTAGGGGTTATGCAATATTCTAAATTTGGGTTGTGGTGATGGTTGCCTGACTCTGTAAAATTATTAAGAACTGTGTGCTTAAAATGGACAAATTTTATGACATGTAAATTATGTTTCAATAAAGCTATTTAAAAAGAGAAAAAAAAAAAGAAAATTGAGTGCGTGATGGAAAGAAACTTTGAATTGGTTTGGATACCTTCCATGTATTGCCCTTCAGCCTTTTTTTACTATTTGCTTTACCTGGTATCTCAGAGCTGTTCAATTTAATTTAGTAATTGTTCTTTAGTATTTGTAGGAAACCAAGCAATATTCATGTGTAGAAATAGTTATTATTTTATAGCATAGTGCTTCTTGGTGTGCACGACATTTACCCATCTGCCCTCTATTGATTGCCTTTGAGTTGTTTCCAGTTTGGTTTTCTTTCTGTAAATAAATTCTACTGTAAAGCAGCAGTTGTCAACTTTTAACACCAAAACATATTCCTATCCTCCATTCCCTCAAATGGATCTTTATTCAGCATTATTATATGGAATTTATTTGTTTATCCAAGTGTCAGTATTGTATGTTTGTGTGTTTTGATGTTGTTATGAAAAATGTAATCATGTGAATTGTGAGATGATAGCAACAAGCCCTTCTGTGTCCATCACCTCATTTCAGTGGTCAGCAGCTCAGAGCCAATTTTGTTTTTGCTGCATCCCCACCCATTTTCCTTTCTCTACTGGATTGTTCTGAAGCAAATCTAAGGCTTGAATTTTGTCACCTTGCTCAAATCACTTAATCTTGCTAAATGTTAGTTGTCTTCCCTATAACATGAGAATAATCACACCTGTTTCTAGTAATGTCCTGGTAAATGTTTAAGAATCAGCTCTCCAGGGGAAAAATAAGTCCTGGTTTGTATGTGTACCATCTTCCAATTTCTGTGGTGTAAATACTCTCAGCATGGCCGCTTGTAGGCTACCAATGTAGTGCATCAAAGTCGGAGTCGGGAGGGTGGGTACAGTCAGCCTTCTCTAGCCAGAATAAGCCAGTTCTGCCATTTCTACTGCTGCTATTCCACAGGTCTGGAGGGAGGAATTTTTTTTTTTTTAATTTCGTGTTATATAGTAAACATCAATAAATGGTGTGTCTTACTGTTTTTATTATTATTTTTATCCTAGTGAAACTCTTTCCTCATTTGAGAGAGTTCTTCAACAAGTTCTTCCTCATTATCTGTTTTTCTGCATCTCAACAGTCAGTGTTTCAGTAGCATCAAAGGACCCATAAAGCAACGCGATCCCGTTTACTGCCTTACTCCATATCATAATTGGCTTGCTACACATTATAATTAAAATAAAAACTTAATACCTTGATCCCTTAGGGAATAGAGGAAAGAAGTGTTAATGTGTTTGCCTCAGAATTCATGATATAATGAATATTTTTTTGAGAGTTGAGTATAAAGTTATTTTGGAGTTTTGTTTTTTTTTTCTAGTTTTGTCATCATTAATTACCAACTGCTATTGATAGAAACAGCTGGGGAATATTATAATTTTCCATTTATAGTTATGATATAATGAATAACGTATGCCTGATTGAGTTTGTCATGGCTAGACCCGCATGGTTAAAGCCAATAAAACAAGTAATTGTCCTAATGCCTTTAGAGGATAGGGCTTAATACATAGAATTGATTTGGTTCACGAGGATTTGAGGAATGTTAATTGTTGTCATTGTGCATATTTAAAAAGAATCGAAGTGGTGTATCTTCTCTGTGTAGTCTTTCTCATTAATGGCAAATAAGAGAAATACCCAAATCCCTGTCACTATGTTCTGTGCTCCATTTATTCACATTTTTCAAAACTTGCTGAAGATTTGCTACAAAAACAGGCATCTATCTTTAGGTTTTGTATAAAATTATTTCACCATGGGGAATGAAATGATATTGGACGCACCTGTGGCATATAGTTAAAAATCCAATTAATATGTTACTTACGTTTTATTTAATATGTGTGAGATTAAATAGGAAATCTTTAAGGATACCAACGCACCCAGCATTATTATGGTGAAACTGAAGTGGTAATTATTTGTGTAATATTGATGCTTGGGTTATGCACACAATTGAAAAGTGCACAAAGCATGTGCTGTTTTCCCATTAAAGCTAACTGGTAATTGCTGTTATCTTCTCTACTTTTTCCCCCCACTCACCTGACTAGTTTACTCTTACCCCTTCAGTTTTAAAGCTAAAAGGAACAAGTAGCCAGGGGCTGTGGCTCATTCCTGTAATCCCAGCACTCTGGAAGCCTGAGGCGGGTGGATCCCTTGAGCTCAGGAGTTCAAGACCAGCCTGAGTAAAGTGAGACTCTGTCTCTCCTGAAAATAGAAAATCTAGGCAGGTTTTGTTGTGGTGGGTGTCTGTAATTCAAGCTACTCGGGAGGCCAAGGCAAAAGGCTCACTTGAGCCCAAGAGTTTGAGGTTTCTGTGAACTCTGATGATGCCACGGCACTCTACCCAGGGGGACAGAGTGAGGCTCTGTCTCAAAAATAAGAAAATAAATGGAACGAATATTACCATCTCAAAAATAAGAAAATAAATGGAACAAATACTACCTTCTCCAATGATTGCCCCCAGTCATGAAGAATTGAAAATATAGAACTGAGTTCTTTTCACCTGGAGCCTTCTACTTTTTCTGTCTTCTGGCAGCCTGTGGGCCAGTCATCATTATGTGTAATAAACTATATGGGGATTATTTTTCTACAGGTCTAGCTGGATATAATAGGATCAGTTAATTAGTATCAATAAATAAAATTTATAGCATGTTGTCAGTGTTTGTAATAAGGAATACAAAGTATGGAGCACCATCAGTACCTTGTGGGTGTGTCTTTATATTCAAGTGTGAGTAATCAAGGCAGTAAAATAAGGAAGTATAGCAATGGTGGAGTAAGGACTAGTAAACAGGGCTGTACATGTCGGAGAGGCTCATGTGAATAAGCGAAGTATAAGCACATATTTTTTCAGTGATGTTTATGATTTGTAACTATAGACTTACACCTGAAAAGAAAAACTTCCCCCTCCTTCCATGAAAATTATCTTTTTTCTGAGTATTTCTAACTCTTGTGCCCTATTACAAGCTATCAAAGTATTTGGCTTTATTAATCAGATTTTATAATGTTGTATTTATCAGGAATACAACTGTGAGGTCAAAGGTGGACAGACAGTAAGTATATTGTCTTACAACTGCTAGAATTTACTGAGCACTTACTACGTGCCAGGTACTATTCTGAGGGTTTTGCTTATATTGGTTAACTCCCCCAACAATAGTAACATATAGGCTCTGTATCTGTAGCTCAATGGCCAGGGTGCCAGCCACATACACCGGAGCTGGCGGGTTCGAACCTAGCCTGGACCTCCCAAACAACGACACCTACAACAAAAAAATAGCGGATGTTGTGGCAGGTGCCTGTAGTACCAGCTACTTGGGAGGCTGAGGCAAGAGAATCACTTGGGAGATGGAGGTTGCTTTGAGCTGTGATGCCACTGCACTCTACCCAGGGCTACATAGTGAGATTCCGTCTCAAAGAAAAAATAGTAACATATAATACCATTATAATCCCATTTCATGGGTGAGATAGTAGAAACCTAGAGAGTGTAGTGTGTAACTTGGTCAAGACCACACTATTTAGTGGCAGAGGTAGGATTTGAGTCCTGGCTACCAAGCGCCATCCCTGTTGTGCGTAACTATGACACTGCACTGCATCCCATGGAGGATACTGAAAACAAGCTGGATGTAATCGATGTATTTTTAAATGCTGGATGTAATCTATATGTTTTTAAATTTTAAACTTCAGGTGGCATGGAAGGGTATTTGAAGATTTTTCTAAAAAGAAGGCTAAAGAGGGCAGTTGTATAAAACATTATAATATTGTAAACGGGGTAAAAATATGAGGGATGGCATAGCTAGAGGTAAATGTAAAAGATTAACCAGAAACCTTTGTGATTCTTTAAGGATGTGGCTTTTTTTCCTTCCCTGGTGACTTGTTTTCCTGGAGTAGAACCACTGATTAGCATATTTTATTTCTGTTGTTCATGCCAAGCCTGTTTACCACGACTGGATTTGCCTGATAGGTGGCGTTTAGTGCAGTGCTCAGCAGTCCTCGAAGGAGTGCTTAGACGTCAGCCGTAAATCATCTGCTCAGCCGCCCTGACTGGGAGCGCCGTACCTCCCACCTGGTGCACTGAGCGCAAGCATCCCCGCACTTGCCATATGTGGGCTGAATCTCGCTCAGCCTCTGGGGGCAACACTGCAAATTAGAAGGTGAATTTGCTGCTCTCTGGGCGGGCCCTGACGTGTGCAAATCCTGTTTCTTGTAATTGGAATTGTGTTCACAAACCCCTGTATGCCCAGGTGAGGTCGTGTTATACCCCCTGTGTGTCATACGGGGAGTAAAAAGACAACCTGCCTAAAAGAGGCCAATTTAACTTTCTCCCCAGACTGGACAGCATAGGGGAGCTTTTTGCAACCACGGCCTTTCATGGAAGGTACTTACAATCACAATCTTTTAGTGGAGCTCTCGTTATTTCTTAAAAAAATTCATAAAAATCTACATTCAATGATAGCTTAAATAATAGTCTCTCTTAGCTGTGCAGTCAGTCTTTAGAAAAAGATCTTTATGTCACTTTCTATGACATCTTTATAAGGAAACATATTATAATGTAAGACTAAATTCTGCTTGGCTTGTAAGAATTCAGTATCAGCAGACAATAACATCTTCTGAGGAATGGGAAGTGTAGCTAATCGAGCTAGAAAATAACTACTAGGATAGTTTTTCCTAATAACTTGATAGATACCATAACTTCCTCCTATTTGGAAATCTTTAAGTGACAGAGTTAATGATCATCATACCATAAATGTTTATGTGTTCTTTTAGAATTTACATTAGCTAGTGATTTTCAATATTAAAGTATGGGAAACAATGGGTTGCCTCTCTTTAAAGGAACATATTAATTTTAAAAGGTCATGCTGACTCATGCATACAATTTCTAGTTGCAAAGGCGGAATTTCCTCTAGACATTTTTTGTCAACATAACTTCTTTTTGGTGTCAATTTCCCCCTTCCTCCTGCTGTCCATCCTTCTATCTACTCCTAACCCATTTTATGTGGCTTGTATTTTAGAATTCAAACAATACTTAGGAAATGAAATGTTCTCATTTGATAGCATCTAATAAAGACCAGCCCCTCCACCTACCTCTGCCTGGCAGAACGGCATCCACACTGTCAGTATTGAAGCATTTTTTTGAGTAAGAAGGCTGCAGCTGCTTGTATTCCTCTTTATTCCCTTGAGGCATGTTGTGGTTGAATTGTGTCCCTCCCTCAAAAAAGTTGTAGTGAACCCCTACCCCCCAGTACCTCAGAATAAGACCTTATTTGAAAACAGGGTCATTGCAGATTCAGTTAGAGTGAGTGAAGGGGAGGCCATATGAGCAGGTGGGCTTCTCCCTCAGCCTGTCTGCTATCATGTCTTCATGCTGGCTGCAGAGACACAGGGAGAGTGCCCTGCGAGGACGAGGGGTGCAATGGGGGACATCCTGGAAGCCAGGAGAGCAGCCTGGAGCAGTTCCCCCCTTAGGGCCTTCAGAAGGAGCTAGACTTGTTCACCCCTCGTTTCTGGACTTCCAGTCACCGGACCTATGAGGATATGCATATTATATATCAATAAAAATACTTCGTTTAAGAAGCAATCAGGGAAAATAAAAAAGAACTATCTACAAAGAGATGATAGCTAGATCAGCAAACCACTTTTGGTCAGAAATAAAGTCTAGAATGTAATTCAGTAGTGACTTATGAAGTGCCAGGGAAAATAAGCATCAGCATAGAGAGCTTTACCTAACAAAACTATTATGACAGAATGAGTGACTAAGGCATTTCAAACCCAGACTAAACCAACCTCTAAGGTGTGTGCTTTAGCAAGGAATATGATGGATGAATCAATAATAGTAGCAAACAGCTTGGTGAATCTACATAAGCATTGACTTTCAAACGTAGTGATTTTTTTTCTTTTATTTTGGGTTGACACATAATAATGGTGCAGATTTGTGGGATACAAAGTGATATTTTGATATGTGTACACAATGTGCAATGATCAAATCAGAGTAATTAGCATATCAGTTGCCTCAAAGATGTATCATTTCTTTGTGCTGTGAACATTCAGAATCTTCTAACTTTTTGAAAATATACACTAAATTACCATTAACCACATTCTTCCTATAGTGCTACAGAACAGCTCCTCCCCTATCTAGCTGTAACTGTGTATCCAGTAGCCAAGCTTTTTGTACTGGGTTTCTATATTAGTAAAATATTTTTTTTACCGTGAATGTATAATTATAGATTTGTATGTTTACTTAACTTTCATGAATTGCATAATATACTTCTGTCTTAATGTACTTTGTATATTGTGGGACATATAAATTTAATGTTAAAATATAAATATTCTGCTATTTTATTCCCAACTATAAACAGAAGTATACAAATAAATTATTTTTAAAAATGTTTGTGTGACAGCCTTTTTAGTTAGAAACTATAGGCAAAAATAATTCCAAATTTAAAAGTAAATTCATTTCTCCTTTGATAAAGAAGCTTTAAAGGGTTTGTATAGTCAGCCATGATTTATTATAAATGAATGAAAGCTATAGGGGAGAAACATAATTAAATTTGCCTTTTAGGAATCACCTGCCTTTCATTTCAAAAATCTTTTTGGTAATCTTTGGAGTGATTATATTCTTTTGAACATAATCCCAGTAGCATTGTTTTTAGTCAGAACAATATGCTCTGCCTAACTTCATATAACAAATAAGACCTTGGCTGGGCAGGTGGCTCACTCCTGTAATCCTAGCACTGTGGGAGGCCAAGACTGAAGGATTGCTTGAGGCTAGGGTTTTGAAATCAGCTTGTGCAAGAGTGAGACCTTGGTTCTACGAAAAAATAGAAAAATTAGCCAGGCCTGGTGGCATGTGCCTATAGTCCCAGCTACTAAGTTGCCTGAGGCAGGAGGATCACTTGAGCCCAGGAGTTTGAGTTTGCAGTGAGCTGTGATGATGCCAACTTTACTCTAGCCTGAGCAACAGAAAAAGGTACAGTCTTTAATAAAAAAAGACCTGTACTTTGTCTTTTTCTCTAATCTATTTTGAATATGAAGGGGTCTTCAGAATTCCTGAGACTACATTTGTAACCATTTAGCCTCAACGGTTATGAAACACTTAGTTTTCTGATCCAAATTATTCACATTATTGCCTCAGTAGAGCGTGAATTTTAATAAAAACTAAGCGGAAGTAGTAATACACATTTGTCTTTTTAAAAACATACTGTTTATCTTATCTAGGTAGCATTTGGAGTTAGAGGAACTGAAAACAGGATGAAATATACTTCAACATCAGAATTCATAAAGTAATAATACTTCCCAGTGTACCTAATCTGCTAACATGATGTAAATAAAGTGCTTGTGATAATTGTAATATGATACATGTTTAAGCTATAACTTTTTGGTGTTGCATGTGATGTAATATTCTTTAACTTATTAATTGTATAAGAAAACAAAGATAAGTTCCTGAATGAAGTACTAGAAAACATGCATTGATTTTGTCAGTCATTAAGGACATGGATAGAAATTTAGGGTTCCTAAGGAGAAGTTTCAGTGATGTAGTAATAGCCAACATTTACGTACTATATAAATGTATACATTTACATAAGTATGTGTATATATATGGATTATCATACTTACTATGTGATAGGCCTTGTTCTAAACACTCTGTGTCCAGTAGCTGTATGACCCAAGGAAGTGACTATTCCTGTCACATGCGGGGAAACTGGGGCATGGAGCACATAATTTACCAAGGATATAGCTGCTATGTGGCAGAACTGGCGCATGCACTCAGGCTGTTTAGCGCTAGAGTCTTTGTTCCCGACTGCTAATGAACAGCTTATGCTCATCACCACTTTTTTTTTTTGACTGTTGTAAAATAAAGTTTGTTCCTTTTGAGAGTAATAAATACCATGGAAAAGAGAAAAGCCAACTTAGAAATCTATTCATTTGTTTGGCAAACAATTATTGAGTGATACTCTTCAGAATCAATGAGACCAAATCAGTTCTCCTAAGAAACTTATAATGTAGTAAAGGACATAGAAGTAAATGAACTGTGGTAAGTGCTGTAGTAAAAGGGTGTATTAATCAGGTAAGTCCAGCTTTGGTGTGGTAAAAAGTTAAATCCTAAATATCAGCTTGACTCACTGGTCTTCCTGGAGTCAGGTCACTCTTCAGAGTCGTTGTCCTGTATGCGGGAACTCAGCATTTACGGGCTATTTCCACATCGTGGCTGTGCCAGCTCAGCACGTGGCCTCTCTTTCCATCAAGGGAGACGAATAAAGGAATGTGGAGCCCTCATGTGCTCTATTCTGTGCCTCAGAAGGAAAGGGTGTACTTTATTTTTGCTCTTTCCTGTTTGACTCATGGCCCACTTGAACTGCAAAGTGACCAGAAAATGTGTGGGAGCATATGTCTATTTCGTGAGCAATAAGCACCTTGATCAAAAGATAGATACTGTCAATTGGAGCAGAAAGGGGATGGGGCAAGAGTTACTTAGGATTATACAGGAAGTTGACTGAAGAGTGGCAGAAAAAGTCTGGACAGAGGTTGGTGAATGTAACTGAGGAATGTGAAACACAAGGTTCTGGGCGTCCCACAGGAAGGAGTTTGAGCTGAAGCAAGAGCTCTTCAGTACCACGGAGAGCTTCTGTCATTTAACTTGCTTGACAGCATATGCTGTAAACTGTAACACCTTTTAAAAATTATGCCATAAACATTTATTATGTGCCTATGATAGATTACGTGAATAGAAAAATTCATAATAAATAACTAACAGTCTAAATGGGAGGCCCACTCCCTGAAATGCAGTGGGTAAGTTTAATGATAGAACTATTCACTGGGTACTATGAAAAGATGGAGATATTTCTAACATTCATCTTGGGTACAGGAAGAAGTTAAGTAGGAATGTTCCATGGAGGGGATGATTGATGATCTCACATGTATATTAAGTGATAAAAGGGATTTAGCCAAGGCAGGGGGCAATACTTTTTTTTTCTGTAAATGGCCAGGTAGTAAATATTTCAGGCTTTTCAGGTTATATATGGAAGGTCTGTGTCACATACTCTTTGTGTCTTACAACTTTTCAGAATATAAAAGTATCCTTGGCTCAAGGGTTGTAAAATATGAGTCATCGTCCAGATTTGACCTGTAGGTCATATTTTGCTGACCCCTGGTCTAGGCCGAGAACAAGAACAAAAACAGATACATGTACATACAACCATGTACAGTGTGGGTGTGATGAACTATAATGTAAAGTTCGAAGAAGAGTCATGACAAATGAGCCCAGAGAGAGGGAGTTACAGGACAGTATGTCACGCTGAAGAACTCGGACCTAGTTCTGTAAGTATGGGTTACCACTGAAAGAGTTAAATCAATGCTATCACCACATTTATATTTTAGAAAGATAGCATATTGGGAATTTTCCTGAAGAGGCGAAACTGAACTCACAGGGACCAATTAGGGACTGTTAGTGTGGAGATGATGGAGATAGTGAAAGCCCAGAGTAAGGCCGTGGTGGGAAACGTAGGCAGGAGGAGGCCTGTGGAGAAAATCTTAGGTAACATCAGGGATGCTTGATGTTACCTGGTTGACTGCAGTGGGAAAGTGGTCAGTAAGGGCTCCTAGACAAGATAGCATTGCTTCATCTGAGATTATAAATATTGTTCTAACCCGTTCACATTCATTCTTTAGCAGGAGCTCTGATCGTTAAAAGGATCTCCACAGGTGATTTAGTGATAACCTTGCTAGGGATAATTCTTTTAGGTCAGCCAATATGCAGGTACAGTTAAGATAATCAGATCCTGTCTTTACATGTATGGGCTTATTGGAGTTAGACAAGAGAAGAGTTACCATACCCCTTTATCATTGCTTTTGGTCTGGGAGTTTTGTTTGAGTGGAGTATAAGCAGACGAGGACTGAAATACATTCTTTAATTCTGCAAATAAAATCACAACATATAATGAACAAGATCCTAGTTACCTTACATGCAATTAAACATTTAATCTTCATGACATGAATTATTTTACTTAATAATTTACAGAATTCTATTCAGTAGATCTTATTATCCATATATATTACACAATAATAATCCTAAGACATGGAGAGATTAAGTAATTTGTTAAGGATCACACCAATAAAAAGTGACAGGGCTGGATCCCAAGTGACTTGGGCAACTTACTTAACCTCATGAAGCATCTTGTAACATTTAAATAAAAATAATACTTCTCAGGGGTTTTAATCAACAAATGAGTTTATCTTTGTGAAACACTCAAAACTTTGCTTGTGTCAATAAAATTCAGCAAACATTGGCTGTTATTTTGTCCAGGACGTATCTCTGTTTATCTCTTACACTGAGACAGGCAGCCACACACAGTGTCTCATGCCTGTAATCCAAGTACTTTGGTAAGCCAAGACAGGAGGATTACTTGAGGCCAGGAGTTCAAGATTAACCTGCGTAACACAGGGAGACCCAGTCTCTGCCAAAAAATTATTTCTTTTTTTAAAAACTAGCTGGATGTGGTGACCTGCACCTGTACTCCTAGTTACTCGGAAGGCTGAGACAAGAGGATTACTTGAGCCTGGGAGTTTGAACTATGATCATACCACTGTATGCCAGCCAGGGTGACAGAGTGAGACCCTTCCTCTAAAACACAAATATGTTAGAGTAAGCAGTGGTCTGAACCAGGATAGTTGATCATAATTGCAGTAAACTTCTCAGGGGGTCTACTGGGCATTTCTTTAACAGTGAGGAGTCAGGAGAAGAGATAAGTTTGAGAATGTTGGATGTTACTGTTAGGGCCTAGAGTTATTCCAACAAGTCTCTAGTTGTTTTGTTTTAATGGAATCCTTGCTGAGACTTTTTAGTCCCCTACATGGGTAAAGTCCCCCCTCCATTTGAGTTTGTCCTGCAAATGTGTAAAATCTGACTCCTAAATTGAAAGTTATGATGTGAATTCAACACACACCAGAGAAGGTCACGGGAGCAGATGCCAGGTGGTGAGGCAGAATGCAGTTCTGGACAGGTAGCCAGCATGGTGCAATGAGTTTGAGGAAAGGCCGGGGAAAGCAAGTGTTAAGACAGAAGGCAGCAGAGATGAGCTTTAGATCAGCAGCTCAGAAAGCTTCAGTTAGACAGGCAAGAAAGACTTTGCCTCCGTCCTTTGGAAAGGATGCTGCTCTGTCAAACACAAGGGCCATGCAGACCCAACTGTAACTGGATGACTTTGCCCTTTGCCATTTAGAGAAACAGCTGTTGACTCAAGGATGTCTCACATCTGTATCTGACTCAGAGGTGTGTCTACCAAAAGGACAAAGAGTATCCAATAACTAATGAAAATTGAGGCATTTGGAGAAAAAGACAGAGGACCCACGTTGTGCCTTAAAGGAAGGGCTGTCTCTCTTTCTGCTCATGCTCAGATGGTTTGCACTCCAGCCCTGGATTTGGACAGGATTTCTATTGGATCAGGACAGGTGTCTGTCCCACAATGGAGATACTGAGATTTAAGGATGTAGGGCGAGGCAACAAACAGTGTAAGGTAGACAGATGAGCCTGGTTCAAATGCCGTTTACTAGCTGTGATGCCCGTGGCAAGTCACTTAAATTTCCTGAGTCTTGGTTCCTTTATCTCTAAATGAGGATGGTAATAATAGCTAACATTGATAGCACTATGTGTTGATCTTTACAGCTACACTATTAGCATCATCCTCAAATTTTCCAGGAAACAACAACAGAGTGATTGAGTAACCTGCCCAAGATTCCACAACTCCTTGGTAGGAGAGGAAGGGTCTGAAGAGGCAGGCTTCCTCCAGGGTCTGTACTCCCCACCTTCCCACTCTACCGCCTCTCTGATGCCAGTACAGAGAAGGCATTCAGTGAGTGGTGGCGCCAGGAGAGGAATGGAGGAGACAGCAGCAAGGACTGTCATCGTCATCAGTCAGGGAGACTGAGAACAGGCTCTATTTATAGAACTAGTGAGAGGTGCGGATGTAGTGTAGGTCCTCATATATTTCTAACTTATGTCCATAGACATGTAATTCCAGAATGATTTTTTAAAGGTTGGTACTTTTTGGCTTCTTAGATTTAAGTCTGAAACCTAATGCCTTCAAACCAATGCTTTAAAGACTAAACACACACAGTGTTTATGTGTGAGTGTGTGCACACGTCCTATTCAATATTGTGTGGCACTACTTGAGAGCTGTTCTTTTCTTTTTTTTTTTTTATTGTTGGGGATTCATTGAGGGTACAATAAGCCAGTTACACTGATTGCAATTGTTAGGTAAAGTCCCTCTTGCAATCATGTCTTGCCCCCATAAAGTGTGACACACACTAAGGCCCCACCCCCCTCCCTCCATCCCTCTTTCTGCTTCCCCCCCATAACCTTAATTGTCATTAATTGTCCTCATATCAATATTGAGTACGTAGGATTCATGCTTCTCCATTCTTGTGATTCTTTACTAAGAATAATGTCTTCCACTTCCATCCAAGTTAATACGAAGGATGTAAAGTCTCCATTTTTTTTAATGGCTGAATAGTATTCCATGGTATACATATACCACAGCTTGTTAATCCATTCCTGGGTTGGTGGGCATTTAGGCTGTTTCCACATTTTGGCAACGGTAAATTGAGCTGCAATAAACAGTCTAGTACAAGTGTCCTTATGATAAAAGGATTTCTTTCCTTCTGGGTAGATGCCCAGTAATGGGATTGCAGGATCGAATGGGAGGTCTAGGTTGAGTGCTTTGAGGTTTCTCCATACTTCCTTCCAGAAAGGTTGTACTAGTTTGCAGTTCCACCAGCAGTGTAAAAGTGTTCCCTTCTCTCCACATCCACACCAGCATCTGCAGTTTTGAGATTTTGTGATGTGGGCCATTCTCACTGGGGTTAGATGATATCTCAGGGATGTTTTGATTTGCATTTCTCTAATATATAGAGATGATGAACATTTTTTCATGCGTTTGTTAGCCATTCATCTGTCGTCTTTAGAGAAAGTTCTATTCATGTCTCTTGCACAGTGATATAAGGGATTGTTGGCTTTTTTCATGTGGATTAATTTGAGTTCTCTATAGATCCTGGTTATCAAGCTTTTGTCTGATTGAAAATATGCAAATATCCTTTCCCATTGTGTGGGTTGTCTCTTTGCTTTGGTTATTGTCTCCTTAACTGTACAGAAGCTTTTCAGTTTAATGAAGTCCCATTTGTTTATTTTTGTTGTTGTTGCAATTGCCATGGCAGTCTTCTTCATGAAGTCTTTCCCCAGGCCAATATCTTCCAGTGTTTTTCCTATGCTTTCTTTGAGGATTTTTATTGTTTCATTCCTTAAATTTAAGTCCTTTATCCATCTTGAATCAATTTTTGTGAGTGGGGAAAGGTGTGGGTCCAGTTTCAGTCTTTTACATGTAGACATCCAACTCTCCCAACACCATTTATTGAATAGGGAGTCTTTCCCCCAAGGTAAGTTCTTGTTTGGTTTATCGAACATTAGGTGGCTGTAAGATGTTAGTTTCATTTCTTGGTGTTCAATTCGATTCCAAGTGTCTATGTCTCTGTTTTTGTGCCAGAACCATGCTGTCTTGAGCACTATGGCTTTGTAGTACAGACTAAAATCTGGTATGCTGATGCCCCCAGCTTTATTTGTGTTACAGAGAACTGCCTTAGCTATACGGGGTTTTTTCCGGTTCCATACAAAACGCAGAATCATTTTTTCCAAATCTTGAAAGTACGATGTAGGTACTTTGATAGGAATAACATTGAATAGGTAGATTGCTTTGGGAAGTATAGACATTTTAACAATGTTGATTCTTCCCATCCATGAGCATGGTATGTTCTTCCACTTGTTAATATCCTCTGCTATTTCCTTTCTGAGGAGTTCATAGTTTTCTTTATAGAGGTCCTTCACCTCCTTCGTTGGGTATATTCCTAGGTATTTCATTTTCTTTGAAACTATGGTGAAGGGAGTTGTGTCCTTAATTAGCTTCTCATCTTGACTGTTATTGGTGTATACAAAGGCTACTGACTTGTAGACATTGATTTTATATCCTGAAACATTACTGTATTTTTTTGATGACTTCTAGGAGTCTTGTGTTTGAGTCTTTGGGGTTCTCTAAGTATAAGATCATGTCGTCAGCAAAGAGGGAGAGTTTGACCTCCTCTGCTCCCATTTGGATTCCCTTTATTTCCTTGTCTTGCCTAATTGTATTGGCTAGAACTTCCAGCACTATGTTGAATAGTAAAGGTGACAGAGGACAACCTTGTCTGGTTCCAGTTCTAAGAGGAAAAGCTTTCGGTTTTACTTCATTGTGTAAAATATTGGCTGTGGGTTTGTCATAGATAGCTTCAATCAGTTTTAGAAATGTGCCACCTATGCCTATACTCTTCAGTGTTCTAATTAGAAAAGGATGCTGGATTTTATCAAATGCTTTTTCTGCAT
Source organism: Nycticebus coucang (assembly GCF_027406575.1). Classification (NCBI taxonomy): domain Eukaryota; kingdom Metazoa; phylum Chordata; class Mammalia; order Primates; family Lorisidae; genus Nycticebus; species Nycticebus coucang. The sequence continues at coordinate 112,472 of NW_026515593.1, read as the reverse complement.
CTATTGAGAGGATCATGTGATCTTTCTTTTTGCCTCTGTTAATATGGTGGATAACCTTTATGGACTTGCGTATGTTAAACCAGCCTTGAATCCCTGGGATGAAGCCCACTTGATCATGATGAATGACTTTTTTGATGATAAGCTGTAATCTATTGGCTAGTATTTTGTTGAGAATTTTTCCATCTATATTCATGAGTGAGATTGGTCTCAAATTCTCCTTTTTGTTTGGGTCTTTTCCTGGTTTTGGTAGCAGGGTGATGTTTGCTTCATAGAATGTGTTGGGGAAGATTCCTTCTTCCTCAGTTTTTTGGAATAATTTCTGCAGTACAGGAATAAGCTCTTCCTTGAAGGTTTGATAGAATTCTGGAGTGAAGCCATCTGGACCAGGGCATTTTTTGGTTGGAAGATTTTTTATTGTTTCTTTAATCTCAGTGCTTGAAATTGGTCTGTTCAGGAGGTCTGTTTCTTCCTGGCTAAGTCTAGGGAGAGGGTGTGATTCCAAATATTGATCCATTTCCTTGACATTGTCAAATTTCTGGGCATAGAGTTTCTGGTAGTATTCAGAGATGATCTCTTGTATCTCTGTGGGATCAGTTGTTATTTCCCCTTTATCGTTTCTGATTGAGGTTACTAGAGATTTTACTTTTCTATTCCTCGTTAGTCTGGCCAATGGTTTATCTATTTTATTTATTTTTTCAAAAAACCAACTCTTTGTTTCATTAATTTTCTGAATGATTCTTTTGTTTTCAATTTCATTGATCTCTGATTTGATTTTGGAGATTTCTTTTCTTCTACTGAGTTTAGGCTTAGATTGTTCTTGTTTTTCCAATTCCATAAGATCTCTTGTGAAATTGTTGATGTGCTCTCTTTCTGTTTTTCGAATGTAGGCATCTAAAGCGATGAATTTTCCTCTCAAAACTGCTTTTGCAGTATCCCACAGGTTTTGGTAGCTTGTGTCTTCATTGTTGTTATGCTCAAGGAAGTTAATGATTTCCTGTTTTATTTCTTCCTTCACCCATCTGTTATTCAATAGAAGATTGTTTAATTCCCATGCCTTTGGGTGGGCTTGAGCATTTTTGTTAGAGATGAGTTCCACCTTTAGTGCCTTATGGTCTGAAAAGATACAAGGTACAATTTCAATTCTTTTGATTCTTTTGATATTTGTTTTGTGTCCCAGGATATGATCAATTTTGGAGATTGTTCCATGGGGTGATGAGAAAAATGTATATTCTTTTTCTTTGGGGTGGAGTGTTCTATATGCGTCTATCAAGCATAGTTGTTCTAGGGTCTCATTTAAATCTCTTATATCTTTGTTTAATTTCTGTTTAGAGGATCTGTCCAGCTCTGTAAAAGGAGTGTCAAAGTCCCCTGTTATGATGGTATAATCAGATATCATATTGCTCAGACTGAGTAAGGTCTGGTTCAAGAATCTGGGAGCATTTAAATTGGGTGCATAAATATTTAGAATTGAAATATTTTCTTGTTGTAGCTTTCCCTTGATCAATATAAAGTGACCTTCTTTGTCTTTTTTGACTTTAGTTGCTTTAAATCCACATGTATCTGAAAACAAGATTGCAACTCCTCTTTTCTTCTGAATTCCATTTGCCTGAAAAATTGTCTTCCAACCCTTGACTCGGAGCTTTAATTTGTCTTTTGAAGCCAGGTGTGTTTCTTGTAGACAGCAAATGGATGGCTTGTGTTTTTTAATCCAGTCAGCCAATCTATGTCTCTTCAGTGGGGAATTCAAGCCATTAACATTTATGGAGATAATTGATAAGTGTGGTAGTATTCTATTCGTCTTATTTGATGAGAGTCTATTGCTTAGTTTTATCTTTTGCATCAGTGTGGAGGTTAGGTTCTGTCCTTTGATTTCTGAGTTCTTACTTTGCTGGTGATCCATTGTGGTGGTCAGTGTGCAGAACAGGTTGAAGTATTTCCTGTAGAGCTGGTCTTGTTGTGGCGAATATCCTCAATGTTTGTATATCCGTAAATGATTTGATTTCTCCGTCAATTCTGAAGCTTAGCTTAGCAGGGTACAGAATTCTGGGCTGAAAATTGTTCTGTTTAATTAGATTAAAGGTAGATGACCATTGTCTTCTTGCTTGGAAAGTTTCATTAGAGAAGTCTGTGGTCCCTCTAATGGATTTGCCCCAGTAGGTCAACTGGCGCTTACTCTTGGCAGCTTGCAGAATCTTTTCTTTTGTCTTGACTTTGGACAGGTTCATCACAATGTGTCTTGGAGAAGCTCGGTTAGTGTTGAGGCGACCTGGGGTCCGATATCCCTCCGAAAGCAGTGTGTCAGAATCTTTGGTGATGTTTGGGAAATTTTCTTTTATAATATTCTCTAGTATGGCTTCCATTCCTCTGGGGCATTCTTCTTCCCCTTCTGGAATTCCTATAACTCGTATGTTGGAACGCTTCATAAAGTCCCATAATTCTGACAGTGAACGTTCTGCTTTCTCTCTCTTCTTTTCTGCCTCTTTTACTATCTGAGTTATCTCAAAAACTTTGTCTTCTACCTCTGAAATTCTTTCTTCTGCATGGTGTAACCTGTTGCTGATACTTTCCATTGCATCTTTAAGTTCCCTAATTGACTGTTTCATTTCCTTCAGCTCTGCTATATCCTTTTTATATTCTTCATATCGTTCATCTCTGATTTGGTTCTGTTTTTATATTTCCTTTTGGTTATTTTCCACTTTATTAGCAGTTTCCTTCATTGTTTCCATCATTTCTTTCATTGTTTTCAACATGTGTATTCTAAATTCCCTTTCTGTCATTCCTAACATTTCTGTGTAGGTGGAATCCTCTGCAGTAGCTACCTCATGGTCCCTTGGCGGGGTTGTTCTGGACTGGTTCTTCATGTTGCCTGGAGTTTTCTGCTGATTCTTCCTCATGAGTGATTTCTTTTATCTGTTTCCTTGCCCTAATTTTCCTTTCACTTCCTCTTGCTCTTTAAGTTCTTGTGCCTGTGGACTAAGGGTTACAGGACCAGAAGGGTGAGAAGGTTGAAGAGCAAAAAAGGGATGAAAGAAAGGAGGACCGAGTGATAAGAAATAAAAGAAAGATAGAGAAAGGAGAGGGGGTGGGTATAAGGAATATTGAGAAAAAGAAGAAAGGCACAGACAGAGGGAGACAGGGCAATATAGGTGTACAGTAGGGTACTTTGACACAACCTTAAAAAACCCCACCTTCTGGGTGTGCCCAGTTGGGTGGTTCCCTTGGGGTCAGCAGCTCTTTGCTAACCTAATCAGACACAGTACCCCACCTCCACCAAGTAGAGAGGAAAGACAAAAATGCTATAAATCAAACCAAAACAAGCAAACAGAAAACTTTACGGGGATAAAATTGGGTGAAAAACCAAATGATAGCGGTAGAAACACTAGCAAAAATGAAGTTGTAGTTATTAAAAAAGGCAGAAATGGGAAATTATAATTAAACTATAAAAATTCAGGATGAAAAAGGGATCTGTATGGAAAAGATTGAAATTAAAAAACAAAAGAACATCAACAACGTCAAAATAAACAAACAAAAAAAAACCAACCAAACAAAAAAAAAAAAAAAGAAAAAATTACACAACCAAAAACAAAGCAGTTTGTATGTGTTATTGAATATTGTCTGGGCAACACGTGGTCTTCTGGGGTATGAGATGTTAGTCACAATTCTGATACGACTGGAGGCTGCTGATTTCTCAAACCCCAGCAGGTAGACAACCTAAGTCTCTCTTCAGCCCATTTAAAAGGCACTTTGAACTTGTAAACTTGCTGAGCAGAAGCTTTCCCAGCTTTCTCGCTGGAATTGCTGCTGAAGTGGCTATCCACTTACCCAGTGTGCCAAAACTGGTCTCACTCTGCCCCTGAAGGTTAGGGCTGCAAGGTGGCTCAGACCCCACCCTTAGGCTACGTGGTTGCTGGGTTACCAGCTCCCACCCGTTTCTAGCTCTGCGACCCTGAGGGCGGAGCTTGCCGGGGCAGATCACTGACAATGGTTCCGTGTGACCCACCGCCAAACACTATTAGCTCCGTCTGGCTCAGCGGCTCAGACTGGGGCCCTACACTATGGCCAAAGTTCTCCGCACTCCCGCTCAGGCCTTCCCCAGGGCAGTTCAACTCAGTGCCAAGTCCAAGGACATCAAAACAGTTCACAGGTAAGGCCTTTCTGGTTTGCAGTCTCGCTGCTACTGAACTTACAGTTGTGGGTGGGTTTAGACGGATTGAACACACGCGACCACTTGCCAGTTTTCCACTGTTTTAGTCCTCCTCTTGGGGTCCAGAAGTCTCTCGCTGACTCCCTGTATCCTCATAGGAGTGATGATAGGCAGTTCCCACCAGCCAGAGATGCCTGGAGTCCTATCTCCCCAGACTCACGGTGCCCAGATGCAAGGAAGCTGTTACTCAGCTGCCATCTTGCTCCGCCTCTCCCGAGAGCTGTTCTTTTCATACCCATTTTCAACAGGCTGGTACTTCACAGATAAGCCGCAATAAGAGTGTTTTCAGGAAATTCTCTGATTACTTTTCAGCAGAAGAAATCATGTTTGGCTTTGTTGAAATGTTTGAGTACAGTGACCCGGCAAAGAAGGCAAATAATAGACAAGTCAAATTCTGCAAGTAGACAGTTATTCATGTTTGAGTTAACAGATTATAGAATGGCAAAGTGAACAGACGAAAGAAAGACAAAAAGGAACTCTTATAAATCATTTTCTCTTTTTCATTTATAATATAACACTAACGTTAGATATATCTCTTTTATACTAAGGAACAAATGATGAAAATGAAAGGAAATAAGAATTCAATATGTGTGCCATTGTGATTTTATCCTTCTTAGGTAGGCATAAAGTAATAGTTTTACTTAATTTCCTGACAATGCTTTCTACCAAACTTTCTGAAAGTGTTTGAAATAATAAAATAATATTTAAGATGTCATCAGTTTATATATGGGCTAACATTTTTACATATGGAGGTGATATTTTTCTCATAACAAAAATCTCTGATTTTAACGTACTTGCCCTTTGGCGATATCCCATCTATAGATGTATTTGTTCTTGAAACACATGAAAAATAAATGAGGACATGTTTCTGCCCACTTTAACACTAACTATCGCAAATTACAAAGTAAACATGTTTGAATGACCATGTTTTTAATCTCCAAAATATAAAATAAACACAGATGAATGGTAATATTCTCACTGGGTTGGTTATTTTTGGTTATAAAAATCTTCAGTGTGCTTCTTGGAAGTGAATAGCATACCTTTATACGAAAGTATGAAGATTTTGTTTTAGAGATGGGGGATGATAGGACTTCTAGTTACAGTTCTGAAGACCCAAAGTACGCACATTAAAAGCATAGAAAGGCATTCCTGGGGGAAAATGGGGTTCATGCAAGGTTTAGTCACAAACTTAAAATAACTGGAGACTTGTCAAGGAAAATGACATCCCGGAAGGCACAGAAATGTGTGTCACTGTCTTAAAAGGGAGTGTGGAGGCAACTTTAGAATAATTAAAGACACCGGAAGTTGAATCTTGCTGAAGCAGAATGTGGATAAAGGAAGCACGGCTATTTACGCCTGTCCTTCAACACAACTTTGATAAAGAGGACAAATATTGGCTATTTGTAACCTAGATATCCAGTGGTGTGTATGACAATGGACTTTTAAACTCTCATACTTTGTCAAAGGAATAGTGGCTTTAAATAGTTATATTGATGGTTAATATAGAAATTACAACAAGGTTATGAATATTTTATTTTTCAAAATATTTATTTTTTTTTTTGAGACAGAGTCTTACTTTATCGCCCTTGGCATCACAGCTCACAGCAACCTCTAGCTCTTGTGCTTAGGCGATTCTCTTGCCTCAGCCTCCTGAGTAGCTGGGACTACAGGCGCCCACCACAACACCTGGCTATTTTTTGTTGCAGTTTGGCCGGGGCCGGGTTGGAACCCGCCACCCTCAGTAGATGCGGCCAACGCCCTCCTCACTGAGCCACAGGCACCGCCCATTTTCAAAATATTTTTAAAACAAAATAAATTTATGTTTGTATACAGTATTCAAAAGGAAAATGTTTTTATGACATAGATGCTTTTGAGTCTTGCTAAAATCAAAGTAGTTACCAGTGTTGAAGAACTTCAGAGTTTGAAAGATAAACTCTACTTCCTTTGCTTTAAAGCTGTATCAGGAGAGCTACATTTGATGTTTTTACTCAGTGCTCTTGGAAATTTATATCCTTTTTGGGAAGAAAGTTCCATAGACTATTTGTTACATGACAGTTTACACATAACCACAACAACGAAAATAAAATATTATGATTACATTATCCACATATATATTTTACATGTACATTATCTCCTTAAGAAACACAGTGCCATTAAATCTTTTTAATTATATTGTTTTTGCTTTTCGTGTAATATTAAAACTCGCTATGTATCTTCTTACCCAGCATGCATCAGAGAAAGCAACAACATCAATTTAAATTCATTATCAAAGTCAAATTTTAGTTATCCCAAGGCCAGGTTTCCAAATCACATGTGTGAATTAGTGTCTGTGTCTTCCAACACAAAAGGCATTGATAAGATCACCGTGGCGATGCCAGCAGTTGAGTCCCAGAGAACACTAGGAGCTGAGCTTACTTCGCTTTTCTCCGGTTTTCATTTAATGTGTGCAGCCCTGGTCCTCATGGCCGTGTTCGTGGAAGGTCCTCCCTTCTTTCTTGTCTGCATTTACATTGTACTCAGAGAGCAACAGAGCTGAGGGATTCTCACCACCTTATAGATGTCAGGGTGAAGCTGGAAGGGAGCATCGTGACGGAGGTCACAGCAGAGTGGCCGAGCTGAGGGGACCATCTCTGGATTATACTCTGCTGCTTTATGTAAATAAAAACTAATGTGGGAAATCTTAGCTTTTCCTTCCAGGTTCAGTTCCAGGTTCAGACTTTGGTAGAGCCATTTCTGACTGTGTAGCAATCCAGCCCACTCTGCCCACTTGCTGTATAACCACAAGCAAGTGTTTTTGTGACCATTTTCTCAGTGTCCTAATCAGTAAAGTGGAGAGCATACCCACCCCTACCCCATGGGGTTGTTAAGAGCCTTAAGTGAGTTAATATTAGTGAAGCACTTAAAATAATGCCAGGTCATAGTAAGTGTTCAGTAAGCATTGGTTGACATTTTTATTTTTAATCTTTTTACTTTAAAATATATATAGACTCACAGAAGTTACAAAACTTGTATTGAGAGCTCCTGTATTCTTCTCACAATGTATATAATTTTAACCCTTTATCAAAACCAAGAAATTGGCATTGGCACAATGCAGTTAATTAGTTATCATTATTAATAACTGACCATATTGGCGGTGCCTGTGGCTCAAGGAGTAGGGCACCGGTCCCATATGCCGAAGGTGGCAGGTTCAAACCTAGCCCCAGCCAAAAACCACACAAAAAAAATAATAACTGACCATATTAATCACTTTTTCACTCCTATTTGGTATTTTTCATCAATACCACTCACTTAGCACTTATTATTTTCTAACTGCTTCATTTAGAATGTTAAGTTTATTTTAGTTTTCTCTTCTCAGCTCAAATTATTTCAGGGCAGATGTCCTATATTTCTTTAATGTACTTCCGTAGGACCTAACACAATGTTTGATGCAAAATAGAGTTAGTAGGTTTTTTTTTTTCCTGCCGATTGATATTTAAATAAATAGATTTCTAAGAGCTGCAATTCTGACTGACTTTTAAATGTTCTCCAAGAAAAGCCAGTGACAATGTGGTGGCAGTATAATATGCCAGTGCTTATGAAAGTGTTAAAAAAGCAAAGAGCCCAGTATACTCCTAGTGTCTGAAAGTACATGAAAAGGTCCAGAGGAGGCAGGTTTAGGTTGATTTTAGGAGCAGTGGGTAAGAGAATAGCATATTTTGTGTTACTACCAAAGCCGTTGCATAAAACGATTGTTGAATAGCTTGAAATTGTATGTAGATGCTTCAGTGATGTGAGGACCATTACTCTAAGCTCTGAATTCTAGAGAACATATCACTAGTGCACCTTCTCAATGCAAGTTCTTGGCTCTACATTAGAATTTCTTGGTGAGATTTTAAAAATCCCAATACCCAATCTGTCCTTTAGACTAGTTGACTCAGAATCTCTGGATACCAGACAGTGACTATACCTCCTCTGGAGCTTCTCTGTAGCCACGTTGGAGATGGTGATGCTGGCCTGGTGGATTGCAGGAAAGTTGTTCTGCGGCATGTTCACCCAGACTAGGGCACGAGGTGCTTACTATATAAAATTCTGTCTAGTAACACGCGGCCCAGACACTGACTCACTTTCTAAGAGAAGTTTTGAGGAATGGACAGTTATTTGCCTGTGAATCCTGTTACCAAAGCTGTGTGATAGTGAAGCATTGTTTTGTTTGATTCATTTCCCTTCCCACAAGACTCTGGCTGGAACTTTGTTTTCCCTTTTGGCCAGGCAGACTTCTGCAGACTTGTCATTTTCTGCGCGCTGGATCCCTGCTTTATGCCTGACCGGAGGAAAGTGGCAGTTCCTGAGTCGTGGCTACTGAGTCTCCTTGGCCTCTCTGTGATTTCCCTGCAAGTCTCGTATCCTCCCTAACCTTGAGGTTTCTATGGCTTGATGAATTTTCTCATGAATGAGAAAAAGATCACCATTTGGATATGTCAAAATGTAGACCAGTTTTTCAATTGCTTAAACGAGTTATGGTTTTTGCTGAACAACTTCCTATTGTAGAAGAGTCTGTTTCACACAGGGGCACCCAGCTGTGAGGCCCAAGGCTCACCGTGAATGCTGATCTAAGAGTTGTCTTGGGGCACACATTAAATGCACAAACACTAAAGTAAGCTGATGAGCAAAAGAAAAGGTCTATAATTTTTGTGATATCTGACACAGATATAGCCAGCTGCAGGCCGTGGTTCTACAACCCTAATTGCAACGTAGGTGTTATTTCTTGAGTATCTGTGATGTGTCAGACATTGTCACAGGTGCTCAGGATATGGAGATTAAAGACAGACTCCCTCATAGACTACTTGGTGAGATGACCAAGGGCTGTGATGGAGGGATGTATGAACTGCTATGATGATTTGTAGGGAGGGCACCTATCCAGACATGAGAAAGTGGTGGTGAGGGGGGAGGGGGGTCCCCAAGGGCCAGGCCATGTCTGATGTGTCTTTGTATCATTAGGCCCAGAACAGTAAGTGAATTCTCTTAATGTTTGGTGTTAAACACAGGCTACATTGAGCCTTCCTTGCCTTGACAGCAGGTGTGAATTACCCTGGCAGAGAGGAAGGATGGGTGGGAGGACAGCAGAAGTCCAGGGCCCGCGAGTCTAAAGGAGAGCACATGTGTAGAGGTGTGGGTGAGGGTGGCTCAACCACCTGTGCTGGAGAGTGACCGCAGAGCTGGTTCATAGCAGTAGTGAGGGAGTGCGGGAAGAGTGCGCAAGGGTCCGATTGTGCCAGACTTCATAACTGAGGCTAAGGAGCTTTCATTCCTCTGGAATATGATGGGTCCCATTCAAGGAGATTTAGCAGGGAATTGACATGATCATATATGCCTTCCAGAGAAATCATTTTGGAAGAACAGGGGTGAGATCAAGCAGAGAAACTTATAAGGAGTGATCCTAACATCCCACAGGAAGCAGTGGTGGGCACTTAGAACTATTTAGAAATAAAAAGAAACTCAAATACTTACCTTGTACCACACAACAAAATAAAATTTAGAAGCATTAAAGATGTCAATGTAAAAACAAAATAGTAGAGAGAAAGTAGAGGAGAATTTTTTTTAATCTTGGAGATTGAAAATACTTTTTTTTTTTTTTTTTTGACAGTGTCTCTGTCACCCAGGGTGGAGTACAGTGGCTTGATCATAGCTCATCTGCAGCCTCAAACTCCTGCCTCACTCTCTCTAGTAGCTAGGACTATGGGCACCTGCCACTATACCCAGCTAATGTTTCTTAAAAAAAAGGTGGAGAGACATGGTCTTGCTATTTTACCCAGGGTAGTCACAAACTCACAAAGACCTTTTTAAGCATGAGATCAAAGGACTAAATATAACAACACAAGTAAATATTTGTGCATACTGTGCGAAGTGGTAGAGAAATGTGTATTGATAGGGTTGATTTGTCTTTTAAGAGTAAGATATAGAGAAAGATAAGGAGACAAAATATTCCAAATGGGCTAAGAGCTACATTGGAGGGAAGGAAATGGTTCAGCTGGAATCTATAGGATGAACTGCCTTGGTTTGCTTGGAAGTAGACAGGAGAGGCTTGGCAAGGCAGAAAATGAGCTAAATCTTGATGTCGGATCTATCAGGTGGTTGAAGCATTTTAGATCGAGGGTACAGATGTGCAAAGGTGGAAAAGGGTTTATTTGGTATTTTTGGTGTGTAAAGTGCAAGCTGGATAGGGAAGACATGAGCACAAGAAGTGCTGAAGGTGAGGTTGGAGATGAAGATGAGAGGAAAATACACGGGGTCTTAATCGTCCAGGCTGTCCAGTCGAGCTTTCTGTGACAGGGGAAATGCCCATGAGCCATACGTCGCTATCAGGCATGTGCAATGTGGCTGATGCAACTGAAGAGCTAAACTTTTAATTTATATCTCATAGTATATAAATGTGAAGAACCACATTGGCTAGTGGCTACCATATTGGACAGTGAAACTACAGACAGTATGGGGTCATTGAGAATTTCTTTGTAGGGGAATAGTATAAATAGAAATCATATTTTAGAAAGATCACTCTGGTAGGCAGGAAGAAAATCAGGATTTACTGAGAGCCGCTGCTTTAGTGCTGGGTGGTGTCCTAAATATTGCATCATTTGATTCTCACAACTTCAGGATGGAGGGGGCAAGAAAACTGCATCTCAGGAAGAAGTCATTCGTCCAAGGTTACAAAGCCAGCAAATGAGAGAATTTTTAAATTTAATTTCCCATTCCTGGCAATGTTTTTATTAATTTTAATTTTTAGAGAATTTTGAGCTTCCCAGTGAAATCGAATGAAAAGTACAGAGAGTTCCAACACACTCGTGTTCTCACTCATGAGGAATGTCCCCTATTCTTAACATCCTGCCACACAGAGGTACATTTGTTACAACTGATAAACCCATAATGACGTATCATTATCACCAGAGATCAGAGTTTATATTAGGGTTCATTCTTAATCTGTACATTCTTTCGGTTCAAAAAGTTCATATGACATGTAGTGTTACACAGACAGTTCCACTGCTCTAAAATCCTCCACGCTCTGCCTGTTCATCCTCTGCAGCCCCCGGACATGGCAAGTGTCATCTCCGTGTTGTCCTCCCGGTTTGCCTTTTCCAGAATGTCATGTAGTTGGAATCCTGTCAGAGGCAGGCTTTCAGATTGGGTTCTTTCACTAAATAATGTGCATATTTACGTTTCTTTGGTATCTTTTCATGGCTTGATAGTTCATTTCTTTTTAGTGCTGAATAATATTCCAGTGTCTAGATGTACCACAGTTGACCATTCATCTGCTGAAGGACATCTTGGTTACTTACAGGTTTTGGCAATTATGAATAAAGCTGTTCTGAGTATCTGTGTACAGGTTTTTGTGTGGACACAGTTTTCAATTCCTTTGGGTAAATACCAAGGAGTGCAGTTGCTGGGTTATGTGGTTAGTATATGTTTACTTTTGTAAAAACTGCTACAGTCTTCTAAAGAGGATGTACCATTTTGCATTCCCACCAGCAATGAATAAAAGTTTCTACTTCTGCTCATCCTTACTAGTATTTGGTGTTGCCAGTGCTTTGGATTTTGGTCATTAACCAATTGAAGAGATAATCTTCTTATTGTCTTAATTTGCAGTTTCCTAAGGACATAGGTGCTAAGCATCTTTTCATATGTTTATTTGCCATCTGCTGATCTTTTTTTTGTCAGGAGTCTTGTTCAGGTGTTTTGCCCGTTTTTTAACTGAGTTGTTGAATTACTTTTTCATATTTTGTATGTGAGGTAAACCTAAGAGGGTCACCTTGTTAGAAAAGCAAAAAAAAAAGCATCTCTTGATAGCCCAGCTGGGAACTGACCTGGTCGCAGCTGAGCCATGGTGTTCTCACATTGAACATAAGCAACTTGACTACATGGCAATGTTAGCCATTTGATGACTGACCACTTTTACAAGGCCACTTTATGACTGTGATGATATGTGGCACAAACAGGACCATTCTGTAATCATGCCTAAACACAGACAAACACAAGGTCCTGGTGTAAACCAGAAAAACAACTAGCGTCCCCCTCTCCGGGCCAGCATGATTACTGTTGCTTTTTTTCCAATTGAAGATTTAGCCTCACTTCATTCCTGATGCCTTCTGGATAAAAATTAAGATGCTCAGGGGTAAAATTGCCTCCACTTTGTGATAAGGCCTCAATCCAAACGCAAAACCACCTTTTTCTGAAATCTCCCAAACAAGACTAGGGGATTTCCCAGAATGCAGAGCTTTCTACTCTAAAAATCGGGAAGTTCCTGGGCAAACCTGACTGCCCTGCTCTCCTGTTTTAACCAGCCCCTCCCAGTGCCTTCTTACTGCGATGCCTCCCAGCTCCCTGTAGTGTTTGGTCTCCCTTGTCGAGACTGCTCCAGGAAACCTAAGCTTATTTAACTGCAGCTTGGTCCTGGTGGTCTTTGGTGATGGGCAAAGATCCATCAACAAAATCAAAGCAACACAAACACTATGGCAGTGATCTTAGTAGGTCACTTCTCAGTAATTTTTGAAATAATGAATTTACCTCCAGTGATAAAAAGTGAAAAAAATTGCATAACTGATGAGGAAGCCAGGTAACACAAAGAATCTTACCATAAAAGAAAAATGTCCAGAAAATATTGTGATTCCCTGATAGGAAGGCCTTTGCTTTGCTGTCTTTGTAACAGTTTCCTTTCCCATCTGTCTCTCAGGGATCATGTCGGACTACCAGTTTGGTAACCAGTTCATGTGCAGCGTGGTGGCCTCGCACGTCAGTCACCTGCCCACAACCAACCTCAGCTTTGTCTGGATTGCTCCCCCTGCAGGCACAGGCTGTGTGAATTTCATGTAAGTACCTAGGTGTATGTGACCACACACGGAAGGGACTTCCAACCTCTCACGGCATTACACATAGGGTGACTGCTTAACTACTCGCGTCAAAAGACATCAAAATGTTTTTTTTTTTTCATGTAACTTGTTTTTGCATATTTATTTGTACCTCCAATGTTCTGAACTGGATTTTAGCTGACAAAAACAAGATAAGATAAACGTAAGTGGTTGGGTAGGGGTGGTGGAGAATAAAGAGAAGTTGTTCAAAGGGTACCAAGTTTCAATGAGGACAAATAAGTTTGGAGATCTCTCACATAGCACTGGTAACTATAGTTAATGATACTGTATTATATATTTCAAAATGCCAAAAGAGAAGGTTTTAAATGTTCTCATCACAAAAAAAAAAAAAAGTATAAGTATGTGAAGTGAAGGATATGTTAATTTGGTTGACTTAATCATTCTGCAGTGTAAACATAGGTCAAAAAATCCCATTGTACTCTATGAATTTATCAATAATTATTACTTGTCAATTTTAAAAGATACAAATAATTGAGGAAATCGGGACAATTTCCTTCTTTGATGATTTCCTTCTTTGTCTCATGTTTGACTCAGCTATCATTCATCCTAAATTATTTATTTTCTATTTTGTTTGAGTATGAAGACTTCTGCTGTTGAGTTCAATTTTTATTCTGCAGTGGTCTGAGAAGACACAAGGAATAATTTCTATTGTTTCAAATACGTTGAAGTTAGATTTTTGTCCTAAAATATGATCAGTTTTGGAGGATGATCTGTGGGCTGAGGAGAAGAATGTATATTCAGTTTTATTAGAATGAAACGTTCTCTAAATGTCTGTTAAGTCCATTTGTTCTAATGTCAAGTTTAAGTCCATTATTTCTTTGATAAATTTCTTCTTGGAGGATTTATCCAGAACTGCCAAACGAGTGTTAAAATCTCCAACCATTATAATGCAGGAAAATATCAAAATTTTCGTATCTGTTTTATAAATTGAAGAGCATTTAGGTAGAACACACAAATGTTAATTATTCAAATCGCTTCATGTTGCTTGTTTCCCTTGAGAAATACATAGTGACAAATACATAGTGCTTGTCTTTCCTTATCTTTGTTTGTTTAAATCCTATTATATCTGCAAATAAAATTTCTATCCCTGTTTCATTCTGATTTCCATTTACTTGTATTAGAGATGCTTATCCCTTCACCCTGGATCTGGTTTTATACTGTAAGGTAAGATGAGTCTCTTGTAAGAAACAGATACCTGGCTTGAGTTTTTTTATCCTTTAGACAACCTGTGTCTCTCAGAGAAGAATATAAGCCATTCACATTAATTGACAGAATTTATAAGCATTGTAGTGTTTTGGCTGTCCTGTTTTTCAAAGGTCCACTGCATATTTTTTAACACTTTCACCAATGTAGAATTAAGGTTTTTTCTTTAAATTCTCAGTGACTTTACTTTGCTGGTAAACCTTTGTGCCTGTAATTGTGGGAAATGGGTCTGAGTATTTCCTGGGGAGTTGGTTTAGTTTTGGCAAATTTCTCAAAATGTTGATGTGTCAGATATTTGATTTCTCCATCTGGACCTGCCGCTGGTTGTGGAGCCAGGCCGGGATGGCCCACGGGCACCCCCAGGGGTCAAGGCCCGACCCGAGGCCACAGAGGGCACCGAGGGCGCTGACCCGCCGCGCAGGCACCACTGGCACCGAGACAGGGACAAGGCCCCTGCGGCGGCCTCCGGGGCAGGGGAACCGGACAGAGTGGACGCCCCGAGGGCGGACAGCGGGGAGCCCAGTGCCAGTGAGGAGCGTGTGCGGCCCGACCGCAGCCACAGCAAGGAAGCCGCAGGCCCTCCGAAGGCGCGGGGCGAGCTTGGCCGGGGGACGGGCCCCGAGGGCGGCCGGCGCCACCACTGGCGCGGCTCCCCGGAGGAGGCCGCCGACAGGGAGCCCCGGCGCCACCGCGTGCACCTGCACGCGTGCAACCAGGGCAAGGAGGGCGCCACACCCACGGCCAAGGGCGAGCGGCGCTTGCGACACCGGGGTGGCCCCCGGGCCGGCCCCTGGGAAGCGGAGAGTGGGGAGGAGCCAGCGAGGCGGCACCGGGTGCGGCACAAGGCGCTTCCCGTGCTGGACGCTGCCACGAAGGAGGCCGCTGAGAAGGAGGCCGAGGTTGCGGAAGTGGACAAGGAGAAGAAGCTCTGGAACCACCAGCCCAAGTGAGTGAGCAGTCAGGGGTGGGCCTGGGGGAGAGGTACACGGGGTCAGGAGCGGGAAGCTCTCCTGCCCTGCAGGGTGACCGGAGATGCTTGAGGCTGCTTGGCAGGAGTATCTGGCTTTGTTTGAAGGCACACTTAAGGCAAGAAGGTCTGGGGGGAGCTGCTGAGACTGGTTTGGGATACACTGACTTTGGAGCAACAAAGTGGCCTATTAAGAAGAGAGATGGGGCCCAATGTGGAAGGAGAAGCAGGAGCGCCTGAGAAGGCTGTCAGGCTAGAGTGCCAGTGCAGACCCCCCAGCCCCCTTCAGGTAGCCAGGTCTGCTCCCTGGCTGGGGAGAGCCTGAGATAGCAGCAGCCTGCCAGTGGACACCAGCCGTCTCAGGCTTGCTGACTGGCAGCCAGAACATTTCACTTGGATTGCAGCACAGACTAGCCCAGCTCCAGGCTGTTTGTATATACAGAGCTCCTGGACTAAGCCTTCTGCCCAGTGGGGCACCTGGTGGCGGGTGGCTGGTTAGGGAGAGGTCTTACTCCAGACATCTTCACTCTCCACACAATTCTGTTGGTATGCATGAGGGCAGTCCAGAAACTATCCAGCTAGGCAGGTCCGTGTTTTCTCTACTGCGTGGCTGAATACTTTCTGGACAGACTTTGCTTTCTGGACATACTTTGCCAGCTGTGCCAGCTCTGTACCCAGGGCTTACAGATGTCAGCCTCATCCCTACCTTTCAAATCTAAAGACACAGAGATGTACACAGGATGATAACAACGATGCAAAAAAGCCAGAGTAGAAGAGGAGATACTCAGAAATGTACTTGGTCTAGAGAGAGGTTTAAGGAACTGGGTTTTGTAGAATGAATAGGAGTTTGGAGCAGTGCCAGATTCTGATGTACATTTTTGGTTGCAGGGAGCTGCACTGTGACCTGGAGGCCAGTGGGACAATGGGTGTGGGCCCTGTGCACACACTGCCTAGCACCTGTCTCCAGAAGGTGGAGGAGCAACCAGAGGATGCAGATAATCAACGAAATGTCACTCGGATGGGCAGTCACCCCTCAGACCCAAGCACCACTGTACACATCCCAGTGACTCTGACGGGCCCTCCTGGGAAGACAACCGTGGTTCCCCGTGAGTATCTCCCTATACCGGTAGGGCAGGGTCCACCTTGTGCAGGTCCAGCTATCCCCATGCCTCCTGCTTGGCATCTAGTTGGGTACACAGAGTGCCTCTGACTCGTTCTCCAGCTACAGAGAAAGTCCTTTGCTGTCAGCATCTGTCGCTTGTTATCCCTTTGACTTCTAGTGCCCCAGAATAACTAAGGGTAAGCTCCATTCTCCTTCCCTCAAAAATATTTGCAAGTTGCCAGCTAAGTGCCAGGC
Source organism: Nycticebus coucang (assembly GCF_027406575.1). Taxonomy (NCBI): domain Eukaryota; kingdom Metazoa; phylum Chordata; class Mammalia; order Primates; family Lorisidae; genus Nycticebus; species Nycticebus coucang. The sequence goes on along the minus strand of NW_026515593.1, from coordinate 95,844 downwards.
ATTGTTTTAGAGTGTGAGGAACACAGGAGGAGGGAGTCTGTCTTGCCAGGAAGATAGACCACAAAGTGGTCACAATTCTTTTTAGTTGCTGAGAAGCTGCTAAAGAGTATGGCTGTAGCCTTGCCTGGTAGGTGAGGAGGAGAAGATTCTCCATAGCCCTTCTTCCAGCTGTTCACATGCCTGTATAGCCCCCACCCTGAAGTTTCTCTCAGGCCTTTGCACGGTTGCTGTCTTTCTTCTTGCTCTCTCACGTGCCCTGAGGGCACGTGTGAATGAGATGTCATTTCTGGGCCTGTACAATGGCTCATACCTGCAACCCCAGCACTCTGGGAGGACGAGGTGGCAGGATCACTTGAGTTCAGGAGTTTGAGACCATCCTGAGCAAGAGTGATACCTCATCTCTACTAAAATTAGATGGGAGGCTGAGGCAGTATCTCTTGAACCCAAGAGGTTGCTGGGAGCTGTAACGACACCACTGCATCCTAGCCTGGGCAACAGACTGAGACTCTGTTTCCATTAAAAAAAAAAAAAAAAAAGCCTTTTCTGTCTTCAAGTCAATGTAGTAGGCAGAGACCTGAAGGCAACAGTCACAGCTACTCACACAGTGGACACAGTGCATGGTCATTTCATGAGCATCCAAGAGGAGCTGTCCCCTCTAAGTACAAAGGAAACGTTCCAACTGGGTAGGAGAGAGGCTATAGTAGCAGGATTCACACTGAGTGCCAGATGAAGCATTTAGTTCTCAAGCAGATGGGGTAAACACAGTCAGGTGCCTCCACACACACACACACACACACACACACACACACACACACACACACGTTTGCAGATGCACTGGCACAATGAGACACATGTGCCTGTTGTCTCTTACTCAGGGGCTCTCGCCTGGGCCTGTGGACCAGTGCATGATCCCAGGCATAACCAAGGATGGCCACAGGCTCTAGCTGCTCCATCTTCCCTTTTTGTTTGCATCCTTAATCCATTGTCTGGGTTACTTCCTTTGGGCACAAGAGTCTTTGTCTTTCCTGCTGCCTTCTCTGATTCTCTCTGGATTAGCTTGAGGGCCAGCCCGGGTCTCCACCTGGCTTCTATCCACAGGAATCCAGATGCGACCCCTGCCCACTTTCTCTATTTCTTTTCCACCACCCTTGCTGGTAACCACTGATCTTTTACTGTCTCCATATATTTGCCTTTTCCAGAATGTCATTAGATTGTAATCAAATAGTATGTAGCTTTTTCAGATGGGCTTCTTTCACTTGCCAGTATGCTTGTTCTTCTGTCTTTTTGTGGCTTCATAGCGCTTTTTTTTTTTTTTTTTTTTTAGCATTGAGTTAATATTTTGTTGTCTGGATGTACCATAGTTTGTTTACTCATTTATCTATTGAAGGACATCTTGATTGCTTCCAGTTTTCAGCTATTATGAATAAAATTGCTATAAACATTTATGTTCAAGTTTATTTGTGGACGTAAGTTTTCAGCTCACATATGTAAATCCCTAAGTGCATGACTGTTGGGTTGTATGGTAAAACTGTATTTCTCTTTATAAGAAACTGACAGACTTTCTCTGAAGTGTCTGCACCATTTTGTATTTTCACCGGTGATCAATAAGATTTCCCATCATTCCATATCCTCGCCAATACTGGGTGTCAGTGTTTTGGGTTTTGGCTGTTCTAATTAGGCATGTAGTAGTATCTTGTTTAATGTGAGATTCCATGCTACATATGTGCATCTTTTCATATGCTTGCCACCTGTTATGATCCTCTTTGATGAGGTTCCTATTCAGATCTTTTGTCCATCTGGTTGTTTATTTTCTAATTGTTGAGTTTTAAGAGTTTTTTGTATGTTTTGGATGCAAATCTTTTAGCATATATGTGTTCTTGAAGGATATTTTCCTAGTTTGTGACCTGCTTTTTCATTCTCATGATGTCTGGTATTTGGTTGTTAATGTTGAGGAATGTGGTTTAATCTGGTCTGTGTTATTACGTCTGCTCGAAGCAGAAATCAAGGCTTTTTATATGATATTTATATAATAATAATGTATCCTGCTGAATCCTCATATTGTTTATTAGTTTTAATGTTGATTCTCTTTGTTTTCTCCAAGTATATTATCCAAAGAAATCTACAAATATAGTTCTAACTCTTCCTTTCTAAGTCTCAGGTCTCTCATTATTTTTTGGTCTGATTTTACTGTCAGATAACAATGGAGTTTTAGTGGCTTTGCTTGTGCTATTTCTGCCTACATTAAGTGAGATTCTAGTTTGGGGCCTGAAGAGTATATATGTGTATGTAAAATCATGTTATGGTAACCATTCATTCCTAGTTCAGTAAGTGTTTTTATCTGGAGTAGATGTTAAATTTTGTTGAAGACCCTTTCAGCATCCATAGAGAGCATGTCTTTTCTCTCTTAAAATATAGAGGTTTATAGAAATTGATTTCCCAATATAAAACTATGTTTATAATCAGAATAAACCCAATTTGGTTTATTGATGTCGTATTTATTTTTAGTGTGCCGTTGGATTCCATTTAATATTTTATGTAGGATTTGGGGTTGACTTTTTTTTTTTTTAGAGACAGAGTTTCACTTTGTCACCCTCAATAGAGTGCTATGGTGTCACAGCTCACAGCAACCTCCAGCTCTTGGGCTTAGGCGATTCTCTTGCCTCAGTCTCCCGAGTAGCTGGGACTACAGGCGCCCACCACAACGCCCAGCTATTTCCCAGCTATTTTGTTGTTGTTGTTGTTGTTGCAGTTTGGCTGGGGCCAGGTTTGAACCCGCCACCCTTGGTAGATGAGGCCGGCGCCCTACTCACAGAGCCACAGGCGCTGCCCTTGGGTTGATATTTTTAAGTGAGATATGTTCATTAGCTTTCTTATATTGCACTCAAATATCGTAATGTTTAGAAATCAATTCCATATAGTTATCTCTTGCTTAACTTCACTGCTCCATTCCTAAAAATCAAATGTTCTGAATAGGAGTCTCATTTTCATAATTTAAAATGGTAAAAAGTTATAATGGGTTACATGTTAACTAAAAATCCCCAATGTAAATTATAATTAAAGCTCTGTTAAACAACGAAAAGTAACAAACTATCATACTAGGACATAACATGTTTAGCATATTTTTTCCTGATCCCCAATTAAAGTACCTGTTAATAAACCATTACTTGGACACCTCATTTATTAAAACTTAGGGTTTTCAAAAACATCCACACATGATTCTGATAATCTACCAACTGAATTTGGAAGCTTGCCTGAGGATTTTTCCCACATTATTTTGTTAAAAACATTATACTAAGTTTTGAGGTTGTATACATTTTTCCTACATAAGCATTAGCCAAAAAGTCCATCATTGGAAAAGAGATTTATATGCTTTGAAATTTAGAGCTGTAATGAGAGATATACACTGTATGTGTTTTCCTGAAGTAGGGACATTATAAAACTTGAAGGCAGTCTACTGGGAAATCTCACCTGAGGAGTTAATCTGTGAGATGTTCATGTTCTTGGCTCATAAAAAGAAGTAGGATGTTTTCTTCCTGTGCTCTGGAGTAGTTCAAGTAGCATTGGAATTATTTGGGTTTTAGATATTTGGTAGAATTCCCTTGTGTTCTTAAAAATTATTGATTTGATCTAGGTTTCCCAGTTTATTTATATAGAAGTGTGAGTGGCTTCAGTTTTGTTTTTAGTTTCTCTCTGTTTCAGTCTATTTTCTCCCTTGTCATTTTTATCCTTTGTGTTTTCCTTTTTTAAAAAAAGTGAACTATTCATTTATATACTTTTTTTCATAAAAAGAAAGCCAGCCTTTTAATTTATTAGTACTACTGTGGTCTTGTTGTTAAAATCATTACTTCCCTTTATTGTTATTATTATTTCCCTCTAGCTTTCTGTTGTTTTACTTTGTTGTTCGTTTTCTAGCTTCTTGAGTTGGATATTTTATTTTATTATATGATTATTTAAAGTTATGAATTTGCCAAAACATTTACATTCTACATTTACCAAGTTTCGCAAATACCCCTGTAATATGCACCACAGGTGTGATCCCACCGATTCCCCTCCCTCTACCTACCCCCCCTTTCCCACTTCCCCCTATTGTTAAGTTGTAACTGGGTTATAGCTTTCATGTGAGAGCCCCAAATTAGTTTCATAGTAGGGCTGTGTACATTGGGTATTTTTTCTTCCATTCTTGTATACAGTTATGATTTAATAAAAAAATTAAAAAAAAATAAAATAAAAAAAAGTTATGAATTTGCCTGATTACTAATTTAATTGTAGATTACAATTCTGATTTGGCTTCTTTTATCAAACTTTAAAAGAAAAGTGGGTTTTTTTTTGGCTGGGGCCGGGTTTGAACCCGCCACCTCCAGTATATGGGGCAGGCGCCCTACTCCTTGAGCCACAGGCGCCACCCAAAAGAAAAGTTTTAGAAGTAATTTTGGCATATATTTCCTCTAGGTATACGTTTGTGGATTCTTTGGGATTTTGTATGTGGATAATAAGGTCATCTGCAAATGAACAGTTTTGGTTTTGTCCATTTCCACATGTGCCTTTGTTCCCCTCCCTTCCATGGGACATGTCTGGGGTCAGCTGTGGGGAGTGACGTCCCGCCTTAGGGGGCATGCAGTTTCCCACCTAAGTTTTTGGGTGTTTTTTTTTTCTGCTAAATTGAACATTTATTTATTTTTTTAATTAATATTAAATCAGCTGTGTACATTAGTGCGATCATAGGGCACCATACACCGGTTTTATAAACAGTTTGACACATTTTCATCACACTGGTTAACATAGCCTTCCTGACATTTTCTCGGTTATTGTATTAGGACAATTATATTCTACATTTACTAAGTTTCACGTGTACCCTTGTAAGATGCACCCATGTGGGATTACACCTGTAGGGCATCTTACATGGCTGTTGTTTTTGTAGGTGTTCTTTACCAACTAGAGGAAGTTCCTCTTTATTCCTGACTTTTTTTTTTTTTGAGAGTTTTTTATACATTTGATATGGCCATGGTTTGTTTTTTTCCTTTTTTTTCCTGTGAGTAAGGTAGTTTGTATTGATTGGTGTTCAGATATCAAACCAGCCTGAACCCTGGGATAAACCCTACTGGTTATTTGTGTATAATTTTTCCAGTGTATTGCTGAATTCTATTTGCTAATATTTAGTTAGGAGTTTTGCTGCTATATTCATGATGGATATTGGTTTGTAATTTTCTTTTTTGTGCTGTCTTTGGTTTTAGTATCAGAGTAATACTGATTTATAAAATGGTTTGAATTGTCTTTGTCTGATTTTGGAATCAGAGTAATATTGGATTCCTAAAATGTTCTGAGTTGAATGGAATTGTTCCTTCTGTTTTTTTGGAGGAGATGCTGTTGAACTCATGTTAATTCTTCTTTAAATGTTTGGTAGAATTTGCCAATGAAACATTTCTTTTTTGAAAGTTTTAAGCTACAAATTCACTTTTCTTAATAGGTATAGATAGGGCTGTTGGGTGAGTTGTGCCCAGTAGTCTGTGCTTTTTGAGGAATTGGTCCATTTAATTTATCTAATTTATGTGTATAGTTTGTAATATTTTGTTAATGTCCTTTTGATGTCAGCATGATCTGTGGTGGCAGCTGCCGCCTCACTTCTGATATTGGTAATTTGTTGCCCTTTCTCTTTTATTTTTGTCAGACTTGCTAGAATTTTGTTAATTTTACTGATCTTTTCAAAGAACCAGATTTTCTCTACTGTTTTTCTGTTTTTCAGTTTCTTTTGATTTCTTTTCCTTACTGCTCTCCTCTTTCTGTTTGCTTTGGGCTTAAAACTCCTTTTTAGTTTCTAAAGGTGGGAGCTTAGAGTTGACTCTTTTCTTCTTTTCTATTGCAAACATTTAGTTCCATGAGTATCCCTCTTGGCATTGCTTCAATTGCGTCCCACAGGTTTTCATATTATATATTTTCGCTACTGTTCACTTCCACTTAAAAAATTTCCCTTGGGACTTCTTTTTGTCTCTTGGATTATTTAGAAGCATGTTGTTTGGTTTCTAAGCATTTGGGGGGATTTTCCTGTTTTTCTGTTATTGACTTTTAGTTTGATGATTACTTTGTGGTCAGTGAACACATCCTGTATTATTTTATTTCTTTTAGTTTGTTAAGGTCTGTTTCATGGCTAGGGCATGTCTTGATCTGTGTTCTGTTGAGTGTTTGGGAAGAGTGTGCGTCCCACATTAACTGGACACAGCGACAGTGAGGCGCTCTTGGCTGGTGGTGTTACTGGTGTCTGTGTGTGCTCACTTTCTGTCTTGATCTGTCAGTTGTTGTGAAGGGGTGTTCAGGTCTCCAGCTATGAAGGTGGTTTTATCTATTTCCCTTAAGTTTTGTTTCATGTATTTACAGTTCTGCTGTTGGGTGCATACACATTTAAGGTTTCTGTATCTTCTTGGTGGATCAGCCCTTTAATCATTGTATAATATCTTTCTCTGTACCTTATAGTTTTCTTTGATCTGAAGTCTGTCTGATATAAATATTCTTTCAATTAATGTTTGCATGGTCTGTTTTTAAACTTAATTTCAACCTCGCTATTGAGATATATTTGAAGTGAGTTTCTTTTCTTTCTTTCCTTTTTTTCTTTTTTTTGTTTTTTTGTTGTTGCAGTTGTCATTGTTGTTTAGCTGGCCCAGGCCAGGTTCAAACCTGTCAGCCTGGGTGTATGTGGCTGGCACCCTACCCACTGAGCTATGGGTGCTGCCCAGAAGTGAGTTTCTTATAGATAGGACAGTAGATCATGTTTTTAATCCACTCTGTCACTTCCATCTTTTATTTCACACATTTAAACCACTTATATATTATTTGTTTGTATATTTACTTCAGTAATAGGGCCTCACTGTGTTGCCTATGCTGGAGTAGTGATCACTGCTTACTGTAGTTTCAAACTTCTAGGCTCAGGCGATCTTCCCACTTCAGCGTCCAGAGTACCTGGGACTGTGGGAGCATACCACCATGCCTAGCTAATTTTTTCTTTTTTTTCTTCCTTTTAGAGATAGGGGTCTCACTGTGTAACCCAGGCTAGTCACAGACTCCTGGCCTCAAGTGATTCTCCTGCTTCAGCCTCCCAAGTAGCTGACATTATAGGTGCGCACCACTGTGCCCAGCTACTGTTTCCATTTAATGTAATTATTGATATATTAGAGCTTACGTCTGCTATTTTATTTCTTGTTTTCCATTTCTCTAGTTTCCTTGACTTCTCTTCATGTGGGTTACTTGAACATATTTTACAGTTCTATTTTAATTTATCTATAGTATTTTTGAGTGTATCTCTCTTATAGGTTTTTTAGTTGTTGCCCTAGGTGTTACATTTTATATACATAATTTACCCTACATAGTGGTGTTGTCATTTTACCAGTTCACATGAAATATAAAAACTTCACCTCTCTTTACATCTCTTTTCTGCCCCCATTTATAATGCAAATGTCTTAAATTTTTCCTCTGCATACAATGAGAACCACTTCAGAGTGTGTTATAATTTTTGCTTCAGTTGTCAAACATAACTCATAATTATAAAACTCAAGAGAAGAAAAGTGTGTTGTATTTACCCATATTTTTACTCCTGTTATTCTTTTTTCCTTTCTGCTATTCCAATATTTCTTCTTTCATAATTTATTTTCTGTTTAGAGGATTTTCTTTTAGACATTCTTTTAGGGTAGGTCTGCAGGTTACAGATTCTTTTAGTTTTCCTTCATCCGAGAGTGTCTTGGTTTTCCCTTCATTCCTGAAGGATATTTTCATTGGGTATAGATTTCTGGGTTGACAGCTCTTTTTTTCAGCCCTTGAAGAAAACGTGTGCCTCTTCCTTCTGACCTCCATGGTTTCTGATGAGAAATCCACTGTCCTTCAAATTGTTTTCTTCCTATAGGTAAGATGTTGTTTCTCTCACTGCTTTCAAGGTTTTTTTTTCTTTGTCTTTATATTTCAGAATTTGATTATGTTGTGTTTTGGCGTGAGTTTCTTTAAGTTTATCCTGTTTGGGGTTCACTCAACTTCTTGAATCTGTAAGTTTATGTCTTTTGCCAAATATGGAAAGTTTTCATCTTTTATTTCTTTGAATAATACTTCATCTTTGCCCCTTTTTCTTTTTGTTCAAGGACTCTGATGAAGTGAATGTTACATCTTTTGTTACAGAAAAGATGAATACAGGCCCCTGAGATTCTTCACTTTTTCAGTCTATTTTCTCTCTGTTGTTCATATTGGATAATTTCTATTGTTCTATCTTCCAGTTCACTGATTCTTTCCTCTATGCCCTCCATTCTGCTGTTGAGCCTATCTATTGAGTTTTTAATTTCAGTTATTGTGTTTTCTGTTCCAAAGTTTCCATTTGGTTCTTCATATCTTCTGTTTCTTTGCTGAGATTTTCTATTTTTCATTTGTTTTAAGTGTGTTTTTAATTATCTGTTAAGCATTTTTATGATGGCTGCTTTAAAAATCTTTGTCAGTTAATTCTAACATTTATATCACCTTGGTGTCTTGTGATTGTCTTTCTCATTTAAGTGGAGATTTTCCTGGTTCTTGGTGTGATGAGTGAATTTTGATTGAAACCTAGATACTTTGGTATTATGTTGTAAGTCTCTGAGTCTTGTTTAAATCCCCTGCTTAAGCCGGTCTGCTGTGCTTTCACTGCAGCAAGGGCAGTGTTGGGAGTTGCCCGATTATTGCTGGATGGGGTGGATGAATTTGACCTCCATCGACACTGAGTGGTAGGGAGGTCTTTGTTACCATTGGGCTCCCCAGGATGCCACTCTCTCAGTTGGACTGTGAGAGGTAGAAGTGCCTTGTTACTGCCACCAGTGTGGCTGCCACCCACATAGCAGGGTTGGCCTCATTCCCTCCAGGTAGTGGGGAGGGTGCTGGCTTTCCACTAGGATGTGCTGTTCTAAGTAGGGAGAAGATGGGTCATTAATTCTGGTTGCTCCCTACAAGGCCCTCTGGCATTGTGTAGGTCAGGGTCTTGCTATCACAGGGCAGGAATAGAAGTCCCTGCTCCCTTGAGACCAGAGACTTGGCTTTCCTGAGACCACCTCATTACAAATGGTGAGGGTGGAATTCTAGGCTCCGCACTCAGTCTCTGTTGAGGTAAGTGGAGGTTGCAGTGTCCCTGTGAAGCTTGGTTGTGGTGCCATGGTCATTGTCTGTGAGTGCTCTGTCTTGCTAGCCTTCCCCTTCCTAGTCCATTCACTAAGGAGATCTGATTTTGTTGTTGTTGTTGCAGTTTGGCCAGGGCTGGGTTTGAACCAGCTACCCTCGGTATATGGGGGCAGTGCTCTACCCACTGAGCCAGCCACAGGCGCCACCCAAGAGAGTTGATTTTTTTTTTTTTTTACTTTTACAAATTTGTGCTTGCTGGCATTTCTGAGTTGCCAGCTTCTCTGGCACCAAGTTGAGGGTGTATGGGGAATAAAAGAAAACAAAGAAAAGAAAAACTTACTGTTGCATTGTTCCTCAGGTCCCAAGGTCCCTGGCCAATCTGCCGCCTTCTTTCCACCTTTCAGAACTTTCTCATATTTGCCTTGTATGTGATATCCAAGAATCTTATACAGAGTAGCACCCTTGCCCAAGGGTTCACATTCCTAGGTTTCAGTTACCTGAGGTCCACTGCAATCTGAAAATGGCCATTATTAAGTAAAATGAGGGTTACTTGAGCACAAGCACTATGATACCATTTCAGCTTACACGATAGCTAATGACTAGAGGTGATTGGGGGCAGAATGGAGTAGGATGGCATGAGATTTCATCATAGTACTTAGAACAGTGGGCAATATAAAACTTGTAAATTGTTTATTTCTGTAATTTTCCATTTAGATCACAGTGCCTATGATTCACCTCACTTGATCCTATTTCATAGGCATTTTATCATCTTACATCATCATAAGAAGGATGAGAATAATACAATGAGATATTTTGACAGAGACCACATTTGCATAGTTTTTATTACAGGATATTGTTATAATTTTATTATAAATTGATATTAACCTCTTACTGTGCCTAATTTATAAGTTAAACTTTATCATATGTATGTATATATAGGAAAAAACAGTATTTTGAGGAAAAATCAGTACTATCTAAGATTTTGGTCATGCACTGGGGGTCTTGGAATGTAGTCCCCAAGGGTAAATGGGGATGACTGTATTTGCTGTGCTTAGCAGAGTGGATGAGGCAGTACTGTTGTCTTCAGAAGCTGAAGTCTTGAGTTAATTTTTATATGTAATGTGAGATAAGGATTGAAAGGGTTTCCCCCCCCCCAATGGATGTCCAATCATTCCATTAACATTTTTTTAAAGGATTATCATTTTCCCATTTTATTATTTTTGGCACTTTATTTCAGGAAAAAATTCTGAGATTATTGTTACAATTGTTAGTTCCATTATGCTGTATTATTTTTGTATTTCAGACATTCCAGTTGTGCAAACTTTGGCTCTCTGTTGCCTGTCTTGTCTATAACTTTATTTCTGATCCTTTGGATAGCTCATTTCATAGTATCCTCTTGGCTCATCTCACACCTATCTTCCTTTTATGTTGATAAACTTTCAGTCCTATCTGTTCTCCCTTGGACTCCTTGTTCTTTCTGAGACAATTTTGTCTTTCTCTTTAATTTTCTTTCTGAGATGATTTCGTCTTCTTTAATTTCTCGTTAGTGCTCATCCCACATCTTCTAGTTGTCCTTCCATTTTATTTTGAGCTTTTGAATCTGATTTGTAGTAATCTTTCCTATTAGCACTGTTTGTTCAATTATATTTGATTCATATTGAAAAGTTATATTAGTTTTCCTCTACTTTACAGGGGGGTGTTTTGTAAAATTTTGTTAGCTGAAAAGTTTTTATCCTTCCTTTCTACTTTCTTCTTATAGAAGCTTTTTCACATAATGATAAACTGTGTAAATTTTCCTGGACCAGCAATTACATGTGACTTTGTGGAGGGTAGGGTAGAGGTCTGGGTAACTTACTTGCTTTCTAGTTCAAGAATATCCTCCTTTGGGGAAGGGAGTAGAGTCTTACTCTGTTGTTGTTATTTCCACACTTACATGCAGGCTAAAGCTTATGGTTTCTTGTTTCTCATATACTACAGGGATAGACTGTGGATAATTTTGTTCTTTCTCTATATTGAGAAATAGAGGGTATGGGGAGAAATTTGAGTGTAGGTAACTGCCATTATCTACAGGCACTAGTTTCTTACTATCTTTTTATTTTCTGCTGGATTTGTAGTATGGCCACTTATAATTGCCTTCTTACCTTTTCTCCCTCCCTCCTTCACATGAAAAACTCTTTTCCCCTAATGATTTGTCAATTTAAACGGTTTACCAGCATCTCAATCTTTGTCTTTCTTGATCTTTTCTGTTGCATCTTTGTTTTCTGTTTCATTAATTCTTGTTCTAATTTATATTTCCTTTAATCTACTTACTTTATCCATACCGTAATATTCTTTCTCCAGTTCTTTATTTGAATATTTAGCTCATGGAATTTGAGGTGTGTTTAAAGCTTTAATTTTCACTTTGAGAATTATTTTAATTGCATATTATAAACTTTGAAATATTGGTTTCTTGTTTTAAGTCTTTTTTCCAAGTGTGATTATGATTTCTTAATTGATTTATGTGTTATTTATAAGTATGGTTTTGAATTTCCAGTTGACAGGTTTTTCTATGTTGATTTTTTCTCCCTTATTTTTGCTGTTGATTTCATTATTCCCTCTCATCTTTCATCACTTCTATTTCAGATCATCCAGTTGTTTTTTTTTTTCTTTCTTTCTTTTTCCCTTTTGTTTGAAGAACATCTTTCCTAACTTTGTTTAGATTGAGTGGTGGTAAGTTCTCTCATTTTGCCTGAGTGGTCTTTGCCACTGTTATTAATTCTACTTCACATGGAATTCTAGTTTGCTATTTTCTCTCAGGATATTGAGACCGTTCCACTGTCTTCTGCCTCTGTTGATTCCTTTGAGAAGCCAGTTGTCAGTCTGAATTGTTTCTCCTTTTTATGGCTGTGTCTTCTCTCTGTAGCTGCTTCAATAAACCATATTTATTGTGGAAGTTGAAATACATGGGGAGGCAGAGACAAGGGCAAGTGGCTTCTGCCTTCAGCAGCTGCCCACGCTTTGCCAATCTTGTTCACTTACACTTTCTCTTGCTTTCTTGTGTATCATTTTTAGGTATAAATATGCCAGTAAGCATCATTAATAATTAATAGCGACAGTAGCTCTTTCTTTCTTTCTTTTTTTTTTTTTCTGAGACAAGGTCTCTCTCTGTTGCTCAGGCTGGGGTGCAATGCTGCAGCCTCCAAATCCTGAGCTCAAGGGGTCCTTCTGCCTTGGCCTCCCAAAGTATGGGGATTTCAGCCCTGAGCCACTGCACCCGGCCATTTTGTTATTATACTTTACAATATTGGTAATGGTTCCTTGCTAACAACCAATCTATTCTAGGTTCAAACTTTACTGGCTATCTCAAAAATAACATTTTACAGATGGTTTGTTTGAATAAGAGTCCAAACAAGGTTTACTCCTTTGACTTGCTTCATTTTGAAAACGTCTCTTTTATGTTATGATGATTTTCTCTTTTCTTTATGCCATTTGTTTGTTGAAAAAACATACCATTTGTCCTGTATAATTTCTCACATTGTTGATTTGGTTGACTGCATCGTGGTGTCATTTAGTAAATTCCTCTGTCCTCACTATATTCTGCTACTGGTGATTAGACCTAGGACAGAGCTGCTGAGCTGTGGCACCACTGAAATTCTGTTGTTGGCAGCTGTCCTGAGCGTCTCAGGGTGTGTAACAGCAGCCTGGTCTGCACTCACCAGATGCCCCAGATGGTACCAAAGTCACCCATTTGTGAAGCGCAGATCTAGAGACTTGGTTAGAAAGAATTGAGGCTATTTCTTTTGTAAGCATCATAGGTGGTATTGTGCACTTGCTGTTGTGTTTGAAATGTGCAGCGTAGTATAAAAACAACCTAGAATATTACTAACCATCTATTATGTAGTATGTACATTTCTAAAATAGTGACTCTGTGCTTCTCAATTTCTTTTGTAAGAGCTTATTTCTTGCTTTCTTAAAAAAACTTTCTACTGGGGCAGCACCTGTGGCTCAAAGGAGTAGGGTGCCAGCCCCATATGCCAGAGGTGGCAGGTTCAAACCCAGCCCCGGCCAAAAACTGCAAAAAAAAAAAAAAAAAATAGGGCGGTGCCTGTGGCTCAAAGGAGTTAGGGCATCGGCCCCATATGCTGGAGGTGGCAGGTTCAAACCCAGCCCTGGCCAAAAACTGCAAAAAAAAAAAAAATAATAATAATAATAAATAAAATAAAAAAATAAATAAAAATAAAAAACTTTCTACTGAAATATATATAAGCAGTTATCTTCTTTTTCTTTTTTTTTTTTTGTGACAGAGTTTCACTATGTCGCCTTTGGTAGAGTGCTATGGAGTCACAGCTCACAGCAACCTCAATTCCTGAGCTCAAGCAATCCTGCTCCTTCAGCCTCCCAAGTAGCTGGAACTACAGAGGAACTACACCACAACATCTGCCTAGTTTTTCCATTTTTAGTAGAGATGGGGTCTCACTCTTGCTCAGACTTGTCTCCAACTCCCGAGCTCAAGGAATCCTCCTGCCTCGGCCTCCCAGAGTGCTGGGGTTATAGGTGTGAGCCACCGTGCCTGGCCAGTCCCCTTTAATTCTAGTGATTTTTGTCTCAATGTGAATATGGCTCCCTGAGCTTTTTTATTTTAGGTAAGCATTTGCCAAGTATATATTTTTCCATCTTTTGACTTTCATCCTTTATGTGGCCTTGAATTTTGGGCTTGTTGTTTGGAAACTACATATTTTATAACTGTTATTTTATAAAATCTTGCTGAATCTTTGTCATTTAATTGCCCAATTTAGTCTGCTCATAATTATTATGACTAGTAATTTACTTGGACTTTCTTCATCCATCTTAGATTATGACATTTATTCCATTTTTCATATGCTTTTTCCTTCCTTTTTAATACTAACTGATTTTGATTGTTTATTTGCTTACATGTCCCACTTTGCCTTCTCCTGGTTTAAAAACTATAGATTCTATTTCTGTTCTTTTAGTGATTAAATTTGTAATTTTACCTGTATTCACAATAAAAATCTATAATCGTTAACTTCCCTTTTAATAATACTAAGACCTTAGAATAGTAACTTAGTCCCATTTTTCCCAACTTCTTTGTTACTGTTGTATAGCATTCCAGCTCTTTTTTAAAAATTCTGCACAGTAGAGGGCGGCGCCTGTGGCTCAGTGAGTGGGGTGCCGGCCCCATATGCCGAGGATGGCGGGTTCAAACCCAGCCCCGGCCAAACTGCAACAACAAAAAAAATAGCCGGCGTTGTGGCGGGCGCCTGTAGTCCCAGCTGCTCGGAAGGCTGAGGCAAGAGAATCGCTTAAGCCCAAGAGTTAGAGGTTGCTGTGAGCCGTGTGACGCCACGGCACTCTACCCAAGGGCGGTACAGTGAGACTCTGTCTCTACAAAAAAAAAAAAAAAAAAAATTCTGCACAGTAAATATTATTATTGCTTTGTACATGATAGAGACCATGTTTATTTAGATTTGCCAGTTTTAGATTTCTCACTGCTCTTTGGCTTACCTTTTAGTCTTACAGCTCAAAGCTCCATTTGCTATAATTCTCTTTCTTCCTAAAGTTCAGACAGTCCTGTGTGACCTGACACGTGCACTCCCAAAAATGCCTTGCACTAGAAATCGTAGAGGTGTAGGAAGAGTAGAGTTGGGCCCAATGACTCAAGAGTTGTTTAACTCTTTAACCAGAAAGTAAAAAACTGGAATGGTCCTGATAAAAAATAATAGCAAAGTTTAATTTATTTTGTGTGTGTGTGTGTGTGTGGAGACAGAGTCTCACTGTACCGCCCTCGGGTAGAGTGCCGTGGCATTACACGGCTCACAGCAACCTCTTAACTCTTGGGCTTACGCGATTCTCTTGCCTCAGCCTCCCGAGCAGCTGGGAATACAGGTGCCCGCCACAACGCCCGGCTATTTTTTGGTTGCAGTTTGGCCGGGGCTGGGTTTGAACCCTCCACCCTCGTCATATGGGGCTGGCACCCTACTCACTGAGCCATAGGCGTCGCCCGCGAAGTTTAATTTCTATTAGCATTTATGGTCAGTGTCAAAATTTCTGCAGCCTTAAACGCTGAGACTCAACCCTGCTTTCCTGTGAGATGAGGATCCTGGTGGACATTTGCTTTCAAGGAACAGCCTGGCTCAGTGCCATAGTTCAGTGGTTAGGGTGCCAGCCACATACACCAAGGCTGGTGGGTTCCAGCCTGGCCCAGGGTCTGCTAAACAATGACAACTGCAACCAAAAAGTAGCCAGGTGTTGTAGTGGGTGCCTGTAGTCCCAGCTACTTGGGAGGCTGAGGCAAGAGAGTCACTTGGGTCCAAGAGTTTGAGGTTGCTATGAGCTGTGACATCACAGTACTCTACAGAGAGTGACAAAATAAGACTGTCAATAAAAAAAAATAAAGTTCAGCCTTGGCCTGAAACTCACATAGCTGTGATGTGAAGGGAATTCTTGAGTCCCAATTGGGTCTTTTCTCCTGTTGTGCGTTGCTGTTATTGTGAAAGAAGTGTGGCTTTAAATAATAAGTATTCCTTACTTTAAAGGTGATATGTAGATATCCAAGCCCTTTGTGCTGCTTCTAGAACTCATGATGGTAATGCTGAATGTTTGTTGTCTAGTCTTCCATTGCCATGTGTCTGGGTACCCAGTGCCCGTCTGCAGCTGTCTCTGTCTTACTGGTGCAGGAGCTGGGTCCACCATCATCCTCCCAGAGCCTCCCCTTATAAGCATAAATAATATAAATGGGTACAGGATTCTGGCCACAGCTGTAGGCAGACTCAGCCTAAAATAAATCCCTGATTGAATTAAAGTGATAAATCCTTCATCCTATCTGCCTAATAGACAAAAGGGTACTTTCACTGGTGGAAGACATTATCTGGTATCATTTATATACCACGTGCAGCATGCAATAAAAAATTATGAGACATGCAAACAAGCAGGACAAAAGAAGTGTAATAAAACAAAAAGTATGGTCTAACAGCCCTTCTGAGGTCACAGCTAACATTTTGGTGTTATTTCTCTCCTTGCATGGGTGTTATTTTCTACAGGTGGGGCTCATGTAGGGTATACAAGTATGTGGCCTGCCTTTTTTTTTCTTTTAACTTACCATGTCATAAATTTCCTCTTACATCTGTGAAGTCATTTTAAATTTAATCAATTTATTTATAGAAATGGGGTTCTCATTATGTTTCCCAGGCTAGACTTAAACTTGAGGTCTCAAGTGACCTTCCTCCCACATTGCTGGGACAACAGGTGTGAGTTTTTTATTTATTTATTTATTTTTTTTTGTAGAGACAGAGTCTCACTGTACCACCCTCGGGTAGAGTGCCATGACGTCACACGGCTCACAGCAACCTATAACTCTTGGGCTTACGTGATTCTCTTTGCCTCAGCCTCCCAAGCAGCTGGGACTACAGGCGCCCGCCACAACACCTGGCTATTTTTGTTGTTGTTGTTGCAGTTTGGCTGGGGCTGGGTTTGAACCTGCCACCCTCGGCATATGGGGCCGGCGCCCTACTTACTGAGCCACAGGTGCTGCCCAGGTGTAAGCTTTTTTAATATTAATAGTGTGCTGCTTCATATAAACATTTCATATTTTACTTAGTCAAACTGTGGTTATATGTTTCGTAACTTTTGTTACTGTAAAAGAACTTATAACAAAGTAAATACAGATTGCTGTGTGTATGCTTGATTGCCTTAGCGGATAATGTCTTAGATATTAATAGAGTATTTTAAGCTTTAATTAAGTATTGTCAGATTTCTTTCTCAGAGGTCTGTGTATTTAATAATTTATGTTTTAAGCAGAGATATTTGATGATAGCCATTTCATAAGTGGTCACTATAAAAATGCCTATGCCTGTGGGTAGGGGAGCTGGCTGCCTGGTGCCACATCAGCTGTTCTCACATGCCACACAAGGCTCTTTTTTCTGGCCCAGCTATTCTCTGCAGGACTTCAGGTGGTCAGTGGCCAAGGAGGGCATGGAGCTTGTTCTCTACAGCAGGCTGTAGGGATAAGCACCTTCATTTTTGTTCTTAATATCCTCTTTGCTTTTATGTTTCTTTAAAGAAGTAAAAAGGAGATACAGCAGGTGGGGGGGGCTCCAAGTCACTGTACTATGTTCTTTGGTGTCCCTGAGGTCTTAGGAACTCTGTCACCCACAAGAGTTGAAGTATATGTTAGGATAATTAAAGATGCAGAGTTGTGAGCAAAATGCATGAATAGAAGGCTTTATCTGACATATCAGGTTATGGCCATCTCAGTCCTGGGCAGTTTGGTTTGTGGGAACAAAACTGGGCAGGGCTGGAGTACTCATTCAGCAAGCAGAGGGTGGGCCTGGGGGAGGTCGGGTGCTGAGTGGGGGCCAAGTGAGGACCCATAAGGACCCAAGGAAGAGAGAGCTGTGAGCAGAGACTGGTCAGCAAATCATTCCTGGGTCAGTGGGTCCTTCTGACCTCCCTATCATTGTGGGCCCTTATCTAGAATCCTGAGGGAGAAAATGCCAGGTCAGTTCAGACTGGACAATGATGGTCAGGGAGCTCCTGTGGTCTTCTGAATCAGGGCCAGCCCTGCCTGTCCAATTTCACTGTTCCAAGGGTCCTGTAGAGGCCGTGGGGAGGCCTGGCTGGCTTTGCTCCTTTTGGAGAATGCACAGCCTAGTGGGCAGCAGTGGGCTTGAATCTGTTCCCACCCCAGCCCTGCCAAATCAAGATGCAAGGAGGGGCCGGCCTATCAGAGTCTCTGCACACACAGCTCAGGGACTTGGTTGTGGCTGTGGCCTGCCGTCATCCCCTCAGCCATGTCTGCGAAGCCTGCCTGGCCAGGCCTTCCTGGTGGAGAGATCATGTGATGTGGGCTGTGTGCACACCACACCCTTACCTGGTGGCTCTGTACTCTCACAGGTGGTAACGTGGACCCGGAGAGCCAAGTGGAGGGTACGAAGGAGGTGGAAGCCGATGACGTGATGAGGAGCGGCCCCCGACCCATTGTGCCATATAGCTCCATGTTCTGCTTAAGCCCCACCAACCTGTGAGTCCCTCGTTGCCCCGGCATGTGGCTGTCTCTCTTTTCCATTCATCATGACCTGCAGAGACACAGGAACCAGCATGGCCTGTAGGAGCCCTGAGGGCGCAATTGCACCCTATGCTACGTGAGCTTCTTTGGTCACTGCCATAGTCCCTTGAGACACATGCCCATGACTTTTCATGTAGACGAGGACACAGACGGTTCTGTGCTACGTGCCCTGATATAGCAGTCTTGGTGATGCAGGGTTTGAACCCAGCAGCTGTAGAGCTGCTGCTCAGCCCTGCATGCTCAGCCCTACATGCTCACTCTCCTCTGCACACATGGGCCCATCTCCCTGTGTGCACACAGGTTTCATGCACCCCCTTCCATTGCACCTGTCACCCACATGTGTATGCATGCATGCAGTATCTGTTTACTTGTTCACCTGTGTGCCTTCCCATGTCTGTCCGGCATGCATTTGCCATCCACTCATCAGTCTGGTGCTCTCATCGGTCCAACTAAAGTCCACATGGTAGACAGCACTCTAGGCACTGGAGGTGCTCAGGACCAAGGCACTGTCCTTGCTGAGCCTATGTGCCTGTGGGAGTGACAGACACCAGGCACAACAAATAAGTAAAAGACGTAATAAGACGTCCAACAGTGCATAGTGCTGGAGGAAGCACAAAATGGCGTGGAGATACTGTCCAGGTACTAAGTTAGATGGAAGGTTGGGAGTGGAAGGGAGGGTGTACAGGGGGAGCAGGGGATGTAGACAGGCAGTGCAAGGGCAGCAAAGGCAGGTTGGCCTATACCCCGTTTGTTGCTGGTCTGCCCGGCCACTCCTGTCCCAGCAGCCAGTGGTGTCTGCACATGGCTCTCCAGCACCCAATCTCCCTGCCTCCTCCCTCTCTGTTACAGCTCAGCACGTGCAGAGGCATGGTCCCTGCCACAAGGGGCAGGGAACATCCAGTAAGTTCAGCATGAAAATATCTCAATGGAGAGATGCTGGCATTGGGGAGCAGGTGGATTGTTAGTAAAGCTCTCCTAGCAGAAGAGGCACCTGTGCCAAAACCCGAAGGGCAGAAGCTCTGGGGCGGAGAAAGGATGTAGGAGGTAGTGGGCTAGGACAGAGGGTGGACATGGGAGGCAGCAGGCTGCAGGCAGTATGGGCAGCGCCAAGATGAGAAGGGCTTGACTGCTGGCATCCTTTGGGGATGGACAGCACTGAGAGGTGGACATGCTCGACCTGCACCTCAGCAAGATCCTTCAATGGGGAGAATGGACAGAGATGCCGGGTGGTTGAAGTGTTAGGAAGAAATGGTGGTGGTTTGACTGGAGTAGTCAGAATGGAGAGGTTTGGAAGTCAGTTCTTGGGAGAAATTTTGGAGGCATAATCTGCAGAATTTGATGATACTTTGATACTTGTACTATGTGGGAGAGGAGGGGTTGTTAAGGACAGCACCAATCTCTGCTGGATGCTGGGCAGAAGGTAGTGTGCTCACCAAGACTAGCAGTGCTGCTGAGGGTCTGGATGAGAAAACCTAAGGCAACTGTAGACATCTTGTAGCCAAGTAGCCCGGAGTCTAAGTGGTAGAAACCCAGACACAGGCTTCTGAATTAGAAGGAAAAGTGTCTCTTTTAAGGAGGGAGAAATGCCATGGAGTGAAGAACTAGCAGGCTGTTGGTAGACCTGGGGGGCAGATCCATGGGTGTGAGGGTAGGAGCCAGGTGAGGATAAAAAGATGTGCATGGGCTCCCTCCAGAGAAGAGAGAGAAGGGGGTCTTTGGATGGAAGGTCTTGGGATGTCAATGTTAGAGGAGAGACTGGAAGGGCTAGAGGGGCAGAGAGTGTGCCTGGGATGCAGGAGGTAGAGGTGGTGCTCCTAGAGCATGTTCCTTGTGTGGAGTGGACAGTCCACTCCACCTAGCCCATCTATTGCTGCCCCTTCTGTCCGCTACTCAGAGATTGGCTTTCCAACCCCCTGAGCACTTGTCCGCACCAGTCTCCTATTTCTGTCCACACTGTTTTCTGCTGTTTTCCTGCCAGAATGGGACTTCCTGAGGTGGAGGACTTGCCTGCCCTGTTGCTTACTATGTCCCCCAGAGTTCAGCACAGGCTGGCAGAGCAGATGCTTAGTAATGTTGCATGAGTGAGTGCAGGTGAGCAAGTGGGCTTGTGTTCCTGGTGGCCCTGGGAAGGTTCCTAGGCCAGGAGAGGCCTGCCGTCTGCCAGAATGCTAATGCTGACATCCATCCTCTCTAGACAGCAGCCAGGTGGACACAAGTGGTTATGCTGTACGGAAGTCTGGCCTGTGAGCTGTAGCCTGTGAGCTGTGGGCTGTGCAGCCTTCCCACTCCTTGTCCTGGGCTGCCCTCATCAGTACCTCAGCCACCATTGTCACCGGGCTGCTGTGCCAGGAGAAGTGGAGAAGGCTCTGGTGCCTGTAGCTGAGCCAAGTGTGCCCAGCTTGCTCACAGCCTCCATGCTTTATCCCCACAGGCTGTGGTGCCTCTGCCACTACATAGTGACCATGCGCTACTTCGAGATGGTCATCCTCGTGGTCATTGCCCTGAGTAGCATTGCTCTGGCTGCAGAGGACCCTGTGCGGACAGACTCTCCCAGGAACAATGTTAGTGGCAGAGGGGCTGGCTTCTCCCCGAACATCCTCCCTCTCTGCTATGTCTCCTCCTCAGGGGCGCAGGGCCCAACGTCTGAAGGCAGGAGTAGCAGGGGTTGGGGCTACAGCCAGGGGACTAGCCCAAAGGGATGGATGCATGTCTGAGCCCTGCCTCCTAATGCCCAAGCCCACAGCTCCCAGATTGGCTGTCTGCCCAGTGACTCAGAAGAGCTCGGAGCCCCTGCAGCAGCCCTGGCTCAGGCTCCAGCTTGGTGTTTGGAATAACCTTCCTTTTGGTTTCAGGCTCTGAAGTACATGGACTACATCTTCACAGGTGTCTTCACCTTTCAGATGGTGATAAAGGTGAGCTGTGTGGCCATCCCAGCTACCTGGTGTTTTGCTCATCTTCCCATATGAGATGGGGGTAAGGCTGGGGGTTAAGCCACATTCCTGGTACCCTCTGGTGAGGGTGCACAGTGGGCGGGTAAGCAGTGAGTATATGCATACGTGTGTGAGGACATGAGAGCACCTGCTGCATGCATATGGGGTGTGTTTTGAGAACAAGAGGCTTCGTCATTCATTGAGGACCCCTTGTGCAGGATCGCCTCCCCAGCAGTGCCTGGGTCCCTGCTGCACTCCACTCCTGGAACAGGACACTTTGGGTTCAGCTCCTTCCCTAGGGCTGCTGTGTGACAGGAGGCCAAGAAGCCTGGAGAGAGCTGGGGGGCCGTGGGAAGTAGGCAGTGAAGACACAAATTTTAAAGGGGTCTGGCATTTGCCTGGTAAGAGGCTCAGGGTCTGCCGCCTCGCTGCAGCCTTCATTTCTGTCTCTATGTGTGGATCTGAGTGTTCCCTTATCAGTGTCTGACAGGCATGTGCTCAGCGTGGTTGGATGTACACACGTGTGTGTACACCTGTGACTTCAGCATGTGTGCCCAGTGCGTACTCTCAGGGTGGCACTCGGCACATCATCATGTTTTATAAATGAGGAAACTGAGGCTACAGAGGTCCTGGCACCTGTTCCAAGTCCCCACACAGGGAGTGGCAGAGCCAGGCCACAAAAGAAAGTCCTATAACCTGGACCAGCTGCTCTTCCTGCTGCATTGAGCCGGCCCTCTGAAGGTGTGGCAGAGCATGGCCATGCAGAGCACATGGTGGCAGACCCTCCCAGTCTCATTCAGGCTTCAGGGTGGCAGGGAGCCCAGGCAGGGTGCCAGGCTGTCATGAACTGTGACACTGGGGTCAGTGACCTTGAGTCCCTTAGAGGGTATGACCTGGACTGTGACCTCTGCCCTGGGAGGGCATGTGAGCATGTTCCGAGGCTGCAATGAGGTCACAGACGTGCGAACCTTTGCTGAGAGGGAGTGACCCTATGACACCAGGACCTGGCTCTACCTCTTTCCTGGAACATTATATTCGCTAATGTGTGTTTCTCACCTGAAGATGATTGACTTGGGACTGCTCCTTCACCCTGGAGCCTACTTCCGGGACCTGTGGAACATTCTGGACTTCATTGTGGTAAGTGGGGCCCTGGTGGTGTTTGCCTTCTGATAAGTAACCATATTGGCTCTGGTCTGGCTGCGTGCAGCCCCCAGAACCGTGGTACAATCATGTTAGGGTGGCCAAGGAGAAGACCTTGAGTGTAGCGGCATGGGGTGATGTCTGTGGGCCATATGGAACTGGTCCAGCTTCCTGGAGCTGGGCTCTATGGGGCCAGGGGACCTGAGGGGACCCGAGGCCTGTCTGTCCCTGACGTCCCACAGGTACCCGGTGGTTCTAGGACTGGGTGCAGCCCCACAGGGCCCATACGAGCAGCTTTACCTGAGGTGAGCATCTGGGCCAGTGCTGTTCCCAGCCAGAGTTGGAGGTCATCTTACCCTCTTGGGGTATTGGGCTGTTCCTTCTGCCTCCTTTGTGGGAATACTCCCCCTGCTGGAGTGGGGCCTAGAGAGAACTCTGTCAGGCCTTGCGTGGAGAGTGTCAGGGACTGGGGGGACCTGGTGGGTGCAGAGGGCAGCTGTGAAGTGAGAGCCAGAGACAAGGAAGGCCCCTGACAGTCGATAGGCAACACTGGGGGCTTTGCCTTCTCTGAGCCTACTGGGAAGGCTGCACCTGCACAAAGGCCCCTCCTATCCTGCCAGTGTCACTGACTCTGCTCTTTTTGCCTCCTTGTTGCTGGACTCGGTAGGAGCACCATGGTGTAATGCTTCTCTCTCTCTCCCCCATGCGTCTGGCATCACAGCTCCAATGGCCTCTCTCCAGACCATTTCATCACCAGCCTCGCCTCCTGCTCACCCACATTCCCCATCTGGGCTGCATGCTGCTAGGAGCCATGTACCCAAGCCCAGTGTTTCTGTCATGCCTTGGGTTGGGGCCTAGGGCTGGACATGGTCAGCCCTTGCTGCGGCATTTCCTAGAGATCAAGGTGTCCTGGTCACGTGCTAGAGGCTGAGAATATCAGCTGGAAGGCAGTGAGGTGGCAACTTCCAGCTGTGGCCATAGGCCCCAGGATGTTGGACCTCTTAAGCTGCTTCCTCTGAGGCTCCTTTCTTGAAGTGCAGCTTCCTCCCCACTCCTTCCTGAACACATCAGTGCCCAGCCATACCCAGCTTCACCTCTGGGTGTCTTAATGAACCCTCCTTCCATGGTAAAGGGAACGAGAACTTTGCCAGGGTGTCGGGAGGGTCCTGCAATGAGGACAGTGAAGCCAGGGATGCTGGACAGTCCCAGCAGGAGGAGAGAGGTGAGACCCAGCCAGGTGGCTTCAGAGGAAGAGAATGGGAGGCAGCCCTGAGCTGGCTATTCTGCATGGATGCCAGAGGGCTGCTCCTCCCAGACAGGCAGTGTGGCCTTCCTCCTGCTCTGCCCCACCCCAGGCCAGCGTCTGTCCTCCCTTCTCGGTCTGGCAGAGGAGGGTGGTTTGAGAGCAGGTTCAGGGACTTCTGCAGTGATGGAAATAGCCAACTTAGAGGGGCTGGGCTTTGCCCACCTGAAAACTCAGCATTGCAGGGGAGTTTAATTGGACTCTGGGGTGTAGGCTGCTGCTGGGGCAGCAGAGAACTGGGTATCCAAACTCTCCAGCCCCATGAAGGCCTGAGACACTCTGCCCACCCCACCCAGTGGGCCCAGGAAGACCCCTAAGGATAGGACCACACACACCCATGCAGGCCATTGCCCACTGAGTAAAGAAGCCAGAGCCCCAGGTATGAATGAAGCCTACTCCATCCTGTCCACTCCTGCCCCCATGGACTAAGGGCTTTATGCTTCTGATAATAGGCTCTCCATGAAGCCTGGCCTGGCCTCGCCTCAGGTGGAGTTGGTAGGAGGTCAGTAGGTTGGCCCCCAGTGCCTGCTAGGCCCAGTTCCTGGGGCCCTGGCAAGCAGAGGCAGTACCTAGGTCTGCTCTGGCTTTTCCTGCGAGAGTCCCTGATGTGGGCACATGAACCCTGGACTTCGGAGCTTGTTTCTAGTGCCTGAGTTTTCTTTTCCCTGACTTTCTCCCTGCTCCCCTCTGTGTGAGTTTCCCTGTCCACTGCTCTGTCTGTGGCTCCCTCCCTCCTTCCTCACTCTTGGTTTATGTATGTAACGTCTCTTTCTTACTTTCCTTCCCCACTTCCCTCTTCTTTTCTGTCAGCTTTTTGTCATCTGCAATAGTGTTAGGGTGGCCAAGGAGAACTGTAGGAAGAGGCCAGACACGGCCCCCTTACCTCCCTCTGCCAGGACTGAGAAAGCAGGGGAAAAGCCCTTCCAGAATGTTGCGGTACTAAAGGGCTACAGTACTGATACAGGCCCCCTGTCCTCTGCTCCTTGAAGCTGGCTCGGGGTGGCTGTCAGAGTGTGGTTGAGGGAACTCTGGGCTCTCCCTGTGCCCCAGGTGCTGCTGTCCTGGTGCTGGTCCCAGCCTGGCCCCTGTCCTCAGATGAGGCCCCAGGCAGGCAACCATGGGAAGAGCCAAGTGGCCTGTGGTACCTGCAGGGCAAGGCCTCCCTGCTTCTGGATACAGAGGGGTGTGAGCCAGAGCCTGGGGGGCTGCATGGGTGCCACTCACAACTCCACCTGTCTGCATCTGTGGTTTCTCCCTTCTAGAGGATCCAAAGGGAAAGACATCAACACCATCAAGTCCCTAAGAGTTCTGCGCGTCTTACGGCCCCTCAAGACCATCAAACGGCTCCCCAAGCTTAAGGTTAGAGCCTGGACCTGGGGCTTGAAGGGTGTGCTGTGCGTGTATGCACACGTGTGTGCATATATGAGCATGCATTTACGTATGTCTACTTAAATCATACACCTGCATGAAGGAGATGGGCTCACTTAGCTGCAAAACCTTACCCAAGTAGACCTTGTTCCCATCATTCCCCTTCGTTAGCCCAGCAGGACCAAGGGTTTTCTTCAGTAGCCACAGTGCAGGGCCGAAGGGGATGTCCAGAGAGGTGGAGGATCATGGAGGGGAGATGATGCTAGGACACAGGCTCCAGGAAGGTTAGGATTCAGGAGATGGGCATGGCTGAGGTTGTGGACAGAGGATGAGTGTAGCCCAAACATTTGGAATTGTGCTAAAATCTAATCTTGATGGAGTGTGTGCTGGGCACTGTGCTAAGTACTCATTTAATCCTCCAAATTTTTTGTGCTAGTTCCTGTTATTAATAGCTTAGAAAAGCAAGCCATGGAGCATTAAGCAATGTAGGAGCAGAGAAAAGTTTGCTTAGAACGCGTGAGCCCCTTGGCGCCGCAAGGCTGTAGAGGACGCACGGTACCTCGGCGTGGCCGGCGACTGCTCCTGGGCGTTGTGGCTGTGATAGAACGCACAGCTCCTCAGCGCCGCCCTTTGCGAGGGGACCAGGCCCGGCGACCACCTCAGCGCGACGCCCTCAGGACACCGGGGTTCTGCGATTCCAACCCTGAGTGCGACCTTCCTGTCCCAGCCCTGCCTGCCCAGGGGCAGCTGGTGTTCAGAGAACCGGGAGGGGGAGGTTCTGGGTTGAAAATGGAGAGTGCGCTGTGTCCGAGGTCCTCACACACCGGGCGCAGAGGCCACTGGGGATCGGGCTGGCTCGGGCTCGGCTTGGTGTGATGGGTGATGGGGATGGTGGCTGCAGGATGAAGAGCGTTCTGTCCCCTGGAGTGAGGGCTGGGTTCGTTCCTGACTTTGCCTCATGGTTGATGTCTGGGGGCCTGCGGCATGAAGAGAGTTCAGGCCCCTCAGGTCAGGGCTCCGTTTTGGATGATAATTTGGTTCAGGTGAACCTGTGGGATAGAGGGTTTGGGTCCCTAGGTGTGGCTAAAGTTAGGGTCCTTTTTGGGTGGTAATTATGGTCAGAGAGACCTGCAAGATAAAGTTTAGGGGCGTAGGGTGAGGGTTAGGGTTAGAGATCCAGGAGGGGGTGTCCGTATGGAAAATGGAAACGGAGACCACACTGTCCACCACACCGAGGTCCTCCACACATGGGTTGCAGTGTCCGCTGGTGTGACATCCACTTAGTGGCTTTTCCACACTGAAGTGACATCAGACTGTTTGGTCCTCAGCTGTGCTGACCTGGATGTGGGTCAGGCTTGGCCTTTGCAACAAAGTTTGATGTCATCTCTGCTTTCCTGACAGGGTGTTGACAAGATTGTTTGTAAAAGTTGTTACTTACTGGTGCTCGTGACAGATGCCAGTAGTCCCAGCTACTGGGGTGGAGGCTACGGCAGGAGGATCGCTTGAGCCCGAGTTTGAGGTTGCTGTGAGCCATGACACCAGAGCACTCTACCCAGGGTGACAAAATAAGACTCTGTCTCAAAAAAAAAAGTCTTTTACTTCCAATTATTTTATACTTCTAGCGAACTCAAAATAGCAGCACAACGTGTTCTTTATCCTGCCTTTCATTTGCTATGTGAGATTGGCCACTGCATAAAGTACTATCAGGTGTTGGACCCAAAGCAGAGACATTGTCCTAGGTGGCGGCCGTTGACTCCCAAATCGGGAAATATCCAGTTCCTATCTGACAGTTCAATCCTGGGGCTCACTTCGCCTCATCACCTGCGGCTGCTCAGGGAGGTGCAAGTCCCAGCAGTCTGCGTACACCTGCTTCTCAGGCTTGTCAGTGGCACTTTCTTTGCAACTGTTGCTTTGCCATTTGCTCCTGTGCGTGAGTGTGGCTGTTGTTGGACTAATGAGTCTGTCATTTAAATTAAATAATGGAAGAGTGGATAAGAGATAAAATATTTTATTTTTATTTAAATTTCAAACAGCAAGGATGTCTTTTTAAAGAGCTGTTCTTCTGGGGAGGGTGTTTGGAAGTTACTTTTTTATATATAGTAAAAGTAGAAGTAATGTTATTAACTAGCATAGTATATATTAAGTAGATCTCTTTGTCTATAGATTCTAAGGTTAAAAAAAATTGTTTTTGTTGTTTTGGGTGGTGCCTGTGGCTCAAAGGAGCAGGGTACCGGCCCCATATACAGAGGTGGTGGGTTCAAACCGGGCCCCAGCCAAAAAAAGAAAAAAATGCAAAAAAAATTTTTTGTTGTTGTGTTGTTAAAGTGGTTATATTTCTAAAGTATTTTTATTTAGACTAAATTTATAGTTAATATTTTATTGCATGTATAGAGTGTCCTTTGTCTTTGGTATTATGGAGTCTACCAACTCTATGATAGTAGAGTTTGGAAGTGAAAACATCATTTTTAGATAATGGCATGTAGGCTTATCTGATTTCATCAGGGCTTGTCTAGTAGTGTCTAGTATGTAGTGGTTATTTAGGATAACAGCATCCATTATCGTTTTTTAGTTTTGTTTCTGGGTTTGTATGTATGGATTTTGGGGATTTTTTGACATGGGAGCAATGGCTATGATTTCACATATTAATTTTGGGATCATTAGGTATTTTAGTTGGAAATTAATACAATGAGCAAAGAGACAGGAGGGCAGGCATGTTTTGTATATAGTAATATAGATAGTAATAGGAGTAACAGGAGGAGCCCCTTTCCCAACGTGGTTATTGTGTTAGGACCATCGTGTTTGTATTTTAGTGTTAAAGCATTTTTTCCTTTGAGTGATGTTTTGGTTTATAGTTTATATTTTTTAATTGACTGGGCATCATTAGACAAAATAATATGTATCTTTGAAATTTTGTCATTTATGGTTATAACTTAGTAAGGTGTTGTTTAGTGTACTTTGATCTTTTAAGTTTTTTAAACTGGTCTTCATTTTGTATTAACAGTGTTTCTAGCTTGAGAAGTAGTATTTAAGGTTTTTGTACAGGCCAAGTGGCTAATCTGAATATTAAGACTAATAGTCATAGCAGGCGTTATAAAATGGTTAAGAAGACATATTTGGTAGAAATGAATGGGTGTCTGTGACTATGGCAGGTGTTGGGGAGATGTAGTTTTTGAGTATATTTATTAGGTGTGTCTGGTGAGTGTTGTATGTTTTGTGTATGGTTTATGAAATGTACAAGATGTGTAATAGTGTAGGGACCTCAACTGTTAAATAAAATTTGATATATTTATTATTATGTGAATTAAATAACTTTATACATTTTTATCCTGATGGGAGGGTAGAATGTCTGTCTTTTGAGTAATTTTTACAGTCTCAGTTAATTAAGAAGATAGAGGGATGTATTGTTCTAACTGGAGTTTGCTGTCCTTTTCTCTCTGTTGTGGTCCACGAATCCCAGTCATTGACTGTTTTAAACATTTCTTGATGAAAAGGGGGCAGTGTGAATAGTGGGCTCTGTAATCAGTTCTGTGAGGGCAGAAGTGGATATTTGTTTAGAGCAGTGGTTTTCAACCTTCTTTATCTCGTGGTGCACATGAATCTATATTTAAACTTTTGTGGCACACTTAAATTATGTTGATCAGAAAAAGAGTAAAAAAATTGTACTTTGAACTTCTTTTGAAAATAATGAAATTTAAAAATTATCATGGCACACCTAAGATCCTCTCACGGCACAGCTGTTTGCCATGGTGAACTGGTTGACAATCACTGGTCTAGTTGTTGTTTTTATATAGGCATATGTTTTGTTTTTGTAAATGCAGATATCTTGTGGTGACTAGTATTTGTAAGTGGATAGTCTCTAAAGTGTAGATTGTGGTTGAAAGGGACAGTGAACTGGTCCCCTCTTTAACAAGTTTGACGATCCCTGAAACAGAAATTGTTTTACCACATAGATATGTGCACCAGGATGTTTATTCCAGCCCAATTCTTAACTGCGAAGTGGTGAAAGCAACCCAAATGCTCATCAACCAACATGTGGATGAACAAATTGTGGTATATGTATACTATGGAATACTATTCATCCATAAAAAAGATGGAGAGTTTACATTTTTTGTTCACCTGGATGGAAGTGTAACACATTTGTCTTAGTAAAGTATCTCCAGGATGGCAAAAAATGTGTCCAATGTACTCAGTACTATTATGAAACCAATGTATAAACACTTACACACTCATATGTGTGATAAAAGACAAATATAGTCTAGTGAAGGGGAGGAGAGAGGAGGGAGAAGGGAGGGGAAGGAGGGAGGGCAATTGGCAAAAGGAGGGAGGGCATTTGGTGGGAATCTCACCTAATGTGCACAATGCAAGGGTGTATTTCAAATTAACTAAGAGTGTATTTTAAATGTCTTAACTCCCCCCCAACAAATAAACAAACAAACAAACAAAAAACCAAGTAAATGAGGTAATGGTGATCTTAATCAGTTTAATTTAAGCATTCCATATTGTATATCAAATCATGACATAAATGTATAGTTATGATTTTAATTAAAATTAATAAAAACAGGGTGGTGCCTGTACCTCAAAGGGGTAGGGCACCGGCCCCATATGCCCAAGGTGGTGGGTTCAAACCCAGCCCCGGCCAAAAACTGCAAAAAAAAAAAAAATTTATTCAACGAACTGTGAATGAACACAAGTTAACCATACATAGATCAATATTCTCTCTACATCCCACCATTTCATTTGGATGCTTGAAATGCAATTCTGATGTCTTTGGACATGACTTACTTGCAAACTGCCTAAATGAAGCAGAAATCATTGGTTTTGTTTTTGTCTCAGTGTGTCTATTTATTGTTTGTAAAAATTACATTAAATTTTTCACTTTTTGCAAGTGTTAATAAGTAATATCTTATCAGTGTCCAGGTCTTACACAACTTTTTTCAAACTTCATCCTAAGTATTTAGTATTTTTGATGGTATTGTACATGGAATTACAGTATTAACAGACTTTTCCTTTTAGAACAGTTTGATATTTACAGAGCAGTTCAGCAGATAATGTAGAGTTTTCAAATACCCCCTGCACAGATGTCATGTAATCCTTACATTAACAACTTTTATGGTACATTTGTTTTAATTAACAAACCAATATTGATAACATCATCAAGTATCCATTTGTGGGAGGAAGATCACGGATAGAAAGTGCCACTTTCGTCACATTGTATCAGGATACATACTGTCAACATGATCTATGACTCTTGACATGGACCTTGCTCATC
Organism: Nycticebus coucang; assembly: GCF_027406575.1. Lineage (NCBI taxonomy): Eukaryota > Metazoa > Chordata > Mammalia > Primates > Lorisidae > Nycticebus > Nycticebus coucang. The sequence continues at coordinate 65,662 of NW_026515593.1, read as the reverse complement.
TGGCTGCCATAGTGTTTGTGTGATTTCTCCAATGTCAAGCTATTCTTTGTTCCCTCTTCCATCATGTGCTCATTGGAAGGAAGTCAGTATGTCAAGCCCACACTTATGAAATGGGGCGTTGTGGTCCCGAGTATTAGGGTACAATATCTACACCATTTATTGAAAATGAAAGATTTCTCTCTTCTCCCCCACTTATTAATTTATCTATGTAGTAAATATCTATGGACTCAAAGATGTTTAGCTTATGTTACGAGTTATAATTCTATACTCCATTTTTGTTGCTTAAGTCGTTAAAGCTTTTGCCCTTGAGAGCTTGTTCTGCTGGTTTTGTTTGTACTGTCGTGTTGAAATACGATACTGATAGATGGTGTTGTGGTTTGGGGTTTTGCTTTGTTTTGTTTTTAAGCACTTTCGAGTAATGTTAATCAAGGCTGAATAAAATAGTTTGCGATTTAGAACTTTTTCATTTTTTATTTATTTGCATTCTTCAAGTTTAGAACAGCAGAAAACCCATTTGGAATAAGTAAAACAAAGTACTTCAGTGGCTCAGGGGAAACAAAGTCCACCGGTCAATCAGGCATAGCTAGATCAAGGTAAACCATGTAAGAACCCAATCTCTATTCTCTCCTCCACCCCAATCTCTTTGATTTATGTTCTGTTGTATTGGCTTCTCTTTGGCCAGTTTCCCTCTCGGGATGGCTCCACTGCATATTTAAAGCCTTAGAGTTGTAACGTCATCATGGAAAGAAAGAGGATTTTACTTTCAACACGTGCATAGAAGTCTCCGAATTGAAACTTTGCCCTGTCTTGGGCACATGTACGCTCTTGAACCAGATGCTGTCGTGGAGGGAATTGAATTGTCAGATCAGCCAGGTCCAGTCACCAGCCCAGATGAATCTCATTGAGGTTAGCCCCTGTGAAGCGTTGGGACTGAGCAGAGGGGAGGTTCCCTGATGAAATAAGACATCCAATACCAGCTGATAGGAGTAGATGCTGGGCAGGTGACAAACAGAAGCCCTCACGGGTGATGATTAGCATGCACATGTTTTGGTTGCCTCTTCTGCACTGCAATAGAATTCTTCTTATTTCTCCTTATTTCTCCTCCTTCAGGCTAGAAGTCATACCAAATTCATTTGTGGATACCTTCTTTCTCTTCTTTCCAGATTCATCTTCAGCGTTTGGAAAGTGACCAATCCTGGAACGATGTCTTGTTCTGATGAATGAATTTTTTACACTCATGATGCATCAATTGGTGTGTGTAAATAATGAAAATAAAATAAATCCATAAACACAAGATAATCTGAGAAACGAATATTATATAATCTGATGAATGTGATCCTCTTCTTGTTTCTGAAAGACTAATTATTTTACATATCTGCTGATAATCATAGATGAGTCTTATATAGCGTGTCTTAGTTGCCAGCATTTTCTATCTGGTCATTTAATCTTTATAACAATCCACTGAAGTATCAATAGATGCCTTTACAGTCCCATGTTTCAGTAAGATGAATGCCTCAGTAAGAGTGAGAGCTGGGCCTATGAAGACGGGGAGTCTGGATGGAGTCCACATCCTTTTTTTTTGCAGTTTGTGGCCAGGGCTGTGTTTAAACCCACCACATCTGGTATATGGGACCAGTGCCCTACTCTTTTGAGCCACAGGTGCTGCTGGATTCCACAGTCTTTACCACTATGTATTACTGTCAGGCACTGAGCTGAAGCCTGCCATGTGAGTAGGACAGAGTCTCCCATTTTAAAGACTTGTGCAAGCAGGAGGCAGACATCGTGTGAATACACATGAAAAGTGCTTGTAGTCAGAACAGCCCTAAAGGGGAGCTGTGTGTTGGTCCATATCACTAAAAGATATGGTGTGAGGGCGTGTTCACTTACCGAGGCCGTAGCGGGGCAAAGTGGTGTACTTAGAACCTCCCAATGTCATATCGTGTGGTGAATGCTTTACTGTGTTTGTGCTAAGGTTGGATTAATGTTGACATAGGACTGACTAGTCTTAGATTAGATTATATATCAGAAAGGGCTCTTATGAGCATGTAATTGTTTATATATTGATTTCATATGACCTTAATAACTGGCACACTAGGATGCAATGTATGGTGTACATTGGATATTTATTTTTCCATTCTTGCAATACTTTACTAAGAAGAATGTATTTCAACTTCATCCAGGTAAATGTAAACAATGTAGAGTTTAATAACACACTAACATAGTCCAGTTCAGAAGTAGAGGGAAGCAAGGTGTGGGCATTTGGCAGAAGGAGGGAGAGCGTGAGGCAGGATCTCACCTAATGTGCACATTGTTGGGGTGTATGACACACCCTTTGCGGGGCTCTTCTACAAAGTTCTTCAGGAACTTTACCCTGAAGTGGGAACAATGTAACCTAAATATTGTAACCTCATATTAATTAAAAAATATATAAAAAACATATTTAAAAAAAAAGAACTGAGGAAGATAATTAACTACTTACTGGTTTTTTCCTAAGGATCAAATATAAATTGAAAGATAAAGGCGTTGCATATGAATGTGAACATTTTAATTATTTGTATTATCAATTGTGAGTCTAGGCTTTGGGAGATAATAATGCAAATTCCATGTCAGAGGAACAGTGATTCCGTTCATTTGCACCTCATGTCAATATGACACCAATGGGATAATATTCCCTGACCCCAATGGGACAATATCCCTGACCCCTCTGCCTTTTACAGAGAATCAAACTGGATCATACCGTGATAAAAACCAAACTGATGGGAGCATATTCACAGATACACTTCAACGACTGATGATCTGTGGTTCAGAAGACCATGTGTGGGTTGAGGGGAGAGAGGGCTTAGGTATATGCTGTAGAAAATAATTTTCTCTTGTTTTAGTGTACTTAGTGGCAAATGTCATCATCAGCTGGGGATGGTTGTTAATCCAGAGAGTTCTGATTTCTTTCCTCATATTTATGCATACTAACAAAGCGAACTTGGCATTCATCTGTTCCTGATGGAATTCTGCACTCAGGTGGTGGCTTTCAGCAGCAGGTTCTGTTTAAAAAAAAAAAAAGGAAAGGAAAGGAAAGATTATATTACGGAAATGAGCTCAAAGCTACGCTAACTCCTCACTTCTCTAAGGATGGTATGTGGACCATCAGCTTCCACATCACCTCAGAACTTTATAGAAATGCAGAATTTCAGCCCCACCTCAGAGCTACTGAATCAGAATGTACCTTTTATGAGATTCCTAGGAGATGTCTGAACACAGTAAAATTGGAGCTAAAATAAAAATAGAAAGTCAGCCGTTGGATTTGTCAGTATCATCTGATGAATCCTGATTGTCCTTAGCGGCTGAAGCAGTTTATCTTTATCTGGCAGCCTGGACATTCAGATTCTGTTCAGCCTGAGATCCTGACACATGATTAGAAAAGGCTAGCCTGACCACCAAAGAAGGGCAGAGATTCCTTGCAACACAGACCCAGGCAATCTGGGGCTCCTGGCCACCCTAATGTGGTCAGGGTTGAGAGGTGGAAACAGCAGAAGCCTATCAGGCAGCAGAAAGAAAAACCACTTGGGGCCAGGCACTGGAGTAAGCAGTGAGCTCTCCAGGAGCTTGGTCAGCAAGCCACCCCCCCTGGAATGGGAGGAGAATAGTACCCTCTGCTGACAGGGCTGGACATCCCTGCTTCTGGCAAAGGAAAACTGTTTCCTAGGTCCAGGTCCATTGTCATAGAGCAGGCAATGAAGCGTGAATTTGGAGCTGATAGGCAATACCTTAATAACAGCACAATAGGATGCATTTAACCAGTTTCCCATTAGCGGACGTGTTGGTGTTTCCCGTTTTTCACCATTCTCAAGCATGTTGCTATGAGTGACACTTGAATGATTATTACATGAGAATTTGAAATTGCAGAGTGGGACATGAAGGGTTTTGCATCCCATTCTACTGTTAATCAAGTAAGTCCTGGGTTGAAGTTTACTGGTGAAAACATAGAAATAAGCAGCTGCCCAGATTACTTAGGGATGCTCAAAGGCCTTAGTGGGAGTTAGGCAACGTTGCTTTTTTTTTTAAGATTCACTGTAGATAAAAGAAGAAGAGTTATTTACTAAATCCTCATAGGCGCCAGGTTTCCTCTTTCATCTTTTGAATGATCTTAGCCATTGGGGGCTCTCCCAGGATAACACACCCCTAGCCTGCCACACCAGAGGACCATCATAGCTCCTTCAATTCCTTCTTTATTTGGTACCTGAAGAGCCTATTTTTCACCCTTGGGAATATTTCTATATTTTTCTTGTGCTATTTGAAACACGTACAGGTGTTTGTACAGAGAACCAGGAGGTCCAAAAGGCCCTGTTTCCTGCATGGAAGGCATGTCCATCCTTCCTTTCTTTGCCCCCCTTTATCCTCAACACATCCTCACCCAGAAATCCCTTCAGTTCAGCCTATGGGTGGTCACTGCTTGAAGACATACTTTAATCCATTCATCAGCTAAGCACCCACATTATGCCAGGCAATCCGTACAAGGATCCTGAAGGACAGATGCTGTTGCCTCCATTTTGTACACATGGAAACTATGGGTAAAAGCCTAAACGACATCTGAGGTGACAGTGCTTGACTGTGACACCAGATTCCCCAGTGGAAGCCCAACGCATGGCCACGTTTTAGAAAATATTGTAATTACCGGAAGGGGGAAAGGGCCAGTGGGCTTCTGTCCTGACTCAAAAGGCCTCACTGTGCCGTGCCTATGGTCTCTGGTGGCTTCTAAGGAAGTCCTTCCCTGTTAGTTCTGGCCCAGGTGGGGGCTTCCTCCAGTGACCCTTCCCATGGTCGCCTGAACACCTGTTCACACATACAGGGGGTCTTTCCTAAGTCTTTGTTTCTCAGAGGCACCGTTGTGTTTGGAGTTCTTGATACAGCCAGGTGTTACTAGTCAAGGTGCGGTGCTTCCTTCCAAGAGCCAGGCCCTTCTGGCATGGTTCACCTCTTAGAGATGTTACCGGGCAGAGATTAACAACAAGCAGTGAAGGTTTCACCAACCTTTCCTGAGCATCAGGCGGAAGTACAGGATGGGGACCACCCACCTATGTCTTTGATTATTGCTTCCCTGAAGAGCCAGTCATCCGTTACTTTTGTTAATTTATATATTTTTCCCAATTTCAGATTCACACAGAACACACACAAAAATACATCCACAAAGACCCTGAATATGTAATCATCGCAATATGTAACCAAGACGATCTTCAAACTATTCTTCTCTCCTTACAATTATTAGTAACTGTTTGGTATGTTGTTTTGTATTTTTAAAATTTTAATGGACTATTTCCTGGGCAAAGTCAGGTGCTCAGCAAAATTGAACAGAAAGTATAGGGAGTTCCATACGGCGCCTGTCCCCACTCACTCAGAGCCTTCAGACTACCAACATCCCACACTGGAAAGGCACATCTGGAACAATTGAATAACGTACATTGATATGCCCTTATTATCCAAAGTCATAGCTTACATCAAGGCAACAACTCGATATTGTACATTCTCTGAGTTTGGACACATATCCTGTATCCACCACTATAGTATCATACCGAGTAGTTTCACTGCCCTATATATTCTTTGTGCTCTGTCTGTTCTATCCAACCTTCCCCACAACCCCTGGCAACTACTAATATTTTCACTGTCTCTAGTTTTATTTTTTCCAGAGTATCATATTTCAGCTAGTATGGCATATAGCAATTTCAGAGTGGCTTGTTTGTATTTTTAAAATGTTTTGTGCCTAAGCTTACATGACTGTTCGTGTATTATATATTCATTAACTAGTGATAATATCAAACACAGTTCAGCAACTTTCTTCCATAAAAAGTAAGTCTTCACCATATTTTCTCAACAGTATGAACAAAGATTAGGGTATCAACCACAATAGTCACTAACCGACTTGAACATTTCTGTGCCATGTACTGTTCTACTGTAACTGTTTTCCGCCTGTAATGTGGACTGTATTGTGCCCCCCTGAAGAGCATATGTTGACGTGCTAACCCTCAGTATGTCAAACTGTGACTGTACGTAGACAAAGGACCTTTAAGGAGGTATTGAAGTTACAATGAGGTCATTAGGGTGAACTCTAATCCAACGCGACGGTTGTCCTTAAATACGGTGGAGATTAGGACATGAATACACAGACACACACAAAGGAATGATTATGTGAAGAGGAATGAAGAAGACAGCCATGTATAAGGCAGGGAGAGGGCTTTGGAGGAAGCCAATCCTGCTGTCACGATCTTGAACTTCCAGCCTCCAGAACTCTAGGAAAATAATTGTTCATGCCACCAGGTCCGTAGTACTTTCTTATGACTTCTCTAGCAAACTACTACAATGTGTAACATTTATTCTTGCCGTAGCCTCAAAAGGCAAGTACTACTGTCTGCGTTTTATAAGAAGAAACCTGAGGCCCAAGGAATTTTATAAGAAGATAAATAACTTGCCCACGATCCACCGCAGTGTAATATCTAGCTACCAGGATATGCTGTGCTACCATAAAAATCCCCAAATCTTAGGTGGTTAACACAACAAACGGTTACCACTGACTGATGTGGACAGTGTATCAAGGGTTGGTGAGGGGTAGTTCTTCCTAGTTTCTCAGGGTCCCAGGCTCATGGGCCCTTCATTCCAACCTGTTTCCACAGGCTCCTGGGATCGGGGAAGGGAACATGGTAAACCTATGTTGATTCTGAAGTTTCTGCCTTCTCATTATTTCTTCTTACATTTCCCCTACTAAGGCAAGTTATTAGGGCACATCTGTCTTCAAAGGGCTAAAGGAAGGAAGCATAACCCCACCACGTGCCCAGAAGGAGAGGAAAACCAGGATGTTTATGGATAGTGTCATGGTAGGTACACAGGGCAAGCAAGCTCAGGGTGAACATGTCTTCCCCGATACAGGCGGGGCAGTGTGGGGCAAAAATTTCCCTTCATCTGGAGAGAGGTCTGGTCTCTGGCTTCAGCTACTGGGAGGAAATCTCAAGGTCCCTGGAGTGTCCTGCCTCATCACAACATCATTATCTGCCTGGGGGCTTTAGCCATGAGACAGTCTAAGAAGGTGATGTATGTTGGGGGCTTTGGGACATGCCATATGACTTCTGACCTCCTGAGGGGCTGAAGGCTAATGGTCAGCTACATACACACAATGTGATCAAGTTCACAAAAAAGCCTGAACGCTTGGGGCTCGACTGAGCTTCCTGGGTTGGCGGGACTCTGTGTGTACTGCCTCACCTTGTTGATACTAGGAGGGGAACGTGTTCCCAGGACACGAGACTGCACATCTGGACCTGCTCCAGATTCTGCTCTAGGTGTCTCTTACTTCCGCAGTTCCAATATGCATCCTTTCACTCTAAGAAACTATACTCACTAATAGAACACTTTCTGGAGTTCTGTGAGTCATTTGGTCTTTTCGACCAAAAAGGTGGTTGTGGGAGCCCCTAAATTAATAGCCAGCTGGTCTGAAGTGAGGGTGGCCCTGGGATCCCCTGAACATCTAAGTATTCATCTTTTCCTTTTTTAATTTTTATTTTCATTTTTTAAATATTTATACTTAACATAACACTTTATCCTATTGCTCTGCTGAGACTTTTCCTCCATTTAGAGAAGAGAACCCATCTTTTAGTGTTTGCCACTTCCCTCTTTCCAAATTAGGTATAATTTGACATAGGAGAATTACAAAATTCACTTTCAGTAATACAATCCAATTTAATTTTTTATACAGCTTGAAACTGAGGGTTACAATACATACATTTGAAAATAAAATGACATCTTTTCCCATAACTTATTCTGAACAGTAAAAATTAACTTTATGTACCTGACCGTCAACTTCCATGCAAATGAAGAAGCAACATTGTCAAACAATATATCAATATTCCCAATGATGGTTATTACTGAGGGTTCAATTTCTGACTATTTATCTTACAAAGTTAAAATTTTTTCTCAGAATTTTGTTTTTAAAAACCTGCCTTTTGGAAGTGCTTTTATTTCTTCAGGGTGATGGCAACGTAAATTGTGAAAACAATGTGTAAGGTGTCAAAGATAGTATAAAAATACATACAGATACACAAATATGATCAATATTCCTGTTTTTTTCTGATTCCAAAAGCAGATATCTAGCCATCTTCCTTAAATGGTATCGAAAATCTCCAAAAAGCATCTAAGTAACTGGAATATACAAAACCACTATAAGAAACAGATGAATTGGAAGTAGGGCTTCTGTCAGAAACAGGATGGCTATAAAGCAAGCAATCTATGGAAACATTCATATGTTGGAAGTGGCGACAGAAACACAGGTATTTTTCTTGTTGTTTTAAAAACAGCTATTCTGATTTTTATAACCCTAAATTCTAATGCATCAAACAAAAGGTATTAACATTTCACTTAAGATCACTCAGCATCTTCAGCTTTCAAAGAAATATAGTAAACACCTTAAAACCATGAAAATAGTGTTAACAAACTATACTCTAAATTAGTATGTGACCCCAAATGTTGGTCTTCTTAACAGGTGATGGGCAAAATCCCAATCGTAGAACAATCTTCAGAAAAGTTGGCATGACACTCATATTCACTCTTGTCCCAAAGAGGATGGGCATGACAGTGGGGCTCCTGGGCCTAAGCATTTGGTTGTAGTATAAAGCAGGAAAGGGGAAATGACCGGACAGGGCTCTCGGATGGGAAATCACTAAGATACAGCCTGAAAGTACGGCTCAGGAAGGTAGATTTTGCAACTTAGAGTGTGGGTGAGGTAGCCCCCAGTGAGTTCTCATAAGTGGAGGGTAACACTCCCTCATCCCTTGTAGGATTTCATTGTTTGAAAATGATCTTGAAGTTCAGCTTTATCTTGGAGACCACAGTATGTGCTGCCTTTGCCATTTTCCTCCTGCCATTTCTCAATCAATGTCTCATCTCCGGTCCTCTCTGGCAGTTTGGCCCCTAAGAGCTTGGTGGCAAAAGACTGTTAGCATGGCAGAGCCAGACGTGAGCTACTTCCCTCCAGGAAGGCAAAGCTCTTAGAGCCGGCAGGACACCCAGGCCCGCTGTCTGCTGCCTCCTCGCCCCACCTCCCTGGTGGCCTCATGGGGCCATTGTCTGCCTCTCCGAGATTATATGTGGGTGGCCTTGTCCTGTGATATTTGTGTGACGCTCATGCCTATGAATGTGGACAGGGAAGAATTGAATTGTATGAGTGTTGGCATGTTGGGAGTGCCAGGCTCAACGGCTTCAAGTTTACGGGCACCCAGCTGTCACTGGAAAGTATGTACTCCCCGCCTCCCCACCCCCACCATCCAGGTCTGCCAGCCCTTAAAGGCAAAAACCTTTTGAAGTTCAGGGTCAGCACTTGCAGCCAGACAGTGGTTGTACTGTCCACCTTCAGATAGCTGGGCCCCAGAAAACTTGAAGCAGTTAAGTCCCAACATGCCGCCACCCATACAATTCAATTTCTCCTCAAACATAGGCAGGAGCATCAGACAAGTAACAGGACAAGGCCTCCTACATATCATCTTGGAGAGGCAGACAACGGCCGCATGAGGCGACCAGGGAGGTGGGGTAGGAGGCAGCTGACAGTAGGCGTGGGTGTCCTGTCTGCTCTAAGATGAGAGCTTTGCCCTCATGGAGGGAAGTGGCTCACCCCTGGCTCTGCCATGCTAACAGTCTTTTGCCAGCAAGCCTTTAGGGGCCAGGTGGCAGAGAGTTTGGGAGATGAGGCATTGACTCGGAATAGAAAGGAGGAAAATGGCAAAGGCAGCACACACTGTGATTATATCCTACAAGGGACAAAGCAGCAGGAAATGGAGAAAGAGTCCTCTAAGGCAGTGGTTCTCAACCTGTGCGTCGTGACCCACAAGAACTGTATTAAAGGGCCACGGCTTTAGGAAGGTTGAGAACCACTGCCCTAAGGGAACTCAGGGAAGAGAGCCACTTCTGATAGTTAAGCCAAGTAAGGAAATGTTTTAGGGATAAGAAGTCTTTCCCAATCCTATCAAATGCACAGATATCCAAGTGGGCTGCACCTTGTAGCTGCCAGCAAAGATGGCCCTCAGGGATTAGTTTTGGCAGCAGGGCCTGGGGTTAGTTTTGGCTTTTTAGCTGGGGGCGCGGCTGCAGAGTTTCCACAGCTTGGTGGAAGGCGTCGCTTGGGAGCTCGGCGTCGTGGACCATCAGTGGCCTTATATGCAGTCTGGGGACTGGCTCCTGGATTTGATGGGAGAGGATGTTTCTCACTTGAGGCAAAACTGATGGTCAGCGCTGGCTGGCTGGTGGGGGCTGGGCGTGAGGTGGTCAGGGTGCCGCCCAATGTACGGAAGCCACCGGAGCTGCTGCTGCTGGCTGTCTGAACAGCACTGGGAGGGGACTGGCTGACTCCAGAGGTGGTGACTGTGCTTGATGTACGGTTGGGAGTAAACTTGGCAACCTGGACGATGGAAATCTGGGCTGGGATAAACCTGTCAGCAGAGGCAGGGAGTGCCCCAGAGAGAAAGGGCTGTGCAGCGTAAGTGGTGGTGCTCCTCACGCTGCTCCTGGTGCGGCTCACACTGCTCAGGGGAGATGAGGATGACACAGCAGGTGCCGCAGAAGATGGAGGTGCCGCAGAAGATGGAGGTGCCGCAGAAGGTGGGAGGGGTAGAATGCTCAGCATTCCAGACTGAAATCGTTGTTTGGCGGTGGCGGATGGGGCAGATAGGGCTTGGGATTTAGTAAACGTCTTCGCTGGAAGAGCTACAGGTTCTGGGCTATCCTCAGTCATCTCGACGTCTTCGATGGCAGGGGGGGCTGCTGGCGGGTCCACCTCCATCATCTCGACTGTGGAATCGGTGGTGGTGTCAGTGTCTGGTGGGTCCACTTCCATCATCTCGTCTTCAGTCGTGTCTGCCAAAAACTTGTTCAGCCAATCGAATGAAGCTTTCTTTTCTAAGTCCAGGTGTTTAGCAGTGACTGAATAGCCAGGGTCGGGGGCTGGAGGCAAAGTCAGAGGTTCCCCTCGCGGACAGCGCAGCAGCGGAAACTTCCGTTTTCGCGGCCTAGAGCTGTGAGTTGTAGATGGGGAACTGCAGACGTTTGTGGTCGTTTCTGCAGCCTTCTCTCCCCGGGACTCCTTGTCTGGGACAAGTGGAGTTGAGGAACTGAAATGATGACCCAGCTCTTCTCCTCTTATTTTCTTTGCTGGCCTCAGTTGTGTCTTGGAGCGGGATGAGGAGGGTGAGGAACTGGGGCCGCTTCTCTTCTGGAGCTGTGAGAAGCCTCGGGTAGAGCTGTAGGAGCTGGTAATGGCATTGCGCCTGGGGACAGGGATGCCACATGTGTACGTGCTCGCACAAGATGTGCACGATCTCTTATTCAAGGGGTCCTCTGAGCTCTGGGAATCGGGACCTTTCTTCAGACGCTCAGGCTTAGGCAGCAAAGGAGCCCGGACTCCTTTGGCCACCAGGGGCTCAAGGGCTGAAGGTCCAGTCCCAATGCTGTCATGGCAACTTCTTGTATTTTTCTGGCCATCAGCAAATATTTGGTCTTCCCCCCTCACTGTATTTTCCATCCTGTCTTTGAGGGCACTTGGGTCTGAGACGTCGCGTGATAGTGAGGACAGTGCTGAGCTGATCACCTGCTCCCGTCCTGCAGAACGAGTCCATTTTCTGTCAAGAGGGGGGATCCTCACAGTCCCCGGGCGGCCCATCCACCGGAAATGATGAACAGGTAGCCGGGTCTTCTTCTTGGGGAAGCAATCCCAGCACACCCTGGGAAGTACCCCCACATGGGAATACCCGGGCTGTCGAAGGGGATCCCATCTTCGAGGTACCATCATGGAGTGCCTTGAGGACATCCCACCGTCCCTGTGGCAAGGCCTCCTGGACGCCGGGAGCAGAGGAGTGGGGAGCAAGGGGTAAACATGGCGGACAGGATGGGCCACCCGGGCTGGAGGTGAGGGCCGGGCGGGAGGTGAGGGCTGGGCGGGTGGGCTGCGGTCAGGCCTCTCCTGCGGGTCCCAGCCCTCCTGAGCTGGCGCAGGCTGCTGTGGGCCAGATTTGTCCAGATAACTGCCCATGAGGGCAGTTCAGCAGAGTCAGGTCCTTCGAATAGGGTCCGCTACTCTGGGAGGTTTGTGTTGACTACAGACTTTACCAAGGTGAAGGGATCAGTGTGTTCGCTGACGTTCTGTGTTCTGAGCAGCGCGTTCTGAGTTCCAGCATCAGGAGCCTCCATGACCAGCCTGACCTGAGCACCTACAGGCAGCACCAGGTAGAGCAGGAGGGCAGGAGGTGGAGCAGTAGTGGAGGAGAAACACCCAGGACGGCCCTGACACTCGCTCTCGGCCTGTATATGTGCAATGTTGTCCATCTTTTCCACATGTGATGCCGGTGTTGACAGCATGGGTACTACAAGAGGGCATACACACTACTCAGACTATGATGAAATTAATGGCCTGATTCTTCACCCTTGTTGGTATCCACCATCTCAGCCATGCAACTTTGCACTGCTCTACTACTCAGCAGGTGGGTGTAATCTTCCAACCCCGAGCTCAGCATGTGTCTGGCTTTGGTCAATAGGAAATCAGCCAAAATGCAAGCTGCTGTGAAGGTATCATTTGGCCTACTGACCTTGACTTTCTGTCATCCCTGGGAAGACATATGGGGTCCAGCCATCTAGTCTGTGTAGGATGAGGGATTTGTGACACTGAGCTGCCCTAGCCAAGGCCAGATGAGAACACATCTCCTAGGAAGCCTGCTGATGCACAAGAAATATTCATTGTTCAATATCCCTGTGTTCTGTGGTTATTTGTTATGCAGCTACAGCTAACTGCCTTATATTCTAATTAGTTAGGCCCCTTGGGTAGTGCACCAGCCCCATACACTGAGGATGGCAGGTTTGAGCCCTGCCCCAACCAAACTGCAACAAATAATAGCTGGGTGTGGTCGCAGACACCTCTAGTCCCAGCCACTTGGGAGGCTGATGCAAGAGAATCACCTAAGCCCAGGAGTCGGAAGTGCTGTGAGCTGTGATGCCGAGGCAATCTACCAAGGGGAATAAAGTAAGACTATGTCTCAAAAAAAGAAAAAGTCACTTTTAAACACTCTTTTCTTTAAACATCCCCCTCCACTTTCAGAAATAACACATTAGAAGCTGAGTGAAGATTGCCTCAATCTATCCCATTATCTTTTTTCATTTTATCTTACATTATGACACTTCTTTCAAACTATGACTTACTCTTACTAACACTTACTATTTTTTCAGCAGGTCAAGTGCTGACCCAGCACCCCTTTGCACCAGTCTTTCAAACCCTGACCACACTAACTAATCAACCTGATTGCTGTTTATGCCAAGATCTAGACCATGCAAAGCAACCTGAATTCATTTTCATCCCTGCTGATGTCAGTGCCTGGTGGAACCAATCTGGAAAAAGCATGAATGATAATATGTGGTATCCACAGCCAGAGAAGAAGCAACATACGACTTCACCTGCTGGTGAGACAACTGGTCTGTAAAAACTGTGGAGATATCTTTTGCTCAGGGACACATAACAACCAGATATGTGAATATGCCAGTGAAGAGGACAAGACATGACAATCCCCAGGCTGGAAGGTCACAGGTTCTAACCTGACTGTCTATAAATAATACTGGTCTTTTTATCTTGTGTGGTAATAAGGTATACAAATGGTTCCCACTCAAATGGTTAGGATGGTATAGTCTTGGCTATCTGACACGCTCTATTACCAAGTATTCCACTTTAAATTCCAGTCAAATTACAATCTTGGGCTCTGTTGCTCATAAGGTTGTACCTTATAAACATACAAAATGTGACATTATAAAAAATCCCCTTGTATATCATAACTCAAAGTTCTTTTCAATGCTCAGGATCCTTTATTCAGCATTTGGAACTTAACAGAATTGGAAGTGCAGTCATAAATCTCTCCATGGTAATAGAATAAGAGCTAAACATCACCATGTGGGCATTGGGAACACTTCAAGCAGAGATTAACAGCCTAGCATCTGTTGTAATTCAAAATCACCACATCCTGGATGCTTTGATAGCTCAACAAAGAAGAGCTTGTGCTGTTATTTGGGGGAAAATGTTGTTTTTGCATAAATCAGTCAGGGAAAACAGAGACTGATCTACATCTCTTAAAGAACAAGATAAACATTCTTCATCAAATTAATGAAGTGAAAACATTCTATTGAACTGACCTTTTCCCAGGAATGGGAGACTGGTTTAATGGGGGTATGAGGAAATGTGCTTAGATCTGTTCTTTTCTGCTTATTCATTCTCATCCTAATTTATAGTCTCTTTTTTTTGAGACAGAGTCGCACTATGTCACCCTTGGTAGAGTGTTGTGGCATAACAGATCACAGCAGCCTCAAAATCTTGGGCTGAAGCAATTCTCTTGCCTCAGTCTCCCAAGTAGCTGGGACTACAGGTGCCCACCGCAATGCCTGGCTATTTTTGTTGTTTTTGTTGTCACAGTTGTCATTGTTACCTTAGCCAGCCAGGCTGGGTTCAAACTTACCAGCCTCAATGTATGTGTCCAGTGCCTTACCCAAGGCAGGTATGGGTGCCACCTCTAATTTATACTATTATATGTCTTACCAAACATCTTATCTTATTACTAAATTGCTAACCTGCTTTCTCTCTCTCTACATTTACCACCTCAGCACTTAATGTTTGAAACTTCTAGGGAAGTTCCAGACCAGAGAAATGAAGGAGCTAAGGAAATTTCACCCTCAAATATAATTCCTTGGTATGTATATATATATATATATATATATATATATATATATATATAATGAATTAAAAGGCAATTCATGACCAGAAAGCACTGGCCTCCCCTCTATAAAACCCAAGTACCCTGATTTAAAATCAGAAAAGGCTGCTGGCCTCCTTATCACATGCTAATAGATCTGGCTCCAGGGTCATTTGAAGCTCAATACCTGTCTCTCACGTTAGTTTACAAATCAATCTGTTTCCACTCATCTACACTCTCCCACCATAGCAACTACTTGATACATGTATACGTTCCAGTTTCTCTCCTATCTTCTTTCTAAAAAGCATCTTTAAAAGTCACTGACCATCACTGAGACTTTGGGTACTCATTCTTATGCTTCCCCCCATTCACGTGGTATTTGGAAATAACCTTTCTCTTATTGTTGCAGAAAGACAAGGCCCAAAGGAGAGAAAGAGCACCCAAACACCACATTTATAAGAGGAAGGGCTTTATTCACCAGCTGGGAGCTTATAGAAGAATTCCAAACAGCCGTGCTCCCTGACTGCCTTGGTCTTTCTCTTTTTATTGACAGTCAAAAAGTTCCACCCCACAGGTACCCTTCTCATTGGCCAGTTTGAATCAAGCGGGAGATGCTATTCCACCCTTACAGAACTACAGGATTTCACAGAACTTAGAAATTTCCAAGTTTCAGGAAGTTAAGTTTATAAATTCCCAAGAGCTGAGTCACCGTGGAGCAGACCCTGCATATGTATCCTGGTGGTCTCCTTGAGAAGACCTGTTCTTCTAGACCTCACCCTTTGCGGCTATCCTCTCTCATTCCCCTCTTTTGAGATTCCAAGATATTTTAATTTGAGGTCTCACTATCAGCTTGTTTCTGCAGGTGCCAAGATTAGTTACTTTTCAGCACTGAGGTTTTAGGGACTGTGACTCTTCTTGGGTTCTCTACTCAGGCCTTAATAGTACCATGGTGGTGGGCTAATATATATATGAGTTTTTACGTTTCCCTGTGACATTCCCCCACTTTTCCAAAGTTCAAAGTCCAAAAAGTCCCTTGAGGAGTTTCCTCAAGCTTCAGCTGTGCGTTGACCAGCCAGCTCCCAGTATGTGGCTGGAGCATGGCATGTTGATTGTTTCAAAAGTTACCTTTACTTTCCAAGAAGCAGTGAAGCCCTAGTCAGCCAGCTATGATGATTCCAGGTATTTCTTTCACCTTTACTGCTGTGCATGTGGTCAGGATGATGGTGTAAAGTTCTTTCTACCTTGGTTTCAGGGGGACCAGGTTCTGATTCCAGACCTAGACTGGGTCCCCTTGATCCTCCAGAGAGAAAGGATGTACAGACAGAAAAGACTAAACAGAACACAGTTAATTATCCCAGTGGAGATTTTCCTTGTTACTCTTTCTAGGGTTTTTATCTATTCAGTTCAGTCTTTTCTAGTTCTTTTAGGAGTTCCTGCTAAATTGCAGAGAATTGACAGAGACCTCTTTGAACAACACCAGTGGCAAGGCCTGCATCCAGTTAAGCTTTGCTTCCTAGCAGAGTTTACCAATTTCTGCTTTTATGGTCCGTTCATACACTTTATCCTGTATAATCTTTGAGGCCTATAAATTATTTAAAGCTTTAGCTTATTATTTGCACTAGTTCTGTTATGAAGGCTAGCCCATTATCAACTTTTAAACAGAGTGGTAACTTAAACCATGGGACGATTTCTCCGGGTAATACTTTACTACTTTAGGAGTCCTTTTTATCCCAGTGGGAAAGGCTTTTACCTATTCCAAGTCTGCTAGACCATCACCAGCCAGTACTTGTTCCCTCTAAACCTGGGCATTTCAGTAAGGTCTACCTGGAAGTCCTTGAAGGGCGTTGCTCCATACGAGTGGATTCCTCGGGATACTGTTAGTCCTTGGCACGCGTTGAACTGGCTGCTGGTGATACACTGTAGACTGACAGTTTTGGCCATGGATGCCAGGTGGGAGATGTAGAAGTACTGGCCCAGCAACATTATCAAACACTCTTTGTCACCACGGTGGCTCCTAGAATCTGGGGGACTGCTACTTGTCCATCTGGCATCTTTATTCATTGTCCCTCTGCTTCCTGGCTCCCTTCTGCTGCCAAACATTCCCTCTCCTCCCTGGAGTAGATAGAGTGAGTTCCAGGACCCATGGGATGAGGGGAGCCTCTTGCGACACCTGGTATGGCTGGGAGGCAGCCCTTTTTGCCTCAGTACTAACCCCAGTGTCAGTTTAGTGATGATGGAAGCATTTCTTTGATGTCCACAACAGTGCATAACTGCCACTTTTTGGGGATTCCATACTGCCTCTCGCGATTGGAGCATTACTTACTGATACATAATGTCCTTTTATCCCAGAATTTAATAGTCCCTTCTCCTTGTACAATGCCCTGCGTACTTGGAGAGTCAGAAAAGCATTCAAATTTTTCCTTTGACTTAGTTCTAAGGCTCCAGTCAAGGCAATGAACTCAGCCTTCTGAGCCAATGTTCCTTGGGGTAGGGGCTTAGTCTCTGTTAAGGTAACCACTGCATACCCAGCCCTCCACTCACCTTGCACCGTCATGTAACTGCTTCCATCTGCATACAAGTCCCAATCTGCATCTGTCCAGGGCTGGTCAGGCAAGTCAGGTCTGCTAGAGTACACATTATCTATAACTTCCGTACAGTTATGCTCAGTCTCTCTTTCACTGACTGGAAGGAGCGTGGCTTGTTTCAGAGTGTTGCATTAGCCAAAAATGTCCCTTAGTGTCCATTAAATTGACCACAGAGTAGGGTACTTTCACTCAGATCCTGTCCTAGAGTCAGCTTGTCAGCTTCTTGCACAAGGATAGCAGTAGCGGGTAGAGCCCGTAAGCATGGTGACCATCCTTTTACCACTCCATCCAACTGCTTAGAGAGGTAAGCTACAGGCCTTGGCCAGGACCCAACCAGCTGGGTTAACACACCCACAGCCATTTTATCTCTCTGAGACATACAGAGTAAAGGGTTTGGCCAAGTCTGGCAGTCCCAATGCAGGTGCAGCCATCAGCCTCATCTTTAGCTGGGAGAAGGCACATTCCTGTTCTCCTTCCCACTCCAAGGGCTCTTCCTTCTCTTCTTTAGTTGCGTCATACAAGGGCTTAGCTCAGACAACAATGTTGGGGATTCAAATATGACAGAAGCCGACTGGGCCTAAGAACTTCCAAACCTGCTTTTGGCTCATGGTGCTGAGGAGGCAATTAATGACCTGCCTCCATTTTGTGCCTAGATACCTCTACCCCTGCTTGACAGTAAATCTTAGATAACGTATTTGCTGCCGGCAAATCTGGGCCTTCCATTTGGATACTTTATAGCCACATACCTCTAGATGTCATAAAAGATAGTCCATGCCTTGGGCGCAGCCCTCCTGGGTAGGGTGTCCTGAAAGGAGGTCATCGACATATTGGAACAGCACACATTCTAATTCCTCAGCTTGGAATTTCTGGAGGTCACAAGCCAGCGCTTCTCCAAAAATCATGGGTGTTTTGAACCCCTGTGGCAACCTGGTCCATGTGCACTGTTTCCATGTCTGGTCTCTCCCACTGGAAAGAAAACAGCCTCTGGCTTCCCAGAGCCAGCCTTATACTGAAAGATATATCTTTTAAGTCCAGACAAATGGGCCGCTTGGCTTCTGCTGACAGTAGATTCAACAGAGTATGTCTCATTTTATAAGTTGACAGTACAGACAAGTCTGGGATCTAAATACAGGTGGACCACAGCCTCTTTTTTCTCCTTTTAAACTATTTTTCTCTCTCCAATTTCTCTCTTTACTAAAGGCAAATTATAGTAGAACTAACTTATTTGCCAAAATAAACTGTACCTTCAGTATATGGGGTCTGATTATTTCCATAAAGTGCAGTAAGAATAATTAATTATTAGCCATCTAGGCTCTTCTTTCCTTTAAAATTGGCTTTGCTGGAACCTTTTATAAGGAATGTCAGGCTGGACTTTTTGAAAGCCTTTCAGAGCCCAAGTTTTATCTGTGCCATTAGATACCTGTATGTATTGGGTAAATCCCTCTTCTCTTGAGGTCCCCAAGCACATTTCGATTCCTGGACCCATCAGCAAGCGTCCTTCATTACTTACCAGAGATCAGGAAATGTTACTGATGGGTATCTGGCCAGTTTTCCAAAGGGCTTTTTTTATTGGCCTTATAAAGTCAACCTTAATTCTTTAATGCAGTCTGGACACCTCTGGAAATGCTATTCCAGCCAAAGCCTTGGTAAAATAATGAGTGCCTTCATCATGTCATATAGAACAAAACAGATTCTTATTGAACTTATGAAAATAACTGTATTGTCAGAAATTAAGAATATATACAAATGGCTTGCAAATTCCGGAGAAAACAAGGAGAGAGAAAAATACATGTTTCAAACTCTGCTTATAAGTACACAAATTGCTTGAAAAACTACAAATAGCTCAAAAGACAGAAAATTATTTCTTGACTTCTGGAAAACAGAACACAGAAAGAATCAACAATATTTTGACCAAAAAGCCATTTCAAACTAGCCCAGATCCGCTTAACCGATTTCTATTCTGTTGAGTTAGGTTAGCAATACTCATAGACATGTTAACTTTCCAATGAACGTTCTAAAAATCTGCTTTTTAGTCTGGCGGTATTCAATTTCCAAAGACATCAGGAATTTGAATTTGAGAGAATTTGTCAGCCTCTCTTAATATTTTTTTTTTCTTTTTAGGATAAACTTTGGACTCAGCCAGTTACATAAAAAATACTTTCTTTTTTAGATGAATTGAAATTATTACCAACAATATATGTTAGGACAGACCAATGTCTTATACATTAGGACAGACCAATGCTTTATAATATTGGAACATATATATAACCATAACCTACATAAAATTAATCACCATTTCATATTTGACAATGTTTCCTATATATTTTGAATAAATCAAATAAGTTTAATTTGTTTTCCCATGACTTTCAGTGGTCTTAATATTTCAAGAAGGCTAAATTTAAAGTTGTGTTTTTTTTTCCGCTGTTGGCCTTGGCCAAGTTTGAACCCACCAGTCTCAGTGCATGTGGCCAGCGTTGCAACCACTGCCCTGTGGGCTCCAAGCCCCAGATTTAGAGTTTTTATTTTGAAAGTTTTGTCAAATATCAAAGGCCTAAAACATTTGTTTAAAGAAAATTACAAGCCAAAAGATTTTAAAGGAAATAAATAGTCAACTGGATCATATGTAAATTCTTTCACAAATTCTCTTTTATGAGCTTCATTTAACCTACACAGACCATTTACAAACATTCTAAACTTTCTTTAACTTTTGCCCTGCCTTTCACTTTCTTATACAACCATTCTGTTTTCAGTGCAAATTTTATCACACAAGATTCTTTCTTTACACAATGCCATTCTCCTTTCTGTTTAATTTCTCTTACTCAAAAACTCACTTCCCACAAAACAGGATCCCAGTTTACCATGAAGTCACCCATTCACTCGGCCAAACTGATAACTAGAAGGTTTAAAAGGCAAGAATCTTATTCTTTGACAAAGATTCAGTTTCCACAACAATTTAAACAACCAAATTATTACATTTTACAAATGAGAGACATTTTATGAGATATAAGATTGATACAGGATTTTCCCACTCTGGAAAGGGAACCCCCATTTTTCAGGCTCAGGTGAGCTTAGACATCAGACTCCCATCTCCAGGCACAAACCCTCCGAGCCCCAGCAAGGTCATAAACAAAGCAGCCGAAATCTTTTGGAAGGCTCCACCCTAAGGAGCACACACCTTAATCCCCTCTCCAGACAAAAACTGCAACAAAGACCTAATAACCTTGTCCAGGGTGAGGCGCTGCATTGATTCATTTGATAGAACACCCTTTCAGTTTGTAAAGTTATTTTTCCATCTACCAAGTCCTGGACAAAATATCTCTCAGAGATAATTATTTACCCCTAGAAAAAGGACTTATGCAGGGAACCTCCAATCTGGGCCTCCTCCCCACTTCCAGAGGCTCTTCACCTTGGAAACCTGTTGCTTATATGGATACAGCCTCATTCAGCATGAAATTTACACTCTCTTCCCCATATTTCCAAGGGCCATCCAGAGCTCACTGGACTGCCTAAACCACAAAACTTTTCAAGGCACAACCCCTCTGCCAATAGCTCTGGCACTCTCCACTCTCACTGCGTGCCCCTCAGTCCAACAAAATGCCATTTTATCACTGATCTGTGGCCCGCTGGCACAATTCTCAAATTACTGAGACCAAACACTCACTGAAGAAATTCCGGTAACAAAACTACAACAACATTCTTTCTAATGTCTTTTCATACCACCCCCCCCAAGTCCCACATGGCCAAGTCAGGAAGATTGTTCAAGTCACCACCAAAGACAGAAAGCAGAAAACCTGGAACTTCCAGTTTCTCTCATAATAGCCAGGAGGCAAAGTTGGAGCAGGAAAGAAAGGCACACTCACACATTTGTTTCACCCCATGAATGGAGGGGGGGTGAACCCCACCTATTGTTACCCATCTCGGTCGTTCTCAAAGCACTCACATGCACACAATTCCAACCCAGTTCTTTTTCTTTTATTAAATCATAGCTGTGTACATCAATATAATCATGGGGCATCATTCACTAGCTTCACAGACCATTTACCAAGTTTCACATATACCCTTGTAAGATGCACCGCTGGTGTAATCCCACCAATACCCTTCCCTCTACCCTCCTCTGCCCTCCCTCCTCCCTCCCCTCCCTATCCTCCTTCCCCCTATTCTTAGGTTGTAACTGGGTTGTAGCTTTCATGTGAAAACCCTAAATTAGTTTCATAGTAGGGCTGAGTACATTGAGTACTTTTTCTTCCATTCTTGAGATACTTTACTAAGAAGAATATGTTCTAGCTCCATCCATGTAAACATGAAAGAGGTAAAGTCTCCATCTTTCTTTAAGGCTCCATAATATTCCATGGTGTACATATACCACAATTTATTAATCCACTCGTGGATCGATGGGTTACTTGGGCTTCTTCCATGACTTAGCAAATATGAATTGGGCTGCAATAAACATTCTGGTACAAATATCTTTGTTATGATATGATTTTTGGTCTTCTGGGTATATGCCCAGTAGAGGGATTACAGGATCGAATGGCAGATCTATTTTTAGATCGCTAAGTGTTCTCCATATCTCTTTCCAAAAGGAACGTATTAATTTGCATTCCTACCAGCAGTGCAAAAATATTCCCTTTTCTCCACATCGGCGCCAACATCTCTGGTCTTGGGATTTTGTGATATAGGCTAGTCTCACTGGAGTTAGATGGTATCTCAAAGTAGTTTTGATTTGCATTTCTCTGATGATTAAATATGATGAGCATTTTTTCTTATGTCTGAAGGCCGCGAGCCTGTCTTCTTCAGAGAAGTTTCTCTTCAAATCCCTTGCGCAGCCTGCGATGGGATCCCTTGTTCTATTCTTGATAATGTGTTTGAGATCTCTGTGGATTCTGGTTGTTAAATCTTTGTCGGAGACATAACCTGCAAATATCTTCTCCCATTCTGAGGGCTGTTTGTTTGCCTTCCTTTCTGTGTTCTTGCCTGTGCAGAAGCTTTTTAGTTTGATCAAGTCCCAGTAGTGTATTTTTGAAGCTGCTTCAATTGCCCGGGGGTCCTCCTCATAAAATACTCGCCCAGACCTATATCTTCAAGGGTTTTCCCTGCACTCTCCTCTAGTATCTTTATAGTTTCATGTCTTAAGTTTAAATCTTTGATCCAGTGAGAGTCTATCTTAGTTAATGGTGAAAGGTGTGGGTCCAGTTTCAGTCTTCTACAGGTTGCCAGCCAGTTCACCCAGCACCATTTGTTAAATAGGAAACCTTTTCCCCACTGAATATTTTTAATTGGCTTGTCAAAGATTAAATACCGGTAAGTAGCTGGGTTCATCTCTTGGTTCTCTGTTCTTTTCCAGACATCTACTTCTTTGTTTTTGTGCCAATACCATGCTGTTTTGATCACTGTTGATTTGTAGTGTAGTCTGAGGTCTGGTAGCGTAATTCCTCCTGCTTTGTTTTTATTTCTGAGTAATGTCTTGGCTATTCGAGGTTTTTTCTGATTCCATATAAAACGAAGTATTTTTTTTCCAGATCTTTAAAGTATGACAGTAGAGCTTTAATAGGGATTGCATTGAAATTTTATGTTGCTTTGGGAAGTATGAACATTTTAACTATGTTGATTCTTCCCAGCCGTGAGCATGGTATATTTTTCCATTTGTTAATATTTTCGGCTATTTCTTTTCTTAGAGTTTCATAGTTCTCTTTATAGAGATCTTTCACATCCTTTGTTAGATAAATTCCCAAATATTTCATCTTCTTTAGGACTACTGTGAATGGGATAACTGTTTTTTCAACTTGACTATTGTTGGTATGTATAAAGGCTACCGATTTATGAATGTTGATTTTGAAACCTGAGACGCTGCTATATTCCTTGATCACTTCTAAGAGTTATGTAGTAGAGTCCCTAGTGTTTTCCAGATATACTATCATATCATCTGTGAAGAGCGAAAGTTTGATCTCTTCTGACCCTATATGGATACCCTTGATCGCCTTTTCTTCCCTAATTGTGGTGGCTAAAACTTCCATTACAATGTTTAAAAGCAGTGGACACAATGAGCAGCCTTGTCTGATTCCTGATCTGAGTGGAAATGATTCCAATTTACCTGCATTCAATATGATATTGGCTGTGGGTTTGCTGTAGATGGTCTCTCAGTTTAAGAAATGTCCCTTCTATACAGACTTTCTTAAGTGTTCTGGTCATGAAGGGATGCTGGATATTATCAAAAGCTTTTTCTGCATCCATTGAGAGAATCATATGGTCTTTGTTTATTAATTTATTTATGTGCTGGATTACATTTATAGATTTACGTATATTGAACCAGGCTTGAGACCCTGGGATAAAACCAATTTGGTCATGATGTATAATTTGTTTGATGTGTTGTTGGATTCTGTTTGTTAGGATCTTGTTGAATATTTTTGCATCCATATTCATTAGTGATATCGGTCTGTAATTTTCTTTTCTTGTTGGGTCTTTTCCTGGTTTGGGGATCAGGGTGATGTTTGCTTCATAGAACGTGTTGGGTAGTCTTCCTTCTTTTTCTACATTTTGGAAGAGGTTGAGTAATATAGGTACTAATTCCTCTTTAAAACTTTGGTAGAATTCTGACATGAAACCATCTGGCCCCGGACTTGTCTTTTTAGGGAGGTTTTGTGTGGTTGATAATATTTCCGAACTTGATATGGGCCTGTTCAACATTTCCACCTGATTCTGGCTAAGACTTGGAATGTGACGTGCTTACAAGTATCGGTCAATCTCCTTCAGATTTTCATGTTTCTGAGAATACAGTTTCTTGCAATATTCATTAGGGATTTTTTTTTTTTTTTATTGTTGGGGATTCATTGAGGGTACAATAAGCCAGTTACACTGATTGCAATTGTTATCAAAAGTCCCTCTTGCAATCATGTCTTGCCCCCATAAAGTGTGACACACACTAAGGCCCCACCCTCCTCCCTCCATCCCTCTTTTTGCTCCCCCCCCATAACCTTAATTGTCATTAATTGTCCTCATATCAAGATTGAGTACATAGGATTCATGCTTCTCCATTTTTGTGATGCTTTACTAAGAATAATGTCTTCCACGTCCATCACGGTTAATACGAAAGATGTAAAGTCTCCATTTTTTTTAATGGCTGAATAGTATTCCATGGTATACATATAAAACAGCTTGTTAATCCATTCCTGGGTTGGTGGGCATTTAGGCTGTTTCCAAATTTTGGCAACGGTAAATTGAGCTGCAATAAACAATCTAGTACAAGTGTCCTTATGATAAAAGGATTTTTTTCCTTCTGTGTAGATGCCCAGTAATGGGATTGCAGGATCGAATGGGAGGTCTAGGTTGAGTGCTTTGAGGTTTCTCCATACTTCCTTCCAGAACGGTTGTACTAGTTTGCAGTCCCACCAGCAGTGTAGAAGTGTTCCCTTCTCTCCACATCCACGCCAGCATCTGCAGTTTTGGGATTTTGTGATGTGGGCCATTCTCACTGGGGTTAGAAGATATCTCAGGGTTGTTTTGATTTGCATTTATCTAATGTATAGAGATGATGAACATTTTTTCATGTGTTTGTTAGCCATTCGTCTGTCGTCTTTAGAGAAAGTTCTATTCATGTCTCTTGCCCATTGATATAAGGGATTGTTGGCTTTTTTCATGTGGATTAATTTGAGTTCTCTATAGATCCTGGTTATCAAGCTTTTGTCTGACTGAAAATATGCAAATATCCTTTCCCATTGTGTAGGTTGTCTCTTTGCTTTGGTTATTGTGTCCTTAGCTGTACAGAAGCTTTTCAGTTTAATGAAGTCCCATTTGTTTATTTTTGTTGTTGTTGCAATTGCCATGGCAGTCTTCTTCATGAAGTCTTCCCCCAGGCCAATATCTTCCAGTGTTTTTCCTATGCTTTCTTTGAGGATTTTTATTGTTTCATGCCTTAAGTTTAAGTCCTTTATCCATCTTGAATCAATTTTTGTGAGTGGGGAAAGGTGTGGGTCCAGTTTCAGTCTTTTACATGTAGACATCCAGTTCTCCCAACACCATTTACTGAATAAGGAGTCTTTCCCCCAAGGTAAGTTCTTGTTTGGTTTATCAAAGATTAGGTGGTTGTAAGATGTTAGTTTCATTTCTTGGTGTTCAATTCGATTCCAAGTGTCTATGTCTCTGTTTTTGTGCCAGTACCATGCTGTCTTGACCACTATGGCTTTGTAGTACAGACTAAAATCTGGTATGCTGATGCCCCCAGCTTTATTTTTGTTACTAAGAACTGCCTTAGCTATACGGGTTTTTTTCCGGTTCCATACAAAACGCAGAATCATT
This sequence comes from Nycticebus coucang, assembly GCF_027406575.1. Classification (NCBI taxonomy): domain Eukaryota; kingdom Metazoa; phylum Chordata; class Mammalia; order Primates; family Lorisidae; genus Nycticebus; species Nycticebus coucang. The sequence goes on along the minus strand of NW_026515593.1, from coordinate 40,047 downwards.
TTTTCCAAATCTTGAAAGTACGATGTAGGTACTTTGATAGGAATGACATTGAATAGGTAGATTGCTTTGGGAAGTATAGACATTTTAACAATGTTAATTCTTCCCATCCATGAGCATGGTATGCTCTTCCATTTGTTAATATCCTCTGCTATTTCCTTTCTGAGGATTTCATAGTTTTCTTTATAGAGGTCCTTCACCTCCTTCGTTAGGTATATTCCTAGGTATTTCATTTTCTTTGAAATTATGGTGAAGGGAGTTGTGTCCTTAATTAGCTTCTCATCTTGACTGTTATTGGTGTATACAAAGGCTACTGACTTGTGGACATTTATTTTATATCCTGAAACATTACTGTATTTTTTAATGACTTCTAGGAGTCTTGTGGTTGAGTCTCTGGGGTTCTCTAAGTATAAGATCATGTCGTCAGCAAAGAGGGAGAGTTTGACCTCCTCTGCTCCCATTTGGATTCCCTTTATTTCCTTGTCTTGCCTAATTGTATTGGCTAGAACTTCCAGCACTATGTTGAATAGTAAAGGTGACAGAGGACAACCTTGTCTGCTTCCAGTTCTAAGAGGAAAAGCTTTCAGTTTTACTCCATTCAGTAAAATATTGGCTGTGGGTTTTTCATAGATAGCTTCAATCAGCTTTAGAAATGTGCCACCTATGCCTATACTCTTCAGTGTTCTAATTAGAAAAGGATGCTGGATTTTATAAAATGCTTTTTCTGCATCTATTGAGAGGATCATATGATCTTTATTTTTGCCTCTGTTAATATGGTGGATAACGTTTATTGACTTGCGTATGTTAAACCAGCCTTGCATCCCTGGGATGAAGCCTACTTGATCATGATGAATGACTTTTTTGATGATAAGCTGTAATCTATTGGCTAGGATTTTGTTGAGAATTTTTCCATCTATATTCATGAGTGAGATTGGTCTGAAATTCTCCTTTTTGCTTGGGTCTTTTCCTGGTTTTGGTATCAGGGTGATGTTTGCTTCATAGAATGTGTTGGGGAAGATTCCTTCTTCCTCAGTTTTTTGGAATAATTTCTGCAGTACAGGAATAAGCTCTTCCTTGAAGGTTTGATAGAATTCTGGAGTGAAGCCATCTGGACCAGGGCATTTTTTAGTTGGAAGCTTTTTTATGGTTTCTTTGATCTCAGTGCTTGAAATTGGTCTGTTCAGGAGGTCTATTTCTTCCTGGCTAAGTCTAGGGAGAGGGTATGATTCCAAATATTGATCCATTTCCTTCACATTTTCAAATTTCTGGGCATAGAATTTCTGGTAGTATTCAGAGATGATCTCTTGTATCTCTGTAGGATCAGTTGTTATTTCCCCTTTATCGTTTCTGATTGAGGTTACTAGAGATTTTAATTTTCTATTTCTAGTTAGTCTGGCCAATGGTTTATCTATTTTATTTATTTTTTCAAAAAACCAACTCCTTGTTTCATTAATTTTCTGAATGATTCTTTTGTTTTCAATTTCATTGATCTCTGATTTGATTTTGGAGATTTCTTTTCTTCTACTGAGTTTAGGCTTAGATTGTTCTTCTTTTTCCAATTCCATAAGATATCTTGTGAGATTGTTCATGTGCTCTCTTTCTGTTTTTCGAATGTAGGCATCTAAAGCGATGAATTTTCCTCTCAAAACTGCTTTTGCAGTATCCCACAGGTTTTGGTAGCTTGTGTCTTCATTGTTGTTATGCTCAAGGAAGTTAATGATTTCCTGTTTTATTTCTTCCTTCACCCATCTGTTATTCAACAGAAGATTGTTTAATTTCCATGCCTTTGGGTGGGGTTGAGCATTTTTGTTAGAGTGGAGTTCCACCTTTAGTGCCTTTTGGTCTGAAAAGATACAAGGTAAAATTTCAATTCTTTTGATTCTGTTGATATTTGTTTTGTGTCCCAGGATATGATCAATTTTGGAGAATGTTCCATGGGGTGATGAGAAGAATGTATATTCTTTATCTTTGGGGTGGAGTGTTCTATATACGTCTATCAAGCATAATTGTTCTAGGGTCTCATTTAAATCTCTTACATCTTTGTTTAATTTCTGTTTAGAGGATCTGTCCAGCTCTGTTAGAGGTGTGTTAAAGTCCCCTGTTATGATGGTATTATCAGATATCATATTGCTCAGACTGAGTAAGGTCTGCTTCAAGAATCTGGGAGCATTTAAATTGGGTGCATAAATATTTAGAATTGAAATGTCTTCTTGTTGTAGTTTTCCCTTGACCAATATAAAGTGACCTTCTTTGTCTTTTTTGACTTTAGTTGCTTTAAATCCACATGTATCTGAAAATAAGATTGCAACTCCTCTTTTCTTCTGAATTCCATTTGCCTGAAAAATTGTCTTCCAACCCTTGACTCGGAGCTTTAATTTGTCTTTTGAAGCCAGGTGTGTTTCTTGCAGACAGCAAATGGATGGCTTGTGTTTTTTAATCCAGTCAGCCAATCTATGTCTCTTCAGTGGGGAATTCAAGCCATTAACATTTATTGAGATAATTGATAAGTGTGGTAGTATTCTATTCGTCTTATTTGGTGAGAGTCCATTGCTTAGTTTTATCTTTTGTATCAGTGTGTAGGTTAGGTTCTGTCCTTTGATTTCTGAGTTCTTACTTTGCTGCTGATCCATTGTGGTGGTCAGTGTGCAGAACAGGTTGAAGTATTTCTTGTAGAGCTGGTCTTGTTGTGGCAAATTTCCTCAATGTTTGTATATCCGTAAATGATTTGATTTCTCCGTCAATTTTGAAGCTTAGCTTAGCAGGGTACAGAATTCTGGGCTGAAAATTGTTCTGTTTAAGTAGATTAAAGGTAGATGACCACTGTCTTCTTGCTTGGAAAGTTTCATTAGAGAAGTCTGCGGTAACTCTGATGGATTTGCCCCTGTAGGTCAACTGGCGCTTACTCCTGGCAGCTTGCAGAATCTTTTCTTTTGTCTTGACTTTGGACAGGTTCATCACAATGTGTCTTGGAGAAGCTCGGTTAGAGTTGAGGCGACCCGGTGTCCGATATCCCTCTGAAAGCAGTGTGTCAGAATCTTTGGTGATATTTGGGAAATTTTCTTTTGTAATATTCTCTAGTATGGCTTCCATTCCTCTGGGGCTTTCCTCTTCCCCTTCTGGAATTCCTATAACTCGTATGTTGGATGGCTTCATAAAGTCCCATAATTCTGACAGTGAACGTTCTGCTTTCTCTCTCTTCTTTTCTGCCTCTTTTACTGTCTGAGTTATCTGAAGAACTTTGTCTTCTACCTCTGAAATTCTTTCTTCTGCATGGTCTAACCTGTTGCTGATACTTTCCATTGCATCTTTAAGTTCCCTAATTGACTGTTTTAGTTCCTTCAGGTCTGCTATATCCTTTTTATATTCTTCATATCGTTCATCTCTTATTTGATTCTGTTTTTGGATTTCCTTTTGGTTATTTTCCACTTTATTAGCAATTTCCTTCATTGTTTCCATCATTTCTTTCATTGTTTTCAACATGTATATTCTAAATTCCCTTTCTGTAATTCCTAACATTTCTGTATAGGTGGAATCCTCTGCAGTAGCTACCTCATGGTCCCTTGGTGGGGTCGTTCTAGACTGGTTCTTCATGTTGCCTGGAGTTTTCTGCTGATTCTTCCTCATGAGTGATTTCTTTTATCTGTTTCCTTGCCCTAATTTTCCTTTCACTTCCTCTTGCTCTTTAAGTTCTTGTGCCTGTGGAGTAAGGGTTAGAGGACCAGAAGGGTGAGAAGGTTGAAGAGCAAAAAAAAAGGGAATGAAAGAAAGGAGGACCGAGTGATAAGAAAAAAAGAAAGATAGAGAAAGGAGGGGGTGGGTATAAGGAATATTGACAAAAAGAAAAGAGGTACAGAAAGAGGGAGGCAGGGCAATATAGGTGTACATTAGGGTACTTTGACACAACCTTAAAAAACCCCACCTTCTGGGGGTGCCCAGTTGCATGGTTCCCTTGAGGTCAGCAGCTCTTTGCTAACCTGGTAAGACACAGTACCCCACCTCCACGAAGTAGAGAGGAAAGACAAAAATGCTATAAATCAGACCAAAACAAGCAAACAGAAAACTTTACAGGGATAAAATTGGGTGAAAAACCAAATTATATCGGTAGAAACACTAGCAAAAATGAAGTTGAAGTTATTAAAAGAGGCAGCAACGGGAAATTATAATTAAACTTGGAAAATTTAGAAAGAAAAAGTGATCTGTGTGGAAAAGATTGAAATTAAAAAAACAAAAGAACATCAGCAACGTCAAAACAAACAAACAAAAAAGACAACCAAACCAAAAAAAAAAAAGAAAGAAAAAATACACAACCAAAAACAAAGCAGTTTGTATATGTTATTGAATATTGTCTGGGCACCACGTGGTCTTCTGGGGTATGAGATGTTAGTCACAGTTCTGATACAACTGGAGGCTGCTGATTTCTCAAACCCCAGCAGGTAGACACCCTAAATCTCTCTTCAGCCTACTTAAAAGGCACTTTGAACTTGTAAACTTGCTGAGCAGAAGCTTTCCCAGCTTTCTCGCTGGAATCGCTGCTGAAGTGGCTATCCACTTACCCAGTGTGCCAAAACTGGTCTCACTCTGCCCCTGAGGTTTAGGGCTGCAAGGCGGCTCAGACCCCACCCTTAGGCTACTTGGTTGCTGGGTTACCAGCTCCCACCCGTTTCTTGCTTTGCGAAGCTGAGGGTGGAGCTTGCCGGGGCAGATCACTGACAATGGATCCGTGTGAAACACCACCAAACACTATTAGCTCTGTCTGGCTCAGCGGCTCAGACTGGGGCCCTAGACAACGGCCAAAGTTCTCCGCACTCCCGCTCAGGCCTTCCCCAGGGCAGTTCAACTCAGTGCCAAGTCCAAGGACATCAAAACAGTTCACAGGTAAGGCCTTTCTGGTTTGCAGTCTCGCTGCTACTGAACTTACAGTTGTGGGCGGGTTTAGACGGATTGAACACACGCGACCACTTGCCAGTTTTCCACGGTTTTATTCCTCCTCTTGGGGTCCAGAAGTCTCTCGCTGACTCCCTGTATCCTCATAGGAGTGATGATAGGCAGTTCCCACCAGCCAGAGATGCCTGGAGTCCTATCTCCCCAGACTCACGGTGCCCAGATGCAAGGAAGCTGTTACTCGGCCGCCCATTAGGGATTTTTTTTGATTTCTAAGGAGTCTGTTTCATCTTTGCTGTTTCTGATTGATGAAATTAGAGATTTTACTCTTTTTTTTCCTGATTAGGTTGGCCAAAGGTTTATCTATTTTATTGACCTTTTCGAAAAACCAGCTTTTTGAATTATTTATCTGTTGTATCATCCTTTTGTTTTCAATTTCATTTAATTCTGCTCTAATTTTGGTTATTTCTTTTCTTCTACTGGGTTTGGGGTTGGAATGTTCTTCCTTTTCCAGTTACTTGAGATGTCCCATTAAGTTGCCTCTCTTTCTGTTCTCTTGAGGAAGGCTTGCAGTGCTATAAATTTCCATCTTAGAACTGCTTTTGCGGTGTCCCGGAAGTTCTGATAGTTCGTGTCTTCATCGTTGTTTCGTTCCAAAAAATTGGCGATTACTTTCATTTTTTTTTTTTTTTTTTTTTGTAGAGACAGAGTCTCACTTTATGGCCCTCCATAGAGTGCCGTGGCTTCACACAACTCACAGCAACCTCCAACTTCTGGGCTTAAGCGATTCCCTTGCCTCAGCCTCCCGAGTAGGTGGGACTACCGGCGCCGGCCACAACGCCCGGGTATTTTTTGGTTGCAGTTTGGCCAGGGCCGGGTTTGAACCTGCCACCCTCGTTATATGGGGCCGGCGTCCTAGCGACTGAGCCACAGGCGCTGCCCGGCGATTTCTTTCTTAATCTCATCTCTGATCCAGCTATCATTCAACATAAGGCTATTTAACTTCCATGTTTTTGTATCAGTATGCAGATTCCTGTTGTTACTCAGCTCAAGTTTTATTCCATGGTGGTCCGAGAAGAAGCATGGAATAATTTCTATTCCTTTAAGTTACTGAGGTTAGACTTGTGACCTAAGATATGATTGATTTTGGAGTAAGTTCCATGGGCTGATGAGAAGTATGCGTATTCAGTTTTGTTGGGATGAAATGTTTTGTAGATGTCTGCTAAATCCAAATGTTGGATGGTTAGGTTTAAATCTAAGATTTCTTTGCTCAGCTTCTTGTTGGAGGATCAATCCAACACTGCCAAAGAAGTGTTGAAATCTCTGACTATTTTGGAGCTGGAGGAAATAAAGTTGCTCATGTCTGTTAGATTTTCTCTTATAAATTGAGATGTATTCTGGTTGGGTGCATAGATATTAATAAATGATGTCTCATCATATTGAGTATTACCCTTAACAAATATGAAGTGACCATTCTTGTCCTTCCTTACTTTTGTTGATTTAAAGCCTATTGTATCTGCAAATAAAATTGCAACACCTGCTTTTTTCTGATTACCATTTGCCTGAAATATGGATGATCATCCTTTCACCCTGAGTCTGTATTTGTCTTTTAGGTTAAGATGTGACTCTTGTATGCAACAAATATCTGGCCTGAGTTTTTGTATCCAGTCAGCTAACCTATGCCTCTTTAGAGGACAGTTTAAGCTGTTCACATTAATGGAGAATATTGATAAGTCTGGTGAAGTTTTGGGTATCGAGTTTTTCAAAAGTCCAGTGGGCACTTTTAATCCTTTTGCCAGTGTGGAAATTGGAGTTTGATCCGAAGTTTCTGAGTGAGTTTACTTTTGTGCTATAGGATTGGGTTAGGCATTATGGAAGATAGGTCTGAGAATATCGTGAAGAGCTGGTTTTGTTATGGCAAATTTCTTCAACATAGGACTGTCATTCAAGTATTTAATTTCTCTGTCATAAATGAAACTCAGTTTAGCTGGATACAAGATTCGGGATTGAAAGTTATTTTGCTTTAGGAGATTAAAAGTCAGTGACCACCTTCTTCTGGCTTAAAAAGATTCAGCAGAGAGATCTGCAGTCATTCTAATATTCTTCCCTTTCAAGGTAATGGTTTTCTTTCTCCTGGCAGCTTTGAGGATTTTATCCTTCATATTAACTTTAGTGAAGTTAATTATGATACGCTTGGGGGATGTCTTATTGGAGTTGAGTCATGCTGGGGTTCTGAAGCTGTCTCCGATCTGAATTTCAGAATCTCTTGGTATGTCTGGAAAATTCTCTTTCATAATTTCATGCAGAAGGGCCTCTTTGCCCAGCGAGGCCACTTCATCTGTTTCTGGAACTCCAAATTTCGGATATTCACTTTCTTTGAATTATCCCAGAGCTCTCGGAGAGAATGATCCATTTTTGCTCTCCATTTCTCTTCCTCTTTGAGAGTTTGGGAGCGTATAAAGGCTTTATCTTTAATGTCAGAAATTTTTTTTCTGCTTGCTCCATTCTGTTGCTGAGGGATTCTACTGTATTTTTCATATCTTTGAGGGCTGCAAATTATTGCTTCAGTGTGTCTAAGTCTTTGGTGGTTTTGTCTTAAATTCTTGAGACAACTTTTGATTTTCTCCTCGAATTCCCAATTCCACTTTGTTAATCTTGTCTGCAATCCAAATTCTGAATTCGATTTCTGACATCTCAGCCAGTTGTTTATGAATAGGATCTTCAATTACATCTGCCATATCTTTCCTTGGGGGGGGTTTGATCTATTCTGGTTATTCATGTTACCAGATTTTTTCTGCTGATTCCGCCCCATGGTTGTTTTACTACTCCCTTTGATTTTTTCCCCCTGGGGCTTTGTTGAGGGCCTGTACAGTGTTGTGGCCTGAGAAACTGAGACCCTGTCTGGTGTGGTGGGGCTAACTGGTTCTGTCTTGTTTTCAGTTGGTTTCTGTTCCACCCTAGTGAAACAGATACTCTAGATTGAAGTCTCAGCTGTGGAGAAATATCAGCAATTAAGTCACCCCACCCCACCCCCACCAGCAAACAATTGGAAAAGGAAAGTCAAACCTTCCTACCACGGTGCACCCAGGGCGCCACCTGATTTGTCCTCAGGCGATTGGTTCAGTTCAAAAAGTCCAAATCAGTTCTCTCAGTCTGCACCTGTCTCGGGTGAGAGTTTAAGAGGTCTGTGGGAACTGGATCACAGGGGTCTGGTGACTACTCTGGTGTGGCTTTCTCCAGTGCTGCGTGGACTCAGGAGGAGCCACCCAGCAAATAGATCAGTCTGGGAAGGTTGATGCCTCCTTCCCCACCTTGCACCGCTGTCACACCCAGTCACTGATAGCCCTGCAGTTGGCTGACCCAATTGCCTATAGTGAATCGGTACTCCAGGAGTTTGTACCTGCCTGAATCACAAGGAAGTCTGCCAGGCCACTGTGTTCTGCTTCTCTCTAGCAGAAGGAGGTGAGGCCTGACAACCTTGGGCGCTTGATGAAGGTTGGGGGGTTTTCACTCAGGTCCAGACTCGCCCCTGATTAATGTTACTGACAGAACAGAATAGAACAACTCTGCGGTTCCCCTGCAGAAGAGAAGCTGAATTGAGTTCCAAATTAGCTTGTCTTTGCTCTTGTATTGTCTATAGGCTGATGATCCCCTGAGGTCCAGGTGCATCTTAGGTTTAGTATAGCAGACCTCTGGGTCAGCCCCACCCTGGGAGTTTCCCCCGTTTGCAAGTTGGAGTTGCCTAAGGCAAATCCTATACTCACAGTCTCTGGTTGCCCAGGGAGACAGGGGGTGTGGCTTCAGAATATTTGGTAGTGAACCATATTGCTAGCAAAAGAGGGCTGCTGCTTTATGGCTCAGGCAACTGCTGCTCCTGTGTAGCTCCCTTCCGGCCAACCATTTTCTCTCTGCTCCTGTACCCCAGAGTCTGCACTGACCAGCTGCAGCCCAGCACTGTCTACACCCCTCGAGCAATCGCCTAAGAGTCTGAACCCCTGGGGGACAGGCCTCTAGACCTTGGAGGGAGAGCAGAGGGGAGCACGCAGAACGCTGGGAGCCTGGGGTTGCGGGCAGAGAACACACACAGCTTTACACAGTTTTATGCCTGGCCGTATTGTCACCAGAAGACAGCTGTCACACTGTGCCTCAGGGAACTGCCACTCTGGTGCAGTACCCTCTCTGCTGACCAGGACTGGTCTCCAGACCTCACTGTGAGTGAAGGGGAGTGCTGGGAGTTCAGAATTCCAGGTAGATACTATATACAGTTTATACAGTTTTATGCCTGGCAGGAGGACGCCGTGACACCCTAGTAGGGGAGGTAGGTCAAGTTTTTAGAGGGTCTCTCCCGTGGTGTGTAGTGGGAGGACCTTTGAACTCTTCCCCATTGTTTGTGGGGCTCTCTGAGCCGTTCTCATGGGGGAGGGGACTCCCATCTGCTTGGTGATGGATTTTGTACCTTTTGTTTGTATCCTTGTGGTCGCAGCTTGCCTCAGTGGGGTTGATGTGCGTCCTTCAACCTTCTCTCTTAGTGCAGCTCAAATCCACCAGGTTACTTGCTGAATTTTTGTCCTTAAACTCTCCTACTGGACGGGAGCCTCTGTGGAAAGCTGGCTTCAGTCAGCCATCTTGTCTCCTCCCCCCCTCCAACCCAATTCTTAACCTGGACAGCTTCGATTTCCCACTCAAGCTGCTACTTAGCCATAGGAGGCAAACCAACACTCCCCTAGGCCCTGTGAAGGGAGGTCCAACTCCACCCTCGGAGTTCTTTCAGTCACACCACATCCACACACTCTCACATACCTCTCAACAGACCTGTCAACAATCTAATGCCCAAGGAGTTGATCAGGCTCCTTTTCCACTAAAACTGTAATGGGACCTCCAGATCGATCATACCTTGCCTTACACTTCTCCCTGTGTAAGTACCCGTTCCCGCATGTCAGTTCCTCCTGGTTTTTGACTCCTTGAAGACCTGCCAATGGGGTCCTTTCTCAGCCTATTTAAGGCGTCTACACAGGGAGGCCAAACTGCCTCCCTGGAGTGCTCAGTGGTTCACGTCACCCAGGTTGATCAAGGGCCCCCACGTGGGTGTCCAAAGGATTGGCAGCAACTACCAGGTGCGTGTTCTCTCCGGGGGGATCTTACTTCCCGGTCAGGGAACCAAAAATGTTGCAGGAAGACAAGGCCCAACAGAGAGAAGGAGCACCCAAACACCACATTTATAAGAGGAAGGGCTTTATTCACCAGCTGGGTGCTTACGGCATAGAAGAATTTCAAATGGCTGTGCTCCCCGACTGCCTTGGTCTTTCTCTTTTTATTGACAGTCAAAAAGTTCCACCCCACGGGTACCCTTGTCATTGGCTAGTTTGAATCAAGCGGGGGATGCTATTCCCACCCCTACAGAACTACAGGATTTCACAGAACTTAGAAATTTCCAAGTTTCAGGAAGTTAAGTTTACAAATTTCCAAGAGCTGAGTCACCATGGAGAGGACCCTGCATGTGTATCTTTGTGGTCTCCTTGAGAAGACCTGTTCTTGTAGACCTCACCCTTCTTGGCTATCCTCTCTCATTATTAATGTACCATAATTGTGAGTTGATCTTTCAGGGAATCAGATCAAGGGAAAAGGACAGGTTTTGCTATGACCCCTACAATACAGATTAGTAGAATAGATTAAAAACACAACCCTAATATCCAATGTCTCCAAGAAAACCATTTAACTCATAAAGATTCTCATAAACTCAAGGTTAAAGCATGAGAAAAAAATATCCCATGCTATGGAAATCAAAAGTGAGCAGGAGGCCTGGTGTGATAGCTCACACCTGTAATCTTAACATTCTGGGAGGCCAAAGCGGGTAGACTGCTTGAGCTCAGGGCTTTGAAACCAGCCTGAGCAAAAGTGAGACCCTGTCTATAAAGAAATAAAACAAATGGCCAGGAATTGTGGTGGGTGCCAGTAATCCCAGCTACTCAGGGGGCTGAGTCAGGAGGATTTCTCAAGTGCAAAATTTTGAGGTTGCTAATGCTATAATGCCATGGCACCTACCCAGGGTGATAGAGTGAGACTTTGTCTCAAAAAAAAAAAAGTGAGCAGGAGTAGCTACTCTTAGATCAGATAAAACAGATTTGAAATCAATAACTGAATAACTGTAAAAAAAAAAAAAAGACAAAGATAGCCATTATATAATGATATAGGGATCAATTCAACAATTAGATCTAACAATCCTAAATATACATGCACCTAACACCAGAGTCCCAGATTCATAAAAGAAATACCACTTGATCTAAGAAAAGAAACAAACAACATATTAATAGTGGGGCACTTCAACACTCCAATATCAAAACTGGACAGCAAAGAAACACTGAATAAGACAGGACTCTAGAACAAGTGTACTTAACAGACATTTACAGAATATTTTACTCCCAAAGTATAGATTTATGTTGTTCTCATAAGAACATGGGACATAATTATCCAAGATAGATCATATGTTAGGCCACTAAACAAGTATCAAAAAATTGATAAAAATCAAAATAATACTATGAATTGTCTCAGACTACAGTGGAATAAAACTAGAAATCAATTCTAAAAGAAATTTTCAAAACCATACAAATACATGCAAATTAAAAGGCATAATACTAAGTTAACTTTGAGATCAACAATGAAATGAAGGTGCAAAATTTAAAAAACATTTTTTAAATTAAAAGACGAACTAACAAAATCTCTGGGGTAAGTTAAAAGCAGAGCTCAGAGAGAATTTTATAGCACTAAATACTTCCGATTAAAACACAGAAATATCATAGGCTTGATACCTGTAGCTCAACGGCTAGAGTGCCAGCCACATACACCAAAGCTGGCAGGTTTGAATCCAGCCAAACAACAATGACAACTGCAACAAAAAAACAGTGGCCATTGTGGTGGTTGCCTGTAGTCCCAACTACTTTGGAGGCTGAGGCAAGATAATCACTTAAACCCAAGTGTTTGAGGTTGCTGTGAGCTGTGATGCCACAGCACTCTACCCAGGGTGAGAGCCTGCGACTCTGTCTCCCCCAAAAATAAATAAATAAAAGACAGAAATATCACAAATTAATAACCTAATGTCACACATTGGGGTTCTAGAAAAATAAAAACAAACCAAACCCCAAGCTGGTAGAAGACAAGAAATAACAAAAAATCAGAGGAGAACTAAATAAAATTGAAACAAAAAAGAACAATATAAAGGATCAAGAAAACAAAAATTTGATTCTTTGAAAAGACAAATAAAACTGATATACCACACAAAAAAAATAAAAAGAAAAGAAAAGAATTGATAGACCACTGGGTAGATTAACTGAGAAAAGAAGAAAATGATTGAAATAAGGTCAATCAGAGATGTAAAAGGAGACATTATATCATGATATCATAGAAATGCAAAAGATCTTCTGAGACTACTATGAACACCTCTGTGAACACAATCTAAAAATTCTAGAGAAAATGAATAAATTCCTGCAATCACACAACCTCCCAAGCTGAGTTGGAGAAAAATAGAAATTCTAAACATACCAACAAGTAGTGAGAATAAATTAGTAATAAAACATATGCTTCCTCCCCAGAAAGCCAAAAACCAGATCATAGTGATTCTTACCAGACATACAAAGAGGAACCGGTACCTGTCCTACTGAGACTGTTACATAAGATTAGAAAGAGGAAATCCTCTCTAATTCATTTAATGAAGTCAATACCAACCTAATACCAAAGCCAGGAATGAATACAACAACAACAAAAAGAAAACTAAGGGCCTGATTAGCATCTATCCAAAAACAATCAAGAAAACACTAGCAAAACAAACCCAAGATCACATGAAAAGTATAGTTTACCATGACAAGTGAATTTCCTCCCAGGGATACAAAGATGGATTAACATATGCAAATCAAGATGTGATTCACTACATAGGCAGAATTTCAAACAAGTATCATATGATTATTTCGATAGATACAGTAAGAACATTCACTAAAATCCAGTGAAGGAGCTAAGGAAATTTCACTCCAAAATTGACTACTTGTATAAAGAATATTTTGAATTAAAGGCCATTCACAATCAGAAAGCATTTGGAAGGGGCTTCTTCTCTATCTACATAAAACCTGACCAATGTGATCAAAATATCAAAGAGGCAAAACTAACTTTCTTTGTTCACCCTGAAGGCTAGCAGACCTACTGCAAATTGTTTAAAACATAATAACTGTCTCTCAGGTTAATTTACAAGTCAATTCATTTCCCCCCATCTATTCATCCTTCTTAGCATTCACCTGCTGCTCCTGTACTCCACATTCTCCCCCTCCCTTCTAAAAGGCATCTTAAAAGGTATCGGGCCATCATTAAAACATTGGGAGATGACTCCTGTAATTCTCCCCATGTGCATGATATTTGGAAATAAACATTTCTCTTACTATCCTGCCTTAATTGTGAGTTGGTCTTTCAGCCACCTTTTGGGGGGAAAGGGCACATTTCCCCTCACCCTACGCCAGCAAGTGCTAATGATAAAAAACCCTCAGCAAAATAGGCATAGACAGAATAAATACATACATCAACATAATAAAAACTACATATGATGTCAATGGAAAAGAAGCCATACTTGTAAAAATAATTTAAAGAGGTTCATGCTGAGCCAAATTTGAAGACTATGACCCAGAACCACACCCAGGAAGCCTTGAGCAAGTGGACTCCCAGTTATGGGTTTGCAGTTTGGTTTTAGGAGATAGGAATTACAGGTGAAGTTATAAATCAATAAGCAGAAAACATACATTGGTTTGGCACAAAAAGCTGGGACATCTGGTGGGTTGGGGCTCACAGATTTATACGTGGGTTTACAGATTCTTTACCTGATAATTGTCTGGAAGAGTTAGACTTTGGCTAAAAGACCAGGAGTCAGCAAAAAGACATGCTTAAGGTAAAGGGTTTGTTAATCGGAGACAAAGCACTGGACAGACTCAACTGGTTTGTTGTGTATATTGAGGACGCACAAGTAAGTCTTCCACAGCCTTTGGCTGTTGTGAGTCACAGAGGGCATCTCTAATAAGAGGAGGGAGCATGATGAGACATGTCAGATTTCCTCTCTGCTGCCTAGCAACTCAATATAAGGGATCCCCTTGGCCAAGGGGGGGGGTCCATTCAGTTAGTTGCTGGTGGAGGGGGATGTAAGATTTTATTTTAGTTCACAAGACAAACCCCTTCCAAATCCTTTCTGATTGTGAATGGCCTTTAATTCAAACACTATTCTGAATGAGATAAAGTTAAAAGCATTCCCAGTAAGAATTGAGACCGGACGATGCTCACTCTCACCACTTCTACTCAGCATAGTGCTGGAAGTCCCAGCCAGAGAAATCAGGTAATAGAAAAAAATAAAGGACACTCAAGTCAGAAAAAAAAAAAAAGTTACAGTATCCCTGCTGCCAATGAGATGATCTTAAATCTAGAAAACCGTAAAGCCTCCTCCAAAAGACTCCTAGAATTAATAAATAAATGTAATTATCTCAGGTTACAAAATTAATGTACACAAATCAGTAGCATTTTTATACACTAATAAATGCTAAGGTGATCATCACATCAAAAATTCAATACCATTCACAATAGCTACAAAATAACATAAAATGCCTAGCAATACATTTAACCAAGGAAGTAAAAATCTCTAAAGTAAGAACTAGAAAACACTAATGAAAGAAATTGTAGATTACGTGAATGACAAAACACTGGAAGAATCAATATTGCTAAAATGTCATATTGCCCAAATATGACTTACAGATTCAATACAATTCCCATTAAAATGCCAACATCATTTTGGAAAGAATTAGAGAAAAAAATCCTAATTTTCACACGGAATCACAAAAGAGCCCGACTAGCCAATGCAATCCACATCTGGAGGCATTACATTTCCAATCTTCAAATTATACTGCAAGACCATAGTAACCAAAAAAGCATGATATTAGTACAACAATAGACACATAGATGGAGGACACAGAGTTCTGAATAGAGACTCAGAACTACACATAAATAGTAAAGAAAGGCCAGGTGTTGTGCATGACACCCTTAATCCTAGTGTTATGCCCCGAAGTTCCCCCAGAGATCACACAGCCACACGAGCCAAATTTTCAGGGGAGTCCTTTATTGGAGAGCCGACTGACAACTGCCTCAGTGTCCCAAAATGAAGTTTCTGAGAGCAGCCCCTAGTTGTGTGTGGCTGTGTGTGTCTCTGTGTGTGTATCTCTGTGTGTGTGTCTCTGTTTGTCTGTGTGTGTTTGTCTCTGAGTGTCCGTGTGTGTCTGGGTGTGTGTCTGTTTATGTATCTGTGTGTGTGTCTGTATGACTCTGTGTGTGTGTCTCTGTGTGCCTGTGTATGTTTGTCTCTGAGTGTGTGTGTCTGTCAGTTTATGTATCTGTGTGTGTGTCTCTGTGTGTGTCTATGTGTGTGTGATTGTGTGTCTGTGTGTGTCTCTGCATCTTCCTCTGTGTGTCTCTCTGTGTGTGTCTCTCTGTATATGTCTCTGTGTGTGTGTGTGAGTCTCTGTAATATGTCCCTCTGGGTGTGTGTCTCTGTGTGTGGGTCTCTGTTTGTGTCTATGTGTGTGTCTCTGTGTGTGTCTGCATGTATTTCTCTACATGTGTCTTTGTATGTGTCTGTGTCTGCATCCCTGTATGTGTCTGTGTGTCTCCGTGTGCATGTCTGAGTGTGGGTCTTGTCTGTGTCTCTATGTGTTTGCGTGTGTGTGTCTGTGTTTGTCTCAGAGTGTCTGTGTGTGTCTGTATGTGTGTCTATGTGTGTGTCTCTGGGTGTGTCTGTGTGTGTGTCTATGTATGTGTCTCTGCGTATGTCTGTGTATGTATCTCTGTGCGTCACTGAGTGTGTGTCTCTGTTTGTGACTGTGTGTCTCTGAGTGTCTGTATGTTTTTGTTTCTCTGTATGTCTGCCTGTGTCTGTCTTTCTATGTGTGTCTGTGTGTGTCTCTGTGTGTATTGCTGTTTGTGTGTCTGTGAGTGTGTCTATATGTCTGTATGTGTGCCTATGTGTGAGTCTGTGCGTGTCTCTGTGTGTTTGTCTGTGTGTGTGCGTGTGTCTGTGTGTGTGCGTGTGTCTCTGTGTGTGCCTGTCTGTGTCTCTGTGTGTCTGTGTTTGTGTTTCTGTGTGTTTGAGTCTGTGTGTTTCTTGTGTGTCTTTATGTGTGTCTGTGTCTCTCTTTGTGTCTGTGTGTGTGTTTCTGTGTGTCTAATTGTATGTTTGTGCCTTTGTGTGTCTGTGTGTGTGTCTCTGTGTGTATCTCTGTTTGTGTCTGTGTGGGTGTCTCTGTGAGTGTGTCTGTGTATATGTCTGTGTGTCTCTATATATGTGTCTCTGTGTATGCCTTTGTGTGTGTGTGTCTGTTTGTGTGTCTCTGTGTATGTCTGTGAGTGTGTCTGTGTGTGTGTACGTGTGGTTGTCCATTTGTTTCTCTCTGTGTTTCTTTGTGTGTCTGTGTGTGGCTCTGTGTGTCTCTCTGTATATGTGTGTGTGGCTCTGTGTGTCTGTATATGTGTGGCTCTGTGTGTGTCTCTGTGTTTGTGTCTGTGTGTGTGTCTGGGTCTGTGTGTGTATCCATGTGTGTCTGTCTCTGTGTGTGTCTGTGTATCTCAGTGTGTGTGTCTCTGTACCTCTGTCTATGTATGTATCTGTGTCCATGTCTCTGTGTGTCTCTCTGTGTGTGTCTGAGTGTGTTTCTCTATGAGTGTCTGTCTTAGTGTTTGTTTACCGCTGTGTCTGTGCCTCTGTGTGTGTGTCTGTGTGCGTCTGTGCATGTCTGTGTTTGTCTGTGTGTGTCTCTGTGTGTGTTTGTGTGTGTGTCTGTGTGTTTGTCTCTCTGTGTGTCTGTGTGTATGTGTGCATGTCTTGTGTTCTCTGTGTGTCTGTCTCTGTGTGTGTCTGAGTGTGTGTCTGTGTGTGTCTATGTGTATATGTGTGTGTCCTTGTGTGGGTCTTTGTGTGTGTCTTTGTCTGTGTGTGTGTCTCTGTGTGTGTCTGTGTCCCTGTGTGTGTTTGTGTGTATCCGTGTATGTGTCTCTGTGTGTCTCTCTGTGTCATGTGTGTGTCTGAGTGTGTCTCTGTGTATGTCTGTGTGTGGGTCTGTGTGTTTGTATCTTTGTGCGTCTGTGTGTGTATGTGTGTGTCTTTGTGTTCTCTGTGTCTGTGTCTCTGTGTATGTCTGTGGGTGTCTTTGTTTGCATCTGTGCTTCTGTGTGTATATGTGTGTGTCCTTATGTGGGTTTTTATGTGTGTCTCTGTGTCTGTGTGTGTCTTTGTGTCCTTGTGTGGGTTTTTATGTGTGTCTCTGTGTGTGCTTTTGTGTGTCTGTGTGTGTTTTGATAGAAAAGTATAAAATTACTAGAAGAAAGTGCAGGGAAAACACTTAAAGAAATTGGCCTGGGAGAATATTTTCTGAGAATGACCCCCAGGCAATTGAAGCAACACCAAAAATACATTACTGAGAAATGATCAAATTAAAAAGCTTCTGCACAGCCAAGAACACAGTGCATAAAGCAAGCAGACAGCCCTCAGAATGGGAGAAGATATTTTCAGGTTACGTCTCTGACAAAGGTTTAATAACAATAATCCACAGAGGGAGCGGTGCCTGGGGCTCAAAGGGGTAGGATGCCAGCCCCATATGCCAGAGGTGGTGGGTTCAAACCAGCCCTGGCCAAAAACTGCAAAAAAAAAAAAATAATAATAATCCACAGAAACGCAAACATATTAGCAAGAAAGAACAAGTGATCCCATCTCAGGGTGGGCAAGGGACTTGAAGAGAAACTTCTCTACAGAAGACAGATGCATGGCCTACAAACACATGAAAAAAATGCTCATCATCCTTAATCATCAGAGAAATGCAAATCAAATCACTTTTAGATATCATCTAACTTTAGTAAGATTATTCCACATCCCAAAACCATAGATGTTGGTGTGGATTTGGACAAAAGGGAACACTTCTGCACTGCTGGTGGGAATGCAAACTAATATATTCCTTTTAAAAAATGTTTGGAGACCACTTAGGGATCTAAAAATAGACCTGCCAATCCTTCAATTCCTCTACTAGGTACATATCCAGAAGACCAAAAATCACTTTTTAACAAAGATCTTTTCACCAGAATGCTTATTGCAGCCCAATTCATAATTGCTAAGTCGTGGAAGAAGCCCAAGTGCACATCAACCCATGAATGGATTCATAAATTGTGGTATATGTATGCCATAAAATATAGCCTTAAAAAAGATGGAGACAAACAGCACCTGTGGATCAGTGAGTAGGGCTCTGGCCCTGTATACCGAGGATGGTGGGTTCAAACCTGGCCCTGGCCACATTGCAACTAGAAGTAGCCTGGTCTATTGTTGTGGAGGGTGCCTGTAGTCCCAGCTACTCAGGAGGCTGAGGCAAGAGAATCACCTAAGCCCAAGAGCTGGAGGTTGCTGTGAGCTGTGATGCCATAGCACTCTACCGAGGGTGATGGAGTGAGACTGTCTCTTAAAAAAAAAAAAGGGGGGGGACTTTACCTCTTTCATGTTTACATGGATGGAGCTGGAACATATTCTTCTTAGCAAAGTATCTCAAGAATGAAGAAAAAGTATCCAATATACTCAGGCCTACTATGAAACCAATCTATAAGCATCCACACTTCCATATGAAAGCTATAACCCAACTACAGATGAAGGGGAAAGAGGATGGGCAGGGGAGGGAGGAGGATGGCTAGAGGGAGGGTAATTGGTGGGACCACACCTATGGTGCATTTTATAAGGGTACATGTTATATCTACTAAGTGTAGAATATAAATATTTTAACATAATAACTAAGAAAATGTGGTGAAGGTTATGTTAACCAGTTTGATGAAAGTATTTCAAATTACATATAAAACCAGCACATTGTACACCATAACTGCATTAATATACATAGCTATGATTTGAAAAAAAATAATGAATAAATACATAAATTTGACTTGATGAAAAATTTTAAATGTGTTTGTCAATGGACACAATCAAAGAGAGAGAAAGTCAAACACTAACAGAAGAAACACATGCTGATCACATATCTGAGAAGGCTCTACTATCTCATGTATAATAGAAAGTCTCACAACTGAACATAAAAAGCAACCACCCTGTCATGGTGCATCATGGGCAGAGGGAAAGCAAAGCCAGCATCCTAGGCCTTTCCAACTAACAGGTCTTGGCTGGGCTGTCACTGTCCTTTGTGGTTCTAGTGAGCTGACCCCACAACAAATCCACAGTGGAAGAAATGGCCACAGATTAAACTGCCAAGGAGTCCCTGTCACTGAAGTCAGCACTTAGCCAAGGTGAACAGCTGTCCTGTGGAGGAGCCACCGGGGAGTGAAGGGGTCCTTCTGTTGAGGACAGCAGCAGAGAAAGGGTGGGGAGCCCAGTGTTCTTCCCAGGGTCCCCTGTTGGGCATCCCAGACCTGAGCGAATCCACCCCAGGGGCAGCAAGGGGCACTGTGGGGCTGCCCGGCTGGAAACCAGCCACCTGTTCTCTGCTGGGGGCCTGGGGCTCACTGTCCCAGGGGACAGACTGGCTGCTTAATCTTAGTCCCAGGGAGGCTCAGGCCAGGCCCTGCCAGCCTCATGTAGAGAAATCTCCGTGCCCAGGGACTGGGAGGCCATGTGAGGGGAGGGGACTGATTTGAATGAAAGGCCTCTCAGTCCCCACAGTGGGAAAGTAGGTACAAGAGACAGGGGCAGCTCTGAGGCAGCTGTGGATCCCCAGGAATCAGAGCTGACAGGAATCTCCACCATGGCCTGTGCCCCTCTCCTGCTCACCCTCCTCACTCTCTGTCCAGGTGACAGGCCCTGGGAAGCAGAAGTGCCTGGGTGGGGTACACCTGGTTGATTTCTCCCTTTCATTTTGAGAGCATGTGGTGGAAAATGACCCCAGACTACCTCTGTGTGTCTCCATCTCTTCTGTTCCAGGATCCTGGGCACAGTCCAGACTGACACAGGAAGCCTGGGTGTCAGCGTCTGCCGCACCCCCGGCATCAAGCCGTGGCGGGATGGCTCTGTCCGCGTTGTAAAAACTGCGGTAAGGCGGTGGGTGCTTCTCGGAGCGTTGCCCCCAGTCCCCCTGGTTTGCGACAGCAGCGCATAAGTTGCCTAGCATGCCTTTTAGTGAACGTAAGAATTCATGAGGTGCGGCATAAAGGCCTGAATAACCTTTACCCTGAAACCTGTTTGAAACTTGTTTGTTGAGTTGAATGGTTAATTGTTGCTTGAATGTCCTCAGAAACTAAGAATAAACATAATGACTTACTAATCCATGACTTCATCTATACAATGGAGACTAAATGTCTCCAAGGGAACACGTTCCCACCATAAAGGTCAGTTAATTGAAACAATGTATCAAGAGAATGCAGGGATGATAAGTTAAGATGTTCCTACCAGATACCCGCTCCCTCCGGTCTCTTATCTCTACCTTATGTCCCTTTGAAACTGTTTCTTTGAAATAAGTTTTCTATGAAATTGCTTTCTCTATAATTTTGTCACTATACACTTAAAACATATACATAATTCACTATCAATTCACTAACAACATAAAAATCATAATCAAATATAAAAATATAAAAATACAAAATGTGAACAAAGCAGTTTTACAAAGAAAGAAGGTTTAAACATAGATAAAGAGAAGTAAAAGAGTAACTGCTGATAAGCAGCAGTCCTTTGTTCCCCCTTACGGGCAGAAACATTGTCTAAGAAAAGACAGTTGACTACTCCCATCTACAAAACTCGATAAGAACTTTGTAAGCATCAGCAAGTCATAAAAATATCTTTTGTAGTTTGTAAGACATTGTCAAAAATGTATAAATACCATGCCTAAAAATCAGTAAAGTACAACTGCTTTCTTCATCATCCTTGGTGTGTGGCAGTTTGTCATTTTCCTGCGTCGCCCTTTTCAATCAACCTGAGCCGTTCTCGCCCTGAAAGCCCTCGGACTGAGACTCATTCGACTGGCGGTCCGCGGCAGCTGGCGCCTCGAACAGGGACCTGAAGGACAGGTGATCTTTCTTTTTCTTTCTTTCCTCTCTTTTTTCAGATTGAAGGCGACTCTCACCAGGGAGCTGCAGTCCCGCCGGTAAAGGCTGACCGGTTAAGTGTGAGTAATCCGCAGGACAACATGGGGCATACATTGGGTAAGGAAGAACACATGCTCAGTGTCATGATACAGCGTTTATTAGAGAAAAATGGTTTTCATGTGTCTCTCAAACGGTTGGAGGAGCTTATACATTTCATAAAGTTGGTTAGTCCTTGGTTTCTGGAGGAAGGCTCTCTCTCTCTCTCCGACTGGAAGAGAGTGGGACGCGAAATGCGGAAATACATGCAAGAACATGGAGAGAAGGTCTTGCCCCCTCAGGCTTTTCCTTTATGGTTACAAGTTAGAGAACTTTTAGCTGACAATACCTTTTTAGAAGCATTTATAAGAGAAACTGATTCGGAGGTTGGTGATCCTGAATCTAAAGGGGCACCGATTCCTGATGAGGTTCCCCCCGAGGTTCTTAAAGATCCTGAACCGGTACCAAACACTGAGAGCGTTGTCCCTTCGGCTCCAACGCTCAAAGACATTCTACCACCACTCCCACCGGTTGATAATTCTTCAGACAGTGACGAGTGGGATGTGGTCGATGAATTTACTAAACCAGATGAGAGGGACAGAATGAATGATTTTATTCACCCCCGCCGAGCTTACCCGGCAGTTCGTGTCCCAAAAGTCACATCTAAGACAACCTCACAAGCTCCGCTTCCCCGCGTACCTCCTTGTCTCCCTCCGCCGCCCGCGGGCTTTCAAGCGGCGGTGCGAGAAGCCCGTCAGCAGGGAGATTTTACATTTGCTTTCCCGGTACGCTTTCCCACTGAGGATAGGGCACCACCCACCTGGGAACCTCTGTCGTTAAAGACGCTTAAAGAACTGCAACAGGCTGTCCGTACATCGGGAGCTTCTGCCCCTTATACCTTACAAATTGTGGAATCAATTAGCAGTCAATGGCTTACCCCGTATGATTGGCAGCAAACGGCCAAAGCCACGCTTTCCCCAGGTGATTATATTTTATGGAGAACAGAGTATGAAGATAGATGTAGAGAAAGTATTAATCAACATGTAGGAAGAAAAGCACAGCCCACGCTGTCCATGCTTCTAGGGACAGATGAATTTGCTTCTTTTGAAAATCAAATTAAACTACCCCGACAATTTTTAGAGATAGTCAGCCATAATGCAGTCTCCGCTTGGCGAAAAATACCTCCTCCGGGAACCAAGGGCACAACTTTAGCAGGCATAAAACAGGGTATGGAAGAGTCCTATCCTGACTTTATTTCTCGCCTGGAAGAAGCTATTAATAGAATGCTTCCACCATCAGAAGGCACAGAATTATTACTCAAGCAATTAGCTTGGGAAAATGAAAATACGCTGTGTCAGGACTTAATACGTCCACTCAGGAAAACAGGTACCTTACAAGATTATATTAAAGCATGCATGGATGCCTCACCAGCAATTGTCCAGGGAATGGCGTTTGCTGCAGCTATGCGGGGTCAAAAATTTAGTTCATATGTTAAAGGTGCTTTTGATAGAGACCCCAGTAATACATGTTTTGGGTGTAATCCCCCACATGACTTGCCCACTTGTTATAACTGTGGGAAGCCAGGTCATATACAGAAGGATTGTAAGAAATCCACCGGTGCTAATAATAATAATAATAAGTCCCGTGGATTACCCCCGGGACCATGCCCTCGTTGTAAGAAGGGCAGGCACTGGAAAAATGAATGTAAATCTAAATTTCATAAAGATGGAACCCCCTTGTCAGACAAGGGTGCTAACTTTATTGATACCAACCAGACAAAAAACTAGATAAGGGGCGTTCTCCTAGCCCCGACTCCAAGGGAGAGTCTCCTGCTCCTACCGCAGTACGACCTAAGTTAGAGCCCACATCTACTATTAATTGTATACCACCTGAATGGACAATTCATGATCTCCCACGTGGGACTCCTGGCAGTGCAGGTTTAGACCTTGCCAGTTCTAAAGATATAATCATATCCAAACATGATGGTGTTGTGTTAGTTCCCACAGGAATAAAAGGAAAGTTATTGCCAGGTACTGTTGGTGTTATATTGGGACGAAGTTCCAATTACACCAAACATTTTGAAATTGTTCCAGGAGTAATTGATTCTGACACTGAAAATACAATTAAAGTCATGGTAAAGTCTCTAGTAGAAACTACACAAATTCATAAGGGACAAAGAATTGCTCAGTTACTATTATTGCCATATATACCACTCCCCACTTATCACTTACATGATGCCAGGGGAGAGGGACAGTTTGGATTTACTGATAAAGATTGTGTAGCTCTTATACATGATTTATATGATAGACCGATGTTAAAAATGAAAATAGAAGGCAGGCCCATTAAGGGCCTGATGGACACAGGCGCTGATGTAACCTGCATTGCTGCCTCCGACTGGCCGAGATCCTGGCCGGTTCATCGAACTGGGTCTTCTTTAGTTGGTCTCGGTTCTGTTTCTGGTGTCATGCGTAGTACATCTCATTTGTTATGTGAATATAAGGACAAGAAAATTTACTTTCAACCTTATGTGTTACCCTCTCTACCCTATACTTTATGGGGACGAGATCTTTTACATGTCCTAGACATGAAACTAGTTACAGGTGATCAACTTAACGATCAGTGTTTTTCATAGGGGCCACTGCAGAAAACTATGCCTGTAAAATAAAATGGTTAACAGATGTTCCCGTGTGGGTTAGTCAGTGGCCCCTGACAACAGAAAAGTTACAGGCATTACAAATTTTAGTACAAGAACAATTAGATAAAGGTCATTTAGAGGAATCCACTAGTCCATGGAACACTCCTGTGTTTGTCATTAAGAAAAAATCTGGCAAATGGAGACTTTTACAAGATTTAAGAGCAGTAAATGCCATTATGGAAGACATGGGCTCCCTTCAACCTGGGCTTCCGTCTCCTGTAGCAGTACCAGAACAATGGTCACTTATAATTATAGATCTGCAAGACTGCTTTTTTACTATTAATTTACATCCTGAGGACTGTCCTCGTTTTGCTTTCAGTGTTCCTTCTCTAAACTTACAGGAACCGTTTAAAAGATATCAGTGGAAAACTTTACCACAGGGCATGAAAAACAGCCCTACCTTATGCCAAAAATTTGTGGCGGCTGCATTAGCAGCACTGAGAAAACAATTTCCTAGTGCTTACATAATTCATTATATGGATGATATCTTGCTAGCTCATCCTGAGCTGCCAAAAGTACAGCTAATGCTAGAAAAGGCTATAGAACAATTAACTAAATTTGGCTTAGTCATTGCCCCAGAGAAAATTCAGAGAGATAAACCATTAAGTTATCTGGGACAATGGATTCACTCTGACTATATTGCACCTCAAAAGGTGCAAATAAGGAGAGATAAATTACAAACTCTTAATGATTATCAAAAATTACTGGGAGAAATAAATTGGATTCGACCTTTTCTGAAGATTACTACGGGAACCCTTAGTCCTTTGTTTACTATCTTACAGGGAGACTCTAATCCCCGTTCCCCTAGACATTTAACTCCAGAAGCCTTGCAGGCTTTACAAGTTGTTGAACAGGCTTTAACTCAAGCTAGGGTTAAACAAATTAATTATCAAAACCCATGGTCTTTACTCATTTTTTCTACTGAGTATACTCCTACAGCTTGCCTATGGCAGGAAGGTATTTTAGAATGGATTCATTTACCACATGTTCAGACAAAGATTGTTGCTGATTATCCATACCTGGTGTCTTTATTAATTGATAAAGGAAGAAAAAGATCACGGGAATTATTTGGTAAAGATCCTCATGTAATTGTAACTGCTTATAATAAAACTCAAGTGGAACAACTATTTCAAAATAATGATGATTGGGTATTGGCCTTACAAGGCTATGCAGGTCAAATCTTATACCATTATCCTAAACATCCTTTAATTGAATTTACAAAAACAGTTTCACTTATATTTCCTCTTATGTGTTCCAAACAGCCTCTGTCTGACGCAATAACCTTGTTCACAGATGGCTCCTCTACAGGTCGAGCTGTAGTTTTTAGCCCAGGCCTGTCTCCTCTTATTAAAGAGGTCACACAAGCCTCTGCCCAACAAACAGAATTATGGGCTCTAATCTCGGCCTTTAATAATTTCAAACAAAGGTTTAACTTGTACACAGATTCAAAATATATTGCTTCTCTTTTTCCAGCTCTTGAAACTGCTCTTTTAACAGGAACCTCAACTATTCTACCTTTATTAAAGAAACTACAAACTTTAATTCAGCAAAGGAATAATCAATTTTATATTGGTCACATAAGAGGACATACTAACTTACCTGGCCCTTTGGCCCAAGGAAATGCCACTGCAGATTTATTAACACGTACTATAGTGGCATCAGTGGCCGACGCTGAAGAAAGCCACGCCTTACATCACCAAAATGCTAACGCATTAAGAAAAATGTTTCAAATTACTAGAGAACAGGCAAGACAAATAGTCTTAAAGTGTAAATCCTGTCCTGTTACTCATCATCCTTTAAAATTTGGTGTTAATCCTCGGGGTTTACGCCCCAATGTATTATGGCAAATGGATGTAACACATGTGTCTAGTTTTGGAAAATTACAATATGTACATGTTACTGTTGATACTTTTTCTCATTTTATCTGTGCCTCTGCAAGACCTGGCGAGGCCTACAAAGATGTTGTACAACACCTATTTTACTGCTTTCAGCAGCTAGGTGTTCCTCATCAATTAAAAACAGACAATGCTCCAGCTTATACCTCTCGAGCATTTGAACAATTTTGTATACAGTGGAAAATTGCTCATTCTACGGGGATCCCTTATAATCCTCAGGGTCAGGCGATTGTTGAAAGAACTAATCAAATATTAAAATTACAAATTGAACGCCTACAAAAAGCTCATAAATATTTCTCTCCTCATCATATTTTAACCCATGCTTTATTCGTCCTAAATCACCTTAATGTAAACTCCAACAATTTAACCCCTGCTCTCTCCCATTGGCAGCCACAATCGGCTGCCACCCTTCCTAAAGTTCTTTGGAAAGATTTATTATCGGGCCAATGGAAAGGCCCTGATGTATTGTTAACCTCCGGACGAGGCTATGCTTGCATATTTCCACAGGATGCCGACTCTCCCGTCTGGATTCCAGACCGGCTCATCAAACCGGCTCCTCCGGAGACCCCGGCGCAGAAGACAACGCCTGCGGCGGATGAAGATCCTATCTACACAAATGAGGACGACTGTGGAAATTTCACCGAAACCCTCCAAGACCACGTGGACACAGATCCGTGCCCTGGTGAAACAAGCTAAACAACTTCTCATATCTCAAGGAAACCCTCTAACTCCTACAATGTACTTTCTTGCGTTTCTATCACTAATCTCTACTCCTAAGGTAGAAACTGCAGCTTATTGGTCTTATGTGCCTAATCCTCCTCTGCTACACCCTGTGGGCTGGCTAGATCCAGACCCCATAAAAATTCTTTCTAATGATTCTATCCGCTTAGGAGGTTTAACTGACTCAGAATCCAGACATCATGCTGCGGCTTTAATTAATTTCACTGGCAAAGCCGACTCCTTGCCTATTTGCTTTACTTTAAGAGGCAACACACCTCCTTTTTGTTTACCTACTAGCTACAGGGTATTTTTAACTGATGCTCCAGATCCTCATGATGCAAATAGACGTTATGTTTGGGAATATGAGTTACAAACTATTGGAAGTCCTAATTATAATGAAACCTGTTTATCTGTTAACTCATTACCTCTCCCTAACTGTAAAGAAAAATATAGAAATAAAAATCAATTCTGGGAATCCTCTTTAACAAAAACCCCTACTTGGCTTTCTTGCGGATTCCCAGACGCTGCTAACAAACATTCTCCCATTAATTCTAATACAATTATCTGGGATTATTCTCCTACTTCCTGCTATGATCATAACAAATATTTATCTAATCAATTGGATAAATGTCATAAGTATCAATGGTCTGGTTCCCCTCAGCCAGTACGGAGGTGGTTCACACCTGGTTTAGTTGAACCCATATGGGTGGCTCAATACAACAATAGAACTCAAATACATTATGACTTGTTTAGACTTATTGCTGCTTCTAACTTAATCTTAGAAAAAAAACCTAATATGCCTAAACCTAATCCAATATCAATACGAACTTGTGTTGGATATCCATATGCTCTACTTTTAGCTCCAAATAAGTATCTAACTATTACACAATCTAAAAATTCTTATCATATTTCTTGTACCGCTTGTAAAGTTACAAATTGTCTTACTTCTACTGATTTATTCAATGAACGCTTGTTTAATTCTGTTTTAATTGTTAAAAGACCCTCTTATGTACTATTACCTGTTGATTTACAAGATGATCCTTGGTATGATAATTCTGCTTTACAAGTTTTACATACTGTTAATCAGTTAATTCGACCTAAGAGGTTTGTAGCTGCTTTGATTCTCGGTATTTTAGCTTTAATTTCTATAGTCACAACATTTGCGGTAGCCACTACTGCTTTGGTTCAAGAAGTTCACACAGCTCACTTTGTTAATTCTCTCAGCAGCAACATAACTCTAGCCTTAATGACTCAGGCCAGCATAGATAATAAACTTGAAGCAAAACTTAACATCTTAGAAGAAGTGGTTTTAGCCCTAGGTCAAGATATAAAGTTTATACAACATAAACTTCAAACCAGATGTCATTCTGCCTTTCCTGCTATTTGTGTAACTCCTTTACCTTATAATATGTCCACTTCCTGGGACAAAACTAAAGCTCATCTACAGGGTGTCTGGAAGGACAATGATATTACACATGATTTACATACTCTCCAAAAGGATATCACTGCCATCAGTGAAGCTCATTTACCTAGCACTTCTCTTGATTCACTGGCTCAATCCCTCTCTGACAATCTTAAATCCTTAAATCCTGTGTCTTGGATTCAGTACATTGTGTTTATTGTCATTATTGAATGCCTGATATTCTGTGTTGTTTTACTGTTACCCTGTCTCCTTCGTTGTGTCTTTTCCTCCTTAAAGGCTGTTCGCCAAGACCTCTTTGAACTACGTTTCATTAACAAAAAAGGGGGAAATGCCGCACCCCCGGCATCAAGCCGTGGCGGGATGGCTCTGTCCGCGTTGTAAAAACTGCGGTAAGGCGGTGGGTGCTTCTCGGAGCGTTGCCCCCAGTCCCCCTGGTTTGCGACAGCAGCGCATAAGTTGCCTAGCATGCCTTTTAGTGAACGTAAGAATTCATGAGGTGCGGCATAAAGGCCTGAATAACCTTTACCCTGAAACCTGTTTGAAACTTGTTTGTTGAGTTGAATGGTTAATTGTTGCTTGAATGTCCTCAGAAACTAAGAATAAACATAATGACTTACTAATCCATGACTTCATCTATACAATGGAGACTAAATGTCTCCAAGGGAACACGTTCCCACCATAAAGGTCAGTTAATTGAAACAATGTATCAAGAGAATGCAGGGATGATAAGTTAAGATGTTCCTACCAGATACCCGCTCCCTCCGGTCTCTTATCTCTACCTTATGTCCCTTTGAAACTGTTTCTTTGAAATAAGTTTTCTATGAAATTGCTTTCTCTATAATTTTGTCACTATACACTTAAAACATATACATAATTCACTATCAATTCACTAACAACATAAAAATCATAATCAAATATAAAAATATAAAAATACAAAATGTGAACAAAGCAGTTTTACAAAGAAAGAAGGTTTAAACATAGATAAAGAGAAGTAAAAGAGTAACTGCTGATAAGCAGCAGTCCTTTGTTCCCCCTTACGGGCAGAAACATTGTCTAAGAAAAGACAGTTGACTACTCCCATCTACAAAACTCGATAAGAACTTTGTAAGCATCAGCAAGTCATAAAAATATCTTTTGTAGTTTGTAAGACATTGTCAAAAATGTATAAATACCATGCCTAAAAATCAGTAAAGTACAACTGCTTTCTTCATCATCCTTGGTGTGTGGCAGTTTGTCATTTTCCTGCGTCGCCCTTTTCAATCAACCTGAGCCGTTCTCGCCCTGAAAGCCCTCGGACTGAGACTCATTCGACTGGCGGTCCGCGGCAAGCGTCTATGGGAGAGACGATCACCCTGTCCTGTACTGGAAACAGCAACAATGTTGGAAAGTATAATGTGGGCTGGTACCAGCAGATTTCTCCTGGTGCCCCCCAAACTGTCATGCTTGGAATTTCACGGCCCTTAGGAATCCCTGATCAGAGGCGGAGCAAGATGGCAGCCGAGTAACAGCTTCCTTGCATCTGGGCACCGTGAGTCTGGGGAGATAGGACTCCAGGCATCTCTGGCTGGTGGGAACTGCCTATCATCACTCCTATGAAAATACAGGGAGTCAGCGAGAGAGTTCTGGACCCCAAGAGGAGGACTAAAACAGTGGAAAGCCGGCAAGTGGTCGCGTGTGTTCAATCCGTCTAAACCCGCCCACAACTGTAAGTTCAGTAGCAGCGAGACTGCAAACCAGAAAGGCCTTACCTGTGAACTGTTTTGATGTCCTTGGACTTGGCACTGAGTTGAACTGCCTTGGGGAAGGCCTGAGCGGGAGTGCGGAGAACTTTGGCCGTTGTCTAGGGCCCCAGTCTGAGCCGCTGAGCCAGACGGAGCTGATAGTGTTTGGCGGTGGGTCTCACGGATCCATTGTCAGTGATCTGCCCCGGCAAGCTCTGCCCTCAGGGTCGCAGAGCTAGAAACGGGTGGGAGCTGGTAACCCAGCAACCAAGTAGCCTAAGGGTGGGGTCTGAGCTGCCTTGCAGCCCTAACCCTCAGGGGCAGAGTGAGATC
Source organism: Nycticebus coucang (assembly GCF_027406575.1). Lineage (NCBI taxonomy): Eukaryota > Metazoa > Chordata > Mammalia > Primates > Lorisidae > Nycticebus > Nycticebus coucang. Next base: position 10,287 of record NW_026515593.1, on the reverse strand, counting down.
GGTTTTGGCACACTGAGTAAGTGCATAGCCACTTCAGCAGCGATTCCAGCGAGAAAGCTGGGAAAGCTTCTGCTCAGCAAGTTTACAAGTTCAAAGTGCCTTTTAAGTAGGCTGAAGAGAGATTTAGGGTGTCTACCTGCTGGGGTTTGAGAAATCAGCAGCCTCCAGTCGTAACAGAACTGTGACTAACATCTCATACCCCAGAAGACCACGTGTTGCCCAGACAATATTCAATAACATATACAAACTGCTTTGTTTTTGGTTGTGTATTTTTTTCTTCTTTTTTTTTTTTTTGGTTTGGTTGTTTTTTTTGTTTGTTTATTTTGACGTTGCTGATGTTCTTTTGTTTTTTTAATTTCAACCTTTTCCACACAGATCCCTTTTTCTTTCTCAATTTTCCTAGTTTAATTATAATTTCCCATTGCTGCCTTTTTTAATAACTTCAACTTCATTTTTGCTAGTGTTTCTACCGATATAATTTGGTTTTTCACCCAATTTTATCCCCGTAAAGTTTTCTGTTTGCTTCTTTTGGTTTGATTTATAGCATTTTTGTCTTTCCTCTCTACTTGGTGGAGGTGGGGTACTGTGTCTGATCAGGTTAGCAAAGAGCTGCTGACCTCAAGGGAACCACGCAACTGGGCACCCCCAGAAGGTGGGGTTTTTTAAGATTGTGTCAAAGTACCCTACTGTACACCTATATTGCCCTGTCTCCCTCTTTCTGTGCCTCTCTTCTTTTTGTCAATATTCCTTATACCCACCCCCTCTCCTTTCTCTATCTTTCTTTTTTTCTTATCACTCGGTCCTCCTTTCTTTCATCCCCTTTTTTTGCTCTTCAACCTTCTCACCCTTCTGGTCCTATAACCCTTAGTCCACAGGCACAAGAACTTAAAGAGCAAGAGGAAGTGAAAGGAAAATTAGGGCAAGGAAACAGATAAAAGAAACCACTCATGAGGAAGAATCAGCAGAAAACTCCAGGCAACATGAAGAACCAGTCTAGAACAACCCCACCAAGGGACCATGAGGTAGCTACTGCAGATGATTCCACCAGTATAGAAATGTTAGGAATGACAGAAAGGGAATTTAGAATACACATGTTGAAAACAATGAAAGAAATGATGGAAACAATGAAGGAAATTGCTAATAAAGTGGAAAATAACCAAAAGGAAATCCAAAAACAGAATCAAATAAGAGATGAACGATATGAAGAATATAAAAAGGATATAGCAGACCTGAAGGAACTGAAACAGTCAATTAGGGAACTTAAAGATACAATGGAAAGTATCAGCAACAGGTTAGACCATGCAGAAGAAAGAATTTCAGAGGTAGAAGACAAAGTTCTTGAGATAACTCAGACAGTAAAAGAGGCAGAAAAGAAGAGAGAGAAAGCAGAACGTTCACTGTCAGAATTATGGGACTTTATGAAGCGTTCCAACATACGAGTTATAGGAATTCCAGAAGGGGAAGAAGAATGCCCCAGAGGAATGGAAGCCATACTAGAGAATATTATAAAAGAAAATTTCCCAAACATCACCAAAGATTCTGACACACTGCTTTCAGAGGGATATCGGACCCCAGGTCGCCTCAACTCTAACCGAGCTTCTCCAAGACACATTGTGATGAACCTGTCCAAAGTCAAGACAAAAGAAAAGATTCTGCAAGCTGCCAGGAGTAAGCGCCAGTTGACCTACAGGGGCAAATCCATCAGAGTGACCGCAGACTTCTCTAATGAAACTTTCCAAGCAAGAAGACAATGGTCATCTACCTTTAATCTACTTAAACAGAACAATTTTCAGCCCAGAATTCTGTACCCTGCTAAGCTAAGTTTCAGAATTGACGGAGAAATCAAATCATTTACGGATATACAAACATTGAGGAAATTCGCCACAACAAGGAATCCCTGATCAGTTCTCTGGCTCCAATACTGGCAACACTGACTCCCTGACCATCTCGGGCCTCTAGCCTGAGGATGAGGCTGTTTATTACTGCTCATCATGGGATGATAGCCTGAGTGCTCACACAGTGCTCCAGACACATGGAGAACTGAGACAAAAACTGCCCTTGGCCTCCCGTGAGGTAAATAACCCCATGACTGCCTGTGACAAATGCAGACGATGACTGTGGCCAACCCTGTGTTGTCAGTGTTAGAGGAAGTGAGGTTGAGCACATTGCACCTTCTAATTGTCAGTGGGGTTTTTTCCCACGTAGTATTCATTTATTAAAAATAAGAGGGCAGCGCCTGTGGCTCAGTGAGTAGGGCACCGGCCCAATATGCCAAGGGTGGTGGGTTCAAACTCAGCCCCAGCCAAACTGCAACAACAACAAAAAAATATCCGGGCGTTGTGGCGGGCGCCTGTAGTCCCAGCTGCTCGGGAGGCTGAGGCAAGAGAATCACGTAAGCCCAAGAGTTAGAGGTTGCTGTTAGCCGTGTGATGCCACGGCACTCTACCCGAGGGCGGTACAGCGAGACTGTCTCTACCAAAAAAAAATAAATAAAAAAATAAGAGATATACTCGACATACTATAAAAGGTACAATTAAAACGTTTTACTATGTACACAGAATTATTCTTTCACCATCATAATCTATTTTTACAATACTTTTATGAACTCCCCCACCAAATCCCACAATTATCAGTCAGTCCACATTCTTCCCCCACCCCCAGCCACTGGTAATCCCTAATCCACTATCTATGAGGGATATAAACTTAAAGAGCAAAGAAACTTAGTGACTCAAAAACAGATACACTTAATAAAAACCATGTCCAAACAATAATAATGTGCTGAAACCAGAGATAAAGGCAAAGTCACATAAATAAAATCAGACAGAAAATATTATAATATATACAGAAGATCATCAAATGAAACAATTGTGACTATTTCATGTGCACACATTGAGAAAATATAGTGACATTAGATTTTCACACTGTTAAGAAAGAAAGAACTGTCACCATGTAATGAACTTTCCAGGTGTATTTTTTTTTTTTTGAGAAAAAAGGACAAATTAAGATCTTGTCAGCTGAAGACAACCTGAAATGTTTCATCTCCAATAAATACCCCAAAGTCAAATAAATAAAGAGATAAATAAATACATTAATAAATTAAAAAAAAAACACAAAACGAAGGTCTTTGAGTGGAAGATAAATGCTAAATGAGAAAAATATTAAGCCTAAGGGATGTGGGAAGAAAATCAATAGGTATATTAGCAAAATATTTATTTTTCAGCTCTTAAGTTTTATCTAAGTTATAGCATTTTAATAGAATTTCTGCATATAAATTATGTAATGGGAAAAAATTGAGCTTAGTATTAACTCTACATAGACTATGAAAAGTTAGGCATATTGTTGTCTTTAGAACAACTAGAATAAAACTAAATAAAGAGATAAATTCAAACAACCAATAGAAATATCAAAAGAACCCACTAAATAATTTTCACGTATTCCAAAAGAAGGCAGCAATGAGGTACAGACAAACAGAAATCATGGAAATAAACAGAGAATGTATGTTAAAATTGCAATCTTAAATACATTTATACCAGTAATTTCATTAAATGTAAATGAACTAACCACATACATTAAAATTAAGAGATTGTCACTTTTAAAAATCAATAATAAAACAAAGAGACAACCACATAATTCTACCTGAAACCCCACTTAAAATATAATTCTATACAGAGGTTAAAAGTAAAATGATAAAATGGCATAAAGCATTATTTCAATGTTAATTTCATCATTTTGATAGTGTATGTTGCATATAGTGTTATGAGACTCCCTCAGTGGGGGAAACTGGGCAAAGGGCACACAGGAACTCTGTGGATTGGAGATCTGGGTTAAAGATCAGGGACAGAAGTAGCTTAGGCTGACATTCTGGAGGATGGGCTGAAAACAGTCCAGATTCCTCAGACACCCCCCACTGCACTGCACACAGCACAGTGTTGGAAACAACCTGGGGGGTCTAAACAGAATATTCAGTGACAAGACTGCCCAGAGCTAACATTCCTGAGTCTGGACTCCTTCGTGACCTCCCCAGGCTGCGCATAGTGTGGTCTGTGGTCTGAACAGAATGTTTAGCAATTATAGATTAAGATCTGCTGAGCAAGTCAAAGTATAGAATGGGACCAAAAGGAGAGCTAAGGCAGTTAGAGTTTACACCCTAAACACTGGCCCTGTTTCTTTGGTAACTTTCTGACTTTATGATTATAGGACATTGTTCTTAGATGTTTCCTTCCACTTTTTCCTATTACTTCCTCATTCTTTACCAAAAAAAAAAAAAAAAATGACTCTTAACCTTACATTGAGTAATGAGGTTAGAGTTTCTTAAAAAATAGTGACTCTTACCCTTACATTTAGTAATGAGGTTAGAGTTTCTCTGTGTTTGTTATTAACTGTTTGTTGAGTACTTTGTTAGCCATACACATTTTTCATGCTCAGTAAAAGACCTCTGAGGTTTTTGTTTGAGGCAGCTCTTCCTTGCTACTTTCTGAGCATGTGAAGCAGCTCACCTCTCTGAGCCCCCTGGGTTATTTCACTGCAAGTGTGAGAGGTTTCCATCCATGCTGCACCCTCGCCAGCTTGTCCACAGATAGCAAATGACTACATAACTCAATTTAATATTTTTCATCTTAATTTGTATGTGTAATTATATTTAAAAAAAACATGAAAGAAATGTAGACAGATGGGGAAAGTTCTATGTTTGTTATACTCTATCTAATTAAAAAGCCTGCAGTTTCTATGCTATGCAGGTATGTTTTTATTGTTTGTTTGTTTGTTTATTTGCGACAGGGTTTCACTATGTCATTGTCAGTAGAGTACTGTGGTATCACAGCTCACAGCAACCTCAGAGTCTTGGGGTTAAGAAATTCTCTTGCCTCAGCCTCCCAAGAAGTTGGGAGTACAGGGGAATACTGCAACCCCTGGCTACTATTTTGTTGTGGTTGTCATTGTTGTTTAGCAGGCCCAGGCTGGGTTAAAACCCACCAGCCCCCGTATGTGGCAGTGCCCTAACCACTGAGCTATGGGTGCCATGCCATAAACAAGGGATGTTTAATGTACCTTAATCCCCATGAGATGGTGTCCCCTGAGCTATCAACCCCCATCTATAATTTAAATTTTGATAAATCCATTGAGGTGATGAGCAGAAACACCAGAAAAGTTGATCTAGGAAATCTATGACCCCCACAGGGGAAAGCTGAAGCACAGTAGATGGCCAGACGCAGACTGAGGCAATGCACTTACTGTGGGGCACTAAGGCTCTCCTGGGATTGTCCCATAAGTTAGAGAAACACTCAGAGCTTCTCAAGGAGCTGAGTAGATAACATGTGAACCAAGTCCTGATTGGCTGGAAGATTTGACCTGCCAAGAGCAGAGGCCTATCAGAGTCCACGATTCTCTTCCCCATTGGAACTGACCCAGCTCATTCTTCTCCACCTTGTCCTGCTGACATAAGAGCACACAGGGCAGGAAGGGTCTGGGTCTGGGGACAGACCTATATTAATTTATTTCTAAAGGTAGGAAATCTGACCTCTTGATTCCTGGAACAATATAAAGGGACTTAAAGAGCTCATTGTCTCAAATGGAGCATCAGGAAGTCTGAGTCCAGGCCCTTCAATTCCACGTACTCTCTATCTACTTACACAAGGACAACAAACATAGTTATGTCCTATGTTTACAATATACACACACGTTGATGAACATGTGTCATATGTACACACACATCCACAATCACATTTACACATAATATGCATTTAAAATACCAACTGATGTTATCATAACCATTTTACATACTCAATTTTTATTTCATTTTACTCATATTTCTCCACTTTCTTAGTACTTATTTAATAATTATTTGTTGTTAAATTTTTAGCTACCTGTTGAGATTATTTTTCATCTCATTGATAAATAGTTTTAGAATTTCCTTTAAAGCAGGCCTGGCTGGTGGCAAATTTGATGGCTTTTGTTAACAAAAAAATCCATCATTCTCTTTTTATTCTTTCCTTGTTTAAAGTTAACTTACATAGAATGACATTTGGGGATATTAAGTACACAGTTCAATGTGTCTTTACTAATGTAAATGATCCCAACAGCCAACCATGCTTATGTTTTCATTTCTGAAGAAAATTTTCACACTTTCCCTTGTAGTCAATCTAATGCTCACTATGGCCACCACGGAGAATGTGTCCCTAGGGGCCTGTAACATTATCATTTGCCAAAGGACACTGAATAGAAAACTCAAAATCTGCCATATGCTCAGTAAAATCAGAATATCCACATCATCACTGCAAAATCCCACAAAGGACTTTAGGGAAAACTCTTGAAGTGAGGATGATGGGTTTGTGAGCTTTGTGTCCACAGATGAGATAATTAAACACTGGGAAAGTGAGTGGAGGAAGCCAGTGAATGATTTTCTGAGAAGTTATGTGCCAGGCTTAATTCAGGCTTAATTCCAACAGATATGAAATCACAACCATGAAACAGAATCCCTTTCATTTTCTGTACTTGACAGTCATGACAACTCCTACGTCATCTAAATAGTTTGATGAATGAAACACAGATAAACTTATGTGAAAGTAGTTAGATTCTATTTCCTGACTGTGCAGCAGTTTTGGAACTTTAAATACACAGAGCGAAAGAAAGGGAGAAAGAGGAGAGAGGAAAAGAGAGAGACGTTGATCAGTAAGTGACACAATCACTGGATTTTTATAATATAACTCAGCCAGGGAGTAGGATATATGGTAAGAGGGGCAGATTTTCTTTTATTTTTACATATACATGTATTTATTAGGTTTCCGTTTTTTGCCATCACAAAATTAGAGGCCTAAAATTTAATAATAATAACAATGTTTAAGATAAGGACTAGAAACAAAAGCCACGTAAAGAATGAGCAAACATAAATACATTCAGAAAAGAAATCAGATAATTGCTGCATCAAAATATTCAGCAATACTACTACTAATAATGCAATGAAAGTAACATTCACATTGTCAAATAAGAGTATATCTATTATAGAATGCTTTGACTGTGAGATTCAGTGTGGAGTCATCAGTTAACTTTTTATTATTATTTTAAGTCTCAAAAAATAGACAACAAATATTTATAAATAAAAGTAAAAGGTCATTTCAAAAAACAGATCATGCCAAATCTTATAGACAAAAGAAAATGAAGAAATACTTCAAAATCATTCTACTTTATTTGGGTACACCTGATATTAAAACTGGAGAGACTATATTATTATAAAGGGGAAATTAAAAACATATTTCACTTATAAATGAGGAAGCAATATCCCAAACAACATATTAAAAAGTCGAATGGAAAATTAATGTTTTAAGTAATGTATTTTAGTCAAAATTAAATCCAATTTATGTGAGAATTAGTCACTATTTTCTTTTCATGTCTTTTTCTTTTCTTTTTTTCCTTTCCCTCACCCACTCCCTCCTTCTCTGGTCTTCCCTTCCCCCCTGCCCCACTGTGTCATTAATTGTTCTCATATCAAAATCGAGTACATAGGATTCATACTTTTCCATTCCTGTGATGCTTCACTAAGAATAATGTGTTCTACCTCTATCCAGGTTAGTACAAATGCTGCAAAATCTCCATTTTATGGCTGAATAATATACCATGGTAGACATATACCACAGCTTACCAATCCATTCCTGGGTTGAAGGACATTAAGGTTGTTTCCACATTTTAGCAATCGTAAATTGGGCTGCAATACAAGTATCTTTATAATAAAAGGTTTTGTTTTTTTTTTCCGCCTGGATAAAAGCCTAGTACAAGTGTCTTTATAATAAAATGTTGTTTTTCCTGGATAGATGCCAAGTAATGAGATTACAGGATCAAACGGGAGGTCTAGGTTGAGTTGTTTGAGATTTCTCCATACTTCCTTCCAAAAAGGTTGTATTAGTTTGCAGTCCCATTCACTCCATTTTTTTTTAGCCCTCCCTTCCGGCATGACCATCTTAGTTAATCACACAGTTGTTCATGTCAGAATAAACATGGACTGTCACCAGAGCCAGGAAATTATCCCTTGAACATCTGTAATCCCTTCAAAAGAAGCCCTAAATATACTAATAACATTTTAATTTTGTTGTGTTGAATTTTATTGTTGTTTTCCTTTTTCAATTTCTTGGTTTCTCCTTTTTAGCAGAACCTCCTGTGAACCACAAAGCAGGGTAATTTCCTCTCTCCAGTGCTCAGTACTCTTCATCTGGGTGCTGATCTATTGAACAGTCAAGCAGGGAGAGAGAACCCTGGATCTATGAGTAGTCTGAGAACAGTCCCTGTTCTCACCTAATGCACATTTTATTTCATGCACCAGTTATATGTATGAGACACCCCTCCCTTGGAAGACATGTTAAAAGCAAGTGGCTGGTGTGTCCTGTTCCGCTGAGTCTCAAATAGAGAACTCAAGACTGAGACAGATAGGAGGATGTGCTAAAGTGGGGCCTCGCTGTGTCCCGGACAGGGAGTGGGCAGTGGTCAAGGCCCTGTTGGGGCAGGAGACTCTTTCAGGACGCCCTGGCATCTGGTCATAGACACGCGGGACCTGGGCCTGGGCAGCAGGGGGCACTGAGGGACTGTCACTGACGGCTCTTGGGGCTCAGCTTCCACCTGGCCCTGGGCTCAGCTCAGGGCTCACTGGAGCCAGAAGCTATGTCCTCTCTGCCCCCCTGGGAGCCTCAGGCCAAACCCAGCATATACCCACTTCTACAAGAAATGATACTTAGCCACTGTGGTGGCACACAGGCCCAGGGAAGGTTTGGCTGGGTAGGGGAAGAGCAGCACAATTGCATGCAGGGTCCCTCTCTCTCCTCTGGAGCTAGAGGGAGGATAAGAGAGACCTGCAGCATGTTTGCCTCAGAAGAGCTCTGGGGTGTCTGCAGAATGGCCTGGACAGCACTCTTCCCTCTCAGCCTCCTCCTTCATTGCACAGGTCAGGATGGTCCTCAGCATCCTCACCCCCTAATCCACTCACACTTTCTCCCACACCCATGCTAGGACTGTCCTTCCTCCAGGCCATAAAGGGTGTCTGTGTTTCCAGTGTCCCTCTCCCAGCCTGTGCTGACTCAGCCATCCTCTGCATCTGCTTCCCTGGGAGCCTCGGTCAAGCTCACCCGCACCCTGAGCAGCGCACACAGTGACTACACCACTGAATGGTATCAGCAGCAGCCAGGGAAGGCCCCTCAGTACCTGATGTATGTTAGCAGTGACGGAAGCTCCAGCAATGGGGATGGAATCCCTGATTGTTTCTCCTGCTCCAGCTCTTGGGCTGACCACTACTTAACCATCTCCAACCTCCAGTCTGAGGACGAGGCTGACTATGTCTGTGGTGCAAGTTATACCATTAGTGGTTCATTTGCATGAAGCACAGTGATCCAAATGAAGGGGGAAGTGGGACAAAAACTGTTTCTCTACTCTGCTACCAACACTGCCACCTGGGTCCCAGAAACAGGGTCTGGTGACCTGACCCTTCAATAAAGTTGATCTATTTGTTGAAAGTTTACACTAAGAGAGCCAGATGCATTCTGATGCCTTTTAAGGGTTCCCTGGGAAGCAGACTGTTAGGCCAGGCTGCAGTAGAGTGAACAGATCAGCAGCAATGACGGAAATGTTACATCTCATCTGTCACACATGCTGGTTTCTACGTGGTCACTACATAGGGGGAGGCGGTGCAAGGACAGTCTCCTTTCCACATTTAAACACTGAGACTCCACGACACACCTCACTCATGCCTCTTGGAGCTTTATTTAAATAATCACATTTAAAAATAATTGTATTCATTTCTAATAAACTCTGAAAATCCTTCCATATGGTGGAAAGCCGATCTGAAAAAAATAATGAGAGAATAAAACTTCGTGGGTAGTGTGAGGAACAAATCTTTTTTTTTTTTTTTTTTTTTGAGACAGATTCTTATTTTGTTGCCTTCTGTAGAATGCTGTAGTGTCATAGCTCACAGCAACCTCAAACTCTTGAGCTGAAAAGGTTCTCTTGCCTCAGCCTCCCAAGCAGTTGGGACTTCAGGTGCCCGCCACTATGCCAGGCTAGTTATGGAGATGGGGATCTCACTTTTACTCAGGCTCACCTCAAATTCCTGACCTCAGGCAATTCACCCACCTCACCTCCCCAAATGCTGGGATTACAGGCATGAGCCACCATGTCCAGCTTTGAGGAACAAATCTTTTTTTTTTTTTTATTGTTGGGGATTCATTGAGGGTACAATAAGCCAGGTTACACTGGTTGTATTTGTTAGGTAAAGTCCCTCTTGCAATCATGTCTTGCACCCAGAAGGTGTGGCAC